>NW_026607516.1:2852758-3565948 GCF_021117445.2 Syzygium oleosum | reverse complement strand
AAAACCCTAAACCCTAAACCCTAAACCCTAAACCCTAAACCCTAAACCCTAAACCCTAAACCCTAAACCCTAAACCCTAAACCCTAAACCCTAAACCCTAAACCCTAAACCCTAAACCCTAAACCCTAAACCCTAAACCCTAAACCCTAAACCCTAAACCCTAAACCCTAAACCCTAAACCCTAAACCCTAAACCCTAAACCCTAAACCCTAAACCCTAAACCCTAAACCCTAAACCCTAAACCCTAAACCCTAAACCCTAAACCCTAAACCCTAAACCCTAAACCCTAAACCCTAAACCCTAAACCCTAAACCCTAAACCCTAAACCCTAAACCCTAAACCCTAAACCCTAAACCCTAAACCCTAAACCCTAAACCCTAAACCCTAAACCCTAAACCCTAAACCCTAAACCCTAAACCCTAAACCCTAAACCCTAAACCCTAAACCCTAAACCCTAAACCCTAAACCCTAAACCCTAAACCCTAAACCCTAAACCCTAAACCCTAAACCCTAAACCCTAAACCCTAAACCCTAAACCCTAAACCCTAAACCCTAAACCCTAAACCCTAAACCCTAAACCCTAAACCCTAAACCCTAAACCCTAAACCCTAAACCCTAAACCCTAAACCCTAAACCCTAAACCCTAAACCCTAAACCCTAAACCCTAAACCCTAAACCCTAAACCCTAAACCCTAAACCCTAAACCCTAAACCCTAAACCCTAAACCCTAAACCCTAAACCCTAAACCCTAAACCCTAAACCCTAAACCCTAAACCCTAAACCCTAAACCCTAAACCCTAAACCCTAAACCCTAAACCCTAAACCCTAAACCCTAAACCCTAAACCCTAAACCCTAAACCCTAAACCCTAAACCCTAAACCCTAAACCCTAAACCCTAAACCCTAAACCCTAAACCCTAAACCCTAAACCCTAAACCCTAAACCCTAAACCCTAAACCCTAAACCCTAAACCCTAAACCCTAAACCCTAAACCCTAAACCCTAAACCCTAAACCCTAAACCCTAAACCCTAAACCCTAAACCCTAAAAACCCTAAACCCTAAACCCTAAACCCTAAACCCTAAACCCTAAACCCTAAACCCTAAACCCTAAACCCTAAACCCTAAACCCTAAACCCTAAACCCTAAACCCTAAACCCTAAACCCTAAACCCTAAACCCTAAACCCTAAACCCTAAACCCTAAACCCTAAACCCTAAACCCTAAACCCTAAACCCTAAACCCTAAACCCTAAACCCTAAACCCTAAACCCTAAACCCTAAACCCTAAACCCTAAACCCTAAACCCTAAACCCTAAACCCTAAACCCTAAACCCTAAACCCTAAACCCTAAACCCTAAACCCTAAACCCTAAACCCTAAACCCTAAACCCTAAACCCTAAACCCTAAACCCTAAACCCTAAACCCTAAACCCTAAACCCTAAACCCTAAACCCTAAACCCTAAACCCTAAACCCTAAACCCTAAACCCTAAACCCTAAACCCTAAACCCTAAACCCTAAACCCTAAACCCTAAACCCTAAACCCTAAACCCTAAACCCTAAACCCTAAACCCTAAACCCTAAACCCTAAACCCTAAACCCTAAACCCTAAACCCTAAACCCTAAACCCTAAACCCTAAACCCTAAACCCTAAACCCTAAACCCTAAACCCTAAACCCTAAACCCTAAACCCTAAACCCTAAACCCTAAACCCTAAACCCTAAACCCTAAACCCTAAACCCTAAACCCTAAACCCTAAACCCTAAACCCTAAACCCTAAACCCTAAACCCTAAACCCTAAACCCTAAACCCTAAACCCTAAACCCTAAACCCTAAACCCTAAACCCTAAACCCTAAACCCTAAACCCTAAACCCTAAACCCTAAACCCTAAACCCTAAACCCTAAACCCTAAACCCTAAACCCTAAACCCTAAACCCTAAACCCTAAACCCTAAACCCTAAACCCTAAACCCTAAACCCTAAACCCTAAACCCTAAACCCTAAACCCTAAACCCTAAACCCTAAACCCTAAACCCTAAACCCTAAACCCTAAACCCTAAACCCTAAACCCTAAACCCTAAACCCTAAACCCTAAACCCTAAACCCTAAACCCTAAACCCTAAACCCTAAACCCTAAACCCTAAACCCTAAACCCTAAACCCTAAACCCTAAACCCTAAACCCTAAACCCTAAACCCTAAACCCTAAACCCTAAACCCTAAACCCTAAACCCTAAACCCTAAACCCTAAACCCTAAACCCTAAACCCTAAACCCTAAACCCTAAACCCTAAACCCTAAACCCTAAACCCTAAACCCTAAACCCTAAACCCTAAACCCTAAACCCTAAACCCTAAACCCTAAACCCTAAACCCTAAACCCTAAACCCTAAACCCTAAACCCTAAACCCTAAACCCTAAACCCTAAACCCTAAACCCTAAACCCTAAACCCTAAACCCTAAACCCTAAACCCTAAACCCTAAACCCTAAACCCTAAACCCTAAACCCTAAACCCTAAACCCTAAACCCTAAACCCTAAACCCTAAACCCTAAACCCTAAACCCTAAACCCTAAACCCTAAACCCTAAACCCTAAACCCTAAACCCTAAACCCTAAACCCTAAACCCTAAACCCTAAACCCTAAACCCTAAACCCTAAACCCTAAACCCTAAACCCTAAACCCTAAACCCTAAACCCTAAACCCTAAACCCTAAACCCTAAACCCTAAACCCTAAACCCTAAACCCTAAACCCTAAACCCTAAACCCTAAACCCTAAACCCTAAACCCTAAACCCTAAACCCTAAACCCTAAACCCTAAACCCTAAACCCTAAACCCTAAACCCTAAACCCTAAACCCTAAACCCTAAACCCTAAACCCTAAACCCTAAACCCTAAACCCTAAACCCTAAACCCTAAACCCTAAACCCTAAACCCTAAACCCTAAACCCTAAACCCTAAACCCTAAACCCTAAACCCTAAACCCTAAACCCTAAACCCTAAACCCTAAACCCTAAACCCTAAACCCTAAACCCTAAACCCTAAACCCTAAACCCTAAACCCTAAACCCTAAACCCTAAACCCTAAACCCTAAACCCTAAACCCTAAACCCTAAACCCTAAACCCTAAACCCTAAACCCTAAACCCTAAACCCTAAACCCTAAACCCTAAACCCTAAACCCTAAACCCTAAACCCTAAACCCTAAACCCTAAACCCTAAACCCTAAACCCTAAACCCTAAACCCTAAACCCTAAACCCTAAACCCTAAACCCTAAACCCTAAACCCTAAACCCTAAACCCTAAACCCTAAACCCTAAACCCTAAACCCTAAACCCTAAACCCTAAACCCTAAACCCTAAACCCTAAACCCTAAACCCTAAACCCTAAACCCTAAACCCTAAACCCTAAACCCTAAACCCTAAACCCTAAACCCTAAACCCTAAACCCTAAACCCTAAACCCTAAACCCTAAACCCTAAACCCTAAACCCTAAACCCTAAACCCTAAACCCTAAACCCTAAACCCTAAACCCTAAACCCTAAACCCTAAACCCTAAACCCTAAACCCTAAACCCTAAACCCTAAACCCTAAACCCTAAACCCTAAACCCTAAACCCTAAACCCTAAACCCTAAACCCTAAACCCTAAACCCTAAACCCTAAACCCTAAACCCTAAACCCTAAACCCTAAACCCTAAACCCTAAACCCTAAACCCTAAACCCTAAACCCTAAACCCTAAACCCTAAACCCTAAACCCTAAACCCTAAACCCTAAACCCTAAACCCTAAACCCTAAACCCTAAACCCTAAACCCTAAACCCTAAACCCTAAACCCTAAACCCTAAACCCTAAACCCTAAACCCTAAACCCTAAACCCTAAACCCTAAACCCTAAACCCTAAACCCTAAACCCTAAACCCTAAACCCTAAACCCTAAACCCTAAACCCTAAACCCTAAACCCTAAACCCTAAACCCTAAACCCTAAACCCTAAACCCTAAACCCTAAACCCTAAACCCTAAACCCTAAACCCTAAACCCTAAACCCTAAACCCTAAACCCTAAACCCTAAACCCTAAACCCTAAACCCTAAACCCTAAACCCTAAACCCTAAACCCTAAACCCTAAACCCTAAACCCTAAACCCTAAACCCTAAACCCTAAACCCTAAACCCTAAACCCTAAACCCTAAACCCTAAACCCTAAACCCTAAACCCTAAACCCTAAACCCTAAACCCTAAACCCTAAACCCTAAACCCTAAACCCTAAACCCTAAACCCTAAACCCTAAACCCTAAACCCTAAACCCTAAACCCTAAACCCTAAACCCTAAACCCTAAACCCTAAACCCTAAACCCTAAACCCTAAACCCTAAACCCTAAACCCTAAACCCTAAACCCTAAACCCTAAACCCTAAACCCTAAACCCTAAACCCTAAACCCTAAACCCTAAACCCTAAACCCTAAACCCTAAACCCTAAACCCTAAACCCTAAACCCTAAACCCTAAACCCTAAACCCTAAACCCTAAACCCTAAACCCTAAACCCTAAACCCTAAACCCTAAACCCTAAACCCTAAACCCTAAACCCTAAACCCTAAACCCTAAACCCCTAAACCCTAAACCCTAAACCCTAAACCCTAAACCCTAAACCCTAAACCCTAAACCCTAAACCCTAAACCCTAAACCCTAAACCCTAAACCCTAAACCCTAAACCCTAAACCCTAAACCCTAAACCCTAAACCCTAAACCCTAAACCCTAAACCCTAAACCCTAAACCCTAAACCCTAAACCCTAAACCCTAAACCCTAAACCCTAAACCCTAAACCCTAAACCCTAAACCCTAACCCTAAACCCTAAACCCTAAACCCTAAACCCTTCAAACCCTAAACCCTAAAACCCTAAACCCTAAACCCTAAAAAACCCTTAACCTACTGCAATTATGTTCGAAGCTCATATAATTGAAGAGGTTTTGACGCCACAAATGGATGATCCCCTACTGACAAGTCCACAATCGGGGATGGCAAATCTTCAAATAGAAAATGTGTGCTTAGACGTTCTATTTCCCTCCAATTCTTTTGTAGTATTGCATGTAATATGATTTATCATTTCTCTACCACTATATTTTCTTTTCTGTTTGAGTACTTAAAATTTAAATTAGAGTTTTCTCATTCGCAGAAGCTCATGAAAATGACACCACAAATTGTGGATTAACAGGATGTCTATGCAAAATCAGACTCTGATGTAGATAAGATGGAGAGAGTACACATGTTTGATACGCCGACAACTTGCTCGTTGCTAGAGAAATTGAACTAGAAAACGGACATTGATTAACCATCTCACCGAAAGGTATGTGACGTGCATGTTAAATTACCATCTACATCTTGCAACTCTATTAAGAAATAATCAGTTGGCGCTGTATGTTATTCAATTGCTTCTTTTATATGCAAATATATTCACTTTGTGTAAGTTTTGGTTTCTTTGATTTATAGGTAGATGACTTGCTGCTGAAAAATTGGATATTAAAAGAGAAGAATGTGGAATTAGAAAAGGAGATAAGTGAATTGAATCGCCGGCTATAGTCTCACGTTCTTCCTTTCGGGAAGGGAGGATCGAGAATAAATATGTTTTCAAACACTCTCTTTGAAATTTCATGAACAAATATGTTTTTGAACCATTTCTTTGAAATCTAAAGAGTAGTTTCCCACAAAAATTCCATAATCATAGTTAGACAGCTTAACGAAGTAAGGAGGAAAAGTAAGAAAGTCAGCTTATTGGTGTCCTCTTCTCTTTTCTGGATTCATTTCATACTAACGAAATCAAGTCTATCATTAGAAGAGGAAGCTTATTGGGTTCTTTTTTCTTCTCTTAATGAACCTTGTAAAAACTAGTGCTTGTGTAAAATTAATTACATCTGTGGGCAATCCATTGTCTTGATGGAGTTTCTCCTCTTATGGACCCTCAGCTAGGGTGTCAACGAGTTGGTTCGGTTCTCACCAATACCCAAACTAGAATAATATAAGGGGTTTATGACTTGATCTAATACCCGACCAGTACTGCACCCCCAAAAGGATGGTTTGGGTTTTCGGTTCTCATCTTTTTTTTCTTTTTCTTTTTTTTTTGGTGGGGTTTCTTCCTCCCTGTGCACCCGGTCCGGTTCTACCCAAGAACCGGACCGGACCACCCATAGAAACAGGTCTGGTTTCTGTTTTAGTGAAAATAGGTTCAGTTCCCGGTTCCAAATTTTTGGGAATCGGTGTTGTGCAGGTAGGTTCCAGGTTCTGGGTGTTGAACCTACCCATTCACCCACCGACTTGGAAACTGGATAGTACCTGATTTTTGAAGTTGGAAAAAGATGATTTATTATTCTTCAATGATCTTAACTTCCCTTTTAGCTTTATATTTCTATTTGTTTTGTATCGATATTTTACTTTGAACCTTTTTGTTGCTTGTAATATTTTGCTAGAATTGCTATTTGTCTTGGTTTTTTTTTTTAAAAATGAAGCAAAGTAAAAAATAAATCGGTTCCCGATTCCCGGGTAGACCTTGTAACCAGACCAGACAAACAGGATAGGTTTCGAGGGTTGGCTACAAGTCAATTAGGGTAATCTACCTTGGAACCGATCACCTGTAGTCAATTGAGTAGTGATTGTAGAAAAATAAACATATTAAGTAGCTCTAGAAATCATAGACATAAAAAGCAATGTATCGAGCACATTGCCAAAAAGTTTAGCTCAATTCTTCTCAACTCAATTGCAAAGTTTGATTGGAACATGGATAATCAGATGAACAAAGCCTTCAATCCCTCAGATTTAGGAACAAATCACGACAGATTGATCTAAAATGCATGATATAAACAGCTTGACGATCATAGACAAACTTATACCACATATTACTTCAAAACTGTCAATTCAAACATGAAACAGACCGAAAATACTTTTGAACAAGAATTTGATTTGGTGCCATGCAAAAATTTGCACATAGAAGCTCCACTTGAGCTCAGTTTCAAATCAGAACACCGTCTAGTCTGGAAATCAGTATTTACCCAATCGCGAACATCAACGTCCAACGGATGTAGGGTTGAATTTCAAACCCTTGTTCGCAGCTCTCTAAGACGAGAGAGACGGAGAGAGAAGCTTCTTGAGTATTGATTACTAAAGAAGACGAGAATGAGCGCTCCCTATCGCTCTAAAATCAAAACGGATTAGCACATGTGGTGGTAGAGGTGGAGACGATTCAAAAGGGTCACGATCCCAGTTTCTCAAGAGATGGAAGGAGATCAAGGGCTCGTGCATTTGTTGACGAACTGCGTAGGTGGCGTGGCGGTGGGTGTAACGGTGCAAAGGAAAATCCAAACTAGACAATCACCTGTATTTGACACTTCATCATAGAAGACTGACTAATCGAGTCTTGTTCATGAAGATTCGAGGGTTTTATACCACAAAACTTGTGACGTAATAACTTCATCATGGAAGAGTAGCAGCTAATCCACCAAGCAGAAGCGAAAAATGCGTCGGAAAGAGAAAACCTTATCAGCAGGAGGAGGAGGAGGAGGAGGAGGATAGAGATCTCGAGATTGGGGGAGGAGTGGGACAGGCGTCATGAGCAAGAGAGAGAGAGAGAGAGAGAGCGGCGTGCGTGACTGACCTCGTGAGGCTTGTACGGCCGAGAGTTGCTTCACCTGTGTTTTCTCGTCTAGATGGACAGGGATGTTAATGTGTAGCCTCAGATCGTGCGTGCCGCGATTCCATTGGTGGCCAGGCACCGGCCAAAAGTGAAAGAAAGGAAAAAAAATCATTAAAAAAATCAAGAAGAAGAAGATCCGACGTGCCGTCTTGCCGCGTATTCGATGCACCCGTACAATCGGGCTCCCGAGCAACGGACACCCAGTGTCCTCCGAATCCGGAACGCGGAACCTACTGGCAAACCCGCCTGTTCCCGGGCTCGGATACATGGCCACGAACCGAACGGGCCGCGGTTCCCGAACCGTGGGCATGACTACTCAGTGTTTTCTCGTCTAGATGGATAGGGATGTTAATGTGTAGCCTCGCATCGTGCGTGCCGCGATTCCATTGGTGGCTGTGCACCGCCAAAAGTGAAAGAAAGAAAGGAAAAAAATCATTAAAAAAATCAAAAAAAAAATACTATTAAAAATTATCCACGTCAAGACGACAAGCACACGTAGTTTGCCGACGTCCATGCAACGATATCCTACCAAAATTAATCGAAAATACGAATTGGACAAAAATAAAAGGGGGAAGACTCAATTGGCACAAAAAAAGGTTTAGAATTAAATTAGTACCAATGCAAAAAGTTTAGGATTTTTCCACCCCAAATCGGGAATACTGAGTGAAAAATTATTGTTAAACACAATAAAAGTACCATTCGAATTGAATTGTCAAATGAGAAAAAAAAATACAGAGTCAATAGGAGGTGTCTTCAATTGGTGTATTTTATAGAAAATTTGGAATAATACAAAGAATATAATTAAATAATCTCGCCGAACCAGATATAGAGAGACACAATTTTCCAAAGAGAAAGAAGCTTGGCAGTGTGGGGTGGGAATCCCCCGTCGTCTACTCTCATGTTATCATCATCATGTCAAACCTTAACCAGCATCGTTCTTCCCTTGTATTGTTGTTTGCCTGCATCTCCCTCTTCCCGTTCCGGCCGTTTGCTGAGGATGTCTACTCAGCGTCCCCTTCACCTCCTTCTCAAATGCCACGAATTGCCGATTGAGATGGAGCCCTCTTCGTCGGAAAAGCATGAGGAGGGCGATGGCGACGACGACTACGAAGAGAAACCAGAGCGGGTCGTCCAAGTGCCCCGGCAAAAGTACATCCCAATCACTAAGGCGCAGCTTTTGGACGCCATTTTGATGACCGCGTTCGACAATCAGGACGACGCCCTTCAATTCCTCAATGTGTCTCGGTAAGACTTACTTGCTACTCCTCTCATCTTCTTCATCGTCCTAACCGAATCGCACAAAAACTTGATGGTAGTTCCTCACTCGTTTACTTCCATTGGACGCCGACCAAGGTGTTTGGACGCCATTATTCATGCTGAACATAAAGTCGTTTTAGAAGACATGCGGGCTGATTATTCCATCATTTCGGCTTTCGCGGGAAAGGAGGAATCGGTTGATGGTGGGAGGCACGGTGAGCTCGTCGCCGATAAGATGAAGTCTGACACGACCACGGATGGCGAGGAGGGTAAGATAGAAGTTGAGGAGCAATTTCCTCTACTGTCCGCTACTATGTTGAAGAACCTGGTTGGTTCTTCCGTAAACAATGGGAGGAAATGCAGTGGTGATCCATCCAGGTTAGTTATGATGCCATAAAGCGGCAAACGTGCTTCAAAATTCAAGTGAATTAAGTATCCATTGAGTCGCCATTAATTTGTTAGTCCAGTTCGTGCTCAGGCAAATTTGACTCACAACGGCCATTTTTGTTAGAGTTGCTGTGGCCACTCGTTTCCAGCGGGCTTTCATGCAACTTCTTTGCAATGCACAGTTTGAAGAACTATCGGCTAGTGATTTAATGTTGACGTCCGCATTGAATACTGACTATCTTCTTACGTTGCCCATATATGTTGACTGGAAGAGAGCTTCTAAGGCAAATGCTATAATATACAGGTAAACATATCCCAGATAATGGTGTTGAAAGTTTGATACTTCACCAATCTCTACACCAATTTCGGAAATGCCCACTGAAAAGATGTATTACTGTTGGACATTTATTATTCAATAACCATGTTGCAATGCAATCCGCTGTTGCATAGTTTCGACTGATGTACAATGCTGATGACAGGACAAATGATTGCAGCATGTCATTGTTTCTGGTGCTTAAAATGTGCTCTCTTTATCAATTTTGTTTTATTCTTGCTATATATGTATTTTGATTGCAATCACTGAATCGTGCAGTTATCTTCCTTTGACTCATCATGTACTAGAGTACTTGCTATATATCAGCTTATCAAGTATGTGAAGAAGCTGCTCAGATGAGATTGCATGCTTCTGTTCTTACATGCAAACGCTTGGACAAATTGGGACTGTGGAACCTGATACAAAGTATAGTCGTAATGCTTAACACATAAATATATTTACGAGTGTGTGTTCTGATCCCACTTAATGGGATAAGAGGCTAGTTTCTCTTACAGCTAAAGCAACCAAGAAGTTTGGCTGTACTTCTATCAAGTTGGGTTTCCATAGTAGAGCTCTGCCACTATATATCGAGTTATCTCGATTTTTACTCTGCCAGTATAGAATCATTAAATTTAGATTGTACTGCTAATTGCTTTTATATTAATACAGTCCAGTAAAGAAGAAGGTGTTTGGATGTCTTAAATAGCTTCTTTACTAATATACTGAGAGTGAAATTTTATTTGTTGGATCTTCTAATTGTACTAAGTAAGGACATTAGTTGGATATTTTTCTGCAGTCAATGGATCTTTACCTTAGTTGTGGGAAAAATTTGTAACTTCTCTACAGCAGTGTGCTATATGAAGATGCTGACTTTCTCATTTGCGATCTCTTCAGTGAATCTATGTAGATGACTTGCTATTGGCTTACATTTTCTTTCCAGTCTATCATTATCACCTCATATCATACAGGCGGGGTTATGCAACTGAGAGGCAAAAGGGCCTACTGTTAGTTGAAAAATTGGACTACATACAGTCCAAACTTCTGCAAGGAATTCTCATTACCATATCAAAACCATTGGGGAAGCTTGGGGCGTGGGTGATTGAGGTCATTTTTTTCTCTGCAACATGTTTTTACACCCAAGGACCTCATCTTTTCTTTGTAATTACTGAATGCCTGTAGATATAAGTGAAGGCTGTATTAGTTCAGTTCAATAGAAATATGCTTTTCATTCTGGAATTCTTTTTCTACAGAACAATAAAATCTGAAGAACTTTTTGGATATCAAGAATATAGAGTGAAGGTTGGAAATGTCAAAAGATGAATCTCGTTTTAGAAAGAGAAAATAAAGGAGAATTGTGGAGATGGAAGTTCAGGAGCTAAACTAATTTGATCGGAATCTTTTTGCCCCGTTAGAGTGTAGAACTTTTGTGATTTCCTTTTCCATGGATGAGCTTGTTACGTATCCATGGAAGTTGTTTTGAACAATGATAACGATGTTTTTTAATCCATTAGAATTGAAATGATACTTCTAAAAGATTTTTGTTGGTTGACAAAAGAGTCCAAAACGGCTGTTTTGAACAATGACAACTATGTTTTTCAGCTGTCGTAATTTTTTTTTGAATTTTTTGGGCTGAAAATTCTAAAAAATTCATTGTGCCTGTCATCCAAGCTTTAGCTGAAAATAGACTGCAGTTTCCTTGTTTTTAACGAAAACAATTTCCTTAATATGTCACAAGCACACTCTGTAACATATTATTTCCCATGAAAAGAGAAAATGATAGTTTGTAATATTTTTGTAAACCAAATATACCAAGAGGTTCTTCGAGGCTTGCCTTTCGGGTTCTGCAATTTAAGAAATGTGATTCATTTAATAATGTGTAAATTCTATATAAGGCAATTTCTATGTAGGAACTTACTTCAAGATGTGAAAGAGATAAAGCTAGAATCATTTTTTACTTATGTCAAACTGTACTGCCTAACAGAAAAAATGACAATATCTGAATACGAATTGGCCTTACCATGCATCATCTGCTTTTCTCCCTTTAGAGAATATGGCTTAATTTTATTGTGTTAAACAGAAATTGAAAGGTTCTTATTCAACTGAAGAAATCAAGGATTGGACAAAGAAATTTAAGCATTGGGTTTTAGAAGCTTCCGAGTTGCAGAACTCAGATTTTCTAGAGATCCTTGATGGTACATTTGAAGTAGGATCGCAGTTGAATCAGGAGCTCCCTATCTGGCTTGCAGCCCAAAAGGCAGTGCAACGTTATGAAGGCATCTTATCATCAACTGGACCTCGTGGAAGGCTTTTAAGGAAATTGCTTACATGGACTGGACTTGTGCCTCCAATGCCAGAAACCCCATTCGAGTTCAAGGGTGATAATGATGAGTCTGAACCTTATTTAAGGTTTGTGAACTGAATTTTAGTTTTCTTCCTTTCGTCGATTAAATCCTTCAATATTTTATTGGTCAAATTTTGATACTAGAATGCATTTTATTTAACATAATAGATTAAGTGTTTATGTTCACCCAGGCCAATCTCCATATCCAGGATTTCACTTAGTGACATATGGAGGCCAGTTACGGAAAAATACAGGGCAAACAATGTTTGGGAAGTGTTGAAGACCGGAGTTTCCATTCTCCTCTCGCAATCTACCCTTCAGGTATTCAGCTTCATGAAAGTACTGCTTTTTCGACGTCTTATACTTTCATTGATCTATCCTTTTAAGTTGTAGGTCGTTGACTAGGTATTAAAAAACATTGCACTGTTGAGAGTGGAGGTGAGCACAGTCCTTTTTCATTCTGTTGGACACCGACCCAAACAGACTGCATTAATACGGTTTACCAAACCAAACCACACCAAGTTCATTTAGGTAATTTTTATTCCACCCTATTTTTCAATGCAAGTTGAGCTGCTAACTTCCTTTGTTTTATTCGCAAATTGTGTGGCAAGCCAGACTCTGTTCTTTAGCTTAGCAAATTTCTTCCCCTACAACCAAAAGAGATTTCCTCTAAACTCTATGGCATGCCCCACTTCATTTTGAATAGGTTTTGGTGAACAAAAACAATAAGGCTATAGTGGTCTACATTTAAGATTAGAGAGAGAAACCATTTTTATATCTTGAAAAATCCCATTTGAATGTGTTTTTCATTCCTCGTGGTGTGGCTGTACTATTGGACGACTATGTGCACTATTAGGTGGTTTATATTATCAACTAAGCAAGCTTTTTGCTATTAGGAAGCAGCCTTCCAAGAGTTGGTATTGCTCTATACTGAAGATGTGAACGAAAGTGATGTGCAAGGTGAATCTGAGTTTAAATCATTGCAAGTAAAGATCTATGAGAGGATCCCTATTCCAGATTTGCTGGTAAATACTTTTGATTTCTGACATTACCATGTTTGTCATTTACTTAATATTTCTACATGAATCAATAAGCTCTCAACTTCTACGATTGAATTCTCTTCATTTTTTGCAATTGATTAGGTTATCTTTCCTCACAAAAGGCTATCATTCCGTATCATAGACACGGTATGTAGAAGATCTGCTCTCATCATGTCTTGAATGAACTTCTTTTAACTTCTCCAGATTTAGTTCTTCCTTCAGTGAAGTAGATTAGGGCGTAATAAAGAAAGTGATCTATCTAAATTACTTCCATTCACATCACCCACAGGTTCTTGTTTAATTGACAGAACCAAAATTTTCTACCTGTTTTACACCATTTCAAGTAACTTCTATGGTTAATGATAAGAACAAAACTTTCATGGTTAATCACATTTAAAATAAAGAAGGTACAAAGGATGTATATCTACTGGATAAGAAGACCTTAAATCCCAGTACTCATTAAAAAGTGTTACGTTGCTCAATATTTGAAGCTCATAATGATCTTTATAATATTTAGGAAAGGTGTTGAGTTGTGTTGAAGTAAGAAAATATGAGCCCCAAATTTATTATTTGATACTCCTGATAATTGCTTACTTGTAAGCGGTTTGTGCACACATAAAAGAGTTACAAATTGCTCTAGGACTTCAATTCTGGCTTGTTGTTGACTACATGTTATGGGTTGTCACCCTATATTCTTGATGTTAGTTAGAGAGTTTGGATTAGTGGTGTGCACCAAGTCCACTTCAAGCCAAGAATCAGCTAGAACCATCCGGTTCAAGTCCGGTTCCAGGTTGGTTCGCAAAATTATTGGTCCAGTTCTCGATACTGAAACCGTGGAATTGGCCTTTATCTGGTCTGGCTCCCGGTTCTTATGTTAGAACCACCTATGCGACCTTGGAACCAACCAACCAAGCTGGTTCTAGGCTCGAACCAATCTAGAACCACTCTTTGCATAATACCACTAAGCTAACTAGAGTTTACTTGACAACATCTCCAAAAAATATTTTATGACGTCTATGACCTGATTTTTACAAAAGAATTCTCGAGTAGTATTGGAAACCGACCTGAGATCGGCCAAGTGTAATTGATTCGGTTCCCGATTCTAGCCTCGGAAATGAATCGCCCAATTCCTGAGTAGAGTCTCTCTTGTGAAAATCAGTCATAGATGTATGTTATTTTCCATTGCTCATGTCCAGGCCAGTTGCGGATCAAGTATAACCGATACCTCCAGGGTCAGTACTAGGTTCTTGCCTCAAAATTGACACATCCTGAAACCGATCACCCATGATCTAGATGTCCAAGCAGCAATAATCTTTATAAATCTGATCTTTCAATCTCAGTTTTCCCTGCAATGATTGCAGGAATTGATACTCCACCAATCGTTGTAGGCTAACAACACTCTGTCCTTTTTCTGGTTATTTATTATTCAAAAGCTGGCAGCATAGCTCCAATGAAATCTTATGTACCTAGAGAACTTGTGCTATCTGCCATTACGTTCACATGGCTTTTTCCTAGTTGAACACTAGACATGGACAGGCCTTATCTTGACTACATATGTAAGAATTTTTGTGAAGTAGTGAGTAGTTGCGACTTACATATTTTCCTTGATCATATGGGTCAGTGTGACATAACAGCACTGTCCAAATCAGGTTTTGTCCACTATCAGGTTATTGATCAGATATGCACTTTACTTGTAGGTGCGCTTGGACATTGCCACAGTATTGGGACTTCTGGCCTACATCATAAACTACAAATTTGAAGATATAGTATCCTCACCGTATGGAATTCCTGCCTTTGCACAATTCTTCACCTGTTTTTAAGCATCTTCCTTTCAGAAGGACATTGCACATAGGAAAGAACCTAATTTTTTGGGCATCCGGTAGTCTTCTATTGGAATGTTAGAACGTATTTTATATGTTTTCTTCTCAAACTAAAGTGTCAAGCTGATGCTTTTCTACTACAAATTTGAATGTATTGTGTAGAAGACTCTAGGAGGCCTTGCTGGGGAAGACATAGTGTGACAGATGTGCGCATATGATATAGGATGGCACTGAAGTTCTAGTTTGGGTTTGGGAAGGAATGGATGGATATTCGTAGGAGGAATAGAAGTTCACGAATAAAGTGGTATCAGAGTTTGTACGGATAAGAAATGATGTTTATGGATCAGAACTTAACGAATAGTGTTAGCCATCTTGGAAATAAGGGAAGCAAAAAAATTGATCAATATCCTAAGTGCTAGATTTCTCATGGTTGGACTGTTTTGTAAGTATGACCATAGATTATAATAAGTACTAATGATTTTCATTGCTTTTGAGCCTTTCAGTTGTCTTATCATAGTGCATGCAGATTGCCCTAAAGATTGGTTATATTGGAATTTTTATTGCTATCCTTTTTCTTTTTTAACCAAAAGTTTCTATGCCTATTTTAAGATGACAATTTTCAAGCTTTAGGGGTATTCTTTTTAATTGGGCTTTGTCCATTATCCCATGATCTCTGATGAGATGAAATGAAAAAGATGGCAGTCTCTTGCTATGCTCCGGAAACTGCTGCGCCTTAGACCACAAATTTTGATTATTAAGGTTGGTTATATTGTTAGTGAAAGCCGTTGGGTCATTGACTAAGATGGAGGTGAAATGTAATTAGTGAAACTCTACTAATATGATGCAAATTTTGTTGTTCAAAATACAGAGTAAATAGCAGCAAGAAATATTACGTTAAATCGAAACGACACAAAGTATTACAGGAGCTTCAGCCTGTTCTTCAAAATCTTGACTGGGTTGGCTTGGCTATGTGGTATAGTGGAGCAAGAAAAAAAATAGATTAGGGGACTAAAAGGGAACAAGAGGATTCAAGGAAGAAGATTGGTTACCTGCTCTTAACGGTCAAAGCAAACCCTTCCATTCTGAATTCTTTATTTCAAAATAACTTCAATGTTGCTTCTGGATTGAACTTCTGTCTCTATGATGATTATTTCAGAATTTTTCAATTTTTTAAGCCTCTCCTTTGCAGAATACTCAAATTTTCCACTAAAATTAAATGTAGGTCGGCAATATTTCTTGATGCAATTGCCATTAGCGCCCTTTTTATATTTCTGATTCGTGTAGTGCTGGGTTACAAGCAGACACGAGATAGGTATCAAGTAAGCAAATATAACTTACTCTTCTGTGATGATTTGACTACAGATGCATGCTTTTTTATTGTTACTGTTAGTTGAGATTTTACTAATGATATCTTTGGTGATCTGTTATTACAGTTATTGGTGAACAGGACTCTTTATGAGAAAACTCTAGCTAGTGGATTTGGCTCTGTTCATTTTCTTTTGGATGCTTCCGAACAGCAGCAGGTAAGAAGATATCTTTTTTCTTTCAAGGCATGAGATTAGCCTATAATCAGCAGTACATATTTTGGAACTATGGACAAATGGCTTCAGTTTTTAGGCAATTGAATCTTCAACTTTTTTCTATTAATTATGCAACTTGGTCGTCAAGTACGTGAACACATTCTTTTGAAAGGACTTAATGCAATAAGGGGAGTAAATACAATTGTTCTAAGAATCAGACTGGATAGGTTTGTTGGACAAAAAATAATGTTAAACCTGATCAGTAGCTAGCTCTGTTGAATTGGGAGTAAGCCAAATTAATACTGTTCCCTTTCTGGATTACTTTCCAAATTTTGTCAGGTTTTCAAATCATTAATATTATCAATACAGTAAAGCAAAGCATTTTAAGAGTGAAAGAAGAATTATTTATTTTAAATTCCATAATTTACCACCTTTAATTGCTGCGTGCAGTACAAGGAGGCTATTTTGGCCTATGCGATCCTACTAAAAGCAAACCAAGACCAGGTTTTCTCTTTCTCCTGTTAATGTTTGTGCTGAAGGAAAAAATACTGACGTATTATTATTAGTTTTTACAATAAGTCTCTATTTATATACATCAAGAACCTAGTTAGAGATAAAACCTATTTAATAGGTAGTTGGTAGCTAATAGAAAGTTGATAGCAGGATGACAACTAACACTAATTAATAGGATGACAACTAACACTAATTAATAGCTATGACAGCTAACTCTACAACTAGCAAGTAACACATTCCAAAACTCCCCCTCAAGCTGGCTTGCAGATATCTTCCATAGACAGCTTGCTCACTAGACGGACAAATTGCCTTCTATGCAGTCCCTTGGTCAGAATGTCAGCAGCCTGTTCATCACTTGAAATATACGGCATACAAATCAGCCTGCTATCGAGTTTTTCGTTGATGAAGTGTTTATCAACTTCCACATGCTTTGTCCGTTCATGTAACACAGGATTATGAGCAATTGCGATTGCTGCCTTATTATCGCAATACACTTTCATTGGTGTGGAACTCAGGATCCGTAGTTCATCCGAGATGTCTTTAATCCTCATAACTTCGCAGACACCATGTGCTACTGACCGAAACTCAGCTTTTGACACTGCTTCTTGCCACCACACTCTGCTTTTTACTCCTCCAAGTGACTAAATTTCCACCAACAAATGTGTAGTAGCCTGAAGTAGATCTCCTATCCATAATGCTTCCAGCCCAATCTACATCGG
The DNA here is from genome assembly GCF_021117445.2 of Syzygium oleosum. Lineage (NCBI taxonomy): Eukaryota > Viridiplantae > Streptophyta > Magnoliopsida > Myrtales > Myrtaceae > Syzygium > Syzygium oleosum. The sequence goes on along the minus strand of NW_026607516.1, from coordinate 3,548,370 downwards.
TGAACACCTCAATTTCCAGATGTCCATGTTTCTCAAACATTAGGCCCTTACCAGGACTTCCCTTCAGGTAGCGTAGAATTCTATATACTACTTCCAAATGCCTTGGCCCTGGTGAGTGCATGAACTGGCTCACCATACTTACAGCAAACGCTATATCAGGTCGAGTGTGAGATAAGTAAATAAGTCGACCGACAAGCCTTTGATACCTTTCTCGGTCTATCACTTCTTCAGCCTTGGCTGGTTCAATTTTTAGATTTGGCTCCACAGGTGTCTCCGCCGCTTTACATCCTAATAAACCTGTTTCTTTGAGCAGATCAAGCACATATTTGTGTTGGTTTACAAATATGCCCTTCTTGGATCTCGCAAATTCAATTTCAAGAAAATATTTCAAGACACCCAAATCCTTAAACTCAAACTCCTCAGCCAGCTTCTCTCGCAAGCTTTCCAACTCAACTTTGTCATCACCAGTCAGTATTGTATCATCAACATAGACAATTAGAATGGCACGCTTACCTTCCTTTGAGTGTTTATAGAATAAAGTGTGATCCCCTTGACTTTGGTGATAGCCGAACCTTTTAACCACCTTCCCGAACCGTTCAAACCACACTCTTGGAGATTGTTTAAGTCCGTACAATGACTTTTTCAATCTGCAGACTTTGCCTTCATTTTCTACAAAACCTGGTGGCAAACTCATAAACACTTCCTCCTCCAAGTCACCATTCAAGAACGCATTCTTCACGTCTAACTAGTGTAAGGGCCAATCAAAAATAGCAGCGAAAGATAGTAAAATCCGAACAGAATTTATCTTGGCAACTGGGGCAAAAGTCTCCTAATAGTCAACTCCATAAGTCTGAGTGAACCCCTTCACCACTAGCCTTGCTTTATACCGTTCAACACTCCCATCAGGTTTACATTTTACAGTAAATACGCATTTACAGCCAACAATCTTTTTTTCTTCTGATGCATCAACCAATTCCCAGGTGCCATTCTTCATAAGTGCCCGCATTTCATCCTCAACTGCCATCTTCCACTTTGGATCCTTCAAATCTTCCTGGATATTTCTAGGAATGGATATGTGAGGTAGGTTTGACACAAACGCTCTATGATGATGAGACAACTTTTGGTATGACACATGTTTTGATATCGGATGCTGAGTACATGATCTAACCCCTTTTCTAAGAGCTATAGGCATATCAAGATTAGAAGTATTAGTATCAGAATTTGAGACTGGAATGGAGGGAAAAAAAGTACTACTAGGATCACCTGATGATGAAGGCAAGAGATTATTTCCTAGGGCAGCAGACAGATGGGGCTTCAAGACAAAGTTCTGATCTGCAACCTTTTGAAGAGTTTTTCTTCTAGTATAAACCTGAAGCTCGGGCTTGTTGATCACATTGTGATCTTGAACTTTTTCTCCCCTTGTCTTTGACACATCAAGATTCGGCAAAGGTGTTTCCGAAGACTCAAACAAAGGAGTGGGAAGGACAGGAGAGTTTGAGTGCCACAAAATCTCTTCACTAACTTAGGCATTCTCCCCCTAAAGAGATTTGTTGGAAAAAAACGGTTGACTCTATGAAGGTGACATCCATAGTGATATGAATTTTGCCAGTATGTGGATTGTAATACTTGTAACCTCTTTGGTTAGGTGCATACCCTATAAACATGCTCTTTTCAGCCCAAGGATCTAATTTGGATCAACACTGACTTGGGAGGTGGACAAATGCAGTGCAACCAAACACCCGTAGAGGAATATCAGAAAAAATACGAGCTGTGGGTACACTTGTTTGAAACAATCTAAGGGAGTAGTGTAGTTTAATACCCAAGTAGGCAGCCTATTAATTAGATAAGATGCTGTTAACACAGCTTGCCCCCATAAGTATTTAGGTACATGCATTGAAAAACTTAGGGCACAAGATACTTCAAGAAGATGGCAATTTTTGCGTTCGGCAATGCCATTCTGTTGGGGTGTAATTCGGCAAGTTGACTGGTGAAGGATGCCTTTTCCTCTTAAAAAACTCCCCAAAAACTGGTTATAATATTCAGTACCATTATCGGTACGAAGGATATTACTAGTAGTGCGGAACTGGGTCACAACCATTTGATAAAAAGTTTTGAACAGGGACTCGACTTCAGACTTGGCACTCATCAAGTATGTCCAACATAAACAAGTATGATCATCTATAAAGGTGACAAACCATCGTTTCCCGGTTTTTGTTGGCACGGGTGAAGGACCCCAAAAATCACTATGGATTAAATAAAATGGTGATGATGCACAATACTGCTTTGGACTATAATGAGTACAATGACTTTTAGAAAAAACCCAATTGTCACAGTGTAGTGAAGAAACATCCACACCTTTGAACAAATGAGGAAACAAATGTTTCAAGTATCCAAAGCTAGGATGGCCTAATCTATGGCGCCAAACCATTATTTTTTCTTGAACAGAGGAAGAATTGAAAGTTCCATATGCCTGAGCTTTTTTATCAAAGCCAAACTCTTCAAAATAGTAGAGACCATCCCTCATCCTAGCACTGCCAATCGTCTTCCCCGAGATCTGATCCTGAAACTCACAATGGGAAGCAAAAAAGACTACACGATAGTTAGACTCTTTAGAAAGTTTACTAACAGACAATAGGTTACAAGCTAACTTAGGAACATGCAGTACATTATGAAGTGTAATAGAATTAGAAAGTGGAATTGATCCTTTGCCTGCAATAGACGAAAAACTCCCATCAGCAATTCGAATTTTTTGGTTGCCGGGACAAGGAACATAGGATGTGAACAAATATGGAATATTAGTCATATGGTCAGATGCCCCTGAATCAATGATCCAAGGTACAGGTTGCGAACAACAGGAGAGGGCATTAAGATTTCTACCTTGGTGGGCAATCGAAGTAGTAGGATTACCCGATATGGACCTAGCCTGAAGTAGCTGCAGAAGATGCTCTAGTTGTTCTTTGCCGAAAGGGAATGCGGTGGCCTCATTAGTTGTAGGAGGCACACACTAAGATGGCTTCTTATCACGGCTGAACGAATCTGGTCAGCCATGAATCCTCCAACAGGTCTCCCGTGTATGACGGGGTTTGTTGCAGACATCACACCAAATATGGGGTTTCCCATCTGATCTTCGCAAGTTAGCAGGGATTCTGCTTACATTTGCCTCGGAGACTATAGTTGTAGGAACACGGCTCTTCTTGTCTTCGGAGGTAGCCAATGCTGAACCTTCCAATGATCCATCCTTTCCGCCGGTAGCTGCCTTGCCCGGCATTATTCCCCATCTGCTTTCTTCTCTCTAAACCTCTAAGAAGACCTCTCCAATAGGTGGAAGAGGCTGCTTCCCAAGTATTCTGCCGCGTACCTCATCAAACTCATCTCGAAGCCCTACCAGGAAAGTGTAGATACGTTCTGCTTCTACAATTTTCCTGTAACGATTACCATCATCAATACACGTCCACTCATGGTCATTGAATAAATCCAGTTCCTCCCACAAACATTTCAAAGAGTGAAAGTATTTTGTGACAGTTTCCTCTCCTTGCCGCATCTTACCCAGTTTCAAGGTTAACTCGTAGATTTGAGATTGATTACCCAAATCTGAGTACATCTCACACACAACATCCCAGAGTTCCTTGGCAGTATGATAGCCCAGATAGTTTGTACCAATATCTTCTTCCATGGAGTTGGTCGGCCACGTCATAATCGTTGAATTCTCTGCATCCCAGACAGCCCAAGTGGGGTCGTTTGTCTCTGGTTCTACGATATCTCCAGTAAGATAGCCAATCTTTCCCCTGCCCCGTATATACATTCGAACGGATTGAGACCACCGAAGAAAGTTATCTCCATTCAGCTTTATGAAAGTGATCTGAATAGGATGAGGTTCAGTGGACTTTGTGAGAAGTGATGGGGGGTTAGACTGGGTGGTTGATGGTTCGTCTGACATAGTGATCGAATGATCAAAGGGAAAGACCAGAAAAAAAATCACCCAAGGTAAATAGATAAAGGACCTTCGGGCTATGATACCATGCTAAAGGAAAAAATACTGACGTATTATTATTAGTTTTTACAATAAGTCTCTATTTTTATACATCAGGAACCTAGTTAGAAATAAAACCTATTTAATAAATAGTTGGTAGCTAATAGATAGTCGATAGCAGGATGACAACTAACACTAATTAATAGGATGACAACTAACACTAATTAATAGCTATGACAGCTAACTCTACAGCTAGCAAGTAACACATTCCAACAGTTTGGCATGTTACTTCATCTACTGAGTGTGCTTAAAGCAACTAGTCTAAATTCCCCAGTACATGCCGCATTAACATGGTTCTAGTAACACCTGTGAAGTTGCTTTGTGTTAAAGTGTCAGAGAAATGTTTTGTAATCGTGTCAAGTTGTGTCATTGGAAAGCATTATTTTTTCATTAATCATGCTTAAAAAAACTCGTATATAATAAATTAGTATCAATTCATGATGCTTTCGTGTTTGATATTGTCTATTTGTGTTGGAAATTGCCAGCCTCTTTTTTTTCATTCAGTTTTCTAATAAAAAGCTAGTTTCAGAAAGAGTCAGCCTGTGATATAGAGTGATAATCTATTATGTACATATAGAGGAGAGAAAACAAATTACTTGAGTTGATTGATGGGGAATGGCTTTGGTAGTGTCAGATCCAGGTGCTGCATGTTGATGGTAAAAGTTTGCTTTAGCTGCTGTTATGACCAAGTTTCTAGCATGTTGAATCTATAGGATAAGTGCACTTTACCAAATTAGCTATCCAAAATACTCTTTGTTTACCTTCTGAATCAGCATCATTTGAAAAGCTAGGTGCATATTCACCAGTCCTTCATCAGGTGCAATGTCTATATAATTGAGACTTCCCTCTTTTCCTTTCTGTTTGTAAAATTGTTGATTGCTTGAGGGGGTTTTCTCTAAGCATTGCCACTTTCTATTACCGGTCCTTTCAATATCTGAGGCTCCTCACAACCCTGAAAGAGTTTGAGTTGTCGCACGGCCCTTATTTGCTTCACGCCTGTGTTTGGACAGGGCAGTCTACTGTCCTTATCTTCATCTCTTACATCAAGAGACACTATGCAATTTTTAATTAGAAAGAAAAGTTCTAAAACCTGTTGCTTGAAAAATGAGTCTGCTCTTGCTTACACACAGCCAACTTTCAACAGAAATCCAATGAATTTTTACCTATCGCAGCGGCTGTTTTATGAATTTGTTGAGCCCGCATACTCTGTGGAATACCAGCTGTATTTTCTGAGATTCCTTCAACTATGACATGCTCCATAATGTGGATTATCCCATTATACTCACTTTATATATGTGCAATTAGTTGATCTTTGACATCTTTCCTTCAGATTGACAGTATGTATGAATAGCTTTTAGAATGAATTAATGCACATGTGAAAGTCTCTGTATTGTTTTACTTTAATATCATCAACAGTTGTGGTAAGTGCAGGTAAATGCTCGCCAGTGCATTGGAGACAAATGTGAGAAATTCATGTATGATACATTTAAAGTACAGGTACGCATGTTTCCTATTCATGCATTATTGTTTGCATCCTGTGGCTTAGGGATATCAGCCCCATGCAGGTTGACATGCCAGTTGATAAAGCAATGGACACTTTGATGAGGTTAGGTCTAGTTAGCGAAAGACATATCAATGGAATTGCCTCACTGCAGGCTATTCCCTGTGTAAAAGCATATGGGGCCCTTAAGGTTCGATGGAACAGTATGCTTAGCTAAGGTTGTTCAGCTAATTGTCTAAGTCTTGTTATTTAACCAAATCTATCTTGTCTTTGTAAATGTTTTAATCTTGGTTGTGCAATATCTCAATTTGCTATTTTTTCAGCTTGCTCTTTGTACCATTTTGTATTTGCTCTCTTTGAATGCTGAGCTCAGATTGTTTGGTCGGAAGGAAAGGGTTATGAAAAATTGTTCCTCCATGGGTGCTCATCACAATTTTCTATCTTATTATTCGGGCTTGATTGCAGAGATATCTCAAATACGGTAGCTTCTCAGTCAGCTCTAATTTAATTTTTTTTCTGAACTCGTTTGTGTCTGGTTTAATTCTACACTACCAATAGTGTGTTGGTGAAACCATTAAATGCTGAGTTGGCATTGACATAATGCTTTCAATTTCTATTTCAAAGTGTTTGCGTGGTAAAAATGCTTGAAAGGCCATACAAGATGATAATTTACTTTCGCAGTGAAGTAATATGTTCGGAATGTGTATATTGGATTTGGGTGGTAATTTGAACTTTGGAAGTATTATTGTAGGAATTCTTTAATCAGACGTGCATTTCAACCGTCAAGCTGGCAGATCGTGAGTCATCAAACGAACTTAGAGAAGGAAAACATTTTGCAATCATCTGAGAACTCCTGAATTTATATGAAGGGATACAAATTGATGAAAAAGTCAGCAATGTATGCGAATCCTGTTTGGGTAATATACAGTAATGTCAAAAGTACCTACCAGCTTTGCTTCTGTTTCTATGAACCGAGGATAGAAAAGAAATGAAACGGCAAATAAATTCAAATAGAAATTCGCCATCGGCTGCATAAAACCTTGCCGTTGTGGTAGCACTTTCCAGATAGTTTCACTTTGCACAGGTATTCTCCATTGTGGCATCTGGGCAAACTTCCAATGTAGTCCTCATTAGTCAAGACTAAAGAGGTTGAGCTCTGGTGAAAACGAAAGCTCCTCCACCGCCAATGGCCCGACCCAACAGCATGTTGTTATCTATATACGAAAGATAGTATAATCCACCAACTGATCGACTGCAAGTGGATTCATATTCCCATTTGTATAAGCAAACAGGGAAACACATGAAGAGTAGAACTAGAACTAGGGTAATGTGCAATTACCTATCTTGATTCCCTAAAGGAATCTGAGCCTTAAAAGCACGAATAAACTGCAAGATCTGCATTTGAAAACCCTTTAGCTCTAATGAGAAAATCTCGCAGTTTTACTTTGGCAAAGCATGCAGAAACATGATGTGGGCAGCCTGGTCAGTAGCAACCGCCATTGTAACTAGGAACGTGCAGGTTTCAAATTGAGCAGACAATCGAACATTCCCTGGAGCCAACTTGTTCATAATTTTTGGATCCTTTGTTCACTCTGAGAATACCCCAAAAGTTGTGAAATTGAGATTCAATACGTTTTAGAGTACTCTGTATTAGTTTTCCGATCATTTACCAACCAAAAATACCATGGCTACCAAGGTTCTTGACATAAAATGACAGCAAATGACGTGGTAGAAAACATATGATTTGTCAATATAGAGTAAAGTCACGAAACCAACAAACGTGTCCAATTAGCGAAAAAAGTACAACAAAGAGAGGTAGAACCCCCACGCAAAAGAAAAAAAATCTCTTTATGTTTTCATCCACCTCCATATCTATACACGTGAACTCCCTAACTCTAAGATTCTAGTGGTTCAACTAGAAGAATATTAAATCATGGTTGAAATAGTTACTACGTTAACTTGACTGTATCAAAAATAAGAAATGTATAATTCATCGACAAGTATTTCATAGGATTCTCGCTACAAACTATTCTCATAGGGCACGGATGCGGGATGGTTACGAGATAGAATGACCTCATATCCTAGATCCTACCATGTACCTACCAATAGACCCGATGAACGGATAGGCGACCTATGGCCCTACTCAGTCTCACCTATAAAATGGTGAGCCTAGCTAAATTTCTTAGGCCCACTGGGCAGGCAAAACTCCAAGCCCAGCCAACTCATTTTTTAAAAAATATATAAAAAATTTAAAATTAAAAGTTATAATACTATAGGATAAAATAAGCCAAAATTACTAATGGATGACAGAAAAATATTATAAAACTCATAGATAAAGTAGTAAAACAAATAACACAAAAACTTAAAAGTTCAGGTCTGATGGGCAGACCCGATGTACCCATGTTTTTCCCTGTGCCCGCTCTAAAGGTTCATGCCCAAGAAGGCCCGGCCCAAGCTCGCACAGGCCCTGCCAAAGCCCACCTACAATTCCAAATTTTGGAATCTTGAACATATCCAGCCCTCACTAGCCAGCCAAAGGTTTTATCATGCACCCATTAACCCAGGAATGGTGAGCTGGTTTGTTATCTATTAAGAGATTGGCAGGGAATTGAAAAAAACAGCCGCAGAATTCCCGTACTGATGTTATGGGTGGACAACAATACAGTCATCTACTTATCCGAAAAAAAATGCAGTCATCTAACTGAAGCTTATGCTGGCAAACACAAGTAAACTGCATCAAGTTCTCTAGAAAGCATGACAATCAGGAAGCAATCATATGCTGATGATACAAAGAATGTGATAATTGTATGCATCTAGTCTAGCAAGAAAAAGCAGGTCGACAGTAAAACATCAAAAAGTTACCTGCAAGCTCAAAAATGACCGTGGAAGCAGCGCTGGAGCTATTAGAGCTTGCAGCTCTCCACTGATGTTTATATCTTCAAAAGTCACCTGCACGTGTCTTACAAGCTTCATAAATATTTGGTGAAACAAGCATATTGCATCATAGAACATTCTGGCATTCCAACACTGATGTTATATTGAAGCTGTTAGGGATAAATGCAAAGTGCAAATGGTCTTCACTATATAGGGCAGGATAAGAAAACCGCCTCAAAAACCAAGACATCATATTTTATCCATCTAATTGAGTTAAACAGAAAAGAGGAAGGGGAGAGGGGAAAGGAGGATGAGTAACTGCATATATAGGAAAAGAGGGAGAAGAAGAAAGGAAGGGAGAAAGAGAAGAATGAAGAATGTAAAGGAGAAGGAGAAAAATACAGAGAACAAAAGCGAGGAGATGGAGGAGGAGAGATTGGTTGTGTTACCTAAGTTCAGGCTCACTCCACCATATCCAACTCATACACCAACCTACCCACCCCAAAAAAAAAAAGTAACGAGTCTCTGAGAATAAGATGTACCGACCTCTTCAAACTGAAGGTAAATGTTCCGAGCAGAAAGCACTGAAAATTTTGCAGAAACAAGTAGAGTGACACCATTGTCTTCCTGTTAGTTGAAACAAAAGCAGTATGAGATTCTGCTTTGTAAGGACTTACTTCAGTTTCTCTTTCAAGTTACTTTGACCCATCTGTAGAGAATTATTAAAACATTTAGCTTCCCTCTCACCAAACTCCCAAGTGTAAAATGAACTTCGCAATTTCAGAGTTACTGTTCTCCTTCATATCATGCGTTGGAGCTCCATAATGCTGTTCCATAACAGAATCTACCATTAAATTGACGAGGAAAGCCTTGTCTTGCAGATAAATTAATTAAATTTTCATATATGTAGTTTGTAAAATAAAGTTGAGCTGATTTATTAATCATTCACACACTAACAATCACAGTGATGGCTTTAGAATTTTTATATATTTCAAGGCTTGTTGTGAAACATCTAGTGAAGCAGAATAATATTTTTCATGAATCGTGACTTTTAGTGAAAGGTCCTCATTTTGATTTTTCTTGTTTCCAGAAAGAGAATAAATTTCTGAAAATGAAAACAATCAACATCCTTATGTTATCTACATCTGATCCCTTACACCTTAACCACTTTTGGATATGGTGCTTCCCCAATGAACAATGTTTTGGGAATTTCCTTATTACTCAAGATAAGCCTAATAGGATGTTCCAAATTGAGAACAAAACAGTTGGTTCTGACATTCTGGTCATCCCAGCAAATGTTGCAGCACTTGTGGATTAAGAAATTATCCATGAAAGGTTTGTCAAAACTAATCTATAACATAGCTCGGATTTGGCTTCCAATCAAATGTCCAAAAATACATGGAGTCAGGAAAGGACCATCCACATAGAAAGAATACCCAATGATATTATTCTCCTTAAAGAGGAAAACCAACTATAGTTTCAAGGTGGAATTGCCAAAATTTGAAGTTGCTGGGTAAACTATGATTCATGGCAAGTTTCAAAGGCAAATATATACTTCACCGAAAATATTTTCCTACCAAGTCAGTCAACAAAATATGGAAGGTAGAAAGGGGACAAAGTTACCTCTAGCAAGGTTGGGATGCTCCATTTGACAACATTGTAGACAACACCACCATTTGATTGATCCAGGCAATCAAATTTTTGGAAAATCTGTCCAATCTAGAATAATGCATTTAGTTAGAAATGACAAGTAGGAGAAATTCTGGACATGATGTGAGACAAATGTACATGTATCAGGAGATGTAAAACCCGAAAGATGCACCTGATCTCTACAGAGGATAAGTTTACAGCCAAGTTGCTGTGATAATTAATATGCACAGCATGAAAGAAAATGTTCCAAAGACCGGTATAAGCAAAGATTTTGTCTCATCTAGAAACAAAAAGGAGTATATGAATGGCAATCCACAGCAACACACAAGAATAACTGGAAGAAATGAATTGCTCGTGGCATGTTATTTCGCAAGAGGAAGTAGAAATTTCAAGTCTTACTACCTGGAGGAAAGGGAGAGTAGCAGCAGACTCGAGAAGAATGAGAACATCGCGAGCAGATGTATACTGCAGACGCCATGTCCCATCCAACTTCACCAGATCAATTGGTGCACCGGAACAGTAACACTCGAGGTTCACCTGCCAGCGTTTTATATGGAACAGTTGTATGACACATAACCTTCTCTTCGAGTATCGATGACTAATACAGAGAGAGAGAGAGAGAGAGAGAGAGTCTTTTAAATTAAAGAGAAGAGGCGAAGCCTGCCATAGCCTCTTCAATGTTAGAACGTTGATCGGCATTGGTAACAAGACCTCTCTGGGTGTCCTGGATAGCTCTCAGAAGATTGTGTTTCTCATTCTCCAACGAAAGCTCTGGTATCTTGAAGCTCAGACGAAGTAAATCAACATGTAAGCCAAAGATACTGAGATAATCATAAGTGTACAACAAAACAAGGGAGAATTAGGTAACCTGGGCTCTCTGGGTGGCGCAACAAGCCACTGAACGAGCTCCTCGTTGATCAAATAGCTTGAACGGGACATGGCGACTTGTTTGAAAACCATGGGTCTCGCGGGTATACGTCTTTGCAGGCGGGAAGGATAACGGAAGTCCAAAGCCCAATTCCATTGCTTTACCATGTGATGTCAAATTGGATGAATCAGCAAATGATAAGCAGTTCATGTATGCAAGAGGAGCCAAAAGATGTATGAGAGTGAAATTGCAGAAGCCCAAGGTCCCAGAGGGATGTTGAAGGGGGACCAAGAAAGGCCAGGCGCATTGCTAAACAAAACAAAAGGTGCCCCATACTCCATACCTGTTCAATTCAGCGAAGAATCACTACAAACAACGCCACATCAATAGAAGTAGCTTGAGCAGGGAAAAGCCTTTGATGCAACCGGTTACCAAACAAGAGGTCAAGCTCAGAATTGACGCATTTGTAGACAGGCGAGTTGGGAAAAATCTGGAGGAACCCATATACAATTTCATTCATTTGAGTCGAGCAAAACTGGGCAAGTGACGGGAAGAGATTAGCAATAGGCATTACCCTTCCCTCCTTCCGCCTCAACCAAGAAAGATACGGTCCTCTTCTTCTTTCCTTCCCTTCCTTTTGGTGGGTGGTGCACCGGATGAAGTGATTTTGGCAGGTATTAAGATAAAGATAACGGAGGCATATTACTTTTATACGTTGAGGGCTTTCAAAGATTCGTTGAATTCCGCGCCTCCTCTTTAACGATTTACCTCAACGTCGTACTCGACGCATTACTTCTTTTCGAAATATTACAGACTTGGTCACTCCTTTTGCTGCGAAACCATCAGTTTCCCGGATGGAATGAAGACAGCGCCCATACCTGGAGCAAACTCAATGGCAGCGGAAAATGTCTTCTGTGTGATCATTTTCGAGGAAAATTGATTAGTTTTTTTTATTTATCTACTTAGCATGTGACTGAAAAATCTTTCTTTCCGTTGCTTTAATTTCACTTTAAAAAACAATTCGCTTCACGTGCAATTAAAATCATTTGAGATCCTATATGCAAGCTCAAATTGGCCTTTGTTCGCTTGCTTATTGTGAATAGTACTAAAGTAACAAAAAATTTAGGATTAATACTCTGAAAAACCCCAAACTGGTATATCTGTGACAAATTTACCCTAAACTATTTTTTTAACCACAAAAAACCCAAAACTGGCACACCGTGACAATTTTACCCAGAATTATTTTTTTGATTATCAAAAACTCCACACTGGTACACCTGTGACAATTTTATAACTAATTTTTTTACAACAAAAAATCCCAAACTGATACACCTGTGACAAATTTACCCAACGTTAGTTTCCGTTAAATTTTACTATCAAATTGCTAAGTTTAATGACACGTGGTAATTGACAAGGGTACCGGTTTTGGGTTTTACCCCTCTATTTGTCACAAGTTTATCAATTTTGTGGTTTTTCATGATATTAATCCAATTTAACGAACACTAACGGAGGGTAAATTTGTCACACATGTACCAGTTTGAGATTTTTAGTGATCAAAAAATTAGTTCGGGGTAAAATTATCACAGAAGTACCAGTTTGGGATTTTTTGTGATCAAAAAATTAGTTCGGGGTAAAATTGTCACACGTATACCAGTTTGAGATTTTTGGTGGTCAAAAAAATAGTTAGGGATAAATTTGTCACAGGTGCACCAATTTGGAGTTTTTTGTGATCAAAAAAAGTAATTCGGGATAAAATTATCATAGACGTACCAATTTGGAATTTTTCGTGGTATTAACTCAAAAATTTATGACAAAATCAACTTAGCTATGTACTACTTGTTCTTTTTTTTTTTAAAGGTCACATCAAGAAAGCAAAAGAGTCCATAAAAGTTATAGTTAAAGTAGCATTGATCAAAATATGATTTGCAAGATGAGAAAGAGAGAGAGAGGATTGCTCACCGGTGCTGCATTGGCAACACGATAGTGGTGTCTCTTCAGAATATAATTTCCCTTGTCAAGGGATAGAAATTTATTTTCCAAAGTTTTAGCCTATCAATTATAATTAATAAAAAATATTCTTATTGTCGGGTTCATTTTCCGGTGTCTACATAGGTGAAAAGTCTGAAACCATTTTTCCGCGAGATGGCTTTACTCCAACCAAATGCGCATACATCGAGTACAAATAAGCAACTCTATAAGAATGAAAAGCTTCTTGATTTCGGAGATTGAACCTCAATGCTAGATATAGCATCTTCCTCTGTCCCAACAATACATTATTACCATCTTAGACAATCCATCATAATACAATGCTTATTCTCCATCCTGGACTGGACCAAAATGTCCAAGCAACCAGACAATTGCAAGTTATTCATACCCCAACAAAAAAAAAAATTGATGTAACACCTCAATATCTTCAAAGATTGAATGGGCCACCAGCAACACTTGTCTATCGCCTCAAGGTGTGCAATATGTATTCTGCATAAAGATCCCTGCATCATCGACGTTAAATTAGTCTTAGTTAAGAAAAAATTGTACGTGATGTGCTGAACCGGCGCAGAAAGGTGCTAATTGAGCAGAATATGATGTCCCTGTTCTAATCTGCTGATTTGTGCTCAACTATTTGGTTTCTTGATAGTGTTGAGACAACGAATGTTGATTGTGAACTTACATGGAATACTGAATGGCTCCAGTTGCGGTAGATGAGGGTAGAAAATCATTCACAGCGACCTCCTTGTTCTCGTTCTTCTTGTCTGTACAATCATTAAGGAAAACAGCGGACTTCCAATCACAGACACCAGAAAATCTCAAAGGTGAAAAGGATACAATCTTCAAAAAAGCGGCGTATTTCTGAAAGGCGGTGAGGTGGGAGCTGTTTGATGTCGGTATAGTGCTTATATTCCGGATCATCAGCGCAGACTGCGATTATTTTATCATCTTTTTCTCCCTGGATAAGACCAAAAGAAATTACCCAATCTTTATATAAAGGCAAGTGCAGGCATCTTTGTTTCTTTCAAATAGTCTTTTTTCTTTTGGAGGAGGGGAAAGTACCTGGTCAATCATGGGCATCAGTCCAATGGCTCTTGCACGTAGAAAGCAACCGGGAACGACTGGTTCCTGTTGAATTCATTCATTGAGTTAAACCTATATTGCCTTTACATCATGTGATTTGCACCATCCAAAACTCATCTGAAATGTAAACCTAGAGAGGACAGTGTTGCGCTTTCAAAACAATTAACATCTTTCCGTGGAAGCTCAAAGCAGGGTTTTCACCAATGGCTTTCCTTACAGAATGTTAGCTATAGTAATACGAATTTACAATATTCATCCTTCCTTTCACTCAGAGAGCAAGTTCGCAAGATTGCCAGGGAAGAAGGGCCATATGTTAGATCATACAAAGGAGGAATTCCTTAAAAAGTGGAAAAGCCAAAAAATAAAAACCATATTTCCATATGCATAATTACGCTGTTAGCTATTGTCGATAAACTGGTTTGAGTCCACCAAATCAGCTCAACCTTTCCTATCGCAATACTAGCAATTGAATAACCTAAGAAAAAACTATTATAGCAGAAGGCCCTTTGTCTAGTTTAACGAGTTGAGGAGATATACTGAACAGCAATGAAGAAGTAAAAGAGATCACCTGCATGAGAACTAATACATCAAGCGGATCATTGTCTTCACATAATGTTCGGGGAATGAAGCCATAGTTATGAGGATAGACTACAGATGAGTATAATATCCTGTCAACCTGCACATAAAAATACAATGATTCAGGAAAGCAATGAGGCAGTAAAGAAACATAAAGGGAAACTGTTTAAGCAGGAGATAATAAACTGAAATTCGGACAAATGTGATCCCCTCGGTAAGGTTCATTTATCATTTCTCCTCCTTCATCCAAATCTCCAACTATTTCGAGTCATGAACGGTAACTACTAAACGTAGACAAAATGATGTAGAAACATCTAAGAATTGAAATGGCAGACTATCTCCACATATCTAAGACACTTAGCAGGGCTAGATCTACGAGAGATTTTGCCTTGGATGAACTCATACCTTGATGAGTCCAGTCTTCTTGTCAAGTTCATACTTGACCTTGCTTCCCTTTGTTATCTCAACAACCTTAATTGTTAGAGGCAGAAAGGAAGGGAAAAAGATTAGAGAGCACACGAAATCATGTTGCTGGGACGAATAGATTTGAGGAGATAATTGAGAAAAACTAATTGTTTATCCAAGTCCACGTCTATCAGGAATTATGAATCTTATATTTCCATTTTCGATCAGACAAGCAAAATTCAGAATATCTTGGAGTATACCGAGTTAGAAACTTTTCAAATAGACTTCTAGAAAGAAAACATTTTGGTTCCTCTTCGGAGCCAAAGTAGAAGCTTATGATAATCAGCACTCGCATTTACATGATTAAGTTGGTATGGAAACCTACACAATTGAAAACTTGGGGAGCTTCAGGTCCTGGAGAGAAAATTAAGGGAGACATATTAGCAAGTTTATCGTCATCACAAAATCATATTGACAATAACGATATTATCAGCAATTGAAGGGTGGGGAAACACCAATTTCAAGATCATGCCAAGGATGAGCAGCAACGGATCTCCTTGACAATGAGGAAAGAATCCGCTCATTCAGGCGCGGGACTGGTCGATCTGAAGGGCTTCCATCACCTTCACTCATTTCGACTTGGTGAGAGACTGCGGGGAGAGAGAGACAAGAGTTGGATTCGAAACTTAAGAAGTGGAGATATGTCTCATCTCATCACGTCACAATTCTTACGTTCGCCTAACAAGTAAATAGGCTACACTAAACTGCGCCAGGATCAAAGAAAGATGCTATAATTTTATACAGGCTCTTGTGAGGAAGCACAAGGAAGAAATCAGTGCCGATGCAAGCAAGAAGGACAGCGTACCTGCAGAGGTAGAGAGAGAAAGGATTGTAAGAGGAACATAAGAGAAGGGCATATGTTATATACGCGAGGGGTGTGAGTGGTTAAACATGAACTTGGCTGTCAGAGCATTAAGCAGAGAGGAGACAGGTTGTGCTTCCACATGTTGGGGGTGGGGTTTGTTTGGTTATTTTTAGATCCTGGATCCGTGGATGTCTCCTCCCCAGATGCGCAAAACCTGGCAATTCCTTCAACACCACTATAATCATCATCGCTGTCCACAAATCTTCGCAAAGTCTTTGCAACGTTGGAGTGGTGCGGCATTTGGTTATTACACTTCCTTCTCCGGTGAATCCGCTTGATCATGCTTCAACATTAGTACTATGCTCTTTAGCAATAAATAAATGAAAAAAACAAAACCATTAGAATTGTGATTTAGCAGGTGGTCTCCCAGATCAAATTTGAAGCAGGGCCAGACCAGACACATGCGAGAAAAATATTCAGTGGTTTGCAAGCGCCACGTCAGCCGTTGACGTGGCGTGCATATTTTACTCTCATCCACTAACAAAAGGACACATGGTTGCTGATGTGTATAAAAAACAATGATGTGAAATTTCTTTTTTTTTTCTTCCTTCTTCAGCACTCCTCCTTCAACCTCCGCTCCGCTGGGCTTGGCTGCCTCCACCACCAAGCCGCCGCCGCCACCATCCTTGAGCCACCGCCACCACCATCCTTGAGCCACCGCCCCACCGTGGCCACCACCGTCCGCGGCAAAGTTGTTGAGCTTGTCGCCGGCAACCATGGACGAGCCGAGACTCGAGCTGAAAGCTGTTAAGCAGCAGACCAGATCTGGCTGTTGAACGACGGTCGATCACCGCGTCCAGGCCAACCTCCGCGTCCACCCTCTCCGTTGTCCCGGCGGCTAAGTCTTGGCCGCGAGCGCTCGTCCACAGATATGGAGATGCAGAGTAGCGGTCGGCCATGGACGACCTCTCGTCCACAGATATGAGCGACGACCTCCGCGGCCAAATCTGGCGTTCTTTCAAAAACCTCGCGGCCATGGACGGTGGCTCGAGTCATTTGACCCTACCGACGGGATGAAGTTCTGGGAATGAAGTTCTGTGAACTGCGTGGGGTTTTCTCGATTTGTGTTTCAAGATGCCTACTGCTCCAGATTTGAATTTCGTTGGTGAATGAACAGAGGAAGAAGAAGCGCTCGTCCATGGCCAACCTCCGCGCGATTTATGGACGAGCCACCGTCCATGGCCGCCCAACCTGCTCAAGTCATGGCTTCAGATCTGGTGTTCTCTCGCGGCCATGGATGGTGCCTTGAGTCATTGGGCCCTAGATTTAAAGTTCGTCCACCTATTGCTCCAGATCTGGAGTTCGTTCGTGGATGAACAGAGGAAGACGAAACGCTCGTCCATGGCCGACCTCCGCGCGATTTATGGACGAGCCACCGTACATAGCCACCCCTCCTGCGCGTCTTCAGATCTGTGACGAGAGGTCGTACCGCCGTCGCCAGTGGATGGGCGGCCCGTGGCCGCCCATACCGGCCGCCGCCATCCATGGAAACCCAGATGAAGGAGTGCGTTGTTGAAGAAGGAAGAAAAAAAGAAATTCCATGTCATCTTTTTAATACACATCAGCAGCTATATGTCCATTTGTTAGTGAATGAGAGTGAAATCAACCGTTAACATGCCGTTTACAATCCACTGAATATTTTCTCGTCATATGAGCATCTCAAATTACGTTGACTTTATGGTATGCCAGTCAAGATGTTTGTGCAAACATTTATGGTGTTTTGTTTCTCTCCCACCTACCATACGTGTGTGTAACTAGCATTATATTTTCGATATCATTTTTCGAGTTCTTACTAAGTTTTAGCTTCTCCTTCCCATAATAAAAAAACCCACATACATACGCAAATTCTATTAGTGTCATGGACCTTTTTCTGGCCGAAGATTGCTATGTGTTTATCGTTTTACTGAGTTAAAAAGCTGAAAATGAACACAAGAATGTGTTTGTGATAGCTAAAATCAATCATATAATATATCTATCTATCTATCTAAAATTGGAATTGAGAGAATGTCCGTTTATGTTAGGGATAAGCATAGTTCCAGGATAGAATCTAAAACCTGAGAACCTGACCGGCGGGAACATGTAGGTTCTAAATTTCAAGGTATTCAGGATAGGTTCCAGATATCAAAAATTGGGGAACCTGCTTCGACGGGTAGGTTCCAGGTTATACGTAAGTGGAACCTGAAACCTAAAAAAGTTTTTTTGGATTTTTTATTGATCTGTCTTCGCGTGATCCTGCGGTGTTTAATGGCGTTAGATGATGAATGTATAATTTGGAACCACTAGTCTGAGCTTTCATTTTATAACTTATTATCGTTTCATATTTTTCGTGTGTATAAATATAAGTTGTGATCGGTGGATCATAGCAGTAAGTAGTGGTCATCAAAGGTGATGATTCACTGCAATTGTTCAATTAATACTATAGGTGGAACCCTGGGTAGACCCTGTGACATAGTAGGTTTTAGGTTCTAAAAAATGATGAATCTATTATCATGGGTAGGTTCCAGGTGGAACCAATACGGAACATGGAACCGCTCACCCCTAGTATCGACTCACGCAATGACTTCTCATTTTAATTGTATTTATTTGAACCGTAATGCCAGGAAAACTAGTCTTTTGTATTCTCTTTGGTAAGTAACAAACTTGTTCAGTATTGTTACGTTCATTTTCGTTTTGTTTAACTAAAAATGACATTAAAAAAAAAGAACGTGTTAAACCTAGAACTTGGTTCCAAGTTCCAACGGGTAAGTTCTAAGTTTTAAAAAATGAGGAGCCTATACTCGAGGATAGATTCTATGTGGAACCTGTAAGGGACCTAGAACCGCTCACCCCTAGTTTATGTGCTCGTCACAATTGGTAATCCCTAAACTTTATCTCTTATTAACTTTGAGTTAAATTTCAGAAAATGATGAAGAAAACTCATCCTCATCTATACGATATAGTTTTTTTCGAGCATCATCTTTTAAATTTATTCTCGAATACTCAGTTACCTTTCAGCGCAATCAACTCCTTGGCCATGGCCTTCTTTCACATACTTGACATGATTAGGCATGTCTGTGTGTTTCCACCGCAATCTTATCATCTAGCCAGTGGAGAAACTTCGTAACTAGACCATTAACCCGCGTGTGGTACTTCAATTGATTTATGGTGTATTTTCACAGTACCCAAATTATAAAATAAAGATTATATCTTTTCCAATTTCATATACCCAAAATCTAGAAAACTTATTAGTAAAAAGTAATCGAAGTTTACGAGAAAACTATTGTGATTTTAAAGTATATACAATATGTGATGGCATGTTTTTTTTATATATGGAATATATGCACTAGAAGTCCTAAAACTTGTTATGAAAGTGCAATCGAGTTATAAATCTTGCAAAAAGTGCAATCGAGTCCTAAAACTTATCAAATTGATTCAATCGAATCCTAAAGTTAACACAGTCTAATTTACTAATGGAAAATATTGACGTGGCGCTGACGTGCTTTATTTTATTACTTTTCTTGAAACACATGGCGATGATTTGGCGCCCAACAAGCATCACATAAAAAAATAAAAAAATATAAATTAAATAAAAAAAAGCTAAAAGTTTTTTAAAAAAAAAGAAAGGACCTACAACCAGCGGCAGTGGCCAAGCACTCGCTGGTGGCTGTCGCCATAACTGTCGAGAAGGGCCGGCGGAGGTCGTTTGGGCCTTCTCGAAGCCCATTGACCCTCGCCAACCCCGGGCAAGGTCCCATCGGTCCCTGGCGAGGGCCGACAATTCTCGCTCAAATCTGGGGCAAGGGTCGCGCCCTCCCCCAGATCGGGGCCTCGCCCGGGGCCAACAAGGGTCACCGGGCTTTGGGAATGATAGTTGCAAGATCATGGTTATGCGAGAATATGAGAATCTTATGATAATTATAGAAGAAGTACGAAAAATAACTCAATTACTTTTTCAGTTGAAATAAAGAAATATGGCTATTATTGATCACCTTCTTCTTGCAAAAAAAATTAAACTTATCAACTTCTTTTTGTTTAATGAATTAGTGGTTAAGTAAATACAGTTTATATGAATCTCCAGCCAACAAACATAATGAAAACAAATCCAAAAGAAGAAAATCAAAAGTTGGGACTCGGAAACTAAGGGCGCGCATAGAATCCATTTTGGAGCAGAATTTCTACTCCAAAATGCATTCCAGAACAGAAATGCATTTGTTAAAAAATTTCTGGAATGCATTCTGAAGCAACTTTTGCATTCTGGAATAAAAATGCGTTTGGTAAAATTTCATTCTTTTTTTGGCTCTGGAATGAATTTTTGCTTCCAGAATGAGTTTTGGCCCAAAAAAGAGAAGTTACTTTTTGTAGCTTCTCTCTTCCAAAATGTATTTTAGCCCAAATTTCCTTCTTTACAAGAAATCAAAAATTTGAAGAAATCAAAAAATAAAAAAATTTTAAAATTTCACAGAATGCTCTAGAATACCTGTGGCCACCCACTTTGAGTAAAATTTAAATTTTTTTAGGTGCCCAAAAAAATCAAAAAATCAAAAATTTCAAATTTTTACAAAATGGTTTAGAATACCTGTGGCCATCCACTTTTAGTGAAATTTAAATTTTTTGAGGTGCCCAAAAAAAATCAAAAAATTAAAAATTTCAAAATTTCACATAATGGCTTAGAATACCTGTGGACACTCATTTTGAGTGAAATTTAAATTTTTTTAGGTGCCAAAAAAAAACATCAAAAATTTCAAAATTTTACAAAATGGATTAGATATGTGGTCACCCACTTTGAGTGAAATTTAAATTTTTTGAGGTGCCCAAAAAAAATCAAAAAAAAAATTTACATAATGCTTTAGAATACCTGTGACCACCCACTTTGAGTGAAATTTAAATTTTTTTAGGTGCCCAAAAAAAATCAAAAAATCAAAAATTTCAAAATTTCACAGAATGGCTTAGAATACATTTGGCCACCCACTTTGAGTGAAATTTAAATTTTTTGAGGTGCCCAAAAGAAAATTTCAAAATAAAAAATTTCAAAATTTCACAGAATGGCTTAGAATACCTATGACCACCCACTTTGAGTGAAATTTAAATTTTTTGAGGTGCCCGAAAAAAAATCAAAAAATAAAAAACTTCAAAACTTCCTAGAATGGTTTAGAATACCTGTGGCCACCCACTTTGAGTGAAATTTAAATTTTTTGTGGTGCCCAAAAAAAATCAAAAATAAAAAATTTTAAAATTTCACAAAATGGCTTGGAATACCTGTAACTACCCACTTTGAGTGAAATTTATATTTTTGGGCACCTCCAAAAGCAGATATTTCTTTCTGTTTCATCAAACAGATTTCTCTTCCAGAAATCAATTTTTGGAGCAGAATTAGTTCTGTTTTATCAAACAGATTTCTTCTCCAAAAATCAATTTCTAGCAAGAATTCCATAAATCAATTTCTGGTAAGAATTTGATTTATGGAGTAGAATGGATTCCATGCGTGCCCTAAAAGCCCATTTCTATAAGTATGCATGATTATCATGAGCCTTTGTCAATCATATTTTTTTGCTAATAAATCAGTGCTTTGTCAAATTAAAAAATAAAAATCTCTGACTAACTAATAGAAGCAGAAAATCAAAGATTTGGAACTTGAGGGAAAATAACCAAAAAAGTCATGAACCTATTGCACTTGTGTCAATTTAGTTCTAAACATCGTTAGCGGTTGTTATGATAATAAAATTTGATTTCCAAAGTTTCGTACCAAGTGATGCTTCTTTGTCTTTGCGAGGTGTTAATTATGGCTCACACATCGCTTGGGATATGAAGTATTTTTAGATCAATCTTAACATATTTAGCATTATCCAGAGCGTGGGTTTCTTAGAGCAACGGGGACTCACTTTTTTGGTTCACGATATGGATAAGTAATAGGACGATGGACTCCTAGAGGCGGTCCAAGGGTGTTTCTTGATCGTGAAATTTGATTTTCTAAGGATTCAATTTTGCACGTTAAGAACTTCAAGTATCAACATTTTATGTAAATTATGTATATTAAAAGTTTCGGGTGTTTCAAATTTAAAAAATCAAATTGTGTGCGCCGGAAAATTGAAAATGGCAAAAGGCAAAACTGTAAGAGACAATCTCCTTCCAATGTCACTTTGTCCACTCTAGAGAAATCTCTTTATTTGACCTCACTAGTGTGCACAACTCTTTTCGGTCTGTCAATGGCAAATTTGCAGAACTGAGTCCAATCCTCAACATTTCTTAATGAATGATGCTGGAGATATATATTGAAGTTAGATGTAAATTTATTCACGAAGTAATAGTGTCGGAATTTCATTTTTCACAGCTTAATATAGCGCACCTATCTAAATATTCATAGTTTTCTGACCCAATTTGTAAATCAAGGTTTAATGTCTTTAGCATTGTTCTCCAAATGACATTTGAATAAAACCTGACATTTGCAAGATCCAATGGGATTGGTCAAGTGCTTAAAAGGGCCGAATAAAGTCTATAGTGCACCACTACGATCAACTTTTGATCCGCCTCCAACGATCTCTTCCTTTCCAAGAGGTAAGAGAGGGTGAATAGGCAGTCGAAAGAGAGAAAACAATCAAGGATCATTGCACCATTCACCACTTAGCCTCCAAGAAGGCACCCCCCCGGACACTTCATCTCATTCATAAAATGCCAATTTCTTAGAATTTGAAGTTTATAAAACGCGCTTCATCATTTGCCACAAAATAGGCGAAACATCCCCGTCTATTCAAATACATGCCTGTCTGATAAATTTGCACTGGCTGAAGTTCCTCAGTTTTGGAGGAGATTATCTCAAAAGTGCCTCCACCTATCTAAAGAGAGAACCCTCCGCACAAAGGAACCCGCGAGAAGGAACACAATAGCCTGCTTCTGTGGTTTGCGACCAATATGCAAGGCAAAGATAGTCAGATGCTAGTTCAGCAGATCAATCGGGCAGTCATCTGATCCCACAGGAAAAGCTTATGGCCACTGAATTGGTGGCTCCCATCTCATTTCGACCATGACTAAATATTTCCATATGGAGTATCGGCGTTTCCGGCTTGCACATTTGGAAGAATTCCAATCTGATTAAGACCGGTTTCCGGTCTCAACAGCTTAGCTAAAATTAGGTTAAAGAAAAGATTGCCAACTGATGATATCGACCGAAAATAAAAATACAGTCGAGCAACTTTGTTGCTAGGAAGATCAGATGAATGGTATAGCTTATTACTAATGATAGCCCTTCCCGGTTACATCAGTGCAACAAGACTAGATCATTTCGGGTGCTTTGAATTTACAAAGCCAATAGTTTACGGATATTGGTGGAGACTATAATAAGAAACACTCGAAGAACGTTACAGGAAATAGCTCTGGTCTAAGGTTCTTGATGCCGACATGTGCTCTGCACATTCCAATTGCAGAAACAGAGAATATTGCACCTCTTGCCAGCAACCACCATTTCAGCTGCTTCCAGTAACCTCACCATATATGTCCTTGATTTTCCTGAATAGAGCTTCCCTGAAATGTCATTGACCTGATGTCAGGTCTGAGATGTTTGGAGAGGCTTACGCTCCCAAGATCAAAACTACAGGATATCTTGGGAGTTTCAGAGTGAAAATTCTGAAATCAAATTTGGCAACTTACCTATCTGGTTTGAAAACAAGGTTCTTGTACGCAAACCACTGCAAAAGTAGACACAAAAGGGCAATAGGAGATGAGAATTACGGATTTTATCACACTGATGGCTGCACATTATCAGATGTATATATGTATAAACTGAGAGATGCGCAGTAACTCAGTTGATCGAGGCTAAAAAGGACATCTAGTAGAATTCATGCAAATGGCATGAATCCACATGTTCACCTGATGGCATAAGCTCTTAAATCGCTTTTAGAAAGAAGCATCGCAATCATAAACTGTACAGAACGAGGGTAATTATGCTGATTTTGGGGGAGGGGGAAGACTAATGAAGCAGATTTTGGAAGCCTGATGAACTCACCCCAGTATATCCAATGCCCACCAGCTCAAGAACGCCAGGAATCAGGGGAACCCTATCGATCGCCTGAAACCAAAATGAATCGACCCCCGCGACGAGCTCAGTCAGTAGTACCAATGACTATCTTTCTTCTTTTTCTTTAGTGAAAACAAAGAGAAAAGGAGAGCCTCACCCAGATCATTCCCGTAGAGACCCAGAGGGCAACCACACCAGCGACCGCCAGCGAACTGACGGCATACTTATCTTCCACTTTGTCCCACTGGTTGAACAAGGCACGATACCGACCAATCAATCAACTTTCACAATTTAACCTTTTCTTATGACAAGGGCACAAATATAACAACGGCGGATATGGAGTGGAAGAATTACAGCTTCTTTGGAGGATTTGAAAATCTCAGGGAGCTCGGCGGCGGCGACTTCGGCAGGAGCCTCACCAGTAGCCATAGCCGCCACATTGCGCGCAATCTTACGACCTGAAGAAGAACGCGTTGTATAGCAAAAAAAGAAGAAAAGAGGGGATCAGTGACAGTGAGTAGAGTAGAGTCGAGACAGAGAGAGACGAGGGAATGTCATACAATAAGCGGAAGCAGAAGAGAGAGGTGGAGAGTGGAGAGCAGGGGGAGGGGGGAGGGAGGTCAGGAGGGTCTGGCTCTTCTGGGGCTGAGGTTGACGAGGGGCCTTGCCGTCCACAACAAGCGTCGACAGTGCGGAGGAGGATGAGACGGTGCTGGTCGACGCCATCTTCGTTTGCCAAGAGCCAAACTCCGCACCCCTGGTCACAACGAAGCAAACAAGAGAGAGAGGGGGTCAAGGTTATGTGTTTTGGAGGGGAGGGAGAGAGCCACTCGTTGCTGCTGCTATGGTACGGATATTGTTGCTGACATGGCTGCACCAGAGCCTATTCTCACCTCCCTGTGGATAGCTTTTCATTTTTGAGCAACAGTCCATCCAACTTCCACAAAACAGGGCACCTCCCAAATATCTTCCCTCGTCCCTCCTTCCATCACCACCTTCGTACCAATCATTTCCGTCACGGAATGTCATAACTTACTTTGGATTTCCGTTTTACCCCTTCTGGGCCGTGACCATTCCATCTAGATTCAACCATAGTATGACTCAACCTTTTCTAGAGGTGGACCAAAATCTTACGTACAAATATCTTACGTATTCTGAAAGCATATGAACAAAATTATGATATGGGATTTCTTCCCTGTTCTGACCCTTTTTCTTTTCTTTGGATAAATCAACAAATAGAATAGGAACAGGACAGTGCCCGGGATTCCTCAGGTAATTCATCCCATACGTCCAAGTTTAAGTGACCGATGTGTCCAAATTTGGACCCTTTAATGTGTTTATGATGAGTTTAGAGGATAGGCCCAACAATATTATGATGCTCTTCTTTTCAGGCAAGTGAAGAGCCGAAAGGAATGAACGGAATGATGGCCTGCATTGACAACGGGAATTCTCACCTATCTCTTCCCCCACTTCTCCAGCCCCTTTTCTTTTTACCGTTGTCTCTTGTTTTCTTTCGCCCCGTGCAAATACTCTTTTTCTATTCTACATGACATGTGATTTCATGCATCGGGGCAAGAGAATCTTGAGTAATCGGTGTAGTAATCGGAGTAAACACAACGGCATAAGGCCCTTTTCAAATGTCAACTAAACAATAATTATGGATGATTAAGGCCAAGACTAGGAATATCAAGCAGTGCCATGGGGCCATCATCACACAATCCTGGTTTATATATAGATAGTCACAGAGAAGAGAACTTCTGTGTCTTTTGGAATCACTGTCATGGAGAGGAGAGGCCTCAGGCAGCAGCGAGCTCAGCCAACACGTACACATCCATTAACAAATGATCTCCGACTTCTATCCGTCTAGGATATAAGTTTGATCTGCTGCAAGCACAAGAAGTAGCTTACTTAGCTCGATCTGCAACATGGGCAATTGCCTTTCTAGTAAAGGGTTTCGGCAGGTCGAACAAATCGTAGAAGTGGCAACGACTGCCAGTGGCATCATGCAGTTCAAGGCACCCATCACACCGCAATGCATCACCAATGAATTCCCAGGTCATGCCATCTTCCGGAGCAGTGACCCTTTCTCAGGCCCTCTTCTTCACAACGAAGAGCTTCATCCTGGAGAATTGTACTACTTGCTCCCACTTCAGTCATTTAGGGGATCCATATCGGCTACATCTCGACCCAGCTACCGCATTTCCCTCGATCATCAGGGAATGATGCCCGGAAAGGCAGACCCTGAGGTGCTTCCTAGATACAACAGCGCTGGTGTGTGGAAGGTGAAGTTACTCATAAGCCCTGAGCAGTTAACCGAGATACTGTCTCAGGAGGCTCACACAGAGGCACTGATCGAGAGCCTCCGAACTGTGGCCAAGTCTGGTCATGTTGCTGGTAATGGAGCATCTTCCGTGGTAGAATCCGAGTACTGCAGCCTCTCCCAGAGTTAAATGGCGTCCTCCATGTGTTATGTTTGTTTTTATGTTTGTTTACTCTTCTTCATGTTGCGTTCCTCGAAGTAGCCCATCTTTCACTATGACTGCGGTGTAGGTAACAAATGTATCTACCAAAGTCACTACTTAGAAAATATCTCTGTGGATATTGGATAAGTCTAGAGGACTCTCGCTCTTTCATCGACCTACATTGAAAAGCATACCCAGCTGAATCATAGCCCGATACTTATATTATACTATCTCCTCCAGCTAAGAAGTCTCAGAAATTTCCCATTACACGCTTTGGAAGCAACAGAAGATATTATACATCTTGGTAGCCAAGTAAGTTTAATGGTGGAACATCACCAGATAAAATTGAGCATCCCCATTGAAGAAGCTGAAGGATAAATTGAATTTGGTATACTTTTACTATCTCTCTTAAGCATAAGAAGGGTCGTATGTGTAAGATGGGTTGTTGCAGAGTCAATCTTGACTACTAGAACTAGTAAAATACATTCTGTGGCTTAAATAAAACGATAGAAAGAGTCGTAAGAGCTACAAGAAGACAACGGTGCTGTTAGCAGTAAGTCGATTTACTTAATGGTTTTGAGTCTTTTGACTCAAAAATATACTAGTCTTTGCAGTAAGGGTTAATTTTGAAGCCTATGTAAGGATGATCATAGGTTGAATAGGACCGCTGTTCTAACTGTTGCCGTTCTAAGATCAACAATCATCCTCGGCCAAACTGAACAAATCTATCTAGGTCAACTCATGTTGGAGTAAGATGCTTGACATACAGAATTCACAGCAACTGTATCGGCAAGCGACTGAGCTCTTTAGCTCTAGCTTGTTTTCTGCATGAGTGAAAAAATGCTTGAAAGTTTGTATTTTGTTTTAATGTCACCGCGTGTCCAACACCAGTTGCCACTGATTAATCCTCACCGGATGTGGCCCAACAAAAGCAAGTCTCCTGACACGTAAGGCTCAAAGTTCGCCTTCATAAGCGTTCCTACCAAACTGAACATCAGGAAAAAAAATTCATTTGCTCTGACAATTAAAAAGAACCAGGCAGTGCCCTTAAATATGTTGGTTCCAAAGCGTCTTTAACCACTGCCGTTAGCTTCGTAGCAACCTGTCTCCCAACAGGAGAGAAAATACCACGATTTGCTATTCATCCACCTATTCACAATGCAATAAAAGCTGGCAGTTGGATCATAGAGTCAAATAATTTGTTATGATCAACAGTCATTGGAAATCCTAAGGTATAAGTAGAAGCCCTCCATGACGGCATCAATTGCACGTTTCCTTATCCTAGAAACTGTCAAACAAGGTGATATTATAGAAACCAGTTAAAAATACAAAATTATACTAAAAAAGAGAGTCAGAACGAGAGAGTGAAAAAAAAAAGAAATTTAAGAATCAAGATAACATTCAGCAAAGGTTCGATCTCCTTCACTAAAGATGGCTTAAAACCCCGCCGCTGACACAAGCTGCCCTGTCCTCCACACGTCCTTTTCTTATGCGGAATGCCAGTGTTCAGATTAAATGTGCACAGGGTGAAGACAAACAAAAACTTAAGCAACTGTATCTGACGGTAAATTTGGTCTGATTTCTGTGTCACCTAAACAAGGGTATTAAGAAAGAGTCAAGTTCTTTGATCCCAGCTGTAAATTCAAGATTTAGGCCGGAAGGAAGGAGAGAGAGAGAGAGAGAGACCTTAAATCAGCAGTTTCGTCAGATTGCCAAACTATATCCTTCAAACCCGACGAGAAGCTCTTATAGAACTGCGATATGGCACATTACTCAGCATATAAAATACTAGACATCATCACCCATAATTTATTCGTCTTATATGTAAAATACAGATGAAGTGTCGCACTTAAAACCACTTGATTATGGCTCAAATGTAAGAACTGGTATTCTTATCAGGGATACATAAAATTTGAAAGACTCCTCACCTCCTAAATATCATATGTATTCAAAATCTATTAAAATTATAGTGACTGGACTCCCATCTCATCATTAAATCACCAAAGCAGGAATTTGTGGAGTGTTTATAAAAGGCTTGTTTTAGAAAATCAATTTACTATAGTATTAACTCGAGATAAACTCCACTACTCATTCATGAGATCCGAATAATGATAACCAAGCTCCCTTGAAAATTTATGAAAAGGAAGTAGAAAATAGATTTTCAAAATTATTAGAAAATTCCCTCATGGAAACCCAACTACTGCTAAATTACCTCGATCATGCCTCAGTTGCTCCACTCATAAAAACAGATGCTCAAAAATAAGATCCAAGAAAGACAAATCAGAATCTGTTTAGAAAACTGTCAAACCTCATTAAAGAAAATATGCTCTTCTAAAAATATCATCTTTCACAAAAGTAACCTTGAAAGATTTTTCAAGACATGTGAGGCTTATAGTGGGATTACTCCTACCAAATTAGAAGTTTGCAATAAAAACTTATCAAGGAAAAAAAAAACTAACTTCATGTTGTTTTCTTTATATAGGTTAAATATGTCTGTCCCAGAGACATGATCAGCTGTTACTTCTATATGTTTCGAAAACAAACCAAACCGAAAAATAAGTACTTGCCTTATGAAACTCCAATGTGTCACCACCAATTTTACGAAGCTCAACCATGTGGAGTGAAGGAGCCACCTCAAAGACCTGGAAGTGAAGAAGACACCATTTCTTTAAATAATAAAAAATGACACCAAAGCTGCTACAACAGAAAGTATTGGCTAGTCTAAAAATTAGCATAAAACATTAGAAGAAAATGGATTACAATAGTCCTTCCTAGCTAATGACAGAATATATTAAAGGCAGAGACTGCATAAGCTACACTGCCATAGCCACTGAGCTTTGGTAAGCTAGAATCTCAATAAATCACGGCACAAGTTGAGATTCCCACGCTTATGCAAACCAAGTCAAGCAGCTCCATAACCATATTGAATGAGGGTGAACAAAAGAGTTGGTTCCTTCGTTACATTTACTTTCACAATCTGCCATTCAGGGGCGAGGGGCCCCCCTTGTGAGGGTTACAGTTCCACCTAGCTGTCACTTTCCCTACCTCCTTTGTTATGATGATTCAGCAACTTGGTTCTTTTAGAGTATAATTCCTATGATTCTGTATCTGAAAATCTCAACAGATTTACCTTACAAGTTATTAGGAGACCATACCTCTGTAGCCACGGACAGGTGGCCTTTTCTTCCAGTTTTATCACCCCGCAGTTTCATCTGCAATCATTTGAGAAATTAACAATCAACAATATTATGGGAAAATGAAGTACCACAAACATTGAAAATTGCAAGACGGTCTTTGCCAAGTGATTGCCTTGTAGTTTCTTTTATGAACATTAAAGCCCAAAGGCTTTGCAGTTTCCTCAATTTTAGACATGATTTCGTTTGCAGGGTGCTGAGAAGCAAATCGGGTTTCTCGCTTCACAAGGTCCTACATCAGAAGACCCAAGCAAAAAGAGAGTTAAACCAAAATCATCCAGCAACAGTAAACAATTACAGAAACTTCAGTGAATGCTGTGAATTGAGCAGATCAACATCAGACTTTCTATTCAAGAATCAAGCTTATACCTTCACTAGTCTATAGAGTGAAACCTTCCTCATTCTCAACTCAAACGCAACCTTCCCTTCCCTCAAGACTATATAGATCTCCATCTCATATCATACTTGTCACACAAGTTAACAAACAGTTTTTATGGGCACAACGAAGCAGTGGTCCGTACAACAGATACCACTACAGACTTCTCAAAAAATTTAAAAAACAATTGCCAAAAGGGTCATTTCCATAAGTCAGGTCAACACCCACTCAATGATGAGCACAAACTCAAGACACTATTCAACATGCGTCATGAAGCATAAACTCCTGCTCACTCATCCACCGTTCTGTGACTTCATCGATACACAGTTAGAAATGAATGCTTCGTTGGATATGATTTCATCTATGGAGAGGTCCATAGCACATAAGCAGTTTATAGAAATGAACAACGCGATTTAGCAGTTTGGCGCAATACCATAACCACGTACCATCTGCTTCTCAAATAAACTTTCGAGATTGAAGCTTTGTGACCTAGAAATAAGCTCAAATGCATTCATGGATTCAGGTCTCTCTTTCCTCTCTGTTACAAGATGTTCCTGGAGAAGAAAATGTGATAGCGGTAGCTAAGTATAAAAAGAGAAAAGTTTCAAATTGAAAAGACATCCATTAGCATGCTTTAGAAATAATAAACTCATTGAAGTATAGATACATGAAAAAAAAATTTCCTCACCTGTGAATCATTGAAAGCAGCATCAATGTCGTCAAGATTTACCTCCTCTTCCTGCTCAAAGCGAGGTGGCCTGTAACCCTTCTTGAACCATTCATCTTCCCGGATTTCAGGAATTGTTATTCGCTGAAACAGGTTCAACTTCTCGCTTTAAAGAATGAGCATACTTATCTAGTTAACCAGTCTCCTAAAGTACGAGTGTGAGAAATGAAAGAGGAAACTAGAACACGTCGGAGCTAACCGTGAGAGGACTTGGATCAAGAATACGTTTAATAAGATTCTTTGCACCAGATGAGAACCATGAAGGACATGCGAAATCAGCGTTGCAGATCTGAAAAGATTCTCATGAGTACAAGGACATATTTCAAGGTTGGATTTTGAAAAAATTGAATATCCTCACCTTTCTGTATAAAGCAATGAGATTGGCTTCATCAAATGGCAAGTATCCAGCCATTAATACAAAAAGAATTACCCCACAAGACCAAATATCGGATGATGTACCATCATATCCGTTATCAGTCAAGACCTGAAAAGGGAAATATACGTGCTATACATTAAAGGATACAGAAAAGGTCAGGAGAACTAGAGATGAAGCCTCTTGAGTTCGAGATTCAGACCTCGGGAGCTACATAATTCGGGGTTCCACAGGCAGTATGAAGCAGCCCATCCTCCTACACAATGGCAAAACAGAGAATATCTTTCCTTAAGCTCATAATATAGATACTCATCTTCTCTAGACATCGAACCCTATATTAGTTTCAGAAGTGCTCACTAAAGCAAAAAAATAGACCATGCATCATCATAAATGTAGAGATAATGATTTGTACAGACTGTGCATCAAACATAATGAAGTACAAACTAGACTTTGCTTCTTCCTACGGAAGGAAAAGCAAATTTTTAAGAACAATAAAGCTTAGGCAAGGAGCACTTGTAAAGTAAGGAAAGGCCATAGATTTTGCGTACACCAAAATCGCGTCCCCATATTAGCAATAAAAGAAGAAACTGATTTAGAAAAATGTACTGTAGCCCTGCTTTACCATTGCAGTCTCGAATGACCAGTGAAAAGCGATGAATAATGACCGAACACTGTAAAGACATATAGAAGAGACCACATAAATCTCAAGTAATAGATTAGAGTACTTGCCCTCACTTTCTTTGAGAAAGTACTCAATCCAAAATCCGAAACTTTAAGAACTCCATAGGTGTCTAGAAGCAGATTTTCAGGCTGCAACAAGAGCAATATTATATAGAAATGCTAATTAGAAGTCGGGAATATAGGACATGTACGAGCAAAATCTCATAAAAAGTGAAATCAAGAAAAAGGAAGAATCTCATTGACCTTCAAATCTCTATGGTAAACACCCCTGCTATGACAGTAGTCCACAGCATCAATGAGTTGCTGAAAATAGCGCCTGGCATCATCCTCTCTTAGCCTTCCATGTTTTGCCTGGGAGTTAAACATAACACCATGTTAGAAGTTGAGAATTTCCCTAATCGCAGGTATGGAGGTGCTGCACAAATGTTTTATCTTAGCAATATGAGGCCAAGCATTGATACAATTGCTTACTATTTCGTCAAAGAGCTCGCCACCATCAACAAACTCAAGAACAATGTAGATCTTTGTTTTGCTGGCTATGACCTGTATATGCGCAGAATGGAAGACATTTGTCAGGTGCTATTCACAATGCAAGTATCTTAGTTTCGAAGCAGCGATTACTGTGGGCTAAAATGGGCACGCAACTGCATGCTTTAATTCATGATTGGTACGAAGATGAAAGCCAACTGAACCTGTAAAAGCATACAGTGGCAAATGCTTGGAGCAGAAGTACCATACTTCACTGTGAAGGAAGAAAAAATGAAGAGAATGAATACCTCGAAAATTTTGATAACGTTTGGATGCTTGATCAGCTTCATGGTTGATATTTCTCTCTTTATCTGTCCAAAAGAAACAAAAGCAGCGGAATCAACAATTCCTGAAGGTTGGGAAAGTGCTGTGAGACAAAAATTGAGAGCATGACAGCAAGAAAAAAGAAGACCATTGGAAATAAGAAATCGTGGCACAGGTAGGCAGTATGAAGAATTTCTAGGGCAACTCCCCATCATTTCTGGTAATCAGAGACGAAGCAGATGCAGCCAACTTAACAGCATATTGGTCAGGGTAAATTCAACTTAACCGCTATCTATCAGAAAGAAAATGCTCCACAATTGCCTTAGAATGGATACGGATGCGGCGGGTCAAAGTAACAAAGAAATTCTGAAGATAGTATGTTTCCGAATGCCTCAACACCAACCAAGACCGAAAAAATAAAAAAGAAAAGCAAAGGAAAAATATCGAGACGGTCTCTGCAGTGGACAAGCATTATGGTTGAGTTTGACATGATGATATCAAGGTTCCATTCAACGAACGCATAAGCGATGAAAGAAGTAACGGCATTGGATACATGATGGGTGGTATAAGAGCTGCACGGATCAGTGTACGAATCGGTACAAAGCGAGAGAGAGAGAGAGAGATACCTGCTCGACCATCTTATGACGGAGGACGTGATGGCGGTCGATGATCTTGATGGCGAAGGAGTCGCCGGAGTCGAGGTGCTTGGCGAACTTGACCTTGGCAAAGCTGCCTTCCCCGATCGTCTTGCCAAGCTCGTACCTCCCCACGCGGGTCCTCGTCGCCGGTACCTTCACGCTCATTTCTCGCCCCCCAGGCTGTGACCTTCTCGCCTTTCTCTTAGATGGGTGGACACCAGAAGAGGGGAGAGGTGGACGGGACAGGAAGGCGAATTGCAGGGCACGAGTAAAACGGGAACGTAAATCTCTCTCTCTCTCTCTCTCTCGGAAGGGTGGTGGCCCCGTGTCTGGGAGATAGATAAAGAGAGACGATGACGATGACGATGATATCGATGGTGTGGGTGGAGGTGAGAAGGTCCCACCCGGCTATTCGTCTTGGAATTTAGCGGTCCTAATCCCCCTAGTTCAGCCAGAGCATTGTGTAATTCCAGGAAAGTAAAAACTCTCACTTAGATTTGACGAGGCTCATCATCAGATAAACGACCAACTGTTTTCGACAGTGCGGATACAACAACGTATGACGGTTTGATAATAATGCGTCTCCGTTCATGCGGGCTGACGCACACACGTGTGTTCCCGAGGAGACTCCCCCCAGTCAGAGAGAGACGCGAGGACCACAAATGCTCCGTCCACTTTTGTGCGAGTCTTTGTATATCTCTCTTCGATTCTCCTCTCCTCTTTCTCTTTTGACCATATATATATTTATGGAAAATCAGAAATTTCCTTATCAGAGAATATTTTTACAGATATTAGGGATATTATACCATATTTCCTTATTTGCTAGGATAGCTGATTAATTATTGATTAGATTATTTGCTTTATTATGCATATTCTTCGAGTTTAATATCCTACCCTAATAAAGTATAAAGGGGAAAATTATCCAACAAGTACTAAACTCATTGTACGACGGCTAATTTAGTCATAAATCTTTTGATAAGTTAGTAACTAAGGCCTAAACTTTTCAATTGTGCTAATTTAGTCCTCAACATTTTGATAATTTATCAATTTAGTCGTAAACCTTTTAACGATTTGCCAATCAATTTTGATCAAAAATCACTGACTTGGCGGTCTAGAAAAAATACAAAAAAAAGTCATAAACATATTACTCTTGTACCAATTCAGTCCTAAAACTTTTGACAACTTGTCAATTTAATCATAAATCTCTCAATTGTGACAATTTAGTTCTAAACCTTTTAACAATTTTCTAATCTAGTTCTTCCATCAAATTTTGACGAGAAATCATTAATGTGGCACGGCCAGCATTAACATGGACAATTCTTGCAATTTTTTTTATGGTTTTCTAAATTTTTATATAAATTTCTCGAATTTTTTTCTTTTCCTTCTTCCTCTAAATGGTCACGGGGCCTGGTTGATGGCCGACAAGGTCGACCTCGAGCAAAGCTTGCCCTTTCTAGCATTGGCTAGGCTCAACCCTTGCCCAGACACTGGCAAGGCCGACCTCGCCTAGCCATGGCAAGGGTGACCTTGCTCAACAATAGTGAGGTCAAGCCTCGCCAGGGGCGGGTGAGGCTTGCTGAGGCCCACCAACCAGCTAGAGGAAGAACGGCATGAAAAAAAAAAAGAAAGAAACGAAAAGGAAAAAAGAAAAAAAAATTCAAAAACTTTATTAAAATATCATAAAATTATTAAAAAAAATTTATAAATTTTGTCCACGACAGCGCCAATTGTGCCAAGCCACATAGGACAACTGGTGCTGATTAAACCACCACGTCAGTGATTTCCAGTCAAAATTGGCCGAACTCGAGGTACCCTTTCATTCACCCATTACTTTGGAGAAAAAATGATTTTCCTGACAAACTTAAAATGGCTATTATGGTATCTAACCAATAAGTACTTAATAGCTATTGAGTTTCCCACCAGAAAATTTATAACTAAATTGGCAAGTTATCAAAAGGTTTAAAACTAAATTGAAGATTTATGATTGAATTGACATAAATGCAATAGGTATAGAACTCTTTTTGTACTTTTCCCACTAAGTCTAGTGAGCGTTGGCCATCCTACGTAGCACAGCTGGTGCTGACGTGGATTATTTTACATTTTTTTTTTATTTTATGAATTTTCTTTTTCCTTTTCTTTTTCGTTTTTCTTTTTCCTTTTTTCCCTCTGTCAGCCATCACCGGGCCTTGTCGATGGCCAGTGACCTCAGGCGAGTCGCCTGCCCCAACTAGGGCAACTGAGGCCCCAACCATGGTCAACGAAGGGAAAAAGAAAAAGAAAAAGAAAAAAATTATGTAGAACGGCCGGCTCTAACTAGACCACTAGATTAGCGACTTCTGGTCAAAATTAGCCGAAATGACTAAATTGGCAAATCGTTAAAAGATTTAGGACTAAATTGACGCAATTGAAAAGTTTAAAACTAAATTAGCAAGTTATGAAATGGTTTATGACTAAATTGAAGATTTAGGATTGAATGGCCGCCATATGATAGATTTAGGATGTTTTGGATAATTTTTCCAAATATAATGTGAAGTCAATCAAGTCCTAAACCTTTTGCAGTTGTACCAATTCAGTCCTAAACCTTTTTTTTTGCCAATTCAGTCCTAAACCTTTTGCAAACCAGTCAATTCAGTCCTTTTGGCCGGCCGGCCGCTGACGTGGCCGCCGGCCGGCTGACGGACCGCCGGCCGGCATCCACGTGGCAATATTTTAATATTTTTTTTATTATTTTCGAGTTTTTTTCCTTTTTTCTTTTTTTTTTCTTTTCCTTCTCCCCCCTGGCTTGTCCTGCCAGGGGGAAGGCTCGTCGGCGAGGGCCCAGCTCCGGCGAGGCGAGCTGGGCCCTCGCCGCCACTGGGCGAGCTCGCCTAGCTCCGCCTCGCCAGATCTGGGCGAGGGCGGAGCTCGCCCAGCCAAGGCGAGCTCCGCCTCGCTGGAGCTGGGCGAGCTCGCCCAGCGGTGGCGAGGGCCCAGCTCGCCTCGCCGACGAGCCTTCCCCCTGGCAGGACAAGCCAGGGGGGAGAAGGAAAAGAAAAAAAAAAGAAAAAAGGAAAAAAAAATTCGAAAATAATAAAAAAATTATTAAAATATTGCCACGTGGAAGCCGGCCGGCGGCCCGTCACCGGCCGGCCGGCCGGCCGTCGGTCGGCGCCGTCAGCAAGGACCGGCTTCAAAAGGTTAGACGAATTGCCAAAAAAAAGTTTAGGACTGAATTGGCACAATTGCAAAAGTTTAGGACTTTTTTGATAATTTTCCCCAAGTAAAAGTGTAATCTCTATTCTATTCTCCTCCATCGAAGATCCTAAAATATTTACATCCATCGTTTCCCATTTGGCCTCCACAGGCTTAGTAGGACTGCTTTCTTTATAATTACCGCCTTAGCCGCGCCACTCCAATTTACTTCTTCTTTTTTCTGGATCTTTATCAGTTCAGTTACCCTCGTGATGGTGAAGAATCTCTTCAACAACCCATTATTTCCGCATTTAATGCTGTTCTTCTGGGCATAATTCAATTGCAACTACTCCTTCCGCAACAAATAACTACTTTAAAACTTGCATGTGCGGATGTGTGCGCCATTTGTTTCATACGGAGAGGCTGATTAGAAGGATTGGGCTTAGGAGAGAAAAGGACGAGGAGCTTCAGATCAACACCTCGCGTTACTGTGTGGAACGTACCTATTGGTATGTGCGCACCAAGTTTTGACCTCCCAAAAGAGAACAAAGAAAGAGGTAAAAACAGAGGAAGGCGGTAACGTCCTTGGGGATTCTAGAAGAGAAAGGGAGAGAAGATGCGCCAAAACGAACGAGGAAGCATACTAACATCATACATAACATTACATGTGGCGTGGCCGCCCAAATGAGTGATGGAACTTGGGCCATACTGTACTGTGCCCCAATAATTGAGAACGTCCAGATCTCTTTATCCTCGGCTGACCTCGATTGATGAGATGACTCTCTCTCTCTCAGAGTCAAAGATGCCCCCACAAACAGACAAGCTCAATCGAGTTGAGAGGGAAAATATCTGTGGTGATGCCAATCCTTCTTCCTCGGTCGTGTTATGAATCATCTGGGGACTTCACGTTGGGCCTTTCGTCCATGCTCTGAAGCCTAGTTTTGCATAAAAAAATACTGGGTCGTGGGTGATGAAGCTCGTCTTACCTGCTAGATTGGGCCTACGCTGGGCAAACAGATTAAAAGGTCCCATATTGGGCCCCCTGTTTCTTCATTCACCATGAGTAAAGATGGTGGAAAGTGCGCATCGTCATGGTCTGAACACATATATAATACCTGAGGAAGCTACTGGACAAGAGCCAGGCAAATGCTACGGACTACAAAAATGCGGCCTTACTGCCCCCAGAAGAAACTTGCACCAGTAAAATTTCTACCTACGCAGCTGATTCGAATGGTGGAGGTCTCACCATTCCAATTTGCGTTGAGTGCACGTATGAATGATTTGAAAGAAAAATCTCCGACATCGAAGGTCTAGAGTTGAAAAAACGAAAAGCAATTCAGGATACGTAGTTGTTTATAACCTAACGATTTAAGCTTTTGAGTGAATATAAGTTCAACAAGATTATCAATGGATTCATCTTATGGACTTCCTCTTAGATCACCTCGTTACGAAGATCCTAGACTTCTATGGTGTGTTACTCAAAAATTTGTATATTCGTTTGTGTATATTTAATTATGAATAGATGACCCACCTACCCAACTAATTCCCATTCCAGATTGCTGCTCTCTAACTGTTCTCTCCTTATGTCCAAAAAAAAAAAAAACTGTTCTCTCCTCACTTCTATTCGGGATCACCTAGAAAACCCGAGTGCAATCTCCAAATTAAAGGTTTCCTAAGTTCCCCAAATAAGTAATTGGGGTCGATCATACTTGCAGATGCCGAGGTTCCAATCTGGTCCCTACAACGATACCTCATCCGTCGTTAGGGTGCACATATGTATGAAACTAGATTGGGTTGAATCTTATTCGAATCGGGCTTGAGCTCCCTCTTACCGACTTTTTGCAATGATGAGGTATACTGACTTCGTCTACACATCCTGATGCGTCCTAATGCACACGCAACAAGTGTAAAGATAATTACAGAAAAGGCGAAGATAATTTATCTATCGCATCCATGATTAGAATGACAAGACTGCAAAATTTCTATAGGATAATAATCAAGTGGACAGAAAAGCAATGTGAAATTGATGAAGGTTAACCACATTTTTCTGTTGTTACACATGGAGGACTTGTTGCCATCTTACTCGAGATAGTACATGTGCATAATTAAGCTATGTATCTTGTTTTTTAAGGGCGAAAAAGGCCGTCATATACTATTCTATCCCAATACGGTATGAATCTTGATTCCAAAGCCTTGCTACAACAAGAGATTGGTTCTATCACCAGCTAACGATTTAGCTAGAGCCCAGTGGCTCGGCCAGTTATTTAATTGCCTGGTGCCGGTCACTAAAGTTTTCCAATAAGTAAAACGGTCAGATAATTTTCACCGTGAAAGGAAAGAGGGGATCGAGCATGAAGCCACCAGTCTACGTAGGATGCTCTAGTTGGGCTCGTCGATTGTGCACTTGGAACTGCTCCTAGAGAAGTCCCCTCTCAATTAGACAGCTTGGATCGTTAGATGGGCTGTCGTAGTGAAGTACAAACTTGTGGTCTTGCTTCAGGTATCGTCTCTTCTTCATAAATGGCACGTCTAGAATCGATCAGTCGCTATCCGTTTCACATGCACAGGTAGGCAGATGGAGCTTATAGGAAGAGAGCTGTGTCTTGGTAATACCTCCAGTGTGAAGTGCAAAGCAAATGCCCACTTCTTTGTTTGTTGAGTTGATTCCAAATCCATCAGCGTAGTTTGTTATTTGTCAATTTAAGCAGCCTCTGGACGAGCGAGAGAGAGATAGAGAGAAGCTAGCTATGTACTGCGGCAACCACAGAATGTTATGGTATAGAAAAGAAGGGTGGAATTTTGCTTATTTGTGAGACCATGTCAATGTCAGAGCCATCAGAAGAGGCCTCCACGTCAGAGGAACATGTAACATTAGGTAATATGCATTATACAATATCTAAATAAGCAGAGGAGAAGAGCTGCACCAGATAGGTCCCCAAGCATCTCTCCGTGGCGGGGGTTGTTTCAGTAAGACTTAAAAGCGGCTACGTAATCACTTTACTTGTTTATGCACGTTGTTTTAACAATGGACAACTTGGATAGAAAGGCACGCTTTGCCTTAGCTGGGTCGCTCAACCGGACAGTATACAATTACTTATTTTTGTGCTTTTCTAAGGTAGCAAAATCCGAAGGTATTATTATATTAATATATATACATTCTTCCTCTTTGCCTTGTTTATATCCCTAGTTTAGCACTGGCAAACAACTGCATCCTCTCTCTCTCTCTCTCTCTCTCTCTCTCTCTCTAGAATACATATACAAAAGCCATCTTCAGCAGCGACATAACACAAACAAACTCAATATTTCTCTTCATCGTATTCACTTCTTCGCACTTAGTATTCATCGTCAGGACGTGCAAAAAAGCTAGGGGTGGAGGTCGCATAAGCCGCAACCTCATGGGATCATCTTCATCAGAGGAAGCTGGGAAGAAGGGGAGGAGGTGGATTGGATGCGGATGCGGGTGGGCATTTGCCGTGAGCTTGGCCGGAGGATTGATGCTGGGGTGGTG
The DNA here is from genome assembly GCF_021117445.2 of Syzygium oleosum. Lineage (NCBI taxonomy): Eukaryota > Viridiplantae > Streptophyta > Magnoliopsida > Myrtales > Myrtaceae > Syzygium > Syzygium oleosum. The sequence continues at coordinate 3,508,563 of NW_026607516.1, read as the reverse complement.
GGAGCACCAGTACCACCCAAACAACCGTCAGCTCTGGATGGTGCCCGTTGGCCTCATCCTCTTCCTCACTCCTCTGTTTGCTTGGCTCTCCCTCGTCATATCCGACTTGTGTTCATCGTCTTCCCCTTCCTCTTCCTCTTCCAAGGATCATCACCCTTCATCGGTACCACCCCCACATGCCTCCATTGAAGTTGCAGTTGCGGGTGCGGGATCAAGCCCTGCTTGCGTTCGATAACTACATACAGCTGGGCGTCCAGTCCACGAAGGTTTTCACTTGTGTTGAGAGTGTACAAGCAGGCCCTTACAGACTCCCTCTCTTATTAATTTCTTTACCGGTGAGAGAAAGCCTCGTTCCCGGCTCGCTCAGTGATTCGGCAACTCGGCAAATTACCACGGAAATGTAGGATTTCAATCAGGACAGCCGGCGATGCTTGTCCGTATGCTATGTAGCCTAGAGAAGGCACGGTTTGATTCCCTCTCTGTATGTACAATAAGAGACCGTAATCGATTCTCCCTATCTACCAGCTCTCCTCCTTCATTGGTTTCATCATTTGAAAACAAAATAATACGGGCATTAGGTCATCATAGGCAATAATTAGGCCACCCCCTCAACTTGAGCACTTTTCCATTAGATATAACAAAAAGGAAGAAGAAAAGAGGAAGAAGGCAGGTTTTATTCTTCATCTAGCTGGACAAGATGCACACTGAGCCTTCCCCAGTTCAGGTTTTATGCAATGATGGTTTTCTGGGGTTACCCACCGGCCATACCAATAAACGATCCCCCAGTTATCATCCAAGTCTTTTATATTGTTTACTTTGTCATTTCCTAGAAGCCCACGTGGCTTCTCGCCATAACTCCGCCTTCTAATTTTATTATACAGATCATCACATATCAAACAATAATTAGATCCGGATCGAATTCCCAGAAAAAGAAAAAGGACACGATAGCTTTCACATAACTTCCCACTCTGTGGCCGACTATGTTCCGCAATCGTTCTATACAAGACACGCCTCCATTTTCTTTTCCTACAGTGCGCCTCATTTAATTCCAACAAGGAGCACGAGAATTATCAATCCAAGCAGACAGAAGTACATGTATAAAAGTCCTAATGCAGGAAACACTAGCAATAAGAATTCGCGGCCATATGGGGTTAGGATATCCTGGCCGGGTTCCGCTTTGGGAAGGAGAATTTCCAGAAACCATTTTATTATATCTACCCTGATCATCTTGCTTAATACAAAGAGAATGCAACATAAACAGGTCGAGCTCATAAACACATAAGATGGCCGTCTATCCTTATTGTACAGATGACACACATCATATTCAACATGTTTGCCTCCCTTGTAAAAAACTGGCTGGCCAGAGAAGATTTTAGTAACGCGTGATTTCCAGGCAACTTAAGTGAACCTCCCCGGGTTCATCCAATTAGAAAGTAATGAGAAGGATGGGGAAAGAAAAGACTGCTCTAAATTCATCCAACTGTATAAGTTGTGCTGCGTTAGTAAAGACCTCATGAGTCACCGACCAAAGGGCAATTTTCTTCACTTTAACCATTCTCCATATAAAATACCAGTTACCCTCAAGTATTCTCCACAGAATATGATTCACCAGGATGATGTCACTGCAAACTTAACACAGGAATCAGGAAATTTGATTTTTGCCACGACATCCGCAGCTCCTAGGCTTGCTACATCAATCCAGTTCAAGGGCACATCACTCACGATGACAGGATAGCCATATTGCACTTGGATTATTAAAGCCCTACAATAAATAACAACTTCGAATCCTGGTATTAGCCTGTCCTGCTGTGTGCAATCCTGGCAAAGCTGAGACCACTGATTGACTCACGGCTGATCCTTTCCCAAAATATTGAAGTTCAAGTTTCACTGCTTCCTCCCTTGCCTCATGTGACTAAAAGATCACTTAACATCAAGACGAGCTACAACTAGTGCGTTATAAATCACAGCATTCAAAGGTACCAGAATCAAGTGGGTAAAATATTACTTTCAGTACGTAATTTCCATTAGTTTCTCGCTTTTTTTTCTTTTTTTCAGCTGACAGCCTGAGAACTTCAATTCAAACATTCAGATGCATCACCCGCTCAAATGAATAATTTGCATCATGGAACCAATATTCGAAGAAAGAATGTACAGGCAAACCAACAACTCACGAGATAGGATTGTCAGCTCCATTCTAGCCATTTAAGGGCAACATCTATGACCCCTGAAGACTGATTCAGACTTCTACACCTCAACATCAGAGCGAGTTGGAAACTCTAGGCCATGAAGTGCAGGTATTTTTCCCAAATCCTCCTCTGAAAGTAATGGAAAGAACCACAGTGCTTTTTTGGTGCCAAAAACCTTCACACAAACAAAAATCAAGAGTATGAGCCTGAGAACTCAACGAAAAGATCAAGACATAATTTGTACCTGAAGGAAGCTAAAGAATCCTGGTAGAAGATAATATCACATCCTAGAACGCAGCATATCAATGAACTTTTAGGAACATTTCTATAGGGGCCAACTTCTTCGACTTCTTATCTAACAAGTTTCTTCATTCTACCATAAGACACCAGGGAAAGGAAAATCTATCATCTACCCTTGAAAGATGCCCTCATAATCACACATCTAGAAGTCATATCAGAGAAATCCAATTAGTTGATTACCTCCCTATAAATTTTCATCTTTTGGCCAACATAAGAGAGGATCCAACAGCTCTTTTCCAATTTTAAGGAAATCTCATAATGACCAAGGGATAAAATTGCTGAGCAACAGTTAACACCATTGATAGAATGACTGCAATTTAAAAGTGAACACAGTGAATGCGAGAGGCATATGCACATGGGCATCATTAGACATAGCACATGATAATTTGCAATCTCTAGCCAAGAGAAGATCAGAGTTAAATGCTATCACCTGTTCGAAATTCTTCCTCCTGCCCAAGTCATACTTCCACCTTACCCCTTTCTTCTTCTCATAAACCTATAATGTCAATTTCAGAGGGTCATGCACACCCATCGGCAGAGATCAATATTGCGAACATGCTTACTTGTTCTTGTACCAGACTTCCAGCAAAAATAATAAGGTGAATGATTCATTTCTTGCTTTGCTATATTTTACTGGTCATAGTACTCCATAATGATTATCCAAACCTTTAGGCAATTGTGTTGATTAGGCTTCTGATCATTTCACCGTCCTAAACTTTTTCCTTTTTCTTAAGTTGGAACAGCAGACCTTCAATTCAAACATTCAGATGCTAGGAAAAGGTGAAAACAACTTCAGACACAGCGACATTCTTTCAGGCACATTGTTTCCTAGTTCCAGAATCTGCCAATCTTTGGTTCCTTCCCACAAAGCTACAGATTTTGCAAATTCATTAACTCTTAATATAATGTTGATCATAAAAAACTCTCAGGTAAGCCTTCTTGGTGGCAACTTATTAATCCCTCAGTTGTTTGCACTAAAAAGTAGACCAATTAACATTCCTGCATCCAGGATATACATCTAGTTAGATATGAAGTTAACATACAACATTACAAATGCATTTACCCGAAACTACTAGGCGTAATTTTCTAAGTGGCTAAGGTCCAGTACAATTTCAAGGACAACAGTCTGTTTAAATTCAATTTACATGCTAATGCAGAAAACATCACATATAAGCATAACTCAGTTTAACAAATCAATTGTAAATCAGAAGGAAATATAGAATGAGGAAGACAATAACTTTTCCTCACCTCTATGGAAGTGGTGTTGCTGAAAACAAGAGACCCGTGCATAACAAGGAAACAAAGAAGACTCAGTGCAAAAGCTAGATTAAGAACTGCATCAATATACAAACTCTGTAATTATTATACGAAGTTGAGAAGATGTACGTAAGTATGAGATACAAATTCAGAAAACCAAATTGATCTCGCATACAAAGCACTTACCAAATGCCACGAAAATAACAGCCAGTTTGCCAGGAGAGTCGGAATGATTCTTGGCTTCACTAAAGAAATCGATGAAACTTGGAAGCAGTACGAAAGTATCCATTGTTGTCTCCAAGAAGGTATACAGCTGACAAGGCCAAATTCAAGTCATGAAATACCAATCTCAATGACGGAAAAGAGGAACCATATTGCATATCATAGAAAAATTCCATGAATGCAGAAGACATTTTTTTACAGTGCCACCAGTCTTGGTTACTTGTGCCCAGCATCTGCTTGTTATATGAAAAAGAGATATCGCGCTCTATAAGTATCCTTCACAAATATAAGGGATCATGAAGGTCACAGCAGTAGACTAGTACCAGCAAGATAGACCAGAAAGGACATCCCCTGTACGATCAGCAATTCAATCTTCCAGAAAGTTTATCGCAAAATATTTCTCCTGTGTTACTCGAATAACCATAATCTTTTCTAATACAAAATAAATCACAATGACTTCACCACCACAACAATCTAAAGCACACAACCTACCCGCTACCCAAATGTTCGGCAAGTCCAGACAAAGATGTGATTAAAAAGCATAAGGTTCTGCTGACCACCTTCTATACATGAAGTAGCAACTATCATCTAACTCTAATTTTCAGCATCGAAAGCAAAACAGCAATACCAGGAAAAGAAGAAAGAACTTGTAGTTGCATGCACCAACGCAATTCACAACCCAAACACAGTGGTGATCCATCTTAAGAACGCATCTCTGGCCTGCAGAAGAATAGAGACATGTTACTTAAGACATTGAAAAGCACCATAGGCAAGATGGAGGCAACCCACAAGCACCATCATAATACACGGAATTCTAGAGCAGGAAGAGATATTATTGAATTGCTTGAATACATCTAGCAACAGCAGCATTCAACTATTTACCGACTCTTGCTCCCAAAAGTTCCTAAATCCCAAAAAGAAGAAAAAAAAAAAAAGGAAAAAAGGGAAGCCAATGTTGAAGATCAAGATGACCAAGAGCGAAACACTCACAAATAGAGCAATGGTGACACCGAGGCGGCTTTCCATTTTGACAACGAATGCAGAATCCCGAAGGCGGTCTTCCTTCCAATCCATTTGAGGAAGGCCAGGTAGAAGCTGACCCTGAGGCCTCATGTGGTAAATAAGAACCATCACCCTCAAAATTCTCTTCGTCCCGAACCGGTCTCCAATTCTCGGGGACTGAACCTGGATCCCTCAAAACTACCATAAAATAGCTCCAGGATAACAGAAGGAGCTGCAAAACAAATGGCCTGCTATATTAAGCAAACTGAGTGACCCTACCACACACCTGCCCTACAGTCTATGCTATCAAATGGAAATAGCAAAAGTTTAAATAAAATAACTCATCGCGCAAGCTAAGAAAAGGAGACTTCTCCACCTAAGCTATAACTGTCTTGGGCAACTGGATTCCCCCTTTGTTTTTTTTTTTTTTTTTTAAAACCTTTTCCTTGCTTTCTGATAATAACAAGCACCTCCAGTTCCAGTGGTGTGAAGAGGCATGCCTCCACATTTCGAGCAATCGCAGCACCCAGCTCATACACTTAAGCTAAGATGCTGCCACGATGCATCGAACTGAGAATATATCCAACCATGGCGCTAGCTCGAACACACTCAGATTTTCCAGCTACGTTTGTGGCCGTTCCAACACACGCGCTATCGCCTATCGGCGAATAGAGAAACAAAATGAGCAAAGAGAAGGAAGCGAGGGAGAGAGAGAGAGAGAGAGAGAGGGGGGGTACTACCAGGAGGTGGAAGAGGAGGAGGAGGAAGAAGGCGAGGAAGGAAGAGAGGCCGCCCTGGAGGAGGCGGGGACCCCAGGTGAGGAGGACGACGGCGTAGTAGGAGACGACGACGATGGCGAGGACGAGGAGGATCATCAGGTAGCCCAGGAACTTGAGGCCGGAGCAGAGCTTGAAGAGGTTGATGTCCATCGCATTTCCGCATCCGCATCCGCATCCGATCGGAGACGGAGGAGGAGGAGGAGGGAGCGGGAACCTGCTGCTGGTCCGGGACGGGAACAGCCGTTTCCAGATATCGCGAGCCAGAGCTCTCCGATACCGATACCGATTCCGATTCCGATCCACCCACCTACTCGGAAGAAGCTCGAGCTCCGACGAGACTTACGTATCTCTCTCTCTCTCTCTCTCTCTGCAACTCCTTCCCCAATTGAATTGATTTGATGATCTGGTGGGCTTTAGCTTCAAAGCGTTAATTGCAGTTATTTTGACTCTAAAGAATAAATCGCTGCTTTTCTCGATCGTACCTCGTATTCCCCGAAGCATATATATATAGCTATTGGGAAAATTAAAAATAAAAAGCATGAAGTGAGGTTTATTTTTTTATTTAAAAAAAGAAAAGAAGAAAACCTAAATTGGTTATCATTTCAAATAAACAACAACTATCACCATAATTTTGATTTTTTTTTTCTTTATTCTTCTTTTTCTCTCTTCTTTCTCCCTTTTGTTTTGCGTTTTTCTTTTCTTTTCTTTTCTTTCTCTTTTGTTTTTTTCGGCTCTTTTATCTTTCTCACGCCTGCTTTGCTCTGCCTCCCCTCCATCCATCTTCGACACCATCATCAGCCCCTCTCTCTCTCTCTCTCTCTCTGCCATCTCGTCGTATGACAAGGACTAGCTTTTCTTTGAAGCAAGCCATTACAGGGGAACCCCAGTTTTACTAGAAATTCAGAGTTTCTCTCCTCGAAATGGTTCGTACAAGATTCCACGGGGCCATAGCGGGTGAGCTTTACAAAAATGATTCCTTTAACCCGAGATTCTTCGCAAATTCCGATCTGATGTGAGTGTCTTCCCTTCGAGGCACGCTGCACGCACGCGCCCTAAAGATGTTCGCTGAAATGCCTGAAGGGGGTCCGTTTAGCTTTAACAGTGGAGAATTTCACCTTTCTTCCTTTTTTTCTGACGTGATGATACCATTGTCCAGGGCTTCAATATATCAAATCGCTCGATGCCGAGAAGGTGTTGAGCACAATACGACTGGGTAAAGAAGATCGCTACTTTTGGAAGCAATGATGCAAGGCGTTGCTAGCCACGTACATGCTCATTGGCGTCGTGGGGCTCGAGGACGAAACATCGCCCCTTAGGGGTGGCGCACGCTGAACCCTCGGCCGACAGAAGAGAAAGAGCCCCGCTCACTTGTGCGTGCGAGCGGCAACAGTTTATCTAGGCCATGAAGAAGGCCATGGAAGAGTTCATTGCCAAGGCTTAATGATCAGCACAACTATTGGGGCCCAAGGGATTTGTTGAAGCTGATGAAGATGCTTGTAACTAGAGAACAACAAGTCTCAGCGAGAAGCTGATCAGAAGTTAGTGGTTTAGGATGAGGAATGAGAGTCATTGTGGAGCTCCAACAAAAATTAATATGATATCGAGTGAATTAGGAGCGTTTGAAAACATGTTACGAAGTAAAAGCACTTCGATCAAATTGGTAGTGTTCAAATTTGCCCATCAAGTTTGAGCACTCTGTGGTCGGCCTCTTATCTAGCTTTTCGCATCTTTGCTTTGTTTGAAATCATTGCTACTAATAAAACGTCGATGTCGTCTGGATCTTGATTTTTTTGGCTACAACCTCGTCAATTGAGTTGAGAAAGTTTTGTTGGGATTTGTCACCAAAATCCCATAGAATTGAATGAGAAGTGTGTGGGTGAAAGTGTCCCACATAGGGTAGAAGAGAGATGGAAGATGGGTTCAAATAGTTGAGCCTCACAAATGGGTTTGGGCCCCAAGGGGTACCCCACTTTTGTGGAAGAGAGAGGACCTATGTCAAGCTAGGTCGGTCCACCCCCCGCGCGCGCGCCGCCGTCCGTCCGGCCGGGTCCACTCTCTATCGGTTTTTTATTTTTTATTTTTCGAACAGACACGTTGTTTAGAAATTATTTATTTATTTATTTTTTGGACAAACAAACATGTCTGTTCGTGAGGTGAGGTTCGCCCGAACGAAAACCGAAACCCTTTCGCGCGCCTGTTCACGAACCAAACCGGTTCAAGGCTCGGCTCGTGACTGTTCACGTAGAACCGAACGAAATTGTTTGTTCGGTTGGTGACTCTTCAGTTTCATCCTTATATATCCGAAATTCCTTGGTGACTATTCATTATATATATGACGAATTGAACATTTCGGAAGTCTCAGGCATTTCATATTTTCACGGCATTCTCACGCACTCTCATTCTTCATCGTAGTCATCTTTTGTGCGATTATTCTGCGAAGTTGCGTTCGAAGATTTCCTTTGAAGAAGTACCGCTTCATAGGAAAGGCGATCCGTTCTATCCTGGGAGGCAATTGTTCAACAACCTTTGGGTACCGGTAGAGGGGACAAATTGTCTTAAGGACACAACGTGAACTCGTTGGGCTCGGATCAATCGTCAAATTCGGATCACTCATTTCAGGTTTGTCAAACAACTTTACTTTATATGCACATACAAACACGTGTATATTGAACAACAATCTTAAGACAATTTTTTATTATCGTGTTTGTTCAGTTACATTCTCAATCATTTCTGTCTTCGTGTCAGAAATGGCTACAACATCGACGACGCCTATTGCGGCCTGTTCCAACTCATGGAGAGAAGCCGGAAAAGTTCAATGGGGCTGATTTTAAGAGATGGCAACAGAAGATGTTGTTCTACCTCACTACATTGAACTTGGCAAGGTTCCTCACGGAGGATGCTCCGAAGTTGGATGAAGGAGAGACAAACAAGGAAAAGGTTGCTGTTATAGATGCATGGAAACATTCTGATTTTCTGTGTCGCAACTACGTCCTCAATGGTCTAGACAATTCCCTCTACAACGTTTATAGTCCGCTAAAAACGGCTAAGGAGTTGTGGGAAAGTTTGGACAAGAAATACAAAACGGAAGATGCTGGATTGAAGAAATTCATCGTCGGCAAATTTCTGGACTTCAAGATGGTAGATTCTAAAACCGTCTTAAGTCAAGTTCAAGAACTTCAAGTGATCACGCATGACATTCATGCTGAAGGTATGATGATTAGTGAATCTTTTCAAGTGGCTGCTTTCATTGAAAAGTTACCGCCGTCTTGGAAAGATTTCAAGAATTATCTCAAACACAAGAGAAAGGAATTATCACTTGAAGATTTAATTGTTCGATTGAGGATAGAGGAAGACAATAGGAATTCCGAGAAGAAAGTTGGCAGCAATTTGGCGGTCTCGAGAGCCAATGTTGTTGAAGAAGGATCAAAACCCAACAAGAAGAGGAAAATGCCTAGCAAGTCTGGAGAGGGATTCACCCAAGGCCTGAAGAAGTTCGTTGGCAAGTGCTTCAACTGTGGCAAGTCTGGACATCGAGCCAAAGACTGCAGAGCCAAGAAAAGACAGAAAACTCAGGCTAATGTGGTGGAACAAATTTCCAATGGTGTTGATGATATCAATCTAACTGCTATGATATCCGAGTGCAACATGGTGGGAAACCCCAAAGAATGGTGGATTGATACTGGAGCAACTCGTCATATTTGCGCCAATAAATCAATGTTCTCATCTTACATGCCTATGGAAGGTGATGAAAAACTCTATATGGGTAATTCATCAACCTCTAAGGTTGAAGGTGTCGGAAAGATTGCTCTAAAGATGACCTCTGGGAAAGTTGTGACTCTAAACAATGTGCTACATGTGCCAGACATACGCAAGAATTTAGTGTCCGGATCTCTTCTCAGCAAGAATGGTTTCAAGTTGGTGTTTGTGTCTGATAAGTTTGTACTCTCTAAGAATGAGATGTATGTAGGAAAGGGTTACCTTAGTGATGGTCTTTTCAAGTTGAATGTAATGACTGTTGTACCCAATAATGTTATGAATAAAGTTGTTTCCGCTTATGTGCTTGAGTCTCCTAATTTATGGCATGCTAGATTAGGACACGTTAACTATAAGTCGATAAAGAAGTTAATGAACATGGGTTTATTGCCAAAATTCGATTGTTCAAGTGAGAAATGCCAAGTGTGTGTTGAATCTAAATTTTCTAAGCCTCCGTTTCATTCTATAGACAATAGAGTTTCAGAACCTTTAGATTTAATACACACAGATATATGTGATATGAAATCAATACCGTCAAGAGGTGGTAATAAGTATTTTATCACATTTATAGATGACTGCTCGAGGTATTGTTATGCTTATTTGCTTAGTAGCAAAGATGAGGCTGTGAATGCTTTTAGAATTTATAAGTCCGAAGTTGAAACTCGATTGAATAAGAAAGTTAAAATGATAAGAAGTGACGAGGAGGGTGAATATGAATTTCCTTTTGAGGAAATTTGTGCTGAGTTTGGTATCGTTCACCAAATGACTCCTCCTTATACGCCGCAATCTAATGGAGTGGCGGAAAGGAAAAACCGGTCTTTAAAGGAAACAATGAATGCATTGTTGAATAGTTCCGGTTTACCACGGAATTTGTGGGGGAAGCTGTTTTGACGGCGAATTTTATTTTAAATAGAGTACCCCACGAGAAAGACACAAACAAACTCCTTATGAGAAATGGAAAGGCAGAATGCCTAACTTGAATTATCTCAAAGTGTGGGGGTGTTTGGCTAAAGTTGCGGTTCCTAAGCCTAAAAAGGTTAAGATAGGACCAAAGACTGTTGACTGTGTCTTTATTGGATATGCTCAGAATAGCAATGCATATCGTTTTCTTGTTCACAAGTCAGAGATCCCAGATATACATGTTAATACGATTATTGAATCAAGGGACGTTTCGTTCTTTGAAAATATATTTCCGTATAACATAGTATATGAGCCAATTGATAATAACAAGAGGCCTCGAGATACTATATCTAGAAGTGATCCAATGGAGGATGAACCTAGACGTAGTAAAAGACAAAGGACTTCCACGTCTTTTGGACTGATTTCTTAACGTATACATTAGAGAATGAGCCTCGGACATTCAAAGAAGGCGTGACTTCGCCGAAGCCCGTTACGGAAAGAAGCCATCAATAGTGACGTTGAATCCATATTGTCAAACCATACATGGGAATTGGTTGACCTTCCTCCTGGTAATAAACCACTACAATGTAAGTGGATTTTCGAGAGGAAAATGAAAGCGGATGGTGCTATTGATAAATATAAGGCTAGGCTTGTAGTAAAAGGATACAAGCAACGAGAAGGTCTTGATTATTTTGATACTTACTCACCTGTTGCTAGAATTACATCTATAAGGATGCTAATTGCCATAGCAGCGGTGTATAAGCTTGAAATCCATCAAATGGATGTTAAGACGGCCTTCTTAAACGGGGATTTGGAAGAAGAAATATATTTGGAACAACCCGAAGGGTTCATTGTTCCAAGTCAAGAGAAGAAAGTATGTCGGCTTATCAAGTCACTCTATGGATTGAAACAAGCACCGAAACAATGGCATGCTAAATTCGACCAAGTCATGTTGTCGAATGGTTTCAAGATCAATGAGTGTGATAAATGTGTATATGTTAAGAACACTCATAATGGTTTTGCCATTTTGTGCTTATATGTAGACGACATGCTTATAATGGGCAGCGATAGTGAGGTTGTTAAGGCGACCAAACGCATGCTCACAAGTAAATTTGATATGAAAGATATGGGGGTTGCAGATGTTATTTTAGGAGTTAAAATCCATAAAACATATGGAGGATTAGCTCTATCACAATCCCATTATATCGAGACGATTCTTGGAAAGTACAAGAATTTAGATATTGTACCGGTAAAGACTCCGATAGATGTTAATTTACATCTTTCGAAGAATACTGGTGAAAGTAAGGCTCAAAATGAGTATGCTAGTATACTAGGCGGTTTAATGTATGTCATGAATCATACTAGGCCGGACATAGCTTGTGCGGTTAGCAAGCTAAGTCGATTTACTGATTAGTCCAAATGAAAATCATTGGAAAGCTATGAAACGTTTATTGGGCTACTTAAAGCATACTCAAGATTATGCTTTGCATTACACAGAATATCCAGCGGTACTTGAAGGATACTGTGATGCAAATTGGATAACCGGCACTAAAGACACAAAATCGACAAGTGGATATGTATTCACACTTGGGGGAGCGGCAGTGTCTTGGAAATCATCCAAACAAACTTGTATTGCTAGATCCACTATGAAATCAGAATTTATTGCTTTGGATAAAGCCGGTGAAGAAGCAGAGTGGCTTCGAAATTTCTTGGAAGATATTCCTAATTGGCCTAAACCAGTGCCCGCTATTTGTATACATTGTGACAGTCAAGCGGCAATAGGAAGGGCAAGGAATGTCATGTATAACGGTAAGTCTCGACACATACGTCGAAGACATGACACAGTAAGACAACTTCTTTCTAGTGGAATTATCACCGTTGACTATGTGAAGTCAAAAGATAATATTGCGGATCCATTGACAAAAGGCCTAACTAAAGAGATGGTTGCAAAAACATCAAGGGGAATGGGTTTAAGGCCTATAAACAAGTCATCATAGCGGAAACCCTACCTAGTTGACTGGAGATCCCAAGATCTAGGTTCAAAGGGACAACTAAGTTATGAAGACAGTGTAGAGCACTGTTAAATTTTTACTCATTCCCGGATGAAGACAGTACTAATATGTGAAAGGTTAAGCAAAGGCTTTTAATGATTCTGAATTGAGTATGTGATATACTATATGTTCAGAAATCACCTATGTGAGTGTGAAGTGAGGGCCGCTTCTGTGAGAATTGAAAAGGCCGAATTCTCTAAAACACTCATGAGACCAGGCGGTGTTCATGGCCAAAACGAACACAACAATGAGAACCAATTTTGTTCGAGAAACAGTTGTGTGATTTCTATTATCTAGGCTTACACCAAAGGTCGACAGTTCAAAGACATCAAGTCTACTGATTGACCGGAGTAAGTCCGATAGGTTTCACTAAGGAAAGTTCAAGGTCTCAGACTACTTATCCTGATGCAACGTTTTCTCATGGAATAATCGCACATTGCATCTCATGCATACACGAAGAGTCGTGATATCTGAACTTCTCATTCATGTGGGGGATTGTTGGGATTTGTCACCAAAATCCCATAGAATTGAATGAGAAGTGTGTGGGTGAAAGTGTCCCACATAGGGTAGAAGAGAGATGGAAGATGGGTTCAAATAGTTGAGCCTCACAAATGGGTTTGGGCCCCAAGGGGTACCCCACTTTTGTGGAAGAGAGAGGACCTATGTCAAGCTAGGTCGGTCCACCCCCCGCGCGCGCGCCGCCGCCGCCGTCCGGCTCGGCTCGGTTCCGGGTCCACTCTCTATCGGTTTTTTATTTTTTATTTTTCGAACAGACACGTTGTTTAGAAATTATTTATTTATTTATTTTTTGGACAAACAAACATGTCTGTTCGTGAGGTGAGGTTCGCCCGAACGAAAACCGAAACCCTTTCGTGCGCCTGTTCACGAACCAAACCGGTTCAAGGCTCGGCTCGTGACTGTTCACGTAGAACCGAACGAAATTGTTTGTTCGGTTGGTGACTCTTCAGTTTCATCCTTATATATCCGAAATTCCTTGGTGACTATTCATTATATATATGACGAATTGAACATTTCGAAAGTCTCTGGGCATTTCATATTTTCACGGCATTCTGCTGCACTCTCATTCTTCATCGTAGTCATCTTTTGTGCGATTATTCTGCGAAGTTGCGTTCGAAGATTTCCTTTGAAGAAGTACCGCTTCATAGGAAAGGCGATCCGTTCTATCCTGGGAGGCAATTGTTCAACGACCTTTGGGTACCGGTAGAGGGGACAAATTGTCTTCAGGACACAACGTGAACTCGTTGGGCTCGGATCAATCGTCAAATTCGGATCACTCATTTCAGGTTTGTCAAACAACTTTACTTTATATGCACATACAAACACGTGTATATTGAACAACAAGTTTTTGTAAAATTAAACTAAGAAGAAGAGATTAGAGTCACTATCAACCAGTATTAGGCTGTTGCTTCGGGAACATCTTCTTGAGAATATTGCTGCATCAATAAGTTAGATAGCCAACATTATATTAACGCGATATAACATATTCAAAGACAAAGTATAAGAAAGCATTCATGTCAAGTGCCTCGGAGGCCACAAAAGCTCGGACCACCCGTGCGAACCACAATACTTAACTAAACACGTATTTTGAATTGGTAGTGATTTTCAACGGTAGTAGCTAAATGCAATATTCAGCTGCAACCAAACCATGAGATTTGTACTCAACATTGATTTTTTTTTTTTTAATCTTCGAGAAAAGAATCGCAGAGAACAAGAGAGATACTGAACTGATTATAATTTGATCCAAGCTTTACACTTTTGAGAAAAAAGTGCAGTTTGTCTCTGTTACATTAACTTGACAAATGAAGGATTGGCGATAGCTTCACAGAACTCTTTCCAGAGAACAGCCTACATCCTTTCTGATTTACTTCAAGAAGTCATTAATGGAGCAAGATAGATGGTCGCAAGCCAATGTCAATGTTATGTTCATATGATCGTGCACTCCTGTTCCTAGCAGTAACACTATAACTCCTCTTAAGCCTCTAGCTAATATTAGCAATTGGTTCATCTTCCTTGGCAACATCTTTCTGCTGCCGAGACTCAGCAACCAACAACTCTCCAGCTACACAACTACTCCCTTTAGCAACATATCTTCTCTCACCTCAAAAACGCATCAAACTCAATGTATTCTAATTCTTCCGCTAACCCAATAACCCCAATTCCTATTTTGCTCAGAATAACCCCAATTCCTTTTTCGCTCAACACCTTCTCAGAATCGAGCTATTTGACATATTGAAGCCCTGGACAATGGTATCATCACATCAAAAAGGAAGAAGTGTGAAATTATCCATTGTTAAAGAGGCACTTTTAAACGGGAGAATTATCCAAAAAGTCCTAAACCTATTGCATTTTTACAAATTCTTCATAAACTCTTCAATTTTGCCAATTGAGTCATAAATATTTTTCACTTTTTGCTAATTGAGTCTATCAGACCAATTCTGGCTGAAAATCGCTGACCGATGTAGATAATTTTTAATAATATTTTATTACTTTTTGATTTTTGATTTTTGATTTTTCCTTTTTTTCTTTCTTCTTTTTTTTGGAGAGGCTCAACCTCACCCGGATCTGGCGAGGAGGCTCGGCCAACCTCGCCGCCCCAGGCGAGGCTCGCCCTCACCAATGGCCAGCGAGAGTGAGCTTTGCCAGAGGCCAACAAGGTCAACCTCGCTGGCCCTCTCCTCTGGCTAATCGTCAAACTGCCAGAGGGAAGAGATACGCAGAAAAAAAAAAAGAGAAAGAAAAGAAAAACGAAACAAAATGAATAACTAAATAAATAAATTCGAATAAATATTACAATATTATTAAAAAATGTTCACGTCAGCACCGGCGACGCCACATAGGACAGTTGATATCCACATCAGCAATTTATGACTAAAATTGACCAAATATACTCAATTAATAAAATTAAAAGGTTTAGGATTGATTGCCAAAAGCGCAACAGGTTTATGACTTTTTGGATAATTTTCCCCACTTTAAACACTTGGATCAGAAAAATAGGGGAGAAGAGAGGCACGGCTGGCGAGACTGGAAGCAACGAACAGTGGCGACAACGTCCGGAGAGTGATGGAAAAGGATTACCAACAATCGAACTTCAAAAATCCTCAAGAGAGGATTCCTCCATGAGATCCGTGTCTATGCTCTGTTTTGGCTGCAATGAGCTCGACGTGGCCGCGATGGAGATTTGATGGTAGGTGATGGCGTTTGGAGATGGTGGACGGTGGATTGAAGGTAATCAAGAGGGAATCAAGATTAACAACTGTCTTTGAATCTTCCTTGTTCGTTTAAAAAATCTCCATTTCTCGTGCCTTTTCAATTCCTCATTTACTATGCTTTCGAACTTATTGCTCCTTCCGACAAAAAAAAAAAAACTTATTGCTCCAATTGACAAATTGTCCTCCGGTCTCCACCGCTAACTTGCCGTATCTTTGCAAACAGTATAATTGAAGATCGCAACATTCGATTGAAGGTGAAAGTAGGGTAATTACTGTTGGAGTTGGCGAATACTTCGGGGACCCTTGTTTCTCACACCGGGTACGCCCACGTGAGCTTAGGGAAACTGAAGTGTTGTCCGACGACATGTGACCCATGCGTGCGGAATGCGGGGCTTCGGGCGGCGCCCTCGACACGGTGCCTCCCATTGCCGGTCGGAGGCGGGGTTCGGGCGCGCCCGGCGGGGGTTCCATTGCCGGTCATGGATTTCCGCTCGCCGTGAGCGGGCGGGGCTCGGGGCGGCGCCCAAACCTCAACGGGTTTGGGGGGCCCAGTATAGTGCGAGATTAAGAGATTTCATATAGGTTTAGGTTTTGGGCCCGTTTGGGGCATATATATATTTTGCTTCGTTTTCGATCATTGTAACGAGTTGAGTGGCTATAAACCTAAAAACATAGTGAAATCTCTTTGCGGGACGTAACCCTAATCGAGGGTGAACCTGGGTAAATTCGTGCATCGTCTATTTTCTCTGTTTTCTGCGTGATCGTTCTATTTCGGTTCTCGATACGTCTCTTCAATTACTTCCATAGCAGCAATGCCAAGTCCTTCAATCACCCGAAGCTAAGGAAGCAGATGAGGTTACTGTATATCTCTGATTGAGTAGTTCCAGTTGTCATGCTCTAATATGTTTTAATTTCCTGGGACTTTTTGGAAACCTTAAATTTAACGCGAAGCACATGTTACAGGTGCTAAAGTAGTTGGTGGGTGGAGGTGGTGGGGCAAGCCAGAAAGCGAATTGCACGAACGCGTCCAATCTCGTATGCGACGCATTTCCCTGTTTCCTCCGCATAAAGGAGGGTGGACATGATCGGATATTTTAGGCCATGCGAAAAATGAGGCTCTCTTCATCTTGCTCCTTTTTCATCTCCTGTCCATATCCACCTTTGTCCCCTGTCTGTGCTCCTTCCCCTCTCGTCCATGGATATCTTTCTTTTGCTCGATTCCTTCAAATCATCCCGCCTTGCTCTGTGATTCACATGAATTCACAGTTGTGATGGACCCGCCATGATACCAAAACTGGCTCCGAGCAAAGAACAGGCATGCATGACGGACCAAGCGATTTTAGATACTGTATAATATGCAAATAATTCCGTGACGTCGCTCAGGCTGCTGATATTCAATATGGTTCTTCATATGCTTATGTTGTTAGCGTGTTGCACTGTTGAAATCAAGAGAAAGATGTATTGAGAGTGAATCCCCACGCACATGCTTATGCTTTGGAAGAAGGACAAGGAGTGTCGGTCCCGAAACCATTAATCAACACAACGCAAGCATCACTAAACAAACCTGAGTTGTTCGTGGAAATACTTAACAATATCAGGGATGTTTGGGCAGTACTTTCTCGCACAATCCATGATAGATCGTGCTCCTTATTTAAAGAGGAGAAGTTTTCTTCAGCGACTCTGGTCAAAGAGCTGATATTATTTAATAACATAGTTTCCTCTTCAAGGAAAAGAAGACGGGGAAATGAAAAAGAAAAAAAGAACTGAGAAGATACACTAATGCACAAAGCCTAGCTGCTGATCTTCTCTTCTTACCGGCTATAGCTACGTACATTACATAAGTACACACCCATTACCCAGCATATTTGAAATACCACGGGATAGGGACAACGACTAAATAAACGGGGCTCTTGAGAAGCAACACTGAGAGAATGCGTACTCTCTCTCTCCGATTTCTACGACCGTCATAGTTCTAGTGCTCGAAGAAGTGCAGCTCTGAGATCTTCCTCGCCTTTGAGCCCCTCCGGAACCCTAACCACCGCGTCTTGGAGCATGAGTTCGTTCACTGTCGACATGCTGGCGTGGTGTATGTGGAGCTCCAGGTCCCGCATCGCCGCCATCAACCTAGCCGACGGGTAGTTCGCATTCTCCGACTGGACCCTTATCATGGCGTCGCACCCCACGATCTTAACCTCCACTTCGAGCAAAGAACCGCCGCATCCGGACGGGCTACTGTGGTCGACGGAGGTGGTGGTGCTCAGGTTGTCGGTTGCGTCGGTGACCTCCTGTTTGACCTTCTTGGACTCTCTCTGTAACTGGGACTCCAGGTCGCCGATCTTGGACTTGAGCTCGTTGATGTAGGACACTGCGTCGGAGAGCAGGGACGCCTTGTCCATCCTGGACACGTTTGGGACCACCGCTCGCAGCGCATAGAAGCGGTGGTTCAGCTTCTCACGGCGCTGCCGTTCGGCTTCCACGTGGTTCAGAGGCGTGTCGCGACCGAGGCCCGGCTTCCTGCCTCTCTTCTTTGGGGTCCTCTTCTCGGTCATCACCACCGCCATGAAAGGACTATCGGAATCGGAGTGCTCCGACTCCACCAGGTAGCTGGAAGAACCGAACGGGGCCTCTGGCTTCCCACCAGTTCCTTCCAGCGGCAGTTGCTTCTTCTTGACCTTCTTCTGGTGGTCATCCTGAGAAGCAAAATCATTCTCTTGAACGCCCGCAATTATTCCAATGTCAGCGAAAGAAATGTCGCTACGGTCCTGGTGGAGCTGGAACGGAGGCGGTGGTGGGTGCTTGGGAAGGAGCAGATCGGAGCCGAAAAGAGACTTGGCTCGCTGAACAAGGCCCCAGTTTTCAGGGATGACATCGCAAGAACCCAATTCAAGGACTCCATCACCGGTCGGGATGCAGACCAGGGTGCGGATGCCATGGAGCTCGGCCTCCTTGGTCCGGTCGCACTTGTACAACTCAAGTTCGCGAGCGCCGGTCAGCCAGACCAAGGACCCCGTGCTCAGGGCCTTCCCGGGAATACCATCTCCCGCCGAGAAAGAGCGCGTCAAGGACATGACGTAGAACCACTCGGCATCGGTCACGTCTCCGGCGGGGGCGGGGACATCGGCATCGGCAGCAACTGGGCGACCGTTGCTGGGGTCGCGAGGCAGGGATTGGAGGAGCTTCCTGCGGTCGGAGCGGGAGGCGGGAGCGAGCTTGGCGGAGCCTTGGAAGTGGCCGTCGCCCCAAGCGAGGAGGAGGCGACCGTCGTCGTGGTCGAGGAGTTGCCAGAAGATGGCATAAGCCCAGCACTGGGGCTGGCTCTGCACCATAAGCTGAAGCCTCTGCTGGAGGGTGAGGCCGAGGCTGGGAGGAGGAGCGGCGGTGGGAGACATGGAGTTGGACACTAGGGAAGGAGATGAAGAGGGAGGAGAGAGAATCAGCTCTTCCATCACCAACTATAAGCCTTAGACTTGCCCTGCGTGGGGAAGGGAGGGCTCGCGCACAGAGAGAGAGAGGGAGGGAGGGAGGGAGGGAGGGAGGTTAGAGTTTCTTTTTTGGTACAGATGGGGCAAAGGTAAGTGCCAAAAGTAAGCGAATTACGAGAATTGGCAAGAAAATTTACAAGCACACATGAACATGGACCTGGAGTGTCCATATGTATCAATTCGGGTGACGTGTGCGGGAACGGAGAGTCACAGATCGAGAGAGAGAGAGAGAGAGAGTCTGAACAACGACAATGGAAAGCAAAGGAAAGGAAAGGGTCGTACGTGTGAGACAGTGACGAGGACGGAGGGTCGTACGTGTGAGACAGTGACGAGGACGGAGGGAGAGAGAGAGAGAGAGAGATACAAGTGGGAAATGGTGTGTTTCGGGGGATGGTCGTGGTGGTGGTGGGGCCGAGAATTTTTGCAAAATATGCATCGCACAGTCAAAATAAAATAAAATAGAATATACTAAACGGGCACGTGAAATAATGGCCAAACAGGCCCATCACTTCCTCTCCTCCTCCGTATGACTTTGGTCTTATTCATCAATGGCGAAGGGGGTCATTTATTTCTTGTAGTTTCCCATGGATCTACTTCTTCATCAGCGAACAATTTCTGTGAAAGAAACGAATCCCCACATGCAATGTGACCCTCCCCAGACACTCCAAACTCACCCCTGGTCCCTTGATATGAGATGGGTCTGTCTTTTCCTTCTATCACGCTTTTTATTGGTGAGTTACTGTCGTCAACACCGCTTCTATTTAGATTTTTATAAGAGACACAAACGATAATATTTTGAAAAATATTTTTTAAGATGTTTATTTTCCGCGAAAAAAACGTGCCCTTAATGCAATCCACCTAGAGTGACTCTCCCTTGTCGATCAAGTGTGGTCCTGCTTTAGGAATATGTGTCATTTAATATTGTTGCGCATGTCTAAGGGAGGATCAGAAATCGCGATCATCCTTTTCTAATAAAAATGGGGGGCGCATTCAGACCTTTGCTTCTATTTTACAACTTGGTGCTTTGAAGAAAAATTATACAAGTAGTCACATCTGCTTTAGTCGACACCCCCATCATCCCAGCCACTTGAACAAAATAAGTGTGTAATTAACCTACCACGTGCATGAAATTTACCTAATTTTTTATATAATCTCTTCTGAATTCTAATGCAAATCCCATTATGTCTTGATAAAGACATAATAAGATACGATTTAGATAAGTCTAGTGAACTAATCATAGCCGTAATTCTTGCTTTCGTTGAAAACATAAGTAATGCGAGGCCGGGGATAAAAGAACTAAACAAGTGTGGTCCACCCAGATATTCGCTCTTCGGCCGCAATCACACGCATTTTTATGATAAACTCCTATGCACAAAGGACTTAAAAAAAATTCTATAGCCGATAAGCAAATGACTTTTGAGCTGAGTTATTTTTTATAGGGTTAATACCACCAAAAACCTCAAACTAATATACCTATGATAAATTTACCCCAAACTAATTTTTTGATCACGAAAAACCCCAAACCGGTATACCCATGATAATTTTACCCCGAACTAATTTTTTGACCACGAAAAACTTCAAACTGGTGCATTTGTGATAATTTTACCCCGAACTAATTTTTGACCACCAAAAATCTTAAACTGATATATTTATGACAAATTTACTCTCTGTTAGTTTTCGTAAAATTCTATTGTCAAATTGCTGAGTTTAATGACACGTGGTAGTTAACAGGTATACTAATTTGGGGTTTTACTCCTCTGTTTGTCACAAGTTTACGAATTTGTGATTTTTTATGATTTAATCCAATTTAACATGAGGTAAATTTGTCACAAATGTACAAGTTTGGGGTTTTTTGTGATAAAAAATTGTCACATGTGTACCAGCTATGAGTTTTTCGTGGTAAAAAAATTAGTTCGGGATAAAATTATCACTGGTGTACCGGTTTAGGATTTTTCACGGTCAAATTTGTCACAGGTGTACCAGTTTGAAATTTTTCGTGGTCAAAAAATTAGTTCGGGGTAAAATTATCACAGGTGTACCAGTTTAGTGTTTTTCGTTGTATTAACCCTTATTTATATTAGTGGGAGCTATTATGACGAGATGGCAACGTATACGCTACCTACCAAAGGCTAAATATGTGCATTAAACGTCAGTGTTTTCACAATTAAAAAAAATGGAAAATGATGAAATGCGACAAGTTAAAGAAATTAAGTCGCGTAAAAAAAAATCGGAATACACACTTAATTAGCACCACATTGTTGGTAGATTTTATCAGTTTAGGGTGTTTTTTGTACGTCTAAGTACTTCAAAAAGAGAAAGTGGAAAAACCTCAAACTATGGTCATTATAACACATTTATCATAAATTTGTATTTCATGACACCATAAACCTCAAACGTATACCCATGTGATACATTTACCCCAAATTTCTTTCTATTGTATCCGTATAACACATTCATCACAAATTTGTATTCGTGAGGCACATTTACCATTCGTCAAAATTCCATTAAAAATCTTACGTGGCTGCCTACATTTAGACGACGACAAGGAAATGTTAGCACTCATGTGGCAAAAATATGTCAACTCATTGTATGTTTTTTTTCTCATTTTCTTTTTCCTTTTTTTCTAAACTTCCTCCTTCTTTTCTTCTTTCATTTGGCGATAGTGAGGACGGTGGCGATGACGATGGTAAGGGTGGCTGTGGCGGTGAAGGTAGTGGTAAAGACGAAGGAGGAAGGAAAAAAAGAAAAAAGGAAAAAAAAATTTGACGAAGGGTAAATATGTGGCACGGGTCTAAGTTTGAAATTTTTCATATCATAAAAAATTTGGGGTAAATGTGTCACATAAATACAAATCGAAGATTTTTTGTGTCAAAAAAAGTTACGAGTAAATGTGTCACACAGTTCGACCAAAAAAAAAATGTGTCACACAAATACAAATTTAGAGTAAATTTGAGACAATGGTCCAAATTTGAGATTTTTTGTGTCACGAAAAAGAGTTTGACAAAAATGTGTCACAGTGGACATAATTTGAGATTTTTTGTGACTTTTACCAAAAGAGATATTATCTCTTACAAAGACTCTCCATACACTATTTCATTAACCGTCTAAAAAGCTTTTTCATAGTGATTAAGTAGCAATTCTCACATGATTTCCCAGCCAAATTTGATGGCAATTTTGCAAGGAAAATTGTCCAAAAAGTCATAAACCTATTGCATCTTTTTTCAATTCAATCATAAATCTTTCAATTTTTCCAATTGAATCCATCCGGAAAATTTTGGCCAGAAATCACCGACGTGACGTTGCTGACGTTGACATAGACAATTTTTATTAATATTTTATTAATTTTTCAATATTTTTTTTTCTTTTCTTTTTTGTTCTACCCTTCTCCCCTCTCGTGGACCAAAGGGGAGAAGGGCAGAAAAAAAAAAGAGAAAAAAATAAAAAGGAAAAAAGGAATAAATAAATCAAAAAATAAAATAAAATATTATTAAAAATTGTCCACGTCAACACCGGCGACACCACGTCAGCGATTTCCGGCTAAAATTTGCCGAATGGACTCAATTGGGCAAAAAGTGAAAAAGTTTAGGACTCAATTGACAAAATTGAAAGATTTATGACTAAATTGCAAAAATTGCAATATGTTTAGGACTTTTTGAACAATTTTCCGCAATTTTGAATCAGTTCAGTCAAATATAGATCACACATTCATAAAATTTCCTGTTAATTCATCAATTTTTTAAAAAGCAATCCAAAATTATTCGCGGTCCTGTAAGATTTCTCATACATGAAAATACTAATCCATCTTTCTTTTTCTCCTTAATCTTGGATTAATTCATTTTCTCCTAAATCATAAGCAAAGGATCAAACAATTCCCCTTATTTCACTTTAGACCTAAAGTTTAAATTGTATTGAGCTCCTTCTTTCAATGAGAAGGGAGACCACAATTCAATGGCAAAATTAATAATTGCGCGCTCTTGCTTTGCAGTAGCATCTAGTACCAACAAGGCATTCGCATCATGATTATACACGATTCCGAAACACGTGCTTCAATGACAAATTAAACAAATCATTGCATTCTCTCTTTCACATGCACGCAACAATTGATGGATTTTCATATAACACAATAAGTACTAGATGACGCTATAATGAGATTCGACCGTTGCATCTTTTATTAGGTTTCTTCACTCTACTAGAGTTAACAACTTTTATTTGTCTGAACTACCAAACCTTTTAATTTAGCAACTCTCTTTAGAAATTAACGACTCTTATTGGAGCTATTACCAACTTTTATTCATATCAAGTGATCGATAAGTTTTGCATTACCAGTTCTTGTTTGAGTTAATTACTGACATTTGATTGGTTTGTTTAAATCATAATCTTTTCTCATTTTTGACGAAAAATCTCTTATCATTTATAAATTTCTGTGTACCATTTTCACTAACACTTGCAACTATTATATGAGTTTTTAATTTGTATTGAAGGGGTTAACTGTTTTTCTCTCGTTATATTACCAATTAATTCTGTGCTGTCAACTCTCATTTGAATTGCTTATTACCAAAATTTCTTTATTTTTGTTTACCGCATCTGCTTGCTTTTTAAATTTTACCAACTCTTTTTTAACTACCAACCACAATTCGAGTGATTACTGAGTTTTTTTTCGATCAAGTTACCAACTAATTTTGCACTACCAACTTCTATTTAAGTTAGTTACCAATGTTTATCTAGTTTTGCTTAAAATACTAACTTCTCTTATCTGTGATCAAGGAAAACTTCAACCCTATTTATTTACCTTTCATACCAACAACTTACGTTTACTAACCATTATATGACATTATCAACCTTTATTTGCGTGATTTACAAAGTTTTGGTCAATTACATTACCGATTGAGGTTGTGTTACCAACTTTGTTTGTTTGTTTCTTAATCTACTGAATGGTATATTGTGCTACCACTTTTCTTGACCCTACTAACTAACTTTTTCAATTTACTCAGTGTCAATTAGAGTGATTATCATTTTTTTTCGATCAAGTTTACCAACGTTTATTTATATTTTTAATATCAACTTCTCTTATCTCTGATAAAAAAAAATTTCTTATCTTTTACAACTTTTGTAAGTAAAAAAGAATGAAGGTACATATCGTGTCATTTTTGGTCATTTTCTAGATTGATGTTAGTACATCCACTTGCGTTTCCAAGAAATGTAATTTTTTTGCCTTCATGGGTGAGGTTATATGTTAGTTTAATAGTTGATAATTAAACCCACTACAAGTATTCATTTTAATTCCTTGTCATAAATAAACTGATATTCAAGATGAAACATATCAGTTGACAAAATAACCTTAGCAAAGTTGGTGGTGGTGAAAAAATTTCAAATGAAGGAACCAAAAAGTCTTTTTTTCTCCCTCTCTTTTCTCTCCATCGTCTTCTTCAACCTCCGGTCATGGAGAGAGGGTTTGAGTTAGTCTCACCCTCCCCTCCCTCTCTTGTTGATTTTGTTTGTGCTTTATTATTGTTATCTTGTTTCTCGTTTTAGTTCTACTTCTGAGAATTTGAACTTTCCCAATCTAGTTCTAGATCTATGAGCTATTCTCTCTCGATCTAAATTTGGAATTCGATATCCCTATGCTTTGTCCGTCCTTTGCCTGCAACTTTAATGGTGGTCACAAGAATTCTGGCGTCTCGCTGAATCACGAAGATTTGTTCTTCCAAATGGTAGATATGTGTTTGTTTTACCTGTTTTGGTTCTCTTTACGACAATGGTGCAAAGAAAGCCGAATCTAGGCGTGCACCACCAACTAGCAACGCCGTAGTTATTCGAAAAGGAATTTCTGACATGTACTCATCACTAACGAAGATACGAGATCCAATGGTCGGCCGCCGATTATTTTGCTTAACAGATCCGTTCATGTGGAATGATTGTGTGTTTAACCCTATTGGATTTGGCTTTATTTTGTAGTATTCTGGGCTTTACTCTATTTTGATTTGCTTTGCCATGAAATTTGTATACTTATCATGTATCCATTTGAGTAATAATATAATTTTCTTTTGATAAAAAAAAGTTGGTGAGATGAGAATTTGCTTTTTTGTTTGAAACCTAATATACCATGATATACACGTGTGTATAATTTACTTTTTTGTTTCAAATTTTGAAAGCAACGGGGATGCTCTAGAGTAGCGTTAGGTTAGGCAAGGGTAGAATCATTGACAATGGAAAAAGAGATTTCCGAAATTATTATTCTGATGAATAAATTAGTACGGATAAACGATTAACTCGCAGCGTCGGGATGTACGCCGTTAATTTCAGTCAAATTGGACAAGGTGAATTGAATGAGTCTATAGTTCTCCAAAGGTACAGTGCCCTTATAATCTTTCATCGTGCAAACAACTGTAAAGACTAGAAACTCACCCGAATTTGAATATCGTCCAACTTTCGTAAGCGCTTACTTGGTTGCATAAGATTTTTTTGGTGGACATGTACACACTATCTCGTGTTTAATTTTGCTGTTAAGGGTGGCAAGAGTCCCCAGGTGGAACTGGTGGAAGTGCATACAGAATCAGATGGGCGCAACCTGCAATTGCACTGTGTTTTCTGGGTATGTGTCTGAACATTTGTGTATAACATGGGGTCACCATCTCCCTTCTCTTCGCTTATGCTTCACCATCAATAATTCCATAATTTATACAACTCGAAACTCTTGTTTTTGACAATATGTTAAACTCTCACTCACTCTCTCTCTCTCTCTGTCTCTCTCTGTGGGGACCTTTGGACTTTGTGGAGGAAAATGGCAGGCACCATCGGCCCCACCTGCACCCTTGGCCATTTCAAAGGGCAGACCTTTTGTATTAGCCTCGTGCTCTATGTAAATTTTGTCAATTACCCGCACAAGACTCCGCCCCCAAGAGACATCCATTCCAGACCCACTTCAACCGCACGATCCGTTCTTTATATGTGTTCTTCAAGCTCGGCCAAAATTTTAAGGTTTGGAAACATAAGAAAGCAGGAGAACATAAGGAAAAGACGCGATGTGCTACGTGTGCGGTTCATCTATTCGTTCTCTGCTCTATTGGAGGAACCCAATAATGTTGACAGCATGAGTATTAAAGGCACAAGAAAGCGAAAGAGAGAGGGACAGTTCGATGGAACCGTACCCCCCCCCCCCCCGTCTAATCTAATCCCTCTGTCTACTGTGCCCCACGTGAATCTCGTTAAAGGTGGAGACTTCACAAGCTTCCAGAGGCGTTTTCCCACCCCCAATTGCCTAGTAGTCGTAGATTGATAAGCAACTTGCTTGAGTCGTTCGGCACAGCTGCTTGCAAGTTTCTCTCCTAATCACGTCTTAATCCAACAACCCTTTGTTTCTCGTCGTGGACCTACAGGAGCAGGACAAAGTAGATGGACTTGAGAACTGATATCAATAGTGAATTATCGAGAGAAAAGTATCAGAAAAGCCATCAACTTTTTTTCATTGGTGTCAGTTTAGTCATAAATCTTTTTTTTGGTGTCAATTCAGTCTTAAACCTTTTGTCTTTGTGCCAATTCAGTCATTCCGACTAGTTTTGACCGGATATTACTGACGTGGACGCTGACCGACCTACGTGGTACCGCCGGCGATGGCGTTGACAAATTCTAATAATATTTTAGTATTTTCCAATTTTTTTTTCTTTCCCTTTCTTCTTGCCTGGCTGGAGGCCAGGGCCGACGGACGCGAGGCTGCCCTCGCCGGCCATGGGTGACGCCCGACCTCGCTAGATCCGGCAAGGTCGTGCCTCGCCTAGCCGCTAGCGGGGCTCGCCGGCCTTGGCCTCCAGTTGATCGCTGGACCGGCGATTGGCTAGAGGAAGAAGAAAGGGAAAGAAAAAAAATAAAAAGAAAGAAAAGACAAAAAGAAAAAGAAAAAGAAAAAGATCGAAAAATATTAAAATATTATTGAAAGTTGTCTACATTATCGCCGGCGTCCACGACAGCAATATCATGCCAAAATTAGCCGAAAGGACTAAATTGGCACAAAGACAAAAAGTTTATGATTGAATTGACATAAAAAAAAAGGTTTATGACTAAATTAGCGCAAATGCAAAAGGTTTATGACTTTTTTGATATTTTTTCCGAATTATCGAAGACCATTCTATCACGGGCCACCCACACTGATGGCCAGGCTCGAATATTTGGGCCATCCAGTTGGGCCAATTTGATTGACTTCCCTGGCCTCACCAGTCACAAAGTCACAGCCATCCATCCCATTCCATCAGCCTTTCAGACATGGTATGGTTAACCCACACAATTTGAGGCTCTATCGCCCCACACTTCTTATCCACACCACACAGGTCACACACAGTTACACACAGCTTCTCTAAATTACTGCATTCCCACGTTTTGTATCTTTGGCTACTCATATTACTTACACAATACAAACGGCAATGAACTGACACACGTACCAACGCTTACATCTCATGCCCAAGTTTCTCCTTCCCCACCTCCTCTACTATTTACAGTCCCGTAACTTCTCGTCTTCTTCGCTGGCTTGCTCAACTGGAACACCGGGTGCCTGCACAACTTCCTCACTCCTTTTCTCAAACTCAGCCAGTCCCCGCTCCCATCTTCTACGTCTCCAGCCTCCAACCTAGCCACGGTGCCGCTACTTGACGACTCCATCTCCTCCTCTTTGACACTTCCCGTTTGGCATCCTGCAGATCCCTTCTTTGTTGATGTTTCCAACTCATCCAATGTGCCGCCGTTCAAGTGATTCATTGCCACTGGCCCCTCGACTAAACGAGCACCCGGAGTTTGATCATGAGATCTGTGTCCGTCTGAGATCATTGCGGGATGGTCGATGATTTCATTGCTCGGACAATTCAAGGACAGCAGAGGCAACCTGACCTTGCGAACTGTTTCTTCCCTCTCTCTGAGTGTCTTTAAGATGAGCGTCTTGAGGAAGTTCATCACTTGCACTGCATGAATCAATGCAGTCAAGGGATCGGCCATCTGCAACAGGTAGACACGACGGAGAATGAGATGCCATTGGATGACAATAGGTAAAGCTTGCATCTTTCAACAACTGAAAGCTACAAAGTGTCGAATTGCATAGTCCTCAAGTAACACTAAGACTAATACTCCATCCATAAGGCATGGAAAATGATAATAATATACGCATCTCGATCACCTGAGTCATGTTGGGTGCAAAAACCATGGCGATATTCCGCGCGTTCATCTTGTTGTGTGTCTCATGCTGCACCACGTCGGCCATCAAGTTGATGGCCCAGTCAAGCAGGGCTGATTCTGTTGGAGGGAGTAATTTTACTAGCCGACTACACTCTTCTTCTGTGTTGCAGTGCATAACTTGTTCCGGTGTGAGAGAATCAAGAACCCCCGTTGGAAGCTCTCTGAGCCATGCCTGCATCAAATGGCACTCCCAGTGACTAAACTCGGTCAATAAACATACACAAAACAAATGTCTCAGATGCATTCCAAGAATTTTATTCGGCAAAGTGGTCTCATCTATCCATCATATCATGCCTTTCTAACAGATTCACTCTAGAGACATATTCCTTCTAAGAAGCCTCAAATCCACTGCACTTGAAAGTGCATCCCGCAGTAAGAGTATGGACTTTAGGGAAGCAAGTCCAGTCTAAGTTGTGTAGCCAAAAAGGATGTTTGTTTATATAAGATAAATGGACACGGACCGTTTTACTTCTAAAAGTAGTTGATGCCTACAGATGAGGAAAACACACACAAAAAACATGCCTGGCAGAAAATTAGATCAACTTGCGCAGCCAAGACGAGAGCAGAATTAAGATTCAGAATCGGTTCATTCACCGCTGACTCGGAAGGCATGGAAGTCAGTGGCTAGTTGAGTCGAGTTCATATATTCAACCCCATGTATCAACAAAATATAAAAGAGTGCAAGTAATTTTGACAACGGAACTTCTTATAAGTTCAATGATGATGGCCTCTTGCTTACCTTAATTAAACCAGCCAAACAGTGAACATCTATTCCATGAGGCACAACACCTTTGTTGAGCTGTTCCCTTACGTACTCTTCTTGACTATTCTCTGCATTTATTCTGAATATTCCTTCTGCCTTCAATGAAGATGGGCACCGGTTAAAATGTTGAAGTCACAGGAAAAAAGAAGTTCCCACCACAATTTAGCAATAATTTCATCCAGAGTAAAAAGAAGATCATACTTTCAACCCTCCTTCCGCATATAGTCGCCTTTGCATCATTAGAAGAATTGTTGGTACGCTGTTCCCTCTCTCATCATATGAACACTGCATTGACTTGGCAGAAACTCCAAATACGCTGGCACTGAAAAGACAAGTATTACAAGGTAATTTTCAGAATGATCACCATTGGTTGAGTGAGTTAATTGAAGCAAAGACTACAGAGTACACCCTATCAATTGGAGAAGCATTAAATCCCAACCGGACACCATACAATGCTGAATTTCAGAATTCTATCGTCAAACATCATGTTCGTCTTATGAGCGATTCTAGCTAGTTGAGCATAAGTGTGTCAAACTGTCAATGAATCTCCCTGAAAAAAGATCTGCAGAAGAACTACTGATATACCTAGCAATTAATAGCCAACCCAGGCATATATAGCTCTCATGCCAAAGACGTGAGGCAAAAATTTAAGTAGACTATGTATCAGAAGATGTTTCTTCACTGTACTGTCTTCTGTTGACGTATATATGTCTTTGCAACCATATCTTCCAGGGGAATATTTCACAGAGTCACCTTTTCTGCTATCAATAACGCGATTTGGTATACAACTCTATGCTTCGGTCCTTATGGAAAAGGAGAAGCGTTATATGCTTGTTTTCTCGAGAAACCTCATTGTTCTAGTCTTCCTTCTAATGGGTTTAGTAAATTTTCGCATCCTCATCCAATGAAAAGTAATTTCAACGGATATTTGATCAATTGCACGAAATCCAATAAATGGAGTCTTTATGGATGATGAAGAATTTAATATTTGGCTGTATTCAATGCCAATCTCCCATTAATCAAACTGATAAAAAGATCTTCAGCATGAAAGGTCGGGACACCCTGCTCTGAATTTCAAGAAGCACACAAGCTAGACAGGGTTCTACTTGTACAAACAAAACCAGTCACCTAAGCTATTATGACCTGGGGAAATTAGTATAATGTCGTCATCGAGATTCAGAGCAACGGACAATCTCATTAATGAAAGTGGATCATGCACTAGCTCGCTCTTGTGGTGTTCATCTAATCTGATCAACAAAAACGCAACAGCATCTTCCACTTAACACGGTGTGCTGCGTTCATTCAAAACGCACGGAACGAGAACGGGCAAAGGAATGCAGGGATGAGACTAAGATTCACGTTAACTCAATAGCAAGAACAACAATCAAGAACTTTCCACGAGCGAATTAAAGCAGAGACCCTCAGAGAGAAACGAACCTGGCACTAGGGACCTTGGGAGGGAGGTGCGGCCGGAGCTCGGTGGGGAGGCCGAGGAAGCCATTGAAGCGGTCGAAAGTGACGTGGGAGACGTGGCGGACCTCTGTAGGCCAGCTGATGTCAGTGGAGGAGAGCTCGTCTCTCTCCACGCTGCATGTCACCAGCGACTTCCTCAACACTCCCACCAGAATGTCCAGTATCGGCATCTGCTGCTGCCTCTCCCACTTTCTTCCTCCACCGCCTCCATTCTTTCCCATGTATTCGTCTTCCTCTTCCGCTTCCTCCTCTTCCTCCTCTTCCTCCTCCTCCTCCTCCTCTTCTTCCTCCTCCTCCTCCTCCTCCTCCTCTTCTTCTTCTTCCTCGTCGTACTCTACCACGTCGATGCAGTCGTTGGCAGAAATGTGGAAGAGAGGTCTCGGCTGAGCCCTGTTGAACTCTGTCGTTCCCAGGAGTCCACAAGATTTGGATCGAAAGAGCCTCGTCATCCCCTGACTCTCTCCTCTTTCCCGCGGGTGAAGAAAAGAAGGATCCGAACGTGAAGGGAAGGGAAGGGTTTCGGGATTCTGATGGAGAAATCCAGCAAGAAAGAAGAAGATTACAGGGGGGATAAGAAAGTGCAAGGAGGAGAGAAAGAAGCTATAAGAGAGACTACCGGGGTGGAATAAAGTTGAGGGACTGGGAAAGAGAAGCAAGAAATATAGGGTGGATTTGGTGGTGAAGAGGTTGAATCATACAAACTATGCACTGCAAGGAAAGGAAGTCTAAAATTTGGAAGCAAAG
This sequence comes from Syzygium oleosum, assembly GCF_021117445.2. Lineage (NCBI taxonomy): Eukaryota > Viridiplantae > Streptophyta > Magnoliopsida > Myrtales > Myrtaceae > Syzygium > Syzygium oleosum. Next base: position 3,477,205 of record NW_026607516.1, on the reverse strand, counting down.
CAATGGATTAGGGAGGGGTGGTAATGCTATTATTGTGCAGTAGCAAACATCTTTTTGTATCGTAAAATATTAAAAAGGGTGCATGTGGATTGTTTTTTCTCTGTCATTTTCTTTTGGTCTAGTTTTGGTGATGCAGGGTTGTGAATGAGAGGAGGGAAGGGTGAGAAGCTCTTCTCGTGAATGAGAAGGCTACATGACAGGGACTTGGAGCCAGAGCCAGAGCCAGGCAGCCTCCATGGAAGTGAGCGAGCCTCTATCGCTGTAAAAAAGATAAAAAAAACAAAGACAGTAGATTCGTACTCTCATCTCGTCACATGCATTACTTCTACCCACACACGATAGAATGGCAGTGTTGTTATGTATATATGTTCACCCATCTCGCACAAATAGTTAGTGAAGCGAGTGTGGGGGATGCGATGGGGATACCCTGCTTGTTTCGTGTATTTTTAACCAAAAGACACCAAAGTAGAGTCACATGGCCACATGGCCTGTTCCCTCTTTCTGTCTTTCTCTTCCATCCATGAGGATTCACGTTCTTTAATCCAAGCTCTTAGAAATCTCTAATGGAGATGGAGTAAATGAGCAATAAATAGGACCATCCACCGGCAGGACCATTTTCGTTCCGTATCCATCGCTCCATGAATTCGAGAGTTTTTTTAGGAAGAGGTTAAAACAGGGAGCAGATGCTCCAAAGTCAACCGATGCAGACTAGAGATATATCACCCATCCCCTTCCTCGTCTTCGTATCATTATTTGAATAGGAAAATAACCCATCGCCAGAGTCGCCAATGCCACCGCTGGATGTCGATCCTACAGTGATCTGTGCTCCCTTCTTCGCCCCAATTATTAGATTAATCTTCACGGGGGAAGACACGCTGTTTAATGTTCATAATGTTAGCGCGTGGCTTCTACCTCGAAATGTTCAGTTTAGTTGCATTATATTCACGGGCATAATCTATTCATTGCTCAATCCCTATATATTATCCATCCCCTTGGTCTTCTTGCCCACAAACCAAAAAGATATATAGGGTTTTAGTGCCTGAGCATTTTAGTAAAGCTTCAGCATTTACCTGTATACCTTAGTCAATGGATCCTACGTTATCTTATTTGGATGGACTTGCCACTTGGAAACTTGGAGGGATAGCTAGCTTCAGCCGTGGAGCTCCCTCTCTCCTCTCTATGGTAGATTGGCTAACAGCACAAAGGTTTTTTTTTTTAAAAACGAGTTCAACAAAACAATTAGAAATTGCGGGACTCTGTGATTGGCCCTTTACGTCATGCCCAAGTTTCCTTGGAACCTCCAAATGGAAAGGTCATCGCCAAGCTACGGAATCGAAGACCTAGTAGAGCTTTCCATACGTCAGCTTTACCAATATCGCTCGACCCTTTTACCGTTTCAAAGGCATGATTGCAGATCCGTCAGAACGAAATCCATCGCTTGTATGTGATCAGATTATCTTATCATGTTGGATTGGAAAGGAGACCCCTGGGACCATCTTTGTACTCATACCTCCGATATTAGCTAGTGGGGGTTGGCTAGGCTTAGGCTGCAGATAAACACTTTGTGTTAATTTATGGCCAGGAGGCGCAACCAACATCCCATCATGGTGTCGTGATAATGACTAAACATTTGCAACATAAACGTCCCAACCAACCAAACGCTCCTCTATTCCATCCTATCTTCTTTTAAAGGAGCCCCACAGACCGTAGCTTATAAAGACACGCCGCGGCAAATATGCTTTGACGTTTTTGGACGTGTGCTGTTGCCGGTGGCGTGTTCCTTTGATGTCACTCCAAGGATCCGTGCTTCTTCTTTTTGGAGGATGTGAGATTAGGTAGAAATCTTGCGTTACCAACTCGATTAAACCAACCCCACCAACTAAAACAATTCTTTCTCTCCAAGGAATCCCCCCCGTTGCTCATTGTTTGTGCAGATGTATTGAGCTCAAATCATATGGCCCTGTGCAGGTCGTCGTCCGGTCATCATCGTCCCAGCCCAGCAGAGATCAGTCCCCACCCTACTTATAAATAAATGCACTTTGCTTTGACCAAATCTTACCCTCCCCGATTTACCCATTATTTTCTTCTTTTCATAGCTTCAAGCAATGAGGCAACATGTTTCCAGTTCATCAAATGACATGAACCCGTCGACGCTGAATATCACCAAGTTTGACTTGTGGGTCATATTTGGGCAGATGCACCTGTAGATTGAGAAGCATAAGGCACCCCACCTCTGCATCAATCCATGTGATTCGGGCCTGACTGACTGGCTTCATTTGAGCCATCTCTCCAAAAACTCTGATTACGGTTGGGCCTCCATGTCTGGCCTTCTTTGATAGAATGTGCACGGTTTCAGTGTCCTCCTGCATATGCAAGTCGCAACCTCCGAACCTTTCTTTGCTTGCTTATTTTATTACTAGCAATATGGAAGTTTTTAACTGATTAAATAACGAGCTAGTCTTTGAACATTTATCTTTCCTAATATGAATAATTTTTAGTTGCTGTCAAAATCGAAAATATACAATCATGATCTTGAAATGTGCAGAGTAATTGACGAATCGCCTTGCACTTGTGTTAGCTATTTAGGAGTTGCTATTTTCTTATAATTTTTTTTTTGTAATGATCATAAAAATGTAAGTCATAAGAAGTTAGGTCGTTGTCCAACGTGAAAGCAATATCTTATCAAAGTGATTGCACAAATTGAGAATAACATAAATGTGTTGATGAGCGTTGATCATGGTAAGTTGGAGTTTAATAACATATATATGTTGATGAGTGTTCACTTCTTTCTTTTTCGCTAGGTTTCATTCGTGGATTGGATCATTCATAAACTAGCAATCACGAATTCGCTTAGTGTGCCAGAAAACGACCATAACTCTTATTTCGGAAGGAGTTACGAGCCTCGTAATACCAATTTGAAAAACTTGTTTCCAATCTCTATGCTATGACCAAAGGGTGAATTTTTTACGGCGGTTTGAAGCTGTAAAAACCTTCATTTAGGTGTGTTTCCCAACACCCGTCTATTTTCAGGCCTAGTAGAACAGGCCCGCATATTACCACGGAGAAAATTAAACTTCTAAGTAATTTCTTTTTTAGCAAACATATTATTTTCACATAATTATTTTTCTTTAATATCCAATGAGTTTATTGACCAATGATGAACATGTAACACATGTTACTTATTAAAAAAGCATGTCCTCTCATGCTATACGTTCTTATTACTCTTTCGATACAATTGATAATGTAATCCCAGTACTTCTATTAAATATAAGTGTTTCTTCTCCATATTGTATTAGGAGTGATAATTTGATATAATTACAATAAAAAAATTAACGGATGCAAACAAAAGTAAGGCATTTTTATAATTCGATATGAAAAATAATACGGTCAAGATATAATTTTTATCGGCAGATTAATTCATTGTTTTGCCGATATTCATTTATCAGTCTACTTCTTTTTTGTTTTGCTTTAGTTTGATAAACGAACCAATTCGATGAGAAAAAATTGGTTATCTAAAAATAGAATTAAATTCAACAAATATATGAGCTTTACGTATGTAGATAAAATAATAAAAGAATCACAAATTATTGTTAGCGGTGTTGAGAGAAATAAAAATTGACGTTCCATAATATGTGGCAACCCCTTCTATTTGATTGGCATTGGGATAGATATTACCTTGACAATAATATTAAAGGATTCTTCTTTAATTATCTTAAATTTGATATTTTCATATCTGGATCCAATTAGAAATGTATAATTGAAGAATATTAGCGTGTAAATGTATAATAAAAGAATCCCAATCCTGTACTCAAAAGATAAGTTGGAAAACAGAAAAAACAGAAGATAAATTTGTCTTCAATTGGATACAAAATTAAGAGGCAAACAAAAATAAGGAAAACAAATTGTAGGACATCTTATCTTGGCTGAGAAAAAAAGGAGGAGAAAAGAAACAATTTTACAAAGAAATTAAAAAAGAAAAAAAAACACAAAATTTAGAAAAAGGGGGCTAAGAGGTGCATGGTTCAAACCTTCGATCTACAAGTTAAAAAAATAATAATATGTAGCTCCAACTTGGCCACAAGTGGTGCATCGGGGTGGGTCTTCTCTCTTGATACATCATCACTCTTGATTTTTTCTTTAAAGATTTCTTCGTTTTATAATCTGAATTCCTTTACTACTTTGGGTAATTAAGAAACATGGAGGATAAAGAAATTGTTGAAGTTACCATATTTATTATTATTATTATTTTCTAGTATCAATCAACTTGATGTTAAAACAATTTTTTTTCGGGCAGGTTGGCTAGAGGTTTCCAGTAAAAACACTAGCCCCGCTCGATCAACAACGAGAACATTTCAATCTTTTTATTTTTATTTAATTCCATGTGTTATTCTCGTTATGCATGTATGGGTGAGAATATTTTGGATTTAATCCTTTGGAGCTGTGACTAACGATGGATTTTCGCGATTCGAGATTATTTAGATGGGTTTTTCTATTTTTTTAGTATTTTTATGGGTTAATTTAGTAAAGGTAGTTTCGTAATTTTACGTTTTGATGTTTCCTAATCCTAGTAGGGCTTGGTTTGGGGTTATATAAACTTGTTTTAGGGTTTCTTTTCAGCAGATTTTGGATATTTTTTATTTGATAATCATATTTGGAGGACAATTGTTCTTCCGTCGAATTTTCTTGTTCGATAATTTTTCTATCGCGTTTCGGCATCGGTTATTCTCATTATGCATGTATGGGTGAGAATATTTTTCGGATTTTCTCGTGACGCATATTGTTTTCGGAGTATTTATTTGTTCTTTTCGATGTTTCGGACAACTTTTGACATAATTTTACGAAATACAGATCGAGAGAGTTTCCTCGGAATGGCAAGAAAGGTTGAGTGTTGGTGTCTGATAGACTTGCGGTTATTGTTTTTGTACCCCATTTGGTTATGTGACTGCAAAAGCTTATAATAATAATAATAATAATAACAATAATAATAATAATAATAATAATCGCTAAGTGACTTCATTGGAGGGACTGATTCCAATAATATTCGATCGATGTTTTGAATCTTATTACAGGTCAACTGCAATTTCGTATGATATTGCAGGTCAACTCTGCACAAGTGGGGGTCGTTCAACTAGCTCGATTGCCATGGATTTTATAATATATACCGCATTACCCGATACCTTAAACCAGGCGATCCTCATCTCTATATCAGAAATTTTCAAAAGAAGAGTTTGATTAATATTATCTTCTTCACATGTGGATTATTATTATTATTATTATTATCATCATGTCTTTCTGAAGAAATTTTCAATGTAATTGACTAATTGTTGAGCAGTAGATTAATAAATCAAAATTCGTGAACTTATTTTTTATCTGATTTTTTTTTCTGAAATTTTTTGAATTTCAAATTAAGTGGATTTTGGAAAAAATTTTGTCATTGTCATTTTGTTTTTCTAAACAAATATGCTTCGAGTGTTATAAGCTATATCTGAAATAAGTGGAATTTGAAAATAAATGGATTTTAAAAAAGGAAACTAAACTAAATGAAATGTGAACACGCGTGTTTAAATTTAGTAAATATCTTTCTTTCAAATTGTTTCTCATTATCCAAAGAAGGCAACAAACACAAAATACGAGCTTGTTTTATTGTAGGTCTTTCGTTGTAACTTTCAAGTTTAGTAGATATTAAGCGAAATTTATCCCGATAGCAAAATAAGTTAGCCATTAGATAATTTCAATTCTACCACAAAATGAAGATGGCATATCACTAAACTAATGCAAATCGATCGAATAAGAGCAATTGGTACACTTATGCCATGTATAGTATTATGGTCCAATTTCAATGTCATGATGAGAGACACAGCATTTGAGCTTAAAATGTGTCTAAATACACACAAAAAAGAGAGGAATTTATGCGTTCATCTGAATCATGACAGTCACGAACAATGCAGCGGATTGGAGAGTTCGCCTGCAGACTGCAAATCAAAATGCAGTTTTGACGTCGGACCACAGAGCTCAACATCGAAAGTACACAGAATTAACGGGAGCTGGGAAAGGAGATTGTTAGGATTCTGAAGTGGGGGCGAAGCGTGCGATCCCAATCTTGCAAAATCGTGAGGGATCCAGTCGTTAATGAGGAAGTTGAGCCCTCCAGATCAATCCCCAAAGGTTCCAGCAAGAAGGGGGGGAGGGAGGGGAGGAGTCAGTACGTGAAAGCTGGAGGATGCCAGCTAAAACCCAAATGTCACGTCTCTTGGGCCTTCGAAAGTCGGGTAGAAATCACGACGACCTTACCAGCATATTATATAACATAATATGCGAGCGTTCTCGAACGAGCACGTGAATTTGAAGTTCCACTACGAGCGCCCGGATGCTGCTGCTGATACATTGAGATGTAAGGAACGTAAAACAGTGGGCAGAGAGCGTCGGTACGATGCGGGACTCCCTTCTGTATATCCGTATCCGAGCAAAAGTGCACATGTCTCGGAGTCATCCTCCACAGCTTTTGTTCCCAAGAGCGAGTGCATGGAATTGCAGTGCATACCTACCGACCCTGTTTCTGCTGGAGGATGGGATTGAGAATGGTGTGGGGAGGTGGGGGGTGGGCTTTGTTAAATATGAGCAAAAAGTTAATGTTGACCCGGTGAGGCAGAGAGAGAGAGAGAGAGAGAGAGGGCAACATCCATCCGTCGACTGACCGACTCCCCAAGGTCAGGCCTTGTGGTCCACTGCTCATGGAGAGATTTATTAAACAAATGGGAGAAGGGGGTTGACAACGTCACCAGGGGAGGAAAAGAGGGTGCATAATGACAAAATCGTAGTAATAAACAAACATCAGCAACACTCCTTCCATGGGCTACATACATACATCACTCGCCCGCCCATTTGACCGGCGCCACAGAGAGAGAGAGAGAGAGAGAATACTAGAAACTGGGTGGGGGTACACGTGTGAGAAATCTCCCTCGTAGATCATTATCATCAAGACTCTCTCTTGAGTCTTGGCTTCCGAATCGGATCGAAGATGCAAGCTCATAATTGCCCGACCCGACTCGACTGTTACCCTTTCCAATTCTCTGTCTCTGGGATTGACTTGAGATGAGTATATGTGCTGGGAAAATGTGAATTGGGCAGCGGATGCAGGTGGATCCTATTCCATTTCCAATTCCCATAACATAACCAGACGAACAAGAAGAAGAAGAAGAAGAAGAAGAGGAGGAGGAGGCAGGGGAAGGAGAAGAAGAGCAGATTAGACAAAGGGCAGAGAGAGAGAGAGAGAGAGAGAGAGAGAGAGAAGAAGAAGAAGAAACCAGAAACAGAACACAGAACACAGGGGTCCTTTTTGTTGTTCCTGTCTGTCTGTCTGTCTGTCTCTCTCTCGCTCTCTCTGTCTGTCACTTCTCTTCTCGCCATCCTCTCCCCCCTCCCCTCCCCTCCATTCCCATTTTGTCTGTCTCCTCTGATTCTGCAAAAAAAAAAAAAAAAAACAACAGAAAACAAGAAAAACGCTGCCTTTTTCCATTCCCCGTCTTTTATCGTTTTGCGCCCGTTTTTGGGATCTTCCGGGTGTTCTCGCGGTCAGATCTGCCTCCCCTCTGCATTCCTTCTCCACCGTCTGATGTAGTAAGTCCCTTTTTGACCCATCCGTCCCCTTCCCCTTCGCCCTCCCCCTCCCCCCCTATTTATACCCTCTTCCGCCGGAAGTGGGAAGCCATGGGCCAATGCTACGGCAAGGCCACTCCCACCGCCGCCTCCGCCGCCGCCTCCGACAATGACGTCGTCACCATCTCCGTCTCCGGCGATCACAACCCCTCCTCCCATCCTCCTCCTCCTCCTCCCTCCTCCTCTACTCCCTCCCAAGTCCATCATGGCGGCAGCACTACTCCCGCCAGGCCATCTAACCCTAGCCCCTGGGCCAGCCCCTACCCCCACGGCGTCGGCGTGTCCCCGTCCCCAGGGAGGGCCACCCCGCGTCGCAAGTTCTTCCGGCGCCCGTTCCCCCCGCCCTCCCCCGCTAAGCACATCAAGGCGTCTCTGGCCAAGCGCTTCGCCGGCTACATGTCCCCCAAGCACCACGGGTCGATCCCCGAGGAAGGCCGCGAGGGGGATGTAGGAGGTGGGGGAGGTGGGGCAGCGGCGGCGGCGGCGGAGGCGGAGGCGCAGCATCTGGATAAGAGCTTCGGTTACAACAAGAACTTCGGTGCCAAATACGAGCTCGGGAAGGAAGTCGGGAGGGGCCATTTTGGTCATACTTGCTCCGGCAAGGGCCGGAAGGGCGACCTCAGAGATCAGCTTCTCGCCGTCAAGATCATCTCCAAAGTTAAGGTACCCACCCCTCCTTTTGGGATTCGCATTCTTTTCCGAACAGTACGCCAGCATTAGATAACTATACCTGTACGCCTTTCGTGATCGCTCTCTATACCTATCCATGGGTGCCCGAATCGCAAAGTTAATTTGGGACTGAAGTTGATGCTAGCGAACGAACCAGTACCCCATTGACTTTTTGCCTGATAAAAATGCAGGCATTGCATGATTCAATCCAGGCATGCGCATCGTATTCCATTGGGTTTTCAATCCGTTTACTGCTTTATTCCGACTTCAGAGGTTAATTGTTGCTGCATTCGAACATTAAGTGTGGACTCTAGTTCTTGTTGAAATTCAGGATATTACTGACTGCCCTGTTTTATTTTTTCTTGAATGTAATACCTGTAGCCAATGTTGCTTCTGACGATACGTGACCGTCAATTGTCCGTGCGCTGCCATTGTTTGTCACAATAACATTGCCTAATCGTCATAATGTGTGCAATTTTTCCGCAGTCAAATTCTCTGATTATTGTACTTATATTCAGGGTAAATACATGGCATAATAGTGTCTTGTAATCATTTAGCTGTAGTAAGTTCGCTGAAACTGGGAGATGCATTGTCTTTTTTTGGTAAGGAAGGGAGATGCATTGTCAGTTTGGCAAAAGTTCTATGTACTGTTCTTAATTTCGAGTATATATCATGCTGGAAGTTCTTACCACTTCACTTCATCGGTTTCGTCGTGCCTGATTGTCTGGTCAAAGTATCAGTCCTTTTTGGCAGGTGCAAAGTAGTTTGCCGATATTGCATTTTTATTCTCTTTTAAATGTTATCTAGTCACCATCTGAGTGCCATCTGAACTTTTGTGGCAGATGACAACTGCAATATCAATTGAAGATGTCCGCAGGGAGGTTAAAATTTTGAAGGCTCTATCTGGTCACAAGCACCTAGTCAAATTTTATGATGCATGTGAGGATGCCAATAACGTTTACATAGTCATGGAGTATGTCTCTTCTTTATGTCCCCTGCTAGTTACATCGTGGCTAAAGCTGCTTTTGTTTCTTATTTTTCAAAATAGTTCGTCCATGATGGGGTCAGGACTTAGGATTCTCTTACTTTGGCTTTTAGATTGAATTATTATGACACTTCTATTTAGCTGTTGAACTATGCCTTTGGAAAATCATTGAGAACCAAGGGTAATGAGCCGCAGAAGAAAGGCATGCCATAGATGTTAATTTGTTTTGTATTGTTCCCGATCACATGGAATAAACTGGAATAGGGGAAAGAATCTACACAACTGCTGAGTTATCAAAATGCCTTTGACTATTAGCGTCTGACAATTTTCAAATTTTGTGTCTTATCAGATTGTGTGAAGGTGGGGAACTTCTTGACAGAATTTTATCGAGGTCGGGAATCATTAATGAACATTTGGTTTTGTTATTATTTGCATGGTATAAAGACCTTGAAAAATTCTCTTCGTTGTTGCTACAGAGGAGGAAGATATGCCGAGGAAGATGCGAAAGTAATAGTTGTGCAAATTCTTAGCGTCGTTGCATTTTGTCATTTGCAAGGCGTTGTGCATCGTGACTTAAAGCCAGAGGTATGCTATCATATTCTTAATCTGAATTAAGCTATAAAAGACTATTAAGCTTTTTCTTTCATAATATGAAAATCTTGCCGGGGTTTTAAAGGTGCTCAGAGCTTGGCGTGACTGTGTTTGATCGCATGTGGGCACTTGATGTGTGTGTGTGTGTGTCTCTCACGGCTTGGCTTGACTGTGTTTGATCGCATGTAGGCACTTGATGTCTGTATGTGTGTGTGTGTGTGTGTGTGTGTGTGTCTCTCTCTCTCTCTCTCTCGCTCTCTCACACACACACACACAGAGGAGTGTAGCGTAACATTACACAAACATGCTGTTTTAGACTCCACCACTTACAGGAAAATGCTGCTTGACAGAATTTCCTATTCACATCTAGAAGTGAAGGTGCTGATATGAAGCTTATTGACTTTGGTCTCTCTGACTTCATCCGACCAGGTATTCAAAATTTTTTATCCTGATTGATATTTCCTTCGTGAGTAACGTCCGTATACCTGTATATGAGAAATAAGTAGAATCCTTCTTTTAATCATGGGTTCCATCTTATTAGCTTTCCGGTAGTTCAATGAAGATAATAAAGCATTGTACTTGGCAACTAAGAAAACGAAAAAGAATAAAAGAAGAATGAAGCAGCTAATGGCTAGCTGTCATGAAGTCTTTCATGTCGTGTTGCATATAGTAGCTGCACCCTGTGATGACAAAACTAGTGAATGCTGGTGGATCAACCGAGTATCACATTGAGATTCTTGTCATGAATTAAACTTCCAATTCTTCCAGTTATGAATTGTATTAAATTGGACAATCAATGTTTTACAGGCGTTACGAGGGATTCATATTTTTTGATAATCTTACTATCTATGGAGCATGATTGATGGGATGGTAACTTTTGTTTAAAACAGGTCATGGGGATTTCAACCACTTAAATACCGTGCCTTATTTTTGTGGCACGTATGCATGCACGTGTCTGTGGGCGCTCACCCAATCTTTTGCATGTGTGATGCAGACTGTTGTATATATGTGCATTTTAAAGCTCTCGTAACCGATGTTTCACCTACAAAGTTTTTCTAGTTTGTGTTAGAAAAAGTATTGGAGTAAGTTTCTTTTTTGCCTTTTTCTTTCTTTCTTCTTCTCTTGAGAAGGGGGGTGGGCAATTAAATTTTTGATTTATTAAGTAGCTCTCCCTCCAAGTTAGAATCATATAAGCACTGTTGAAGCTTGAAGGGAATAGTACAGTAAGAACAAGAGTTATACCTTGTACAGTCTTTTTCTCAAAATTTTACATAGTCTAACCAATACTTAGACATAAGTAGAATTAGAGTAGTACCATCAGAAACTTGAACTGTACTGTTAACTGTGGAGAATCTCGTCTTGTGGTTTATACATATCGGGGTGAAATCATGCATTGGCAGGTTAACTTAAGGCTATATCAACGTCAACTATTCTGGCCAATCATGTCCACGTACTCATTGTGGGTTACTGTTGGTATCAGCCCAGGATATTTAATTGTTTTGTTCCAATATGTACAGATGAAAGACTTAACGATATCGTCGGAAGCGCATACTACGTGGCTCCTGAAGTCCTTCATAGATCTTATAGTCTGGAAGCAGATATTTGGAGCATTGGCGTGATCGCATATATTCTGTTATGTGGAAGCCGGCCATTTTGGGCAAGGACAGAATCCGGAATTTTTCGTGCTGTACTAAGGGCTGATCCTAATTTTGAGGACTTACCGTGGCCTTCTGTCTCTCGGGAGGCCAAGGACTTTGTGAAAAGGCTCTTGAACAAGGACTATAGAAAAAGAATGACTGCTGTACAAGCTTTGAGTAAGTCCCTCTTGTAGCAACTCACTTAATTGCTACACAAGTTTTGAGCCTTTGTTTTTGCCATTACCATTATTAGTATGTCATGGGGCCAGAAAGTTGCTGATTTTTATTTTTTTGGTTCACACAACCTCAGTGTTGGAACATTACCGACTGCCAAGAGTGATCTGCTTATGTGTGCGTAATTATTTGGCAACGATCTTTTTGGGTGCAGAGATAGAATTAATTGTTAAATCACTTTAAGTGGCATTGGGGCTGACCTTCCCTGTTCTGCCTTGCATTGAGATCCTTAAGCTCTTTCTGCCACCAACATGAGGGAAAACCCTTGTGCTCATTAATTCTGCCTACCTTCTGTACTTAATTTTGCTTTTATTTTCATGTGCATGCATTGAGATGCTTATTGCAGATGTTTGGTCTTCATTGCTTGCCAATTTAGTGGGCAATGGCAGTTACCTGCTAGGTAATTTTCATCACTAGATGAACAAGCACATCAACTTGTATGTGGAAAGTTAGACTTCTGCATTGACCATTGTGTATATTGTTGAGCGCTTTAACATATGTTATACTATGTTCTCTTAACTCACTGGCTTTAACTTGGAAAAAATCAGATTGATGAGCATAGTGGACTGTTGCTTTTGTTTGATATCTAAAATAATATTTGTGTAATTGCAGCTCACCCTTGGTTGCGGGATGAGAGTCGTCCCAGTCCTCTGGACATATTGATCTTTAAGCTAGTTAAATTGTATCTTCATGCAACGCCTTTGAAACGAGCAGCTTTGAAGGTGAATCTCTCTCTCTGGGCACTTTTTGGGGCTTCTCTGAACAAGTCAATACTGTGCACTCGTGTCTTTCTGTTTGCATTCTCGGATGGCATGGTCCCTCCTGTTTATTTGCTAAAATGTGCAAACTCTCAAAGTTCAAATAAGCAGGTCCTTTTCACTTGCCTCTTGACTGTGACTTAAGTTTCCTTTTGTTCTTGGGTACTCGCAGGCTCTCTCGAAAGCTTTGACAGAAGAGGAGCTGGTATATCTTAGGGCTCAGTTCCAGTTGCTGGAACCAAATAAAGATGGGTTTGTCTCTCTCGACAATTTCAGAGGGGTAAAAGTGCTGCTCCATCCATTAATGTTTTAATGTGATCATTTCGTCTTTTTGTGTGCAAAAGAGAATTATTGGTTGCACTTCATGTGGTCCTTTTCTTGTTCCATGTGTTTGGGAAATGTAGTTGTGCCCCTTTCACTATATTCCTTGTCTAGTTGATCTATTGTCATGTTTTGCATGTCCATGGAAATTGATAGTTCGTGAGAATTCTCTCATTTTCTTTTAGTGTAAAGTCAAACTAATGTGAACGATAATGTGCAGGTTCTTGAGCGAAATGGTACTGATGCTATGAGGGAGTCCAGGGTTCCTGATATTTTGAAAGCAGTAAGTCACTGAGCCCTGTAAAATGTGTCCGTCCACATGGTCCAGCTGCTATTGCTAGTGATTGTCAAGATTTACTGGTCACCGGCTGATCAAAGCAACATTTTCTATTGATTCAAGCACTCAGCTCTTTCTCTCTGTGTGTGGCTTCATGAAAAGAATCACTCTGCTCTCTTTCTTAGCTGCAATGTGATCAACTATATTGTGTAGGATTCTCTTTTGTCTGAAAAAGATGGGATTTTAATGGACAGCGAATGAAATTAGGATCTTAATATACCTTTCACATCTTTGTTTTGATAATTGTTAATTTCAGATGGAGCCTCTTGCTTACAGAAAGATGGGCTTTGAAGAGTTTTGTGCGGCTGCGATCAGCGTACATCAACTGGAGGCTCTTGAGGGGTGGGAGCAGATAGCTTCTGATGCTTTTGATCACTTTGAACGAGAGGGTAACCGAGTCATCTCAGTTGAAGAGTTGGCGCGGGTATGAAATATCAGTCTTTTCAAAGGAAACATTAGCTATTCTTGTGCTTGTGCACAATTTGCTTACATTTATTGGGATTCTCTTACCAATAACTGCAGGAATTGAATGTTCACCCTTCGGCGGCTCACTTGAACCTAAAAGACTGGATCAGAAATTCAGATGGAAAACTTAATTTGCTTGGATATACCAGATTTTTACATGGTGTGACGCTTCGAAGCTCACATGCGAGACAACGTTAGAAATTTTTTTTCTTTTTTTTAGTATTTGTTTCCCTTTGGGGGTTTTCTTTGGCTCAACATATATCTGCCAATTCTTATGGTTTCTGAGGGTTTGGAGGTTTTCTTTCCCTTTTCTCTCTCTTGGAGGGCAGGCAGGATGAAAAAAAAAAAGAAAAGAAAATTAAAGTGGCTCTATTAGTTTAAATGCTGCGATTATTGCGTTTCATTCAAGGTTGAATGATTTTTCCTTGCGGGTGCACTAGCGCACTTTTTCTTTTGAATGTTTCATTCTATTTTTGTTAATTTCTTGTGTGGGGAGAGAGAATCACAAGTCGGGAGGAGTTGGCAACTGGACATTTATGCACCATCTAGCGTCTATTGAGTATTGAGCTAGGTGGTGGTGGGACTTGAGTGAGAGAGAGAGAGAGAGAGAGAGAGAGAGAGAGAGAGAGAGAGAGAGATTTCTGGGGGATGATGCACTTGATCTGTCATTCCACTATCGTGCGTCCACTTTTTGGTATGTCGTGATGAAGATGACCCAAGAATATGGGGCTAATTCCAAAAAAAAAGCACAAACTTTTAGGTTGAACGACAATTTTGATCCTAATTTTTTTTTGTCTCATAAAAATACACCAACTTTAGATCGAATGATAATTTTGGCTTTAATTTTTTGTCTCATAAAAAATCATTAACTTTCACTCTTATCCCAAATTTGTATCTTCATTGACTTTCTCTCTGAAGTTATTTTTGTTTGAGAAAAAAGGGTTATGGTCGTGAGCTTGGCGGCTCTCGTTCATGTGGCGGTAGTGGCGGTAGTCTACAGTTTCATATTACGAGATTCAATTTGGAGATCTTTTTGACTTGCTGGTGAAGTGAAGTAGACGAACAGTTTCGTCGTTATTTTTCAAGTTGTGGCTTATAGAAGAAGACAATGAATAATGCTTTAAATTCACTTAGCAAGCCATGTGAATTTATTGCTGAGGTGGAATAGTCAAGTTGGATAATCAATGGTTCTAAGTCAAGTGGGGTCACATTTGGGATTTAAATAAAAGTTGATGATTTTTTATAAGATAAAAAAAAGTTAAGGTCATAATTGTTACTCAAACTAAAGTTAGTGCCTTTTTACGAGATAAAAAAAAGTTGAGGCCAAAATTGTTATTCGACCTAAAGTTGATGCTTTTTTTTTGGAATTAGGCCCAAGAATATGCATCAGTTGGATTAGTGAGTGTCTTGAGAAATTCTATTATGTAATCAAATTTACAAAGTTTGTACTTTTTAATACACTGAGCCATTTCATAGAGATATTTCACCGAATTGCTATAACTTTGTTACAGCACAGACGGCCATGGCATTTTGTGTGAAATAAAAAGTAGCATTTGCCAGTGTTCGAAATTATATTAGGAATCTAGATAAATTCCAAATATTGCTGGTAATGCAAGGGTGACTGGTAAATTGCTCATATGACAACTTGTTAGTTAGTTAGTTATCAATTATTATACTAAATCATTAATGTTTATTTGATTGTTTTAAATTTTCGAAAATTCATGTAAAGTGACATTTTCTATTGCTTAGCTTACAAACGTGTTAAAGATATCAACTTTTATGTAAATTAACATATCCATAGATGGCTTGACAATTCGTTTGGATGAGTGCGATGGTGTTGGTATAGTTACACAGAGCGAAGTCGTTCTCGCGAGAACAATGCGAAGGCAGGGCCTATGATCTCGTAGCAGTGGGAAGGTTCCAGGATTGTGCTTCTTGATGATGGGCAATTGAAAACAATAAATTGCAGAGCAGTAACTTCTTATCTGGGCTGAATCAAATGAAGACCAGTCGGAAAAGAGAAGTCACGGCTTAGGCGTCCGACTCATTTTCAAGTTTGGACGCAGTCCCCATTCCACTAACCCTGTGGACTATATCATGAACTCCCCACAATTCACCTTCGGAAATAGCAGTCTCTAATGTCCTTCTGTAAAACCAATCTCTGAAGTCTCTTTAGGAGCTTCCCAGGCCACGACCCCTTAGTAAATTTTCGACAATCTCTTCTTCTTCTTGTCTGGGACCGCGCCATAGAAGGCCTTTTAAAACCAAAAGGAAGAATGATTTCATGGAATTCAGGAGATTTTCTCTGTCTCTCATATCTGGGCTTCTCATCATACAAGATCTTTTTTATCTTTTTAATTCAACCGCTTGGTCCATACAGCCATGGTAAAAAGGGATCCCGGTAGACTTTAGGCTGTTTAATTTTTACATTTGAGTTGACGTTTATTTTTACCCGCTTCCAAATGAATTGTCTAAAAGTATATGCTGGGTAAGACCGGCTGGTCTTAGTGTTCTGCTTCCACATTCCTGGAACTGGCTAGGGATGGGTGTATTCCTCCTCCCCGAACAGGACCACCAGGCAAAGCATGCCCAACAACTGGCAAGTTCCAAGACGGACAACTTCTTTGGATTAAACACTCAAACGGCTGAAGGTGACCATATGTTAAGTCTTACCTAGCTAGTAAAGGTTAGAGAGCTAAAATCTTAACAAAAACCAAGTTGGTAGTACACTTGCAGATGACAGATTCTGGTTTGAGAATGATAAGGACATTAGCAAGCTATTTGAAAGCATTGGCTATCATCGCCAATAAACAAAGGAGACATGGCAATTCCTAGATGGGCCCTTCCCCGGCTAGGAACCTTAGGATATGCAGAGAAGGCGGCTGCCAGAAGATTAGGTAATATTTGGTCAGCACATACTGCATTCAGGAGTCTCATGAATTTACTCGTTTGTTTAATTAATAATGTCATGACTATTTGTTCTAACGGTCATTGGTTTCTCTGGTATCAGAAGGGATACTTTTTTTATTGTCTAAAGACACGTCGTCCTGCGCATCTTTATCGTCTTACTTTATGGAAACTCTCATGCATCATGAACCATCTGGAAGAGAGTGTTAATTTAAAATAGGAACAAAAGATCTTCCAAGTATCTTCATCCTTGGGCCAGTATTGAGCTAGCTTGACTGAAATTTGGGTGGAGTGCGTATTCGAAGGAAAAATTTGGTGAATGCAATGCGACCCCATTCATAGTGCTAATTTGATTTTTTAATCCCCATAACGTAGGTCATGTCTAGCATACTCTAAGAATCAGATGATTGTGCTGGTGAGGCCAACTGCTGGTGAAGGACCATGCATGCTGCTATCAGACAGACGCCATTGGACATCATTGAAAAATGAGTTATAGTTCTGATCTACAGAAGTATATAGTTCTATCTAAATAGTATTTTATTTTGTTATCTGATGCACGAACTTTGCATTTTACACATATGTGGTTGTGACAATACCAATCCTAGATGGTCATGAAATTTATTTACAGTTAGTATTCAAATTTGACACGCTTTTTCCATGGCCTCCAAGTCTCACCGATGTTTACAATGATGTGGGTTGGTTCTGTTACTTTAAGGTCCGCTCTTAGGTTGGGGAGTCTAATATATTACTCATTGTTCACAGAGTTGACTTCCTTCAAGGCACACCAAGGCTAAAATAATTATGAATACGAAAGAAAGAAAATGCACAAAGCTGATATCAAGCTGGGTGTGGTTCTTGAATTTATGAAGTCCACAACGTCAGCAAGAAAGTAAAGCTTCCCACAGTGATGGGAGCGTGCCTCCTAATGGCGGGGCCTCGTCATGCACTCGTTAATTGACAGTGCTTCTCACTTCTTTTCTCTTTAACTTCCATGATTTATTGCTTCATCTTTAAATATGATTACGCTTCCCCAGTTATAGAATAAATACATGCATTAGACTAATGCCCTTTACATATACATATCATATGCTTTGGCTTCGTCTTAAGACCGATTGCCATCGCCAACTTCCATCCACTCTTAGCTATATCCAAAAGCGAAACAAACCTGTAAAGGTTCCCTCTCTCACTCTCCCCAATGAAAACCGATGTTGATACCACCCTCTGGGCTTTTACTCTTGCCCCCAAACTATGCGGAGCTTTTATGCAAACGCATGTTGCAACGGCGTATACCTTTCTCCTCTTCGTGGCTTTAGCTTGGCTGTCGATTTCCCTAATTTACTGGGCTCATCCTGGTGGTCCTGCTTGGGGCAAGTTCTGCTTTTCCAAGAGAAAGCCTTTCTCCTTCAGTAACTTCAACAAGCCTATTCCAGGTCCTAGAGGATTACCTTTATTTGGCAGCATCAAACTGATGGCCAACCAGCTCGCGCATCGCCAGATTGCAGCTGCCGCTCAATCACATGCTGCAAGACGGTTGATGGCCTTCAGCTTGGGCCACACACGTGTTATTGTCACATGTGATGCCGACGTGGCCAAAGAAATCCTCCATGGCCCTGTGTTTGCGGATCGTCCGATGAAGGAGTCCGCTCGAAGCTTGATGTTTGGTCGAGCCATCGGGTTTGCTCCTTGTAGTGACTACTGGAGAGTGCTGAGGAGAATCGCTGCCACCCATTTCTTCTGTCCAAAGCAAATCAAGGCTACCGAGGATCAGAGACGTGCAATTGCTTCTGGGATAGTTTCATTGTTGGGTCACCACAACCATCGCCAACCTTTCACGGTCCACCAAGTCCTCAAACGAGCTTCACTCCACCACATGATGTTCCTGGTGTTTGGACGCAGATATGAACTAGATCATATGAATGAAGAAGCGGAAGAACTGAAGAGGCTGATCGATGAAGGGTATGAATTGCTGGGCACACTCAACTGGTCGGACCACTTTTCTTGGCTGTCTGAATTTGATCCTCAGAACATTCGGGCTAGATGCTGGCAACTCTTGCCTAAGGTCAAGGTCTTTGTCAGCCAAATGATTGCGGAACATAGAGAGAAGACCGGTGACAGTGACTGCAGGGACTTCGCTGATGTTTTGCTCTCTCTTCAAGCTTCTGAGAAATTGTCCGACTTGGATATTATTGCTGTTCTTTGGGTACGTAAGCAGAATTTAATATAGCTATGCACAACTCATTTACATTATCTCCACCTTATCTTGTTATACAATTCTAGTGGCAAATGTTCCTAGAATCGAATTTACGAGTACAGAAAAAAACTGAGTTAAGAATTTTGATATCAAGGAATATAAAGTACAGGTGGTTGTACATTATCATATAATTGCTGCCTCATAGATGACAGTTCTACTGTATAATATATGCAAATTGGTGCAGGAGATGATATTCAGAGGGACAGACACGGTTGCCGTCTTGATCGAGTGGATTCTGGCAAGGATGGTGATGCATCCTGAGGTGCAATCCAAGGTACAAAATGAGCTCGACGAAGTGGTGGGAAGATACCATGACGTTGTCAACGAGGGACACATGGCACAGCTGGTTTATCTGCAGGCCGCGGTGAAGGAGGTCCTACGACTGCACCCACCGGGTCCGCTCCTCTCCTGGGCACGATTGGCAACAGCAGACACAATCGTCGACGGGCATCACGTGCCCGCAGGGACTACAGCAATGGTCAACATGTGGGCCATATCCAGGGACCCGAAGGTCTGGGAGGACCCTCATCGGTTCATACCCGAAAGGTTCGTCGTGGGCAAGGACGGAGGGGTGGAGTTTTCAGTGTTAGGGTCAGATCTAAGGCTTGCTCCGTTCGGATCGGGCAGGAGGAGCTGCCCAGGGAAGAGCTTGGGGCTGATCACGGTCACTCATTGGGTGGCCCGTCTTTTGCATGAGTATGAGTGGTTACCCTTGGCCTCAGACCGAAGTAACGGGGTCGACTTGACCGAGGTGCTCAGGCTTTCTTGCGAGATGGCACATCCACTCACGGTCGTTGTGCGCCCCCGCCGTAGAGCTCTTAAGTACTGATGTCTGTATTTCCAGGTAGAAAAGACTGTTGAATGGAACTTGGGGGGGGGGGGGGGGGGGAAGAACTTGTACTCTAGTCTGGTTTAGTTGGTCAATCAGATAATAGCTTTTCATGGTCAACCATATAATATGTCATAATATCTTAATAGAGATGTCAGTTTCTGTTATCTTATTTCATATGGTCTTACGAAAAAGGTGAATGTTGTCTATGTTCGGACATATCATGTGCGTATCATCTCTCTCTCTCTCTCTCTCTCTCTCTCTCTCTCTCTCTCTCATGGGTCTCTGTTAAAGCCAGTATTGGAGAAAGTTAGCCAGCTACAACTACTATGCGGTATGCCTAAGTTTCATTGCTTCCTGATGCAACCCATGCAAAAAAGGAAAAGCAACAACTGCTCTGCATAGCATGTTCACTCCACTCCAGTCCAGAGTCTCATCGCCAAAAAATGGATCTGCACACTGTACACAGGCTTCAGGGGAGGATCTAAGAGAGACGATGCCTTTTATAACAAGAAACGGACAAGAAAGTAAAAAAGAGAGATGTGTTTGGAATCATGTCAACCTCGATTAACCTCTCATGACATCAATGGAAAATGGAGCATTTACATGATTTTACGCAGACAATAAAGTGGTCCATATCAGTGACATATCTCTTCGGTCGAAAAGGTGGCCAACTGTCCCAACCCCATTGGAATTGTTGTTACAGTAACGTCAGGCTAGTAACGCCAAAAGTCCAACAACTTGACATCATCAAAAGTTAGATAGGAATTGCGATTTCTTTAAGTAAGTCCTATCATTTAGTTTAGTTAATCACTTTCTACATGTTAGATTTCAAATAGAAAGTAATTGAATATTCACTTTACAAAGAGAAAGTGCGAAAACCATTTGCCGAAGTGGATTCTAATATTACTCCCTTAAAGCACAATCACCTTCTTGCTAGCTTGATCGCAGTAATTAGGGGTCTGTTTTGAATTTTAACTCAATACAAGAGACTCAAAGATGAAAGTATCTAGACCTAACCACCGATGATCAAACCCAACAATAAAAATTCACTACCATATAAAGAATCACTAAAGAATAGTCCGCTCCAGCCGATCATTTGATAAAGAGACAACGTAGTTTTCTTTAATATAATTCATTTATCTGTAATGCAAATGATGACTTAACACCTTATTTCATCCTATATCTATGCATCGAGAATACCGTATATTCCACTCTAGAGTATCTGCTCGATTAGGTTAAAGAACAAAATCAGTTCTCTGTATAATTAACAGGTCATATTGAAATTTAGAAGGAGGATAAATTTAGGATGAGAGAGCAGGTCGTCCTTTTCACCTCGAAATCTTCGTGCAGTTTGTCCACGATATCACAAAAGATGCGTAGAGTTCTGCATGAGTTATAAGACTGGCCCAACTCGAAAAACTTTTTGTAGATGAATGGTGAAGATACTCTGAAATTGTTAATCCTGTTGACTAGGGTTCCGTATCTTGATCCTTGTCTTCTTGTTGACTATCTGGAAATTTACTCAGTAGACTTTAAAGAGGAAGACATGCACCTTGTGCTTGCCAGAACGTTTGCACCCTGACTTCTGCTCCAAAACAAGAGGAGGGGAGGGAAGGATACAATCATCTAATATTTTTTTGCTTTATGTTATTGAACTAAAACTAATCTAACTTCAACGGTTGACCGATTGGTTATTAATTGTTTAGTCTCATCTGACCTGTCCAACTGAGACAGCCGAAGAAGTAGGAATATACATAAATATAGTGACAAGGTCTAACTCACATCCACCAACTAACTAAATACTAGTCATTCTACAAACAAAGATGAAGAAGACAGCCACGCGAAGCATCCTTGGATAGATCCCTGAACGGTGGAAGGGGAATCCAACAAACAGAGAAGAGGAGAAGGGAGACTTTGCCATGTCTGGATGAGGAAGCAATCATTATGTTTTCCTAATTTTTATACTCTCTGGTCACTTTCAGCGCAAATCACGCCCGACGTAATAGATTGCCCACTTGCCCGATGATAACATCAGCCCTGGTCGAGCTCAGCTCCAACCAGGTCCTTCTCCTAGTTTTATTTGCTATCCAGTGTCACCTTTCTGTGTGCCCTCAGCGGCCTCATCTTCTTTCCTTATCTTTCTTGGAAAGATGCTTAGCTTATTCAAACCATATTTGATGTAATTATGCATTCATTTACAAAGGGAAATTGCCCCCTAATTCTTGTTCTAGAACTTCGGTTATCTCGAGAAACCAGCCATGGTTTAAGTTGATAATTACCTGTATTCGTAAACCTGACAGTTGATCCAGTGATAACACCCGTGTAAAGTTTCATTCAATTGCTGTTAAAGGACCAGTTCCAATTCCCCCTCTGAGTTTTAAGTTGTGGTTAGACATTCATGTTTCAATACAAACTGACAGAACACCCCTTTGGGACAAACCCATTGGAAAGAGGATTAACTCACGTCCTAAAGCTGATCGGCAAAGTAAAGCTTTTAAGTACCATCAAAACCAATTTTACATGCCCGAGTTTGATTCAGTTCATGAAGCCTAGTCAGATATTGTTTATTCATCTATCTATAACTGTCATTTAGATTGCTTATTAGCTACACAATTCTAATCTAACTCCATAAGACCATCTTCAAGCATGACTTCATAGATCACTGTGTTTAATCAGATCAACACACTCATAGCCCCATAACACTCGAGAACATTTTCGTGTAGAAGAAATGAGGCCACAGAAGGCACATATGCAGCCAAGTCCAAAATCTCAAGGCAACAAATGCTCAAATCCAATCACTAATTCTTGTTTTCACCTTCCCGGAACACAATGTCTTGGGGATGGTTTCAAAAAGAATTCTCAATTTCAGGGCCGAACAGAACTCGTGCATGCCCCTAGCAATTTAGGGGATAGGGGGAGGTAACATCTTTCCAAGCGATATATATCAAAGGAAAGGAGCTGAGATGGGAAGTAGCCTAAACTGAGGCGAGACACAATTATATTCTCCAGACATAAAGACTTAGAGAGTACAATTCCGATAGAGAAGCAACACGTCAAGCTAAGCAGCATTGGCGTCATGATTTTCAGCTGCTAGTCACATATATATAACCAGATCATGCACAGTGCAATCTTCTGATGCTATAAAACTACCTGATCACTGGCATTTCATACAATGGCTTCATCTAAACACTCTAATTCATCAGACATCTAATTAGTCTTTTTTGCCAAAGTACCTTAGTGCAAAGGCGACGCCTAAGACCAGCAGCGGAACCAAAAACTGCAAGATTTTTATCACAATCCCAGAAGATTGGACCGGGCCAGAAGGCACTTGTGTTGGTGGAGTGTACTCACTCTTTGCTGGAAGAGTGGAGCTGTCGACTTCGCCAATAAAATACTTCTCCATCATCTCTTTTGCAGAATCACTATGACCAACATCTTCAAAATCATCAGTTGCATCTTTCCCTGCACAACCAAGACAGTGCAATTGATAAATACCAATTTCTATGGTCACATTAGTGCGAAATTTAAGGGACTAATATTCGTTTCACCCGTGTTGTTTAGCAAGACTTCATCCCCTCCAGGATGATCCTCCAGAAAAGGAGTTACATCATAGACCTGAGACAAAGCCACTTGCTATTTATATAATCCCAAAAGAAAACCGTAAATTTGCCACATGCCATATACCAGAATATGGTTCATAATGTTTGAAGCAATTTTTAACAGTGATCAACTAATTCACCATCAAATAAAAAAAACACATTAGGAAAAGAAAAAAGTGGATACAAGGAGTTGTAACTGTATACAGTCCATAATGTATCTGTAAAATCATTCATGTAAATATGCAGAAAGCCATCAAAGAGTTTTCATTCCATGTCATTCTCTAATTGAAGCCCTTTTGCAAAGGAAAAGATCTCAAGAATCATGACAGAAAGGAGAACTCGTTTTGTCCAGACAGACGAAACAGAAAGGAAAAAAGAACAAAGAAAGAGATGTATTTTTCATTTCTATCTCATGTTTTACAACACTATCGACTTGTTAAAAAAGCATCGCTCCATTTTCTAGATTATTTAGATAATTTCTTGTTGGAACAATAGGCAATTATACCGGGCATGCAAGCTCAAACATGGGGTTAGTGAAACTGGAGAATTGAATGTACTAAGAGTGCTGATAATTTTCCACGATATCCACCGAAGTGTTTAGAAACATTCAGGTTTGCAAAGGCCAGTAACACTTAGTGCAATATGCTGAAAGGGGGAGATCTAACTATTGCATTAATAAGTGAACAGGTTGCTCGACCAGAGCAACTAAAAGGAACTCCTCGGAAACATAAATACTTTTCGCCCTCCCAACCAATGGTCCCGCTCCTGGAGTGTTTCAAAAGCTCAGGCCATTACCAATAGCAGCTTCTTTTTTTTTTTTGGTCGGTTCTACTCTATCTCTCACTCACGATACACACTCAGACTTGCGCTCCACCTCTTGCAGGACGTGGGCGTCGAAACCCATATCTTAAACTACGCGGTCCCACCCCTACCCCTGCGAAGGTGGGGATTCGAACTCCCCACCTCCCCACCACCTCTACCAATAGCAGCTTCAATCATCAGGAGAATACGGAAAAGAACCTATAAGAATGAAGAGCCTTGCCGGAAGTCCTTTGACATCCTCTATCTGATACATGTAGTTTAGTCATTACAAGATACAACTAGTCAAAAAAAGAAAAGTAAAAAACAGAAGCCGAAGATAGAAAAGGACAATCGCAAAAGAAGTGCAAGAAGTAGCTTGACTTAGCTCAATGGGGCTCGCGCCTCAAGGAGGGAAGGTTACCAAGCAATTTGAAGAAAGAAGCTACAAATGCAGATATAGCAACCCACCAAGATAAGATCCCTTTTCTACTGACGAGTTGAGAACAGTCTCATCCAAATAGTAAAGGGCAAAGAAAGAGAACCTCAATCAACAGAAAAAAGGACCATAACCTCTGCAAACATGCATCGAGGAGTTTCTCAACCCAATCCAGGGTACATTAAGCTACATGGACGGCAGATCTAGAAAGATTAATACCGATCAAGTCAAGAATATAGCAAGCAACCCGCAAGCGCGCAAGCTGACCGTAGCAGAGCACACACGAACAAGCAATGGCCCAACCGAGACTCTCCACGGGTGATTTGCTCCCGAGTTTCCCCACATTAGATTACACGGAAGCAAGGAAGTGAAACACAAACCTTGCCGGAGATAATAAGCCAGCAATCGGTGCGGCTGTTGTGCTCGGCCACCTCATCGAAGGAATGAACTTTAGGATTGGAGCCCATTTTCCTTCAGTTCACTCGCTGCTGCTTCCACAGATCACTTCTCAATGCAACCAGACTCAAACTGTCCGAAAAGAACAGAGAGACACTGAGGGAGAGAGACAGAGAAACTCCCGAGGACAATATCAATCGACCCAGAAAATTCTTACACCGGTACAGAGACGGATCGTGTCCCAATGACGAGTTCTTCTTCTTCTTCTCCCTCCTCCTTGGGCTGACAGTCCGTTGACACCAAAATAAGAATCGGCATAAACGCTGAGTCGGCTTTAATGCCGAATTTGATGTATATAGAAATTAGCCATCCTCCGAAATGCGTTTGGATAGAATTCGGAAACAGGCTGAGAAGCAGGCGTGAATAAATCATGTCCCGAATTCGGTAACTGACGAAAATATGTATATTTACCGAAATATAGAAAGTCATAGTTCGGGACATTGGGATATTTATGCTTCGGGATGTTGACATTTTCCTGAAATTCTGGAAGTTTACGCTTCGGGAATATACCGACATTATAGAAAATCGGTAAAGATGAATCACAGTCTAGTCACGTAAGTCACGATAGCAAGAAGTTATGAGCAAAAAGCGGGGATAGTGAGCACGAGCATATTGTGGGGAGTTACTTGTCCAGATTGGAAATCATCCCAGCGGTTGAGATCAAATTTTGGCGGACAATTAGAAAGGGCAGTTATTGGAAGCGCCAAAGTTCAAAGTTTGAAAACACAGAAGTAACCGACGAGCAGTTACAGAATGAGAAGAGATACAAATACTCAGAAGAAAGGAAGAGGAAGGACCTCCAACAACAATGCAAAAACACTCAAGCTTATCTGCACTTTAGTCTCCTTTGTACTTTTACTTCCTGCATTTTCAACTTCTTACAGCTTTGTTTAACTTTCGAGTCCTTTATAGCTTTCATAGGAGTATTGTAACATAGCTCGAAACTTTGTTGATCTCAGACCCATTTCCAGTCCATTCGATTTCTATCCGTTCCATACAATCCTGTGTTACACTTTATTTTTCACCACAACTCTCCTAGTAATCAAGCCACAGAACCTACTTTAATAAAAACCGAAAATCGAAGTTTCGGTGAAGGATATTCCTCGTCGTAAAACGAGCGAACATCTTTTTGGCACGCCCGATGGGACTTGCGTGGTAAGATTTGGAGAAATGGTGAGAACTAGGCAATCTGAAGGAATACCGGTGGGTAACGTCAACAATCCAGTTGATGGAGCACATTCTGAGCATTCTGCGGCTAATCAAGTTGAGGAGAATGCCGACGTTGGCACCAGATAATACCTTGGTAGCCACGATGAAAAGGATGTTTGAGGAACAGCAGAACGACCTTACCAATCATATAGTGCGACATGTGACTGATGTGATAAAGCCCATGGTGATCAATGCTATAAATGAGATAATATCGCATCCCGGTTCATCTTCTCAAGTTCCACCCTTTTATGCAAATCCTCTTGGGACAACATCGTTCTCACCAACATCGGGACCTCCTCATGTTGGATATAATGGTAATGGAGGATCAAATTCTCAACCTTCTGTTAGAATTATACCAAGGTCAGAGAATCCTACCCCTGTAAACCTTATGAATGGTGTTAGTGCTTATAATTTCCCTCAAAATGCCCCAAATGATATTAATTTGGTTAATCCCATGGTCACAAATGCACCACCAGTGTTGAATGTACCTCCGCCAGTAAACATGCCTAATGTTGAACATATCAGACCATTTGCGCCTCCACCATATCCTCATGTGATAGAAAACCTTCTTTATAGGCCACCACCACCCGTTAATTTTAATATGGAGCAGCAAGGGGTGAATCGACCTCAACAGTTCGATCCTAGGGGTCAAGAGCCTTGGTTAGGACAGCAAAATTTACGACCATGGAACCCAGATAGAGTTGCGGAATTGGTAATGCAACAATTGGGAGCGCAGAGAGGATTACCAAGGCCAGTATATAGGAAGCCACATCCCGATTAGGTCGATAACATATCATATCCAAGGGGTTTCAAGATGCCAGACTTTGCTGTATTTACTGGAGAGGAAGACCAGTCAACTGTGGAACATGTGGGTCGATTCCTGGCACAATGTGGAGAAGCTGGAACTAATGAGTATCTAAAGTTAAGGTTGTTCCCATTGTCTTTGTCAAAAACAGCATTCACTTGGTATACAAATTTGCCTGCGAATTCTATTCAAACATGGGTCGAGATGGAAAGGCAGTTTCATTCTCAATTTTACCGAACGGTACCAGAGGTAACGGTAGCCGATTTGGCTAGGATGTATCAATATAGTACTGAGACAGTAGATCAGTTTATTGCACGTTTCAAGAAATCCAGAAATCGATGTTTAACATCACTCACTGAGAAGGAGTTCACAGATTTGGCTTTTAACGGTTTGAGGTTTAACCTTAAGGAAAGATTTGAAGGACAAGCCTTTGACGATCTCTTTCAGTTAAACGCTTGGGTTTCCAAGTACGAACACTTGTTGAAGGAGAAAGATAAGAAGCCGAATAAGGACAATCGGCAGATAGTGGCACTTTTTGAAAGTACCGAACACGGTGCTACAGCCAAAGAGGAGAATGAGATAGCCGTAGCAACCATGGTGCTTGAAAAACCGTATGTGTGTCCAGCACTTAAACCGGCTAGGGTGAGAGATGTGTCCAAGTTCAAGGCTAAGGAGACAAATAACTACTCCTTTGATATCTACAAGTTAGATGAAATGTTTGACCTGCTGTTGAAAGATGGAATGATCAAATTATCTGAAGGACAAGTAATCCCGTCAAAAGAGGAAATAACAGACAAGAGATATTGCAAATGGTATCACTCTACAACTCATGATACAGTGAATTGCATTGTGTTTAGGAAGACTATCCAAGAGGCAAAAGTACACCACAAGTGCCATAACTTGTGTACGACGATCACTTTGGTGCCATAACTTTTTTTCGGATCACTTTGGTGCCAACTTTTTTGAAAATCGATCACTTTAGTGCCAATGCTGACGTGGCTCGCCGGAAATCCGATGTGGCGCTGACACGGCTCGCCGGAGAGGTCCAATCAGCATTAAAAACAAAAAACGACGCCGTTTAGCCCGTTGACGTGTATTTTTTTAAAATATTATATTATAATTAATTAATTAATTTTAAAAAAAAACCTTGCGCCGGCGAGGAGCCCTCGCCGCTAGCTGCTGCCAGCCACACCGCCGGAAGGGCCGGCGGTGGTGGGCGCAAGGGTCGGCGAGGTCGCCGGCCCCGGCGGGCCCGACAACCTCGCCTCGCCGGCGAGGCGAGACCTCGCCGTCGCTTCTTGCCTCGCGACCCAAGCGACGGCGAGGTCTTGCCTCGCCTTCCGGGCGAGGCGGGACCTCGCCATTGCACGGGTCGCGACGGCGAGGTCCCGCCTCGCCCGGCCGAAGGCGAGGCCGACCTCGCCGTCGCCCGTCGCACAGGTCGCGACGGCGAGGCCGCGGCTCGCCCGGGCGCGACGGCGAGCGGGCCTCGCCGTCGTGACCCGCGCGCGACGCGACGCGAGGTCTCGCCTCGCCGGATCCGGCCCTCGCCGGGCCGAGGGTCGCCGGCCAAGGGCCGGCGACCCTCGCCGACCACTGCGCCCACCACCGCCGGCCCTTCCCGGCGGTGGTGGCTTGGCGGCAGCAGCGGCGAGGGCTCCCTCGCCGCTGCTGCAACACCTTTTTTGTTTTTTTTTTGTTTTTGTTTTATTTTAATTATTATTATTTTTCTAAAAATTAAAAAAATTCGAAAAAAAATCACGTAATTTCCACCGTGTACAAGTCAGACCATTTTTTTATTATAAATGCCATGTCAGCTTTTTGGCCGGAGTCACTAAAGTGATCGATTTTCCTCCGACTTGATACCAAAGTGATCCGAAAAAAAGTTATGGCACCAAAGTGATCGCCGTACAGAAGTTATGGCACTTGTGGTATACTTTTGCCCTATCCAAGAGACAATTCGCCAAGGCAAGATTAAATTTTCCGAAGACAAAGGCAAAGCCCTAATGGAAGTAGACACAGACCCTTTCCCGAACATGATCAGCATGGTTAATATACGAGAGACGACAGATAGTGACAACAAACAACTTTGCACTCGTTGTCACCAAGAGCTGACTCGGCAAGATCGGGAGTTTCCCAGGTTCCAATACATGAGAGGAACGAGAGGGAGATACAGATCGTGATCGTTTGTCCGCAGGATAGGTAGACCACAGGTAAAATCTGAGATTGTAGCTACCGAAAACTCTTTGGTATAAGCAAGAGAGGAGGAAATTCACCCAAGACAGACAGCACAAGCATTTGAAAGAAAAGATGTTGGTGAGAGGAAGGAATACCACCCTGATTCATTTCAACTAGCCCCTCCAAGTCGGGAACTGGTTACGCAAGTTCATGAAGAAAATGAAATATTACCGAAGTCTGCAAAGAAAAAGAGTTTATGGCAGCGATATAAGGAAGGTGATCCCAAAATCGGATTACTTAGAGAGCCTAGTGAGAAATTTGACTATGTGGTCTATTATGGAGATACGGATGATTATCCACCTCCATCATTGCCAGTTGAGCCGACTAGCTGGGGAGATGAATTTGATGATCCACCACCATCAATTTCTCAGGAAGTCCACAAAAGAAAAACAGTTAAGGTGCCGTATGACCCTCCCGAAGGAAAATGGTCAACAGTTAAAGCGCCAGGATAGACATCTTACAAAACCATCAAGAGGCGTTTCCAGCGAATGAGAAACAGACAAAGGAATTTTGAGAGTGGTCGAGCTAAAGGTACAGCAAGGCAAAATTTACCTTTCACATCTGTCAGCAGGAAAGGTAATTGCGTCTGGAAAAGAAACCCTGATGAAAAAGATCGGATTAAACCAGAACTAGGTGATTCGGGAAGTAGCTCTCACATTGAAATGAAAAAGGGAGTTTCTCAGGTTCCACAGACAATTAATTTTGGGCAGATCACCGTAGCTCTCAACCCAAAACAACAAAGAAAAGTGGAGCAAAAGAACTTGGATCCTAAATTGTCACAAGAAGATGGCAGAAGTTACCGAACTGGCTACTCCAAGATATCAAAGAAATATGGTTCTCCAATACGGATAAACATGGTCCACGCTAAACTTCCAGCAAAGTATGGAACTAATTTGATAGTAGAAGAAGACATCGAACACATTTCAGAAAAGGAGACAGCCATGGCAGAATTTCAGTTCCCCGACAAAGAAGCCATCAAGTTTGATAAGGTATCTTCTGAAAAAGCAAAACATTTAAGGTCCTTGATTGTTTCAGGCAGGGTCAATGGTAGGTCTGTCGGTAAAATCTTTATAGATGCTGGAGCTACTTTGAACCTCATATCTTACAAATACTTCAAGAAATTAGGAAAAGATGACAATGACATTATCCCATTCAATGTTCAGTTATCTAATTTTCTTGGGGAAGTTACCGAAGTCAAGGGGGCAATAGTGCTGGATTTAACTATAGGGTCCAGGTCGTCTAAAACGACTTTCTTTGTAGTAGAAGCTGATGGTTCATATAATCTGTTGCTTGGAAGAGATTGGATACACTCTAATCAGTGTGTACCTTCAACGTTACATCAAATATTGGCATTTTGGAATGGCGAGAAAGTGGAATATGTTGAGGCAGATTCAGGATATGCTTCAATCGGATGGACTGACATTCGGGATTGTTCACATGATGATTATGCTATCGAATCACCTAAGACAGATCTACAGTCCTTTGCTTATTGCCGCTACGGGGATATGAAAGCTGAATGTAGAGGTGGCCACGGGCCGGTTTTGGCCCGGAACCGGCCCGGTCAAACCCGGGCCCGGCCCGTTGACCGGGCCCGCGGTTCGGAACCGGAACCGGCCCGTGGCATACGGTCCCGGTTCCGGTTCAGAATAGCCGAACACGTTCGGCCGTTCTGCAAAAAAAAAAAAAAAGCTGCGGTGTGCGGCTACGGCCATAGCCTCGGTGCGAGCCATGCTACATGCTGCAGCTGCCGCAGTCCGCAGGAGAACGGGCCAACGGCCCAACCAAAAAAAAAAAAAAATAGATTTATTTGCAGCAGCACCTTGCGGCTGCGGCGTGCGGCCCGTTGGGGCAACGGCTACGCCCCAACGGGCATTTTTATAATTAAAAAAAAAAACACACATAACCGTTGCAATTTTGCAACGGTTATGTTTTATTTTTTTTAATTCTAAATTTTCTTCTATTTTTTTCCTATAAATTCTCTCAAATTCTCACAATACACACACAATTCTCTCAAATTCTCTCCAATTCTCTTCTCTCAAGTCTCAAATTTTCTCAATACTCGAAATTCTCTCAAATTCTCTGAAATTCTCTCAATTTTCTCAATCCACGCAATTCTTTCTTAATTCTCCCAATTAATCCGCTCAATTCTCTCAATCCCTTCGAAAAATGGCAAGTGAAAGTCGAGTGCCAACTGGCAAAGGTAAGAATATCGCGACGGAATCCCATCATTATTTTGATCCTCGTGAATATGCAGATTTTCAAGATGATGAAATCAACATTTTTCACGATGTGGAGCGCGTCCCGACGCAAGAAAGTTTTCATCCTCCTGCTGAAATATCTACAACAAAGGAAGCGGAATGGGAATTTACATCCGACATTTGGAATCACTTCACAAAAATGGAAAGGTTTGATATCGGTCAAAAAAGGTATGATATAATTTGTAAATATTGTAGAAAAATATATAAATATACAGGTGGACAAGGATATGGAACATTTAAACGACATCTTATAAGCAAACATCCAACTGAAACGGGAATCGATATCGGGCAACAACAAATTTCCGGGTACGTCAATCCTAACACTTCCCCTTTATTTCGTTTTAATGAAAAAACTTATAAAGAAGAATTAGGCAAATTTATTTCCGTTGAGCATTTAGCATTTAATTTTGGAGAAAGATTTGGTTTTAATGAATTTGTACAAAAAGCATGTGCTCCACAAGCAAAACGTGTTTCTAGAAATACAACTAAACGAGTAATTAAAGATCTTTACAAAAATGGAAAAAATGATTTACAAAACTTTTTTATGCAATTTAATGGATGCGTGCGTATAGGTAGTGATATTTGGAGTGATCATTGGCAAAATCATTCTTACATGGGCATAACATGTCATTAGATAGATGACGAGTGGACTATTCAAAAAAGAGTTATTGTATTTAGAGTTTTCGATGATCATCATACGGCAAATAATATTTATAGACTAATTAGGCAAGTTTTAGAAGAATATTATTTGCTTAACAAAATTTTTTCAATTGGTTTTGATAATGCCGCAGCAAATACCGCTTCAATTGCCGAGTTAGAAAATATTTGTAAACCCGCTTTTGGCGGAAAATTTTTTCACATTAGATGTGCTTGTCATGTTTTAAATTTATGTGTACAAGATGGTTTGAAAACTCTTGATATTTTTCTTCAACCAATAAAAACGGCGATTCAATTTTTATGGAAACATCCCAAAAAAATGAAAGAATGGGGTAGATTTTGTAGAGATAATGGCAAAAAGCCAAAAAGATTTCCAAGAGATGTTCCAACTCGTTGGAATTCTACTTTCCACTTGCTTAGTGAATCTTTAGCATATAAAGATTTATTATGTGCATTCATTTCTAATAATATACCTGAGATTAATTTATACCCACAAGAGTGGCATATTTGCCAAAAAATTTTAGATCTTTTAAAGGTTTTTAATGATGCAATTTATACTTTGTCTGGTGTTTATTATCCTACTACACATTTATTTTTAGTAGAGTGTACTAATATTGTCGGAACTTTTGATGAATATGAAAATGATGTTGAATTACAACATACTGTAGTTGCAATGAAAATGAAATGGCTTCATTATTATAGTGAAATTCCCATGATTTATTTAGTTGCTTGTGTTTTTGATCCGCGTTGCAAATTGGATGGCTTAAATGATTTTTTGCGTGTATATTATCAATGTTTACATTATGATGTGACAAATGTTACA
Organism: Syzygium oleosum; assembly: GCF_021117445.2. NCBI lineage: Eukaryota > Viridiplantae > Streptophyta > Magnoliopsida > Myrtales > Myrtaceae > Syzygium > Syzygium oleosum. The sequence continues at coordinate 3,444,280 of NW_026607516.1, read as the reverse complement.
ACCATAGTACGTGAGGTTAAAAACGTAGTAATAGAATTATATAATGAATTTTATACTAAATATAATTTAGGTGATATTAGATCTTCTCAATCTACGGAGATACAAAATGACGATACAGTAAAATTAGTAGAGGGTACCAACTTTTATTACATAGACAAAAAAAACAAAAGGGAGTAATAGGAAATATTTCTAAATTAGAGAGTTATCTAACCATTTTATTTGAGTTTACTGAAGCCGAAGGTGGTACAGATTTTTTTATTTTGGATTGGTGGAAGAGGCACGCAAGCCAATACCCAATCCTTTCTCTTATTGCAAAACAGATTTTTTCAACCCCTTGTTCTACAGTTGCGGTCGAACAAGCATTCAGTGCCGGAGGTAATATTTTGAACGAATATCGTTCAAGATTATATCCAGAATCAGTGGAGATGCAAGCTTGTGTTGTTGATTGGACGAAGGCTCAATACCGGCAACAAGAGATAGATCGGAATAATGAATCCGAATTCTTTAACGACGGAGATACTACTGCTACCACTATCGGTACTGGAACGGGTAGTGACGATTGAGGGTAAAAGAACTATTGGAGTTGGCAAATATTTCGGGAACTCTTGTTTCTCATACCGGGTACGCCCACGTGAGCTTAGGGAAACCGAAATATAATCCGACGATATGTGACCTCTGGTCCCCTGCGCACGGAATGCTTAGGTTTTGGGATAATTTTAGGGTATATATATTGTACTCTTTTTTTTTTAAGATCGTTGTAACGAATTGTAATGTGCTTAATGATAATTTATTAAGTTGAAGGCTTGAAGCCCTCTCTTTCTCTCTTGTCTTTTTGTCCCCAAATTTGAGTACAATTTACATTTTAATCACAATTTATATTGAATAATGTTCTATCACAAGAATAGTAATTTTTTAATTTTTTTATTTTCATTTCTGTTTTTCCTTTTCTGTTTTTCTTCCTTTTCTTTTCCTTTTCCTTTTCTGTTTTTCCTTTTTCTCTTTTGTCTGTTTTCCTTGTTTCTGTTTTTTAAAATTATAATTTATATTTTAATTTTTTTTTCTTCCTCCGCGGCCGCCGGCGTCAGGCGAGGCCGCCCTCGCCCGACGCCGACGAGGCGAGGCTCGACCTCGCCTGCAACTGGCGAGGCTCGACCTCGCCGGCGTGCGAGGCCGGCCCCACTGGGCCGGGCGAGGCCGGCCTCGCCCGACGCCGGCAAGGCTCGGCCTCGCCCGCAACCGGGCGAGACTCGACCTCGCCGGCGTCGGGCGAGGCCGGCCCTTCGCGAGGCTCGACCTCGCCCGCGCCGGGCGAGGGCCGCCTCGCCTAGAGGCCGGCAACCTCCGCGCCGGCCCCGGCTATGGCCGGCCACGGAGGAAGAAAAAAAAAAGAAAAGGAAAAGGAAAAGAAAAAAAACAGAAAAAAATAGGAACCGGCCCGGAACCGGTTCCGAACCGGAACCGGCCCGGAACCGTACGGTTCCGGTTCACACTTGGCCACGAACCGGAACCGCCGGTTCCGAACCGTGGCCACCTCTAGCTGAATGGATCCCCAAGTCAAGCTTGGCATTAGAAGAATTACACATTCTTTATGGAAAAAGAGTTCGTATTGCAAGAAGTTTGTGAAAGGTACTTCACACATTTGACGGAAATGGCACAGCAAAAGGTTGAAGCCTCAGATTGTATTGATGAGTGGGAAGAGTTGTTAGTCAAAGAAGACAGAACGATGGAGGCTCAAGATCCATTATTAGAGGTTAATATAGGAGAGCCTGGTTGTTTCCGCCCAGTGTATGTAAGTACGTTTTTGCAAGGGGGCATGAAAGACAAGTTGGTTAACCTGATCAAAGGGTACAAAGATTGCTTTGCATGGAACTATCATGAAATGCCTGGTTTGTCAAGAGATATTGTAGAACATCGCCTTCCAATCAAGAAAGGGTTTCATCCGCATAAGCAGTTAGCAAGAAGATTTGCTCCTGATGTAGTTGATAAAGTCAAAGAGGAAATAGAAAGGCTACTGAAGGTAAAATTTATTAAAACAGCCAGGTACGTAGAGTGGATTTCAAATATTGTCCCTGTGAAAAAGAAGAATGGAAAGCTGAGAGTTTGTATTGATTTTCGGGATCTAAATAATGCTACTCCAAAGGATGAATACCAAATGCCCATGGCAGATATGTTAGTAGATTCAGCGTCGGGAAATGAAATGTTATCCTTGATGGATGGTCATTCGGGTTATAACCAGATTTTTATTGCTAAGGAAGACGTCCCGAAGACAGCATATAGATGTCCTGGTGCGATCGGGACTTTTTAGTGGGTAGTTATGCCTTTCGGATTGAAGAATGCAGGAGCCACATACCAACGGGCAATGAATTTTATTTTTCATGATATGATCGGTAAATTCTTAGAAGTCTATATTGATGATGTGGTGGTGAAATCAGCCCAAGAAGATCATCTAGACTATCTCGAGCAAGCATTTATTAGGATGAGGAAGTATAAATTGAAGATGAATCCAACCAAGTGTGCCTTTGGAGTGCGAGCAGGAAATTTCTTGGGATTTTTAGTCAATCAGAGGGGAATTGAAATTGACAAGAACAAAGCAAGGGCTATTATGGAGTTTTCTCATCTTACGTCGAAGAAACAATTGCAGATGGTGATTGGAAAAATAAACTTTCTTAGGAGATTCATTGCCAATTTGTCTGATAAAATGGAGCCGATGACACAGCTTCTGCGTCTTAAAAATCATGACGAATTTATATGGGGAGAGAAACAACAAAAGGCATTTGATTTGATCAAAGCCTATCTAATGAATCCTCCTGTATTAATGCCGCCGAAAGCAGGCAAACCACTGAGATTGTACTTATCGACAACCGATATAACTATCGGGAGTATATTGGCACAAGAGAATGAGAATGGAAAAGAACAAGCGGTATATTATTTGAGCAGGGTATTAACTGGCGTTGAAAAAAGATATACCGCAATTGAAAAATTATGTCTATCTTTATACTTTGCATGTATGAAGTTAAGACATTATTTGTTGCCAACTACATTGCATGTGATCGGTAAGACTGATATAATAAAATACATGCTATCCCGACCTGTTATAAAAAGGCGTATAGCCAAGTGGGCATTTATCTTGTTTGAGTTTGATTTGATATATGTGCCGATCAAAGCAGTAAAAGGCCAAGCCATTGTTGATTTTCTTACCGAATACCCATGTTTACAAATGGAAGAAAATGAGCAGAGCTTCAGTCAAGTGCTACCATGGACTATGTACTTTGATGGATCGCGTGCTAAGAGTATGGCTGGAGCAGGATTGATAATAATTTCTCCCGATGGGGAACTTACAAGGCGTGTCTGTAAGTTAGACTTCGAATGTTCAAATAATCAAGCTGAATATGAAGCACTGATTATTGGCTTGGGAATATTGATTGAGTTGAAAGTATAGTTTATCAAAGTATTTGGTGATTCACAATTGGTGGTGAAATAGTTAAAGGGAGAATACCAATGTTCAAATGAAAATTTGATTGGTTATTACTATTTGGCTAAGAAGCACTTAGAGCAATTCAGAGAGTATGACATAATCCATGTTAAAAGAGACACAAATTTCGAGGCTAACGAGTTGGCTCAAGTATCTTCTAGATACTGAATATCAAAAGAATTGGCAGACATCACAACTACTATAACACTGTCGGTACCTTCTATTGAACAAAGAAAGATACCGATAGCAGTTAGCAAAGTAGTTCGAGAAGAGGATTGGAGACAAACCATCATCGAATATTTAAAGAACCCAGATTTAAGAGATCGAAGGCTGAGGATGCAGGCCCAGAAATATGTTATGTTAGGAGAAGAATTATACCGAAAATCCTCAGATGGATTGCTCTTACGCTGTCTTGATGAAGATAATGCGAAATTGGTTATGGCAGAAGCACATGAAGGTATATGCGGAGCACATCAAGCAGGAATCAAGATGAGATGGCTGTTAAAAAGGTATGGATATTTTTGGCCAGCAATGATGCAGGATTGTATCAACTATGCCAAAGCATGTCTTTCGTGTCAAAAGCATGGACCGTTGCAGCATGTACCTGCTATGGAGCTCCATTCTATCATAAAGCAATGGCCATTTAGGGGATGAGCAATGGACATAATAGGTAAGATCTATCCACCTTCTTCTCATAAGCATAGTTACATTTTATTGGCTACGGATTACTTTACAAAGTGGGTGGAAGCCATTCCATATAAGAGTATTACACAGAAGACTGTGGTCAAGTTTATTGAAGAAAACATAATTCATCGGTTTGGCCTGCCTGATTCGATTACTGCGGACCAAGAAACAGTATTCACTGGAAGAAAAGTAATAGAATTTGCACGATCAAAATGAATTAAAATGGTCTATTCCACACCATATTATCTCCAGGCGAATGGACAAGCTGAAGCAACTAATAAGGTTGTTATTGGACTGATCAAGAAACATCTAGAAGAAAATCCAAGAAAATGGGATGTTCTATTGTCGACGGTATTGTGGGCATACCGAACATCACGAAGATCAAGCACAGGTGTCAGCCCTTATATGCTTACATACGGATAAGAAGCAGTTTTACCGATGGAGATAACGGTACAATCTTTAAGAGTCCAATTGCAGAGCGAAATGTTGTCCGAAGAATATAGAGATTGGATGCACATAAATTTGGATGAGCTAGAAGAGGTTCGTACGGCTTCTTTGGATCATTTGATTGCACAAAAGAGAAGAGTGGCCAAAGCTTTTAATAAAAGGGTAAAGGTCAAACAGTTTATTGTGGGGGATTTTGTGTGGAAAGCAATTTTGCCATTTAATCTCCAAAACAGGGAATTCGGTAAATGGTCATCAAATTGGGAAGGCCCATATTTAGTTATCGAGGTGCTTAGTGGGAACGCATACCGATTGATGGATGTTAATGGAAAAGAACTATCACGTTCTATAAATGGGAAATTCTTGAAGAAATATCATCCATCAATCTGGGAAACACAAGGAAATTAACCTATTCATTCGAAATGAAAGTACATTCTAATCTTGGTGACAAAGATCTGCAAGTCATTAACAAGTTTGAGGTTTTGGGCTACATAATGAGAATGCAAGGCAAGATCCTGATGGAGTTTAGATTGTTATCCCTCGAGATACTCCAGGTGACGAGAATGAAAGCGGACGATTCAAATTTCTCCCAAGCCTCTTGAAGCAATTGCCTGTATTTGTTTGAAGAAACTTCAACCATAGACTTAACACAGGAAATTTCATCTCTGAGTATCCTCCGCTCCACGTGATGATGATTGGAAAGGAAATTGAGACGTTGACGTGTCATCTCAACGTCATCTCTAGCTTGAGTACAGGAGTCTTGAACTTGAGCATATATCTCTTTGGAATTTCGTAATCGGGAAGATTCTTCCTCAATTTGAAGACGAAGGGCGTCAGCTTCCACAATAATAGGCTCCAAATTCCAAATTTCTCTCACATTATGTTCGAATTCATCAAAGCTAGCAGGGAATAAAGAGCATAGCTCCCAAACCAGATCTAGGAAGGCAGAATCTGCAGATAGAAACACTTTGGATCTGAAGAAGTTTGTCAAATCGGTAACTTCTACCTTATGCTTGTAATTCAATAGTAAAGCGTGATGTCCGTGAGACAGTAATTCGTGCAGTCGCCTCCATAAGGACCGATCACCTAGATAGTGGAATAAACAAGTTGTCCATGTTAAATAGTTGTCAAAGCCCAAATCTGGTAATGTTCAGTGGAAAATTTACCTTCATAGGAAATGCGACGTCTTTGTGATCGAGACCAAAAAAGCAATTGAGATGAAGAACCATGTGAAGACATCATGAACAGGACTGTGAGTTCCCAGGAAAGATTTGATAGCTTGGGCAGTTATAAAGGTAAAGAATATGGAGCAGATCGTGGGTAGTAATGCGCCAGAGTTCTTTTTGGGGAACTAAGATAGAGGCAGAACGTGGTTTATGCGTATGGACAAACAGTTATCTTTGAAGTTAGTAATTTCAGAGAGGATAAGCAAAAAGGAAGGTTATTATTTGACCTTTAAGTTATGAAAGTTGCAATGGAATAATTTTTTTTGAGTTGGTTTAAATGTCAAATGAGCCAAATGGAGATTAGGTTTAACCAAAGGCTAAGAGGGTTAAATTATTGATGTGGACAAAGCATAGCGTCGGGAATTTGCATCATCGGGATATTAAGTGAATGTAAAGGAGATCAAAATCCAGCAAGCGGGTCTTTCAATTTATTTCCATTTGGCCAATAGAGCTTTGGCCTCGATTACAAAATCTCTTAATTCAGTCTCAAGCCTATGGTTTTCATCCATAATCTCAGCTCTCTTCTTTTCATGGACTCTGACCATTCCAATAGAAGCATCAAATTCTTTCTCCAACTCCCAACACTGCTTCATTTTGCGCCTGAGTGTAGGACAAAAGGTCGAAACTGTGAGCTTCTGTTCTTCTAATTGGGCAGTCACCATCCTCAGCTCTGCCTCAAGTTCTTCTTTCCTGGCCTTCAAGCGTTGAAGTTTGCTCTCTTCAACTTTGAAATTGTTGTAGAAAAGACGAGCATCTTTACGCTTACGGGCTAGCTCATCTTGGATTGCCAGTCCTCGATTTTCCCCAAAGAGAAGGCGAGGGAGTTGATCAAGGTTGACTCTTATTGTGCTCACAGCATCCACGAAGCCAACAGCGAAGAGATCAATCTTGTCCTGAAAAGGCTTAGATAATACAAAGGATGGATTACCAGAGCATACTTCCTGGAAAAGAATCCTTGCCTGGCATTCCTTATCAGAGTCATTGATCAATTTCCCATAGCCAAGTTCCAATAAGTTAAGGAGCTTTTCCCATTTAGCTTTGGCTATTTCTTTGGGAATTTCGGCAGACATTGATAAAGTTGAGGACTCTGGAGAATCAGGAGCTGTGGAAGAGCTAGGATGAGTACCTGCTAATATCCTTTCCATTTCTGCCTGTTCAGCCTGAGAAAAAATTTCTATCTCGGCAGGTGGACTGGGCACAGCACGAGATGTGGAGGGAGGCAAAACAGTAACTGTATAGGTAACATGTAGTAATGGTACACTTGATGCTCTTTCGGAAATTGAAGTCTCTTGAGGCACATGAGTGGGCTCATCAGTGACTGCAAGTGGTGGTACACTTGATGCTCCTTCAGAAATTGGAGTCTCTTGAAGCACAGGAATAAGCTCATCAGCAACTGCAAGTAATGCTCCTTCAGAAATTGGAGTCTCTTGAAGCACAGGAGAAGACTCATCAGTAACTGCAAATGTTGGCCTATGTATATTAGACGATAGCATAAAATCTTGAATTGAACAAAAGATAGTAACATTTACCGATGAAAGATGAAGGAAGATCTTTTTCAGATCCTACAACAGGGGCATGAGTATCTTTTGGTGGTATACTCTCTTTTGGATTTGGAACAGAGGGTTGTTCTTGAATCAATTCAGCCTCTGTCAAAGGAGCAAGAATCATTGGTAAAGGATTGGAAGCTGGTGGGGTAGGAGCCTTGCTAGGAAGAGAAACAGGAGAAGCAGCACTAGGCTGATAGGTCCTAAGAGTTCCTGGATTAATCAGAAGATAAACAAGTTAGTGCTGTAATAACCTCCAAAAGTAAAGCATGAGAGTTACCTTTTGGAGTGCGTGGCTTTATCATAGCTCGAAGTGTGGGTTCTGGAGATTGACTCACTGCTGGAGAACTTTCTGGAGATGACTCCGAGGATCGAATAATCACTCTTATCACACTACGTTTTGCTGGTACTTTCTTTGGAGCAGGAGCAGGTGAGTCTGAAGCTTTCCTTTTCTTACTGACTGTAAGAATAAAAAGTCAGATTGAAGGTTGAGTATCAAACAAAATACATGAATATGGAAAGACAGAATCAAGTTACCTTTAGAAGTCTCTGTTGGTTTAGTTGAAAGTACATTTGCAGCTTCAATGGTTTTTGACACTGTAAGAAGAATGGCATCCCTTATCTTCAAGAGAATTTGATCTAGAGGATCTGAAAATACGGTCTTTCGATAACCATCCCACCAGAGGTCAAAATCGACTGAAGAACGGTCGGGGTATCTAGTAAATTCGGCAACACGAGACAATCGATAAATACCCCGAACCAGTGTGGTCAGCTCAACAAAAAGTTGATTATCTTTTAGCTTGCAGGATATTTTATCAAAAGAAACAATGGAGAAAGTATAAAGGGCTGGAACAGGAACCCCTTTGAATCAACCCAAGCTGTCTGGCACAGTATTGGGGAGAGTAAATTTCAAAACCAGCAACGAATCTGCCTTTTATTGAAAATCTTACAGGAAGATCAACAGAAGTCAGAACAATCTGCCAGAAGTCACTCTTATTTTTCTGGAAAGCAGGAAGGTAGGACTTGAATTGGGGAATAAAGAAAGGAGAGAAGGAATATGGGTTCTCTTCCACAGAATAGATTTGAGAAATAAAATCCCGAAGATAAGAAGATGGCTCTTCGGAAATAGGGATTAATTTCCTACTCAAGGCCTGGCAGACTGGTTGGTCAGGAATGGAAATCGAAAGGGGTTGGATAACTTGATCCTTAAAAAACCAAGCAGGGAAATAGAAAGCCGCCCATGCTTGAAGAAGCCAAAGAGGACCACCAAAAACCCCACTAACTTCTTCTGAAGCAATGGAGGAGGAAGCATGGGCTAAACCCCGATATAGCAAGGCTAACATGGTTTTGCCTAGAGCCAGTGAGGTCCCTGATGCTAGAGCGGAGGCAACAACAACGAAGTCATTCGAAATCCTAACTATAGGGTGGCAGAAAAGGAATTTACAGAGCCAGTACAAAAGAAAAACAGTATGCTCCTCGTCGGTAACTATACTCTCTTTCTTGAAGTACTTTTTTATGAATGCCCCATAGGCCATTTTAGAATCAGATAATTTACCAAGCATTGAGCGAGAATCTAGAGACAGAGTAGATGGGTCTGTACCTAACGGAGAGACCCCAGTAAGGCAGTATACATCAAGCAAAGTTACCGACATAGGAGAGAAATGGAAAAAGAAGCAGTTAGTAGAAGTTGACCAAAAACAAGATAATGCTCCGATCAGTTCATGATTCAAATGGTAATCAAAGCAGCAAAGACGCAGAGCATCATGAATCAAAAGGGTATCCCAAAGAGGACCCTTAGAAGGAAGGAGTCGAAGATACCATGATAGAAATCAGGCTCAAAATTGGAAAAAGCCCTAAGGCGAGGGGGACGAGAATGCCACTGATATGCCAAGATAGACGACTCGTGGACTGGAAGCACCTCAAATTGGTGACGTGGGAAGTGACTTGATAGGCACTTTGGAACAGAGAAATGATTGTGAACTGCTGGACCAAGGATGTAAGAATCCTCGTAGTCATTCTCCACGGAGAACAGATGAAATTCTTCGTTGAAATCTTCGGAATCTCGGAATAAATGGTAGCGATCAAGAGCGTCTGATGCGGAAAAGGAAAAAGTTTGATCCTTGGAAGCCTTGGAAGCCATTGGGTTCGAATGAATATCGAGAGAGAGTGCAGAAAATCGAAAAGTTGCAGAGAGTCGAGAAGGTGAGAATACAAAGGAACGAAGAAAGGAACGATTTTTAGAAGAAGTGTTTTGAAGACGAAAGGGCAGAGCGCGCGAAGCGAGGTGACGAAGCGACAGCAAGAATAAAACGTAAGTGTCTTTTCTTTTGGCATTTAAAAGAATTAAAAGTTCTTTTAATCCTTTTAAAAGGGGGCATATGTTGACACCAAAATAAGAATCGGCATAAACGCTGAGTCGGCTTTAATGCCGAATTTGATGTATATAGAAATTAGCCATCCTCCGAAATGCGTTTGGATAGAATTCGGAAACAGGCTGAGAAGCAGGCGTGAATGGCATCATGTCCCGAATTCGGTAACTGACGAAAATATGTATATTTACCGAAACATGGAAAGTCATAGTTCGGGACGTTGGGATATTTATGCTTCGGGATGTTGACATTTTCCCGAAATTCGGGAAGTTTACGCTTCGGGAATATACCGACATTATAGAAAATCGGTAAAGATGAATCACAGACTAGCCACGTAAGTCACGATAGCAGGAAGTTATGAGCAAAAAGCAGGGATAGTGAGCACGAGCATATTGTGGGGAGTTACTTGTCCAGATTGGAAGTCATCCCAGCGGTTGAGATCAAATTTTGGCGGACAATTAGAAAGGGCAGTTATTGGAAGCGCCAAAGTTCAAAGTTTGAAAACACAGAAGTAACCGACGAGCAGTTACAGAATGAGAAGAGATACAAATACTCAGAAGAAAGGAGGAGGAAGGACCCCCAACAACAATGCAAAAACACTCAAGCTTATCTGCACTTTAGTCTCCTTTGTACTTTTACTTCCTGCATTTTCAACTTCCTACAGCTTTGTTTAACTTTCAAGTCCTTTACAGCTTTCATAGGAGTATTGTAATGTAGCTCGAAACTTTGTTGATCTCAGACCCATTTCCAGTCCATTCGGTTTCTATCCGTTCCATACAATCCTGTGTTACACTTTATTTTTCACCACAACTCTCCTAGTAATCAAGCCACAGAACCTACCTTAATAAAAATTGAAAATCGAAGTTTCGGTGAAGGATATTCCTCGTCGTAAAATGAGCGAACACAGTTTGTGACAAAAACCAAGAATCAGGCAGACTTCTACTGCTCTGTAGCTTCCACGGTTTGTGCCGATTCACTGTGCTTGGTCAACGACACACAACCCAACCAATGGCCTAATAACTAAATTAAACCAACAAGAACGTGCTGCAGACTGCAGTTTGTTATTATGTATTGGTAACTCTCTCTATAAATTGGAGCTTCAAATCTTGTTGATTAAAAAAAAAACATGATTGTTACATTTTTTTTATCTGGAATGTTGTTTGTAAGTTATCAGGTCTTATTCCAAATACTTATTTTATTTTATTATTTAAGATTTATTAATTTTTATTCACACCTTATCGACATTTTATATTTACCAAATCTTATCGGAAATTAGCAACTTTAATTTAAGTAATTTACCGCATTTTCTCCCATTAATTAATACCATCTCTTATCCAATTCACTTACCATTATTTCAAAAATACCCACTAATGAGTTACAAATTTTTATCTGCATAACTTATTGGAATTCTAAATCATCGACTATTAGACGAAATTATCAATCTCTATTTAGGCTATTTACCAATTTTTCTAAAATTAAATTATTAATTAATTTTAGTTTACCAACTTATATTCGATCACTTACCAACATCTATTAAATTACCAATTCATATATGAAATTACCAATGTTTTATATCCCTTTTTTTTTTTTTGAGAAATTACCAACTTTTATACCAGATTACCAACGTGAAGATGAATTGTTGACAACGTTTCTCCCTTTAAGTTACTAACTAATTCTAAATAACCAACTTTTATCCGATTCACTTATCTACCTCTGTTTATATATTTGGAAATTATCAACTTCTTTAAAATATTACTGAGATATATTTGCATAGTTTACCAATACTTACCAACTTTTATACGAAACTATCTTCGAGTTATTTATTAATATCATAAACTCTTACTTTTCTTTTACCCATGAGCAAGTTCTTTTTATTGCTAAAATAATCAAGAGGTTACAGGTGGACTAATCCCATGTCCAAGCCCCCAACAACTCTCTTTTTAATTGTTAAAAAAAATCAATACTTTAAGGTTTCGTTTGTTTCGCGAAAAACATTTTTCGGGAAAATATTTTTCGGCGTTTGGATTGTTTAGGAAAATAAGTCAATAGAAAAGGCTTTTCTACCAAAATTTAAATTCAAGAAAATGATTTTCTCTTAAAAAAGTAAAAAATCATTATCCAAATATATGACTAAATATTAGCGCTTGAACAAAAAATTCAGCGCTTGGGTGCGCGAACCCCAACACTCATTCTTGAGTGCTTGGCAGCAAGGTCGAGTTCCTAGCACCTGGGCCTGGATCCATCGAGGCTGGGTCCCGATCCCACGCACGAGACCTGGTCCCCTATGCCCGGTCCTGGGTCCATCGAAGTCGGGCTCTGGACCTTGGTGCCCATTCTTGAATCCATCACGACCAAGCCCCGATCCTCGGCGCTTGGGCCTAGGTCCAACGCGGTTAGGTTCGAGACCCTAGCACCTTGGCCTAGGTCCTCGATGCTCGTGCCTAGGTCTATTGAGGCTAGGCCTCGAACCCCAGCACCTATGCCTGGGTCCCCAACTTTCGAGCCTAGGTCCATCATGGGCCAAGATTGGGGCTTGGCTTTGATGGATGCAGGCATGGGCGCCAAGGTCCCAAGCCCAACCCCGATGGACTCGGGTCTAGACACAGGGGACCGAGTCCCATACACGACTTCAGGGCCAAGCCTCAATGGACTTGGGCCCAGACTTTTTGACCCAAGCCCGAGAGCTAGGGTTCCGAACTCGGAACCCGGGTCCTTTGAGGTCGGACGTCGGGGACTTAGGCTCGGCCTTTATAGATCGGGGCCGCGCGCCAAGAGCTGGGCACGAGTACCAAATTCTCAAGCTTGGTTTCAATGGATCCAAGACCAATGCTTGTGCTCCTGCCCAGGAGTCAGGGATTAGGGCTTGAGACCTTGGTGTCTGTGCTGGGTGCCTTGGCTACCATGCGCAAGCCACTAGCATCCGAATAGTGTATGTCTATTTAAGAAAATCATTTTTACCAAACGATAGAAAAATAATTTCCAATTCATTTTCATAGTTGAGTCAAATACCGGAAAATATTGTCATTTCCTTAGAAATTGACTTCCCATAAAACATTTTCATGAAAATGTCATATTTTTTGCTAAACAAACGGAGATTATACAAAATTAGAATTTTGTTGATTCCTTATTTATAAATTGTTGTGTAATTGACACGATCCCCAAGCAGAAAAGGAAAGTTCATAAACTATGGTACCAGAATTTCTTAGAGTTAATGTTGATTCTTGTGTAAAGTGCACATTTTTATTATTTAATTTCGAAGGTCATTTTGGAGTTTGAACACTTTAAAATTGCTTTCAAACTTTTTGGTGATGTCTCAAGATAAGTTGGGGAAAATGTTGAAATATGAATGTGAGGTATTTGTAAGATTTAAAAGGTTTAATATGTATGTGAAGGAAGATGATGATTATTTACAACGATAAACCTAGATTAGAGTTTGCCAACAAGTCGGTTGGATAATGTTGATCGCAAGGATAAATGCACTTTGAGGGCATTGGATGTCGTTTGAGAATTCGATCTTGTACAACAAATGCATGGGTGGGAAGTTGTTTTACTAGGTGTCTTGCTTATTAATAAGAGACCGCGAAATGGATACACAATGTAAAATTAAAGGATGTTATTTAAAGTAATTAAACCTTAGTTGTGTTTCGTTATCGAGGGACAATGGGTGAGCAAAAGTGCATCTTATCCGGGAAAATTACCCAATCAATCATAAACATTTTGTACGAATGCCAACTCGGTCTTAAATTTTCAAATTTAGTCCTAAACCTTCGTGCGAAATTGAATGTAGTCTTCGGCTGAGTTTTTCCGAAAATTGCTAATGTGGCTATCCAGTCATTGCCAATCGTCCGTGCCACGTATGCAATTTCCAGCGAAAAATTGGCCGAAAGGACTACATCGGAATTTTACGCAAAGGTTTATGATTAAATTGACAAAATTAAAAAGTTTATGATTGAATTTGCATCCGTACAATAAGTTTAGGATTGATTAGACAATTTTTCCCATCCTATTCGAGTTCATTAAAATTTAAAGTACTAGCTTGCTTCGATGCAATACATGTGACCGATAAAAAAAAGGGTACGGAGTTAATTATGTAGGAATTGACTAAACCTAGTATGATAGAATGCCAACAGACATTGAGCAGTCCGGTAAGCTGGTGCTTACTGTGGTCAAGGTCATAGACAAGAAGTCGACTGTCGTGAGCAAGAAGAGCTTTGAATCCCAAGTTTAAACAAATGAATGATCGAGCAGGTTCCATTGTGCCCTAATCGAGAGGACATGGGTACCCCATCATCACGTTCATCAGCTGGTTGGTATTAAACAAAACAACACAAAACACAATTGCTGTTCAGGTCCAAAACAAGGCGCAACATGGACGAGTCAATAATTTTCACATGAAATAAAACCCTAGCAAAAGGCTGCAACACGAGATAATTCCCTTCAGAAGGAAAGCCAATCGCACCAAATAGCAACAAGAATGGTCGGCAGAGAAGACCCCCGAGTTCTGATCACACTGTGGCATCTGCAAAAACAGCTGGCAGACCTGGAAAATTAAGATAATACATGTCCTTCACCGAAGAACAACGAAGAAAGATAACGATGAAGACGATACCTGCGCATGCAATGACCCATTGATATCGCGATTTCAATAATAACAATGTGATAAAATTTCTTTGGAAGCATAGACAAGTCGATTATCTTGCATGCCCATCTCACTAATCATAATGAATACTTTAAGTTGAATCAAAGGCCTAACTTCATATGTATATGTATATATGTATCTAGCTAGCGTATCTCAACTTTAAGTGGAAAGTAAGACAAAAAAGATAACAGCAGGATTAACTGCGTAATGCCCATCTAATCTTATTTCAACCTTAGTGTGTTTTTTGGTGAAAAAAAATAGGGAAAAAAACATACTTGACCTAAAAAAGAATAACGAAATGATGTTGATGCCTATAGAGTGGCGGACACGTGGTGGCCCATTGGGCCCACCGTCAAACCTGATCACCAATCAATGCCACTATGCTGACTTTTTCCTACTTGGATTCATGCTTTGGTAGTTTTCTGCGAGGGACCCTCTAATCACAAGACTTGTTATTTCACCTTAGAAAATGATTATATAAAATCAAACTCTTATAAGACTGCAATAATATGACGCTTGCGAAATACATTTGGTATCATCTAAATTTTTCTATTTAATGTAAGTCCTAAAAGACATGTTCTTTTTTTTCCATTTTCAAAGTTTTCTTGGCTTGTATATTTTCTCACTATTCTTTATTACCTTTTTAGGATAAGCCTATCTTTGATAAATAAACTCTGGACCCATGAATCCAATTAACATCGTGGATCAAATGAGATTATGTGCCAACTCTGCACCCACCTATGTATTCCTTGACATGTTAGCAAGAATAAGGTAAAATATATTATTGGACTTATTTTGAGAATGATGTACGATGATAGACATCAGTAATCCAAGTACACAAATTTGTGGGACAAAGTTATCTCGATTGGTTCTTGGCTTAGTCGAGTGTAAAAGGTCTTAGGAAACAATAAAAAGTTATTCACCAATATTCTACAATTGATGTGGTAAATATAGTCAATCTAGCTTTCAGAACTACGTGTAGTTTATCTAATTTTGTGGGTTTTCAATGGTCAACCCGTGGAGCCATTCTTAATGATATAACATATCTTGTAAACCTTGTCTTCAAACAATATCTTATCATTGTGTCCTTGTGTCGTTATGCTGGCGGTACCTAGCTATACTGTACTACTCACCAATCGCACTATGCTACCACGTGCAAAATTTATAGTCCTAACTCACTTTATGATAGCATGATAAGTAGAAACAACCACATTGCAATGTGCACAATTACGTGAGGACTTGTGTTTTTGGTAGCCTCAAGTATAAATGTCACTAGCTTTGTCTTGATTTATGATTTGATTAAGCAATAATAACCTCATGAAGTTTGACAAGTAATCACTATCACTGCTAACAATAAAGAGACTTTGTAGACTGGTCGTAATAAACTATGATTGCTCTTATATAGATACCATATGTATTTCACTTCACCAAATGGTCTACTGTTATGTGTAGAAGTTGCCTAGAGACGACTGTTTTCGTGCAATGGATGACGGAGAGCGAGCGAAGGTGATATGGAAGATTTAGCCCTTAGATTTATGGATGGGGAATCAAGTCAAGACCATCAAGTGGATAATATTTGCTGAAGGGAAGATGAGTGCCCAATGCCAATGTGCTTTTGTCACAGACAGAACAATTTATGACCACTAATTTGTAAGGTTGGGCATCTTGTACATCAGATCACCATATCATATCTATCTGTCTATCCATAGTACAGAAAAGTTCAGTCCTTTTGTTTTGCACTTTTCTATCTGTTTTACTTTAATGACAAGAGTTGAAAGCTAAGAACTGCTCCTAATCTCAACATATATTGTTTGGAATTTAACAAGTGTTGATGTTTCTGGTATTGCACTGATGAAGATATACGCCTTGATGAAAAAGAAAGAAAGAAGAAATCGAACTTGCCTTGAGGAGATTGAAGGAGAGAGAGGTACTCGTCCTTCTGCTGATTGTTGGTGACAAGGAGTTGGTGTATGCAACCAGGCTTCATCATTTGATTGTCTTTGTCATTTATCTTGCTCCCCAGCTCCGGATGGATCTTCTTCTTCAACATCTTCTTCATCAACTGCATGCATTGGGTTGGCATTCACTACATCTATTAATCTTTACCCTTATTTTTTCATTAATGTTGTTTGTGTCTCCAAAACAAAAGTATATACTATTTGATTTTTGACTTTTCATGATTGGGTTTGCTAGCTGCCCGTGTCTACGACCTAAGGAAGTGTTTATGCATGCTTAAAGTGAAAATGAAGAGGAGCTTAAGGATACCACATATTTGATCCACAATACCCCACACTATTTAGGTCGACATTCATCTGAATAACTTCATCAGAGCCAAAGTGAAATAAGATTGACCTCTAAAAGGGATATATAGGCTCTCACTTTGTGAAGATACCTTAGCTTGTTGGGAAAAACGACACTCACCCGGTGTAGTTTTCTAGTGGGGCGTGAATCCTCAGACACCATCTGATGAATGAGCTTCTTGGCAAAAGACTGGCCATCTTTCTTGGTTGAAGCGGGCTCTTTTTTCCCCAACGGCTTGGTGGGTTGATCAACTTCACTTGGATATGGTTTTTCTTTGACTTCAGAATCTGCTGAGAAGAGATCGGCCAGTGTCACTCTCTGCCCTTTCTTCTTCTTTTCTTCTTCAAGGACCACTCCCTTAGTCAGCTCAACGTTGTCAACCACCATTGACCTGTCAGGTTTAGCAATATCATCCGTGTATGGATTCAGTAGTCGCAACTCATCATTGAGGATGAGGTCGTTGTTGCAGAATGTTGTCAACATCAAAGGGTTCTGTTCCTCGTCCTCCACATTCGGTTCCTCTCGATCATCAGGATAGTGATCATGATCATGTTGATCTTCCTCTTCCTGACTCTCATGATGACTCTCCAAGAAGAGCTCATCCTTTTCTTGGTCCAAGGGTTTCAGCGGATCATAACCAAAAGTTCCAATTGTTAATATCCCATCTTTCCAACCATCCAGCACACCGGTGAATGTGAGCCCTTCAAGTAATGCTAGCGCATCTGCAGTGATGGATTCGGGCTTTTTCACGCTTTGGCCTAGCTCATGATCTGCACAAACACAAAGCAACTTTCAAATAGTGATCGCCGCAACTTTCTGTAAAGTTAGTAACCGCCATAGAACATCGTTCCAACAACATTGATGCGCCAAAGCACTCGACAAATACACGGGATCTGGCAGAAAAGGAACATTGTGTCGTCATTTGGTTAGAGGAAATTTGCAAACTCAAACCTTGGAGGACGTTAGGATTCAACCTCTTCCTCTTTTGCACCCAGTTAAAGATCTGATGAGAAGATGATAGAAAGTGATGAGCGACTTGGACAGTATTAACAAACAAGCTGAGACATGCAAAAAGAAAGTCGTGATGAGAGTAATAAGGGTAATGGGGGATGAATGCAAGAAGAACCTTCATTTTCCCTCTGCAAGTTGGCGGATGGTGAAATGAAACAAAGTGTCAGAGTGAATGAACGAGGCAAATCAATTATGGTGGTGAAGAGGGAAGCGAAGAGAAGAGAAGGGAAGGGCCGTGGCCAACCAAGCGGAAGAATGCGGTGAGGACACGTGGCAGGGGGAATGGGCCACATTTTTTTGGGGTTACATGGCATGTTGGATTAGCAGCAACCCATGTCCATGTTGGGTCTTGCTGGCACGATCGATAGCTCGATATTCTTGACGTGATGTTGGGGTTCCTCTTTTCTCAATTCAGAAAGACAGGGAGAGGCTCCCCTTAATCCCTCACGTTCCCATCTAATTAAGCTGGTCTTTGCATAGCATGAGAGCAAGAAGTTTCTTCAGAAAAGAAGGGTCTCTCCTTTTGGACTTTTCTCTTGGAACCAAGCTCAGCACTGCAAAATCCTTCGAGAATTAGAGCTTAGCTGAAAGTCTATTTTCTTTAAATTGGTTTATCATAGAACTAGTACAAGGTATACATACAATCATGAGAACCATGTGCCTTTAACTTCTTCAAGTATGTGTGTGATAGGGGACTTGACAACTTGGAAGACTGCGATTTGATTTATTTTTCTTGCTTTCTAGGATTTTAGAATTTTAAATAATTATCTTATTAGTTTGAGTAATTTATTTTCGAGTTATCCAATTAGATCTTAGATAATATCCTTAGGGTTTTTCTTAACTTTTTTTAATGATTTTCTTTCTATCTTTTATAAAAAAAGATTTCTAGAAGTTTAGGCTATTTATATTCGTACTATTATTCTTTTGTAAGAAGACTTTGGCATTGAATCAATAATGATTTTGATAGTTTATCTCTTTGTGCTTTGAGTTTGTCACGCCTTTATGCTTGTATGCGAGTTTTACTTGTATTGCGAATTGCAATTCGTGTTATCCTCATTTTCACTGCGGGAGTTGATACCAGAACAAATTAGTCGTGGGAACCCGAGGCTCAACACTAGCTGCTTTGGGGATTGAGAGGTGTAAGCTGTTTAACGGTAGCCTTAGAGTATCTTGACAAGTTATAGAATGACGATCGAATGAGACGTCTATTCAGTTGGAAGACCGAACAAAATGCTCGGTTGGAAGCTCTTGGCTTGAAGACAAAACCGAATTAGGGTAACGATGTGGGGCCACGGGCGAGTCATGCCTATGTCCTACAGTTCAGTAAACCTGCTTCAGCCTTGCAGAGCAACCCACATCCGGCAGGAAAAATACCAAAAAAGTCCTAAATCCATTGTGTTTGTACCAATTCAATCAAAAACATTTTAATTTGATCGATTTAGTCCTCAACGTTTTCATATTGATATCAATTTAGTCCATTCGGCCAATTTAGGCCTGATGTAGACGCCGGCCACCATAAGTGACACGGTCAACATTGACGTGGACATTTATATATATTTTTAATATTTTTTTTGTTTTTTCCTTTTTTTTTTGCTTTCTTTTTTTTTTCTAATGGCTGGCAACTAGCCACTAGGCATGGCCGGCAACCAGCCACTAGGCATGGCCAGTGAGGATGAGCGCTGGGAGGCCGACCTTCACCGACCATGGCCTGTGGTCGGTTATCGTTCACTGACAAAAAGAAAAGGGAAGGCAAAAAAAGAAAGGAAAAAAATCAAAAAAATATAAAAATGTCCAAGTTAGCGCCGGCCGTGCTACATAGGACAGTCAGCATCCATGTTAGCAATTTCCAGCCTAAATTGGTGGAATGGACTGAATTGGTACCAACATGAAAATGTTTAAGGCTTAATTGGTCCAATTGAAAATGTTATGACTGTTTTGGTATCAATGCAATAGGTTTAAGACTTTTTTTGGTACTTTTTCCCATGTCTAGCCTACCTGGAGGATCACAAGTTATACCAGAATAGGTTGGGTTACAGTTGAGAAATATTACGCTTCGAGGGTATCATGCCTCGTGCATGTTTGCGGGTTTTACTCCGTTATGAATTACGATTGGCCTTAGTTTTTTTTCACTACGTCAATATGTTTGATAAATTAAAGACAAATCATGGTCAAGTCAATTAAAGATGAATATGATGTGACTATTTGTTGGCAAACTAAAGCGGACAGTCGACAAATAGAGCCAATCACGACTAGTGGATAAACAAATAATACCCTAAAAACTCTCAACCTTAGCTTCAGTATCAATTATATCCTAAACTTTTTTTGTCTCATAAAAAACCTCAAATCTTAGGTCATGTCCTAATTCTATCCTAAACTTTTTTTTGTCTCATAAAAAACCCAAAATCTTAGATCCGGTCCCAATTCTACCGTAAACTCTTTTTGTTTCATAAAAAAAAATCCACCTTTAGGTTTAGTTCCAATTTTACTATAATTTTTTTGCCTCATAAGAAATCATCAATTTTGACTTGAGTCCTAAATTTGACCCCATCAACTCTCCGTCCAAAATTGCCCTTAGTAATCTTACATGCATTTCCACGTCATTGCTCTATTTTTTTTTTCCTAAACTTCAAATCCAAGAAGACGTCTTTTAGAGATGAATTTCCATATCGGCCCAAACAACATCTTCGTGGGTGTAAAATTTGGGTAAAACTAGAGTATTAAGGGTTGGTTTTGTTCAATTGCTCTTACTCTTAAAAAGAGTTTTCCTTCCATCTCCCTGAGGGATCTTCAATTTTATGCTCCATTTCAATCTCTCATGCTCAGGAGTGTTCCATCTATTGCGGTTGGAGAGTTTTCGCTTAGGGCACTTAGCTTGGGACGCTCGAATAGCTCAAGTTGGTTGGTTTTTACGAGACTAAAAAAATTTTAGGGTAAAATTAGGACCGGATGGTTAAATTGGGACAATACCTAAAATTTGAGGTTTTTAAGGGGCAAAATTTTTTTTATAGTAGAATTGAGACTGAATCTAAAGTTAGGAGATTTTTTATGGGACAAAAAAAAGTTTAGAGTAGAATTGAGTCTAGATCTAAACTTAGGATTTTTTAAGATATTAGGCTTAAAAAGATAGACAACCATGGACGGAGCCGGCACGACCCTCCTTGAAGTCCTACGAGGCCACAACCGGAGGGCGATGGGCTAAGGCTGGAGATAGAGAAGATTTTGATTAGGTTTTAGCTACTCTTCCACAAGTGTGAATAGATGGACACGTAGCAAATTTCTGAATAAAGTGCTTTGACCCAAGTCTACCCAATTTCTTGCCCAATTTTAATTGTTCATTGTCTAGATTTGAATAAAGAGCTTTCTCAGTGGTTTCATTTCTGTTTTTGCACACGACAGAGGTACTAAAATATCTGGCATTGTTTGCCTACACAGTTAACATATAACAATTTTATATTAACGAATCTCTTTCATTTAATAGTTTAATCGTTTCGAACACACATGCATTTCCAACTTTAGCATAGTAATAGCGCATTCGACCAACCAAGGGAGAAAAAACCAAGCAAAGAAGACAAAACCTCCAAACCGAATTGATATTCTTAATGTTTAGTTTGACTTTTTTGTGTAGACATAAACATTTTCTTACCACTCTAAATACATATATTTTGAATTGTAGTTGATGCCATGATATAACATTACTTATAAACACTCACAAAATGATATTCATGGATCCATTTGGTATAGAAATTAGCGTTCAAGCTCACTTTACTCGCGTGCATAACTAAGTCCTTTACCATATGCCTAGATTCGACTATGTAATAAGATAGCGGGAACGATTAGAACGAGATATCCATATCCTCGATTGCTACTACTGTTGATCATTAGGAGTGTCAACAGAAAGCTAATAAGATGTCATAACATGTCGAAGGAGATGAAATTGATGCAAGATATTTTCTTTCTGCAGATGGGAATCATTGCAGGCATTTGTTCTTTTCATCCTAAAATGAAAACAAAAGAATTAGGTATGTTTAGCCACTAGCTATAGCTAGCACGTCCTGAAACCAACGATATGCAATGCATCGCATTGGTTACGATTCAGTCGCTCTCAGAAAAGTGACTCCCCGCACATATCGGGAAAAAGGAAAGTTCCATACCGAGAATGGAAGAAGATGAGTGGGTGTTGAGGAAGAAGATGGCAAATGTCAGAGTCCATTTCGACCGGTAGCCATTTGTCGCTCTGCTTGTTGTGCCTTCGAGCTTGGGGTGGCGCACCTTAAAATGGAGCTTCGGATTCTTTCTGGAGCTCGTCTTCAATGATGGAGAGGGTTTGGACGTGGCGGGTCATCTCCGGTCCCTCTCCATTTCCACAAAATCCACATATCTTTCTCTCTCTCCTGTTTGATTATGTACAGAGCTTTCATGCCATCCACATTGCGCATGCAGTCACCTCCTTTCTGTTATCTTTACATGGTTTGTCCAACTATTTCGTCCAAACTCCATTGCAATATAAGAATATACTTTCATTTGAGTTTTTTTATTTTTATGTGATATATATATATTCAATTCCATTTGGATTTGCATCTAAACATTTAAGAAAGTTTCTCCAATGGCATATAGTTTTGCATTCCTATCTTCTTCATCGCTCGCTCACACACCCAAAGTTAAAACCAGTAATGCTATAGTGAACGGCAAAACAATCTTTAATATACTATTTTGAAAATTTCCCTATTTATATTTGGCAGTGTAGCTTGGCTACAAAAGGTTACATGGATATATTAACAAATCATTAAAGTGAATATATAACAAATATGCTATCTTCCCACGATATTTAAGTGAAAAAACGAAACCCTTTGCAAGGAACCTTGTCTTTTCTATATCGACCCACTTTCATGAACTAAAAACGAAAATATATATGATAAATAGATTAACCCAATTTGAATAGTAAAATAGGTTCTTGGGATAAGAAACGTATACACACACACATACATAAGAATTTACATCTCTAGGAAATATGTTACATGTCATAACATGGATTTGAATTTTTATGCAATTATTTGTTATGTTAATGACACAAACTTTCAAGTTTCTTCACAAATGGATTTTGTAAAGATGTACAAGAACATTATTTGTCTTCGTTTAAGATTTGACAAAGTAAAAATCAAAATTTGTGGTAACGGCAAGACGTCAAGGATAGTTCTGCAGGAGCTTATAAGGAAGATGGATCCGTGTTAGCTGCTTTTATTTCTTCCAATATTTGGTCGACGCTAACTCCAGACGGATTTAGTGAAATAAAGTCTGATTTTTTTTTATTGACACTTCTGTATTGACTAACACTATGTCGTATGTCTTTACATTTTAGGATTTGTCGATTCCATCTTTTTATGTCTAGATTTTTATTTCTACGTCAGGGTATAGAAAATTCTACCTATCGTCGATGCGTTCATTTTCTTGTTTTCAGCGAATTGTCTATTAAGACGGAATATAGAAAAACAAAATAATGAGCAAAAAATTAACACTAATATTACCATGCGTACAAAAAACATTTCCATTTTGGCAACATTCGTGCAATGCACGTGTTCCAAACACTAGTACATTACAAATGAGTGTCACGTGAGAAGCCTCATTTCATCAGAATCTACGATGTTTCAATACCTCCGTCGAGTATTACAATAGTGATTAATTCCCCGAGCAGGCATTAACTTGCAATTTCACAAGGACATCGCATAATCCTCCTCAAAATGCATACATGAAGTGAGATTTGTCCATTTCTGCAATGCCATAAATGTCCCGTAATGGATACTCGAGATTTCGCGTGTAGAACGAGAGTATATCATGCATATTCAAGCACATAAGAGCCAGAAGAAGAAATGAGATGGGGAGGAGCGGTGGATGTCAGCCACAACTTTTGTAGAGAATAGGCCCATCATCAGATTTGGCATCTCCCTACACTTCAATCACACTTCTTTATATGCTAAGACCAAATCCAGGGATGGACCTACAATTCAATGGTGAATACAACTGACAAGTAGAAAAACTATTCATCTCCTTGTTTCGAATCAATGCAGTCAGGTCGAGAGGCACGTGTGACGGCTTCCCTACTTACTTGGGCATGCTTATGGAAATACTTTCAAATATCTGGCTCTGTTTCGCTCCCAACGAAAGGCTTTCGTTTGATAAATGAAGATATGCAATCATGCTCTGCAAAACAACCATTAAAGAAACATCTCAGAGATCTATGCATCTCCATGTCTATGGGAGAGAGAGGTGCAACTGACTTGGGGATGCATGAATGTTCATTGCAACCCCATGAGTAAAGCTGTTCACACTTAGAGGCGTATGCGCCCCGGGTGGATTTGGGCCTTGGGCCTTAACGATCATCCAAAGAAGTGGCCTCAAGAACCGATCCCAAATTCAAAGGACTGTCACTGCAGAGGCTGGAGTCTCACATCCCATTATTGATATCGTGTGGAGCATATGATGCATCTAATCATGCTAATCGCCTCGAACCTTTTACTAGTCTCCCACAATGAGGCATTCAACATCTATAACGCATCTCATAGGGTCCGCTCCGTTCGGAGAAAGCCATTGCACACTATCCTAGCTAGCTAACTTGAGCTGGCTGTGCTATCTTAATTGTAGCGCGCCTTCCCTCTTCTCTCGTTTCCGAAAGATTTATCAGTACTTTTCTTACGATGACCGGGTTGGGAGAGTACGATACATTGGTGTACAAGATTGAGTGGGGTCAGTGAGGTTGGTTATGGTAAGGCCTGGCACGTGAGGTTGGATTTGAATGAGCAGCTCCAAAACTGCCTTTCAAGAAGTGAAAGCGGAGCTTTTCTAATGCATTCAAAAGACAATAAAGTCCACATACTCCCTACGAGCTTCTTCTTCCCCAGATCAAGTGTACACAGAGAAAAAGCGAGATGGGCCATCGAATCATATTATCAATTGATGAGACTAGCAAATATCACCTAAAGGGGGATGAATAGGTGATTTGAATGTAAATTGATCAATTTTAATGCGGAAGTAATTGATCTCAAGCAAAGTCTGAACAACCTTCAGATTTTGATCAAACTTTGAATGTCAAACAAACAAATGTGCAATAAAGAGATTTAGGGAATAGAGAATATGCACACAAATGTATAATGGTTCGGCTTAGATCAAGCTTATGTCCACTCTCTCACGCTGACAGCCTACTGGCTGTATTCCACTAGATGATCGATCAAGAGATTACAAGTTCCGAGTGATGTTCAAAATGATTACTCTATCTCTCTTACAACAAGTCTCTCAAGATCACAAATTTAGGCTCGAGAATGACAAGTGAAAAACTGGTCATAGTTTGCTCAGACTTTATAATTGATAATTTTGGATTTCGTCTCTCAACCACTGCTCTTCGACGATTTGTCTCCTTTTATACTCCTTCACTTCCAAACTAGCCGTTGGATAGTCTTTAGAGGATTATCTTCCAATCTTCATCTTAAACAGATAAATAATTTGAGTAGTCGTTGAGTGATAAAATCAGAATCCCGCTAAATCTGGTTGCCCATACAACTAGAGATTTGGTTTCCATAAGTAGAGCTTCTCCATTTTAGAAATAAACTTGTTGTGGGATTTTATTGTCAATCAATTTAGGATATCTTGCTATATAAATATTCCTTGCAAAATAGTCTTTTAAGATCGAATCAATCAATTCTTTCCATTGGTGAAATCCAAACTAGATCACTAGCCATTGTTTACGTTCTGAGTAAGCGATAAGTCTGGATAAAGTCCTTGCGCTTAGAACTTGACGTCAGAGTGGTTTGTTCAGTAAATTATGAATATATTGATTCCAGTATATAAGCTGAGGTACTTCAACTTCTTTGTATGAAGTTTAAACTCTGTCTTTTGCGGTGTAGAACTTGGATTTCTTCTTTAAGTCTGGGCTTCCATAATGTAATTCCCGAACTTAGAATACTTCAAAAGCATATGTTAGACGTTACTCAGGGATAGTTTTGTTATCATCAAAATCTATTAGGAAGTTTTTTCTCAACAATCTTTCCCTTTTTTGATAGTGACAAAACTTTCCATGCAGATGAAAAGATATTGTAAAAAGTTGACTAATTAAAGCATGAACATATATTCAAATATCCCTTACCAAAAAAAACATATATTCAAATATCCTTACCAACAAAAAAAAAACATATATTCAAATATAGTACTAAGGAACAAATAATATTTTTGGCATATGAGTTGAAATGTAATCTGTGACCTTTCACCTTCATTTGTTTCAAGACCTGCATAATAAACTTGCATATCTGATCAAGATTCTACATCACATATCCATATCTGCATACATTCTCCCCCTTTTTATCAACAGCACAAGTGAATATAATATCTCAAATATTAGCCAAAACAGTCACAATAACAATTCAGTCAAACTAGAAGTTCAAAATAAAACATTCAGTCAAAAAGTTGACACACAGCAGAGAAAAATTATGATTTAAAAGGGGCTCGAATGAGTTGAAAGTTCTCCAACTTCTTAACAGCATCCTCAACCTTTGACATGCACTGACCAATAGCTTTCTCCATTGTTGCCATAGTCTGATCCGCTTGAAGATGGACATTTTGAATTATTTCCTCAACAATCTTCTTTAGATTCTGCATGTCTTCTCCCAAATCAGATTGTTTCTGTTTAATTTCAAGCAACAGAGATAGAATGGTCCTGTCACGGGAGGTCTGACCTCGAAATTCTTCAAAGTCTATCAGTTTAATTTGGATACCTTTGTCTTTCTTAAGCTCCACCTGAATATCAGCATCCATTAAAGCTATTTGTGGAATCTCCTCAAAGTCTTCAGTATCTTCATCGGGTGGAGATTCATGATCTTTAGTATAAGCAGGAGCTTCTTGGATAACTATTGCCTTCCCTTTGACAGGTTCTTGTTATGTTGTTTTCCACTGGCTTCTCGACATTAATCTGACCAGTTTTTGGTGCTGCTACATTTTGATGCTCTTCCTCATCCTCTTCATCCCTCAACAGAGTCTCTATTTTTGTCTTCTTTCTAATGACTTGGGTAATTGGACTTTCCATCCTTTTCTCAGACTTTTCAGTACTCTCATTTCTTCATCTTTTCTCTAGTTTGGCCTTTCTTCATCTTGTCTAACTTTTTTGAAGTATGGCCTTTTGTACTCACATAAAGCTGAATAAACTTCATCTTCGAGACCATCTTCTCACCAACAGCCATCTCAGGAAGACAGTTATGTTTAAACTTTGTAGGAATTTCAATGTTAAGAAAATTGAAAATCCTGGTAATGAGAGCACCATAAGGAAGTTGCCCTTTGTTTTTTAGCCCAAATCTGTACATAAGGAAGTTGCCCATATCATCTTTGCTTCAAATTTTGACAAATCAGTCTTTTAAGATGCCTTTGGTCGGAGACAGTTAATAATAATTTTGTGCAAGATCATGGTCTTCTTATCCAGACTGTAGTAAGAATTGTGAGTCTTTGATCCACGAGCATAATCTGGATTTCTAGAGATCACCTTATAGGCTTCTTCTGCAGTAACATTTATGGGAACAAACTTCTAGGTGTTCACACCAATAATTTTAGCCATAGTAGAGACATCCAAGTCATACTTATTGTCAAAGACAGTAAAGCTTATCCAGTTTGGAGATAGAAAATATATGTTCGAATAAAAATATGCGAAACGAGGACACTACAAGTGCCAAAATTTGTATTCGAAGCTCACTTTAGTACTAAAAATTTCCGCCGGATCACTTAAGTGCTAAACTTTTTAAAAACCGATCACTTAAATGCCAACTCCAGTCAATTTGGCTGGAAATTCGACGTGACATTTTTTTATTAATTTCTAAAGCCAATGTGGCTCGACGGAAATCCGACATGGCATTTTTTTTATTTTAAATAATTTTTTTGTTCTTTTTTCCTTTCTTTTCTTTTTTTTCCTTTTCTGATCTTCTCTTTGTTTCACTGGCGGCCGGTCCGGCCACCGGTGAAGCCCGAGAAGGGCTGGGTGAGGGTCGCCCTCGCCCAATCTGGCGAGACCACCTCTCGTCAGCCATGGGCAAGGCCGGCCCTTGCCAGATCTAGGTGAGGCCGGCCTCGCCAGCTGCCGGCAAGGGATGGCCTCGCCAGATCTGGACGAGGCCAATCTCGCCTTGGCGAGGCGACCTTTGCCCTAGGCGAGGCTGCCCTCGAAAGCCACAGGCAAGGGCCGGCCTCGCCTGAGTGACGGATGGCCGGCGAGACCCAATCGGATCTAACAAGGGGAGTCCTTACTGGGGCTCGCCCTCGCCCAGGCGAGGGTCGGCCAGGCCTCGCTTGTGGCGGGCAACGGCGGCCTCATCCGGGTGAGGCCAGGCGGCCAGTTATTGCCAGTGGCCGGTCACCGGCCAATGGTAGAAGAAGAAGAAAGAAAACAAAAAAAGAAAATAAGGAAAAAAAGAAAAATAATCAAAAACATATTTAAAAAATCGAAATATACACATTAGAAAATTTTCCGGAATGAGTTCTGAATCGAAATAGATTTTTCTATTTCGGTTCCTGGATGAGTTTACGAGAAAAAACCCGTTTGATAACGACCAACAATTTCTATTTCTAGAACGAGAAACCCGTTTGATAACAAACAAAACTTCTATTTCTGAAATAAAACCTGTTTGATAAACAATAGAAAATTCTATTTCCAGGAACAAAAATCCATTTTTTTAGAAATGGAATAAAAATAATAAAAAATCCGAAAAATTCATAAAAATCTTTAAAAAATTCAGAAAATCCCAAAAAATTGAAAAATTCCAGAAAAATCATCAAAATGTCGAGAAAATAAAAAATTTAGATTTCGGAAAATAGGAAATTTGTTGAATTTTTCAAAAAATCAAGAAATCAAAAATTTCAAAACTTCACATAATGCTTAGAATACCGTGGTACCCACTTTTAGTGAAATTTAAATTTTTTAGGTGCCCAAAAAAATCAAAAATCAAAAATTTCAAAACTTCACGAATAGTTTAGAATACATGTGGCCACCCACTTTGAGTGAAATTTAAATTTTTAAGGTCCCAAAAAATTAAAAACTCAAAATTTCAAAACTTTCGAATGGCTTAGAATACATGTGGCCCACTTTGAATGAAATTTTAATTTTGGAGGTGAAAAAAATCAAAAATCAAAAATTTCAAAACTTCACAGAATGACTTACAATACCTCTAGCCACCCACTTTGAGTAAAATTTAATTTTTTTTAGATGCCCAAATGGTATTTTTATTTTTTATTTTTTTGGTTCCTAAAGAAAATTAAATTTCACTCAAAGTGGATGGCCACATGTATTCTAAGCCACTCGTGAAGTTTTGAAAATTTTTCTTTTTGCTTATTTTTTTTCGACACCTAAAAAAATTAAATTTCACTCAAAGTGGGTGGCCACAAGTATTCTAAGCAATTATGTGAAGTTTTTATTTTTATTTTTTATTTTTTATTTTTTCGCACCTAAAAATTTAAATTTCACTCAAAGTGGATGCAAGTGTTCTAGCCATTCTATGAAGTTTTGAAATTTTTGCTTTTTGCTTTTTTTTTTTTAGCACCTAAAAAATAAATTTCCAATTGTGGCCACAGTATTCTAAGATATTCTGAAGTTTTTAAATTTTAGAATTTTTTTTTTTTTATTTTGTTTTTTGGCAATTAAAAAATTAAATTTTGCTCAAAGTGGGTGGCCATAGGTTTTCTAAGCCATTTTGTGAAATTTTGAAATTTTTATTTTTATTTATTTTTATTTATTTTTTTCGGTACCTAAAAATTTAAATTTCATCGAAAGTGGTACATTTAAACCATTCTGTTAAGTTTTGAAATTTTTGATTTTCTCGCTTTTTTCTCACCTCAAAGATCGTGACTTCCATATGAATATGTGTATTGAAGAAAATGAACTCCTCGAAATGGTTCTCACTTTTGTTCCGAAATGAAAACCAACTTTTTTTTGTTCTCATTTCTGGTTTCGAATCAGTTTGGAAGCAAACTTGTCCGAAATTGAAAAATGAAATTGCGTTACCAAACGGGTTTCGGTCCAAAACTCGATTCTCGGAACAAAAACCAGCCTGACGAACTTAGAATGGTTTTCATGCAAAGACCTTGCTTCCAAAATCGATTAAAACCGAAATGAGAACCAAAAAAGTTGGTTTTCATTTCGAACAAAAGTGAGAACCATTTCGAGGAGTTCATTTTCTTCGATACACATATTCATATGAAGTCACGATCTTTGAGGTGAGAAAAAAGCGAAAATCAAAATTTCAAAACTTAACAATGGTTTAGAATCATGCTACCCACTTTCATAAATTTAAATTTTTAGGTACCAAAAAATAAATAAATAAAAATAAAAATAAAAATTTCAAAATTTCACAAAATGGCTTAGAAAACCTATGCCACCCACTTTGAGCAAAATTTAATTTTTTTAATTGCCAAAAACAAAATAAAAATAAAAAATTCTAAAATTTAAAAACTTCACAGAATATCTTAGAATACCCGTGCCACCCAATTTGAATAAATTTTATTTTTTAGGTGCCCAAAAAATAAAAAAAAGCAAAAAGCAAAATTTCAAAACTTCATAGAATGGCTTAGAACACTGTGGCCATCCACTTTGAGTGAAATTTAAATTTTTTAGGTGCGAAAAAATAAAAAAATAAAAAATAAAAACTTCACATAATTGCTTAAATACCTGTGGCCACCCACTTTGAGTGAAATTTAATTTTTTTTAGGTGTCGAAAAAAAATAAGCAAAAAGAAAAATTTTCAAAACTTCACGAGTGGCTTAGAATACATGTGCCATCCACTTTGAGTGAAATTTAATTTTCTTTAGGAACCAAAAAAAAAAAAAAAAAATACCATTTGGGCATCTAAAAAATTAAATTTTACTCAAAGTGGGTGGCTAGAGGTATTGTAAGTCATTCCGTGAAGTTTTGAAATTTTTGATTTTTTGCTTTTTTTCACCTCCAAAAATTAAAATTTCATTCAAAGTGGTCCACAGGTATTCTAAGCCATTCTATAAAGTTTTGAAATTTTTGAGTTTTTGAATTTTTTAGCACCTTAAAAATTTAAATTTCACTCAAAGTG
Organism: Syzygium oleosum; assembly: GCF_021117445.2. Lineage (NCBI taxonomy): Eukaryota > Viridiplantae > Streptophyta > Magnoliopsida > Myrtales > Myrtaceae > Syzygium > Syzygium oleosum. The sequence goes on along the minus strand of NW_026607516.1, from coordinate 3,413,514 downwards.
GTGGCCACACGTATTCTAAACTATTCGTGAAGTTTTGAAATTTTTGATTTTTTGATTTTTTTGGGCACCTAAAAAATTTAAATTTCACTAAAAGGGTGGCCACAGTATTCTAAGCAATTATGTGAAGTTTTGAAATTTTTGATTTCTTGATTTTTTTGAAAAATTCAACAAATTTCCTATTTTCCGAAATCTAAATTTTTTTATTTTCTCGACATTTTGATGATTTTTTCTGGAATTTTTCAATTTTTTGGGATTTTCTGAATTTTTTAAAGATTTTTATGAATTTTTCGGATTTTTTATTATTTTTATTCCATTTCTAAAAAATGGATTTTTGTTCCTGAAATAGAATTTTCTATTGTTTATCAAACGGGTTTTTATTTCAGAAATAGAAGTTTTGTCATATCAAACGGTTCAGTTCTAGAAATAGAAATTGTTGGTCGTTATCAAACGGTTTTTTTCTCGTAAACTCATCAGAACTGTAAATAGAAAAATCTATTTCTGATTCAGGAACTCATTCCGGAACAGAATGGTTATCATGCGCACCCACTTGTCCCGGAAATAGAAAAATGAAATTGCGTTACCAAACGGGTTTCTGGTTCAAAACTGATTCTGGGAACAAAAAACCAGTTCTGGACAGAACCAGAATGGTTTTCATGCAGCACCTAAAATGCCACGTAGACTGATTTTTTATAAAAGAAACCCAGCTCAGATTAAAATTTTAATTATAAAAGTCACGTATTAATTTGGCCAGAATATCTCGCCGTTAGCACTTAAGTGAACGTTATTTCTCCGATTTGGCACTTCAGTGATCCGGCAAAAAATTTTAGCACTAAAGAGAGCACCGTACACAAGTTTTGGCACTTGTAATGTCCTTGTTCAAAAAATATGTAGTTAATGCAGGATAAACTGGAGAGGATTGCTGACAGAATACTTCCATTCCAAGTTGTGCATGATGTTTTCTCACTGAGATTTCTACAGAGTCAAGGAATGATAAATCCACAATTCTATGATTCATAACCCCTCTTGATAAAAGAAGATCATGATGCTCTTGATGTATATTTGTTCTGAACAAGTTTCCAGCGGAGCCTTTTACCCCTGCAGCAATTCCTGTTTTGATTTCAAAGTTCCTGTACAACTTACCGTCATCATCTTCCTTCTTGCCTTCTCTCTTCGACTCAGAATCATGTTTAGATTTAGAGGTTAGAAAAACAGTTTCTTTCAATGTGGGTTCACCCACTTTCTCTTTCCCTTTACTAAACACATTCACTGTCTTTCCAAAATCATGCTTAGGCAAAACAGTTTGTAAAGGTTTTGAAGTAAAGGAAAGCAGAAAATCTTCCTCACCACGAAACCCATTATCTTTGAAAAAATTGAACATAACTGAGTCAGAGGCATTTCCCTTCTTGAGATAATTGTAAGTTTTCCATACAGCAGTGGAATCTCTAAGTAAAAATCCTTTTTACCCATAGTTGCAGTCGACTTGGGTGGAGATGAATGTGGCGGAGATGCTTTCGGGTGTGACTCTGTTCGAGACGAGTCGCTGATTTCCAGATGTTCTGGGCTTCTTTTGGTCTTCGATTCAAAGTTTGCAATGCGGGATGAGCGTCGACTCTTCTTAGATGCTTTAGATTTTGGGCCATTTCAACTCCGACGAGGATTTGAGAGAAAAAGTTTTGATCTTTTTGAAGGAGAAGACGAAGAAGAACTCGGGGAGGAAAAAGATTTGATTTTTCAGAGCTTTTAAACCCTAAGAATGAACCGTCGCGTCTTAAGAAGAACTGGGCGGTTTTCTTAAAAAGGATAGAAACTGAATTTTGGCGGCTTTCTTTTAAAGATTCGAAATTATAGGGAATTTTGAGTTGACAGATTTTAATTATACGAATCAATCAAAATAATCCAAACAAATATTCTAATCATATACTTACCTGATTATTTTCTAGAATGAAAACTTACCCGCCAAAATTTGAATATAAAGTTCCAATCTCCGTCTACGACTTTGCATCTGGTAAGTTATCCAGACTTTGCATAGTCTGCTTGTCAGAATCTGATCCTATTGTGTCTGAGAAACTTCAAGCAAATGGATAAGTAACATTCAATCTGTTTCTAATAGATTCAAAAGAGTTTTTATCCAATGGTTTTTTAAAGATATCAGCAAGTTGATCTTTCGAATCAACGAATTGAATGTTAACATCACCATTTTGAACATAATTTCTGATGAAGTGATGCTTGATTTCAATATGCTTTGCTCGGGAATGAAGAATTGGATTCCTGATTAGATTTATTGTACTGGTGTTATCATATTTGATCTCAGTGCAGGACTCTTCAATTCCAACGTCTCTTAGTTGTTGTTTCATCCATAGAATCTGAAAGCAACAACTCCCAAGTGCCACATATTCTGCTTCTGTTGTTGATAGTGTAACTGTTCCTTGTTTCTTTGAATACCAGGATACTAACATGTTTCCCATTAACTGGCAAGTTCCCGAAATACTTTTCCTGTCCACTTTACAACTAGCAAGGTCAGCATCAGAATATCCAGTTAATGTAAAGTCTGATCCTTTTGAGTACCAAAGTCCTAACATTGATTAGGTTCCAATGTATTTAATTATCCTTTTTACAGCAGTAAGATGAGACTCCTTTAGATCTGACTGAAATCTAGCACACATACAAATACTAAATAGAATATCATGTCTAAAAATAGTAAGATATAATAATGATCCGATCATGCTTCTGTATAGCTTATGATCAACCTTTTTACCCTTCACATCCATGTCCAGTTTGGAAGAATGAGACATTGATGTGTCTGTCTTCTTGCAATTTTCCATATCAAACTTTTTTACGATTTCTCTAGCATACTTTTCTTGACATATAAATGTCCCATTTGTAGTCTGCTTCGCTTGAAGTCCCAGAAAGAAAGTTAGTTCTCCCATCAAGCTCATTTTGAACTCATTCTGCATATACTTTGAGAATTCCTTGCAAAGTAGTTCATTAGAGGATCCAAATATTATATCATCGACATAAATTTGAACGAGTAGAATGTCATTACCTTCTCTTTTGATGAAAAGAATTGTATCTACTTTACCTTTTTCAAAGCCGTTGTTTATAAGAAAGTTGTTTAGTCTTTCATACCAAGCACGGGGTGCTTGTTTCATACCGTAGAGAGCTTTCTTCAGCTTATACACATGGTCAGACTTTCTTGATTCTTCAAAGCCAGGTTGTTGTTCCACAAATACTTCTTCTTTGATATATCCATTTAGGAATGCACTCTTGACATCCATTTGAAATAATTTGAAGTTATGAAAACAAGCATATGAAAGGAGTAGCCTTATGGCTTCTAACCTGACAACCGGAGCGTTGGTTTCATCATAGTCTATGCCTTCTTTTTGAGCATATCCTTTTGCTACTAGTCTTGCCTTGTTTCTGGCTACATTTCCCTTGTCATTTAGTTTGTTTCTAAAGACCACTTAGTTCCAATCACTGTATGATTCTTTGGTCTTTGAACAAGTAAAATACTTCATTTATTTTGAACTGATGAAGTTCTTCTTGCATTGCTTCTATCCAGCTTTTATCTGAAAGTGCTTCATCAATTCCTTTTGATTCTATTTCAGATATAAGAGCCAAAGTACTGATGTTTTCCTTGTATTTTGACCTTGTCTTGATGCCTTCTTCCACCTTGCCAATGATGAGATCCTTTGGACGATTGGATTTGTGTTTCCAGTTTTTGTTGTATTTATCATTTTCCTCACCATTGGCTTCTGAAGAAGTTTTCTGAGTCTGGTCATCATTTTTGTCATCTTCTGTTGGCTGAGAATCATCTGGATTGTTCTGATCTGATTCTTGTAAATTCTCAATCACTTGATATTGTTCAGATTCATCATCTTGAGTTTGTTTCTGCTCATCAAATTTGACGTTCATGGATTCGTCCACTGTCTGAGTACTTTCGTTGTAGACTCTATAGGCTTTGCTTGTTAGGGAATATCCAAGAAATATTCCTTCATCTGCTTTCTCATCAAACTTGCCAACACGGTCATTTGCATTTTTAAGAATAAAGCATTTACAACCGAATATATAAAAATAAGAAATGCTTGGTTTTCTGCCTTTGTAAAGCTCATAGGGGGTTTTCTCAAGAATTAGTCTTAAGAAGACTTTGTTGATAATGTAACAAGCTGTAGAAACAGCTTTTGCCCAAAAACGATATGGAATTTTACTCTCTATCAACAGAGTTATTGCCATTTCTTGCAAAGTGTGATTTTTCCTTTCCACAACACCATTTTGTTCCGGTATACAGAGAGAAGAAAAATTATGCTAAAAACCATTTTTATCACAAAAATTTGAAAAAATTTGGTTTTCAAATTCTCCCCCATGATCAGTTTTGATGCTAGAGATAGCATAACCTTTTTCATTTTGAATTCTTTTTGCAAATTTTGAAAAGTATGAGAAAGCCTCACTTTTATGAGCTAGAAAGAATACCTATGTTAATCTTGTAAAGTCATCAATAATCGCAAGACAATATTTCTTACCACTAATGCTTTTGTTCCTTCTCTTGTTCCTTGTAGGACCAAAAATGTCCATATGAAGAAGCTGTAGGGCACAATTAGTAGAGACATTATGTATAGATTTAAAAGAACTTCTGACATGTTTTCCCAGGGTACATGCTGAACATAGTTCTGTCTTTTTTAACTATAGTTCTGGTAGTCCTCAAACAAGCCCTTTTGTAGACAACTTTGATATTTGTTTCATACTAATGTGTCCCAGCCTTCTGTTCCACAAGTCTGTATCCTCCTTGATGGAAACTAAACATAAAGCAGAGTCAGATTTTACATCAAGAAGATAAATGTTACCATGTCTTCGACCGGTGAATGATTGAGAGCAATCTTTGCTTGATCCAGAACGTACATTCTCTTGAAAGTTGATCTTGAATCCTGTATCACATAGCTGACTTATGCTAATCAGATTGTAATTGAGACCTTTAACAAGAGAGACATCATTTATCAATAGGCCCCCGATTCTAACAGTTCCTTTGCCTATGATTTGTCCTCTGTTATTTCCTCCAAATGATACACTTCCACCATTTAGCTTTTGGAGTTTGATGAACATGCTAGAGTCTCCTGTCATATGTCTTAAACACTCACTGTCCAAGTACCATTTATTCCTTTTCCTTCTGGATACCTGCAAAAATTAGAAAAACTCAAGCTTTCTTTGGTACCCAAATTTGTTTTGGTCCTTTGGAGTTAGTATTATAAGCTGTCTTAATCTAGTTTCTCCGAATTGGTCTCCAGACTTCAGAACAATCTTTCTCAAAGTGTTATGGATCATCAAAATTTGAACACTTGAGTGCATTTCGGCCAACAGGTTTTACAAAATTCTTTTGAAAATGATTTTTGTAAACTTGTCTAGGAGGTCTTTGCTTAAGTCTCTCCTTGACCTTTGGAGAATCAATCAACAGATAACTTTCCTTAGTAAAACCAAGTCCTGACTTGTGATAGTAAGGAACTTGTATGGAAAGGATATGTTCCAAAAATTTTTAGCCATTTGAAAATTTGGAAGTAATATCCGAAAATTCCTTTTTCAAAGCAGTGTTTTCTTTGACAAGAGTATCTCAATTTTCTTTGATTTGATGAAATTCCTTTTCCAGAAAATTTATCTTATCTTTTTGCGAAACATCCTGTTGCCTTAGCATAAAATTTTCCTTTTTCAATTCGGAGATCCTCTTAAGAGCAGATTTGAATTCAAACATAATTCATCAATATAATTTGATACTTCATTTGGAATATTAAGATATTTTACCTCAATGTCTGCCTTATTCTCTGAGCCAGAATCAAAATTTGAGTCTGAGTCAGACTTTGCCATTAGACAGATGTTGGCATAGTCCTCATCACTATCTTCACATTCCGTGTCGCTCCATGTTTCTGCTTTAAAAGCCTTCTTCACTTTTTCATATTTGCCTTTCTTTTTTAGAAGTGGATAGTTTGGCTTTATGTGTCCACTTTTTCTGCAATGGAAGCAAATTACATCTTTTGCAATTTCTGTTTCTTCAGGAATTTTCTTCTTCTGACTGAACTTCTTTCCTCTGAGCATTTTTCCTTTCTTTTTCATCTTTCTGTATTTCTTGATGATTAGCGCCAACTCTTCATCACTGTCTTCATCTAAGTCTATATCATCAGAATCAATGTTAGATCTCAAAGCGAATGACCTCTTACCTTTGGACTCATTTTCCTCATTTATTTGCTCTATCTCATAGGATTATAGAGTCCCTATGAGTTCATCCACAGTTAATGATATGATTCTTTGAGTTTCTCGTAGTGAGGTCTTGATATTATTCCATTCCTTTGAGAGTCCTCTCAACAGCTTGTTAACTTTCATGGGTGCTAAAACTGGATTCCCTTGATATGCAAGACCATTCACAATTTCTGTGAATCGGTCATACATTTTAGCAATAGATTCATCTGGCTTCATCTTGAAGGATTGATATTTTCCAAGTAATAAGTTCATCTGAGTCTCCTTTGCTTGATCTAGTCCTTCATAGGTCGTGTAGAGCCTTTCCCATATGTCTTTCACTGATTCATAGGAATCAATTTTCTTGTACTCAACAGGTGATAAAGCACAATAAAATGAATAAATTGCTTTTGCATCTAAAGCTTCTCTTTTCATTACTCAAATTCAGATAATGTAGTAGTTGCTGGAGTTTTGTTATTTTGTTTTGAATTTGAGGCAATTGCAGGAGGAGGTGGTTTGACTCCTCTTAAAACAACATCTCACTGCAAAGGATCAATGGACTTGATAAATGCCTTCATTTTGTTTTTCCAGACATTGTATTCTTTGCCATCGAAGTATGGTGGTTTGGTGTTGCTTTGTCCTTCTACTAGACCTGAAGCACTCATGCTAGCCATAAATATCATTAGCTCAGAAGTAAAAACACTTCAATAAACGAGCAACCTTGCTTTGATACCAATTGATGAGACTAGCAAATATCACCTAGAAAGGGGTGAATAGGTGATTTGAAGGCAAACTGATCAATTTTAATGCGGAAGTAATTGATCTCAAGCAAAGTCTGAACAACGTGCAGATTTTGGTCAGACTTTGAATGGCAAACAGACAAATGTGCAATAGAGAGATTTAGGGAATAGAGAATATGCACATAGATGTATAGTGGTTCGGCTTAGAGCAAGCCTACGTTCACTCTCTTACGCCGACAGCCTACTGGCTGGATTCCACTATATGATCGATCAAGAGATTACAAGTTCTGAATGATATTCAGAAGGATCACTCTATCTCTCTTACAATAAGTCTCTCAAGTTCACAAATTTAGGCTCGAGAATGACAAGTAAAAAACTGGTCAGAGTTTGCTCAGACTTTGTAATTGATAATTCTGGATTTCGTCTCTTTACCACTGCTCTTCGACAATTTGTCTCATTTTATACTTCTCCACTTCCAAACTAGCCGTTGGACAGTCTTCAAAGGATCATCTTCCAAACTTCATCTTGGAAATATTAGCATAGAAAGGATTGAGTAGCCGTTGAGTGATAAAATCAAAATCCCACTAAATCTGATTGCCCATACAACTAGAGATTTGGTTTCCATAAGTAGAGCTTCTCCATTTTAGAAATAAACTTGTCGTGGGATTTGATTGTCAATCAATTTATGATATCTTGCTATATAAATATTCCTTGCAAAATAGCTTTTTAAGATCGAATCAATCAATCCTTTCCATTGGTGAAAAATCCAAACAAGATTGCTAGCCATTGTTTACGTTCTGAGTAAGCGATAAAGTCTGGATAAAGTCTTTGCGCTCAGAACTTGACGTCAGAGTGGTTTGTTCAGTAAATTCTGAATATATTTATTCCAGTATATTAGCTGAGGTACTTCAACTTCTTTGTATGAAGTCTAAACTCTGTCTTTTGCAGTGTAGAACTTGGATTTCTTCTTCGAGTCTGGACTTGCAGAATGTAATTTCTTGGACTTAGAATACTTCAGAAGCATATGTCAGACTTTACTCATGGATAGTTTTGTTATTATTAAAATCTATTAGGAAATTTTCTCAATATCAATTTGTGCTGACTCAATCCAGAAAGGAACTTGTTCCTATCTTAATGGTTAATGCATGTAAAGAAGAATGACCGACAAGTCGATAACTCTTTGCGAGAAGGATGGTATGGTAAGGATATAATAATCTGGTTGATTTGTTGCATCCACTATCCACCTAACCCCCATCATTACAGTGATCTTGGTTCGATATATTTTAGTAGAGGAAGGTGATGAATCTTTCTAGAAAAAAGCTCGCGTTGAATGTGGAAAGAGACATGAAGAGGACAGGTGATGGGGGTGGCCGTGTATTGGCCCACCGTGCCTATACTCGACTCTTGCTTTTGCTCCAACCCTGGCTAACTAATCCCTTAGACGAGTCATGCAACGATTATAATAGCTGCCTCTTCGCTTTGTTTGCTTTCCGAAGGACTTTGATTGTTATATTGCCAAAACAACGCTCAAAGGAACGACTGCAGATGGGAAGACAGGTAACCAGATACACACAGGAACGCAATATGTACACTTTAATTTGATTCGCAGGTTGGGGGTGGGGGTTTTTTTTTATACAAGATAGGATCATCATCGCACCTCTAAATCTCAGTAGAAGGGAAAGCATCTTCGCCAACTAATTGAGTACCCCACTTCAATTAGAAAAAGCGTAGAATAATAAGCAGAAAAATCAAACATGAAGGGACAAAAAAGGTTTTCTTTAGTTGGCCTCTTTTTGACTCTAGGCGGTGGTTTTTCCTCCTTTTTTGACCTTCTCTTTAGGGGTTTCAGGTTCATGCTTGAACTTTGAAGAACTCCACTCGAGTGTCGCTCGTCATGCTAGATACCCAATTCAGCAGGAGCAGGCGGATGGTTTCTTCAAGTCGCTGACATCTTCCAAATCACATCCTGAGCCTGAAGATACAATATGAATCTTCTTGGACGACCCTGTATACAAAGCCGCACTACTCGTGCCATTAAGGTTGTTCCCAATTAGATCCCCACCACCACATTCCAGTGCTTTCCTCTTAGCAACGACACCATGGATCTCCTCCAGTAGCCTCAGGAACGCGGCGTCCACGTTGTCGCCGCTGAGCGCGGAGGTCTCTGAGAAGAAGAGGCCTTGGTCCTGCGCGAAGTCCACCGCATTCTCTGTAGGGACTGCCCTCGTGTCCCCGGCGAGGTCGACCTTGTTGCCGATAAGCATGATCACTATGGAGTGGTTCGCGTGGGCCCGGAGCTCCTCGACCCACTTGGCCACATGATCGAAGCTCTGCCTCTTGGTGATGTCGTACACCAGCATGGCCCCTAGTGCTCCTCGGTAGTATGCGCTCGTCACTGCCCTGTATCTGCAGCAATTGATTGTTTAACTTTAACGGCTCAAACTCTGTCCATAATAGACTAGACGAGTGTAGGTAAGAGTTTATAGAAAGAGAGGGGGACCTTTCTTGGCCGGCAGTGTCCCAGATCTGGGCCTTGATGACTTTTCCGGCAATGGAAACTGTTCGGGTCTGGAACTCGACGCCGATGGTGGACTTGGAGTCGAAGCGGAACTCGTTCTTGGCGAACCTGGAGAGCAGCTGGGTCTTCCCCACAGCGGAGTCGCCGATCACCACCACCTTGAACACGTAGTCGATCCTATCGTGGCCGTTCTCTCCATAGCTCTCCGTGTCGATCCCATTTATTTCTTCCCCCATCTTCTTCGCTTCCACAAAATGGTACCAGCTACAAGAGGATGACCAACAAGAATGTTGACTCTCCAGCTAGCTAGTACTATAATGCTGGGTTCGGTTTGATTTTTAGTTAGTTGCCTTTGGTCGCGGTGTTAAGTGGGGGCAAGTAGAGATTGAGAGAGAGAGAGGTTACAGAGGTTAATGGGTTCAAAGATGAGAAAAAGAAAAGACACAGCAAGGACCTGAAAGGAAAGAGCAAGGTTGCAGGGCCATCAGTTAAGTGACAAACTTGGCGTTGCCTCCCTTTACCCCTTTCTTTTCAGTGCTTTCGGTACGGAGGACGTACCCTGGCATTATTGCGTATATACAGTGACTTGTGTTGGACTGGCAGACGAATCAGCAATGTCTCTGCTCCTTTCACGACCGAGGTCTTCTCTCCCAAAATTAAAATATAAAGGGGGGGGACATTGTTGTCATGTTGACTAAAGTATGCCGATATTCTTTACTTAGAAAAGCAAATGAGCTGAGCAGAGCAGGGTCGTTGCCTGTGGTAGATTGAAATAATGTGTTTTAGGTTTAAAACTCAGGGCGATAAACTGCAAGAGGGGAGACATCAATGACTATAGTGCCCTTTTGCCTGGCGGGTTGACCTAACTTCCGAGTTGGCATTGATTATTTTGCAGCAGACATCTCATTCTCCCCGCGCATAATTGCCATGCGTGTACGAAGGATTTTCTTTAATGTGGAAAGGCATCTTTGATCTATGACATTAGTTGGGCGCTGACGCTGGTTAAAATATGTCATGCACGATAAGAAAAGGTTTCTGTGGCTGTGGATGAACAGAGCAGTGAAGGACCAGTGCGTATGGGATACAGGAGCTCCTCGGAATACAAGGGAAGCTTCAAAATTGCAACATTTTATCTTTTTATATGTTGGCACCGACAGTTGCTCAGGGTACCATGATGTTCCTTGCTTGCATGGAAAGTGTCAATCCGAAGGGAGCGAGGCCCGCCAAATTTGGACAGAAGTTGCTGTCAACCACACTATGGACACGTTCATCAGTACAGCCCAAGCTCCTGAAACTGGGTCGTGTCTTGGATTTGCAAATCAAATGTGGGTCGTGTTTCGTGAAGTGAATCGTACGTCCCCCACACCATTTTACCGTGTGGGATACACATTGATCCTCTTCTAGTTAAGTATCCTCTTCTAGTTAAGTAGATCCTCCGACACTTTTGTGCATATCCCAATATATGTTCCTCTCACGTTTTCAGAGTTTTTTAAGCACCATAAATTGTGCTGCAACATATGATTTATACTGTAATTTGTCTAGTCCATGATTCTTTCATTATTTCAATGACATGTTGTGATCAGACTCGGGTCTGCCATTCAATTTTTGACATGGAGGCGTCTAGTGAACTTCGTATTACGAAACGTTGACGTGAAACAACCAGTTCAATAAAAATGAACGTTCTTGTTAACCAGACTAAATGGTGAGAAATGGATTTTTTACAAAATGAAAGACCCTATCATCCATGTCAAGATAAAGCCTATCGGATGTTTAACCACAAATCATAATCATTTCAATTGAATGTTTTCATCGTGGATACACCAAATAACAAATACCCTAAAGTAGAATTGGCCGCTGGCTATGATTCCTTTTCTTTTATCGTGACTACTTGGGTTTGTCGCAACCCTCCTTGTGGCTCATTGTCACGCCCCGCGCCCTGATCAACCCGAGCCTCGGGCGCACGACAGTCGCCATGGTCATTTAATTGCGACGACTCAGGAGGCGTCGCCGACCCATCGTATATCTAACGAATAAGCACGTGTGGAAGCGAATTCTAAATCACCCAACCAACAACAACAACAATAGGGATAGCATAGCAAACACAATCACCAAAAGCATGCTTGATATAAATATACATCGATAACAATCGGACGTTAGCAAAATACAAACCCGCTATTACGGGCATTTTTCCGATTCAAACAAAAGGCGTTGGGGTTAAATCTAATTCCTCTATCCACGAGGGCGAACTCAAAAAGAACACCTTGTCGACTCAAATGGTCGTCGTGTACTCCTGGTACACGATGTCGGTTCCCGGTGCCACGTACTCGACAACCTCCACATCTTGGTCCATGGGGATACCAAAATGCACAATCCGAGTATCCATACTAGGGGCCTGAAAAGGGGTGAACAACGACAAATGAGTAAAACTCAATAAGTAGAACCTCTAAGCCTTGAGTAGGAAGGTACCTCGTCTCGGAAACATGCCCAACACAATCCAATAGTCACACGCAAATACTTACCTTACGTCAGCACATACAATTCACTCAAATAATCACACGTGAACAACCGCAATCATTCTTCATGCCAAATTGCACACACTTCACTTATAAACCTTCTTTGTAAAGATGGACACACGCAAGATGGCATACAACGTCGGTTTTCTCATAACCCTATAATTATGAGACAACACGAGGCTTGTATTGCACCAAACAATCACATGAGTACATAGTAATCAAGAACACTTCATATCACGTAATTATTGACAATGCATCCACACGTGTTCCAATTATTACGACCGCTCTGGGCCACAACCAACACTCGCGTTGGTGGTCATCCGGCGTAACCGGGCATCGTCCCACCCCATCGGGCACGGCATCATCTCGACCTCACTCAAAGATGGCATTCAGTTAAGAGCATCGTTCCGACTTCCATCGCGAACAGCAACCGAAATCCATCGGGCATCATCCCTCGCAATCATACAAGTACGGAACCATTAATGTGATCAAGCAAGCATATCAATCACTCAAGCCAATTATTATCTTCCACTTACGCTAATGCAAGAGTGTTTCATGCTCACGCACTTAAAACATCCAAATTCCACACATATAAAAATGTACTAAAGTAATCACACGTAAAGAAAATAGTGCATCTTTCAAATTGGGTAAATTTGGGCAACTTTGCACAGTAACCAAAATCCCTTCAAAATAAATAGTAAATGAACTCCAAATATTCTAGATTTTGAATATGTCACAGAAAACACCTTGATAAACATTTCTTATGAGGAGCATATAACCTAGTTCAATCTTTAATCATGTGTTTTTATCACTCAAAATCAGACCGAAATCAGCTTGTTCTAACAGACTACTCGTTCCTCAAAATATATCTATTTCAGTACCCAAATCACCTTGAAAAGCCTCAAAATTTTTATATGTCATAGACAGAAAAGTCCTTAACAACTTTTGTGAAGTAATCTTTTTGAAAATAGATCTGGAAAAAGTTATAAAAATTTTGAAAAGACAAGAAGATCAGAGAAACAGCATTTCAGGTTAGTTTAAACATGGTTTGAAGATGAGCTTTCGTGCGACCCAAATAAACTCCAAAAATTTCAGATTTAAAATATGTTAAACTTCAAGATGTGAAAAACAACTTTTGTGAAGAACATAACTTCAAATTCGGCCCACAAGAGTCTCTACAAAAATAGTAAACCGAAGAGATACAGTAACAACAAATCCGAGTTTCAAACCAAACTTCAACCCTTCAAGCTCTAATTGATACCCACGAATCTTCAATCCACAAAACTCATTCCAAAAGGTCTAAACCAACATGCAACAGCCACTTGAACATCAAGAACACACATGATTGAACAAACTCAAACAAGACTAAACTTAAGTCCGATCTGCATAGAATAGCACCCTAGCCAAGGTATAGAGAAATCACTTACTAAACCGTTCAAACTACGAGTGTCAACATGGCACAGATGACACGGCGGCGAGCGGTGAGTGGCTCGGCAAGGCGCGGCACGGACGGCACGACGGTGACAATGAGGATGGCAGCTCAGCAGCACGGATGGCTAAGCGTGGCGCGTGGTGGACAGACGGCAGTGATGGTGGCCGATGATGGTGGAGGCGTGAGAGAGGGAGAGAAGGGAGGGAGAGGAAGAGAGCAATGAGAGAAATGAGAGTGAGTGAGAGTGAGTGAGAATGGGAGAAATGAGAGATAACCCTTTAAGTGTTCTTGCAAGGGAGAGAGAGAGAGAGACCAATAATTCACTTGCACTTAATGGATCTAAGCTTAGGCTAGCCTAGCCTTTCCATGATTTACTCCCAACCAAGCAAACTTATGGACAATAAGCAAATTAGAAAATATCTCTATCAAGTCTCACCCCTATTGTATTCATACCTACTAGAATTAGGCACATGCAAGGTTAGGTACATGCAAGAAGCTAGGGGAAATCAATTCTAGAAGCTAATCAAGTGGGCACTCTTCTCCTTCCTTCCCCAAAAGTGGCGCCCAAGCTACTAGGATAAGACCAAAAATTTGTCTCTTCTCCATCAAGGCGTCTAAAATGTGAATTTAAATGAAAACTATAGGTTAATCAATCATAGGACACCAATCATGCACATTACATATTAATGGGCACTATTCTAAAAATCAATCAAGGTTCAATGTGACAAGATAGCCTTACCCTGTTGATTGGCACCTAAACGAGACTGAATAATTCCAATAATGCGTAATTAATCGGTATAGGATTGAGGATGTCACACTCATCTTAAGGGTAGTTGGTTTAGCAGTATGTTGAATGGGAACGGGCGATCACTCTGTTCAAAGTGCTCGTGCTCGTGCTCGTTCTCGTTCAGCACGGGTTCTCCCAAATTCTAACTGATCCCGACATTCGAGAGATTCATTTGATTAAAGAAAAAAAATTTCCCTATATAGAGTCGCCGCTAACCTATTTGGAACTGGTTAGGAGCCAAGTGATATGTGAGAGGACACTTCACTTTCTGCAACCAAAGATTTTAAAGTCGAGGACCTTATTATGCTAATTGTCTAATTAATGTCCTTTCAGTACTGAATCTCAGTCTTAGGAAATGATTTTCATACCATCTTCATCCATTTTATCATCCTATGCCACTAAACAATGTCCATGCATGGGTATGCAATTAGATAAGTAAACAACCACAATCAAGAGGATAAATGTAAAGTTCGAGAAAGTAAACCCGATACTAGTCGGGTAATATATATACATGGCCTCGTTATTGAGCCCCGAACATGAACCCCCATGAGCTAAATTCGAAAATAAATCTTAGTCTAATTCTCGACCAAAAAGAACTATCTAATAAAATATAATTACTAAGTACAACTAAAGAAAACATTCATTAACAGAAAATAAAACCGAGAACACGAGAATGGATTGACAGCAACCCAGCATATTGAACTCTCATAGTCGTCAGAACACTTCAAATTCAAGTTTGGCCATGACCGACCAGCAAGCATACGACATATACAGCCACCTTTTGCCTATGAAAACAATGCCTAATCATGCTAAAACGATTTAAGAAGTCATTAACATACAAACGCCTCATCACGGGCAAATGCAACAACACTCAAATGGAATATCATGAAAATGTTGTTTCCGGAGGGAGCGAGGCCCGCCAAATTGGGGCAAAAGTTGCTGTCAACAACACTACGGACACTGTCATCAATACAGCCCAAGCTCCAGAAACCGGGCCATGGCTTGCGTTCGTAATGGAGATCGCAATTCGTGAAGTGAATTGTACGTCCTTGACTGTGCTGCAACATGTAGTGTATGTTGTAATCTGCCAAGTCCGTGATTCTTCTATCATTTCAATGACATGATGTGATTAGTAAACATATTAAAGGGATCCATTGTCACTTAGTGTACGATTTTTTTCTTTTTTAGACTCGGGAAAGTTTTTTATATGGAAGCATCTAGTGAACTCCACATTATGATCCTATCTTGGGGTTGACTTACGAGGCAGTTTTTTGGTGGTTTTAACGAAAGAGTCCAATTCGTGGTACAAGATGACAAAACTCACTCACAACATGCACCTAGAAATGAAACTCAACCGCAAAATGCACCTAGGGGACTCCGGCTGCGTTTAAGAAGGCTTTTGGGGAATGCCTTTAGAAAAAAGCAAAGGTCTTTAGTTTAAAGAATTTTGATAAAATGCAAAAATTATTTGATAAATTATAATTAAAAAGTGCCTTGAAAAGCAACTTTAGGGAAATGCTGTTTGATAAATATATATTTGGAAAGTTATTTGGTATGACCAATTTAAGTTTTTTGATTTTAATTTATTTAAAATTTAAAAAAAAAAACCAATTTTATATTTTCGCATTGAGAGTAACATAAAAGAAATATATTAACAAACATATATATATATATATATATATATATATATATAAAATATCACATCAAAGTAGATCGTTCTAGATCTTTCTCAATTAAAAAGAGTAATTTCATTATACTAAACATGATCACACGTCCCGAGCAAAGAAATATGTTATCCTTAAATATTACATGGACATGCCTGGACATTCCAATAAAATATGCATTTAAACTAGTTGTCATTTCGGCCAACATTCAAAGAGTCCAAAGTGATAGCAACCACCAACATTCTCATGTCATTATCTACTGGAAATGGATGCAAAGAACAAACCACATTTGTGCATTAATCAGTGAGCAACACCATAAGTGTTTAACATACATCAACTCATCGGTTTGAAAAAAAAAAACCCCACATTCTCTAGTACAATTCCCGTATGTCATGGGAGCAATCCCTCCCACAAAAAGCAACGACCAAGTAGAAACCAACATCGTTGTTTCAGCAATGGTCACTCAGTATGACCATATCTTCTATTGGTCTCTCCCTTTTTGTCAATCTCAAGACTTAAACTTGCACATTGTTGTCTCATGTTCACCACATGCTCAGTCCTTTCCAGCAACATACCGTGTTGAACTATTGCTCAATGATACTCAGCTTGTTTTCCACCATTTCTACTCTCTAAGCCATCAATTCCTTCTCAAACTTCAATTAGGAAATCATCTCTTTGTCGCCAAATGTGGAGTTGAATCCAGGCGAAACAGCCATAGTCATCATCCTAAAATAGTCATATGGTGATGGCAAATAACAAGTTCAATACAATGATGTCAAAAAGGTGATATTGTACAGGAATGCAGCATGCAAATTTTTTTAAAAAAGACAAGATGAGACTTGAGCACAGAACTATGACCGCAAATAAGTTCAGACCTACAGCAATAAAATGTGAAAATGGCCAAATAAGTAACTCCGAGAACCCATTTGACCAAAACACCAACCCCAACCTCATCTCCATCTCAACAAAACCAAGAACAAGAACAAGAACAAGACCAACATTGAAGAAACACAAGATCCTCAACTCAAAATTCATACTGCTGATGTAGCATCAACAAATGATGCAGTTCCAGTGGAGAACCTGAGGTAATCAGTGAAGAGAATTACACTTGGAGCCCCGACAAATGTTTTGGAAGAAAATAAATCAAACTATAAATAATTTCTTTTCGACAATCTTCCACTACCAAATGTAAAAAGGCTTCCTTCTTGCAGTATTTTCACAGTGTATCAATGGTCCTAAAACTCAAAATATTTCACTTAAAAAGCAATATATGATTGGAACACCGGTCAACTAATTTCCATATCCTAATGCGCAAAATCTCAAGACACGAAGCGATCAAAAGAACATATCATCATCATCATCATTTCAGTAAGCTTAACAAAGATATTCATGAGACATTACCAAAGGATTCAGTTCCTCCCTTCTAAAATCCTCTTTTTCCAGCAAATTGAAGGTAATTCAAAGTATTTCTACTGCGACAAAGAAAAAAAAAACGTATTTCTACGCTAAACAAGCAATTATTGACATTTCGCCAGAGACCAACTGCAGCAAAACAAATGAACAAATCACTCAACTCAATTCAATCATCAAAACACAAAGTCCTGGACACCCCCAAGCCTCGCTAATCAAAGAAATTAAAGAAATTAAGACTCATCCCATTCCCACATAACAATTCCCAACTTTCGCACAATATCTGCAAGCCAAATCAGCCGGAAATTCATTACTCGAGTAGTAATATTTCAATCAAGCACAACATCGAAACAACAATTCACGAAATCACGATGTGCTTAAGAATCACAACTAAAAAAAGCACAATGAGAAGGAATCGAAGCAAAAGAATTTGGATTCGTGGTGAGACGAACAATTGGGTTTTGACCTTACCAAAAAAAAAAACAATTGGATTTTGAGCGAAGAGAGAGGCGAGCAACTAGGTTTTGAGCAAAGAGAGAGGCCACCACGAGAGAAGCGAGCGACTGCTGAGCGAAGACAGAGGCGACCAGAGTTCTTTCCTCGAAGAAGCAGAGAGAGGCGAGCGTGAGCGAAGAGGAGAGACGACCAAACATGTTCAATGAAACAGATGATCCGATTTTTTACAGACCAATTCAAAACACAACACCACGAAAATAAGCACCTTTTTCAGAACAAAAAACCAACCATTCACGCCGCCGCATCAAAAAGGAATCGACCCACGAAAGAAACAAGAAAAGGGTTCATCGAGAGCACGAAAAAGAACAAAACTTCGAGCTCGACGAATCCTACAAAAGCAATTCCAACTCACTATAGAGTGTCGGGAGGACCAATTATGGAGACGCTTCACTCGAACACGTTGGTCTCGTCCACCAACCCCGCGGAGAACCCATCCACCGGGTCTCTGCAAAGATGTGCAGCCGATCACCGACACCCACACGATCATCGACTGCGAGAAAAGAACAGTGAAGAAACCCTAAAAAAGGAAGGCAAAGTCAGGGTCAGAATCGGCCCTCGGAGCTGCTTCTGGAGGAGAAAACTGGCTTGATTCGAAGCTATCAAACTGCCGATTATTAAGGGAGGTGGGAGTCTTCGTTGAGTGAGGGAGACGGAGGGAGCAGCTGCTTGTTGATCTAAGGGTTTCTAATTTTACAAAAGGCTAAAAGTTGGAATTTTAATAAATATTTGAGGGCAAAAAGGCAACTAAAAGGGTTTACTTATACATAGGAGCTGCATGCCGACAAAGCTGAAAAGCACAAGGCACCTTCCCACCTGCCTTGGGCTCTCAGCCTTTCTCAAGGCTGACTTTTTCTCTAAGAGGTGAGTTCTAAAAATTTTACCAAACACTCAATATTTGGCTCAAGGAGGTTTTGACGCTCAAAGGCACTTGGGGAAGTCATTCCCAAACGTAGCCTTTATCCTCTTAATTTGCATCCTCACCTCTCAGCTCTCCCTTCTGAGTTTCCAAATGGAGACATAGTCGAGCTGCGTCTCCTCCACCCTCCACCTGAACAAGCTCCCCCCCCCCTCCTTCCTTCCTTCCTCCTCCTCCTCCTCCTCCTCCTCTCATCACCTCCACTTCATCTCCCACCGACCCCCCACCCACCACCACCACAACTGCCCCTAATTTTCTCTCTTTTTCATCCCTTCACTCTTCCTCACCCTCTAATTCCCTTTACAGCATTAGCGGCATCACTGACAATCACACATCATCTCCTGTCACGGTCCACAGAAAAGCCGCGACTGGCTATGCCGCAGCTCTCATAGATGCGGCTCAATGCAACCACTCCCTCGGACAAGTCGAGTCCGATGTCCACAGGTTGTCCCTATTCCTCCGGTCCGTGCAGCTTAAAGAAATCTTTAGCAACCCTTTTGCGAGCCATGCTGACAAAGAAAAGATTCTCGAGGAAATATCGAAGAAAGCGAGGTTCCACAGGCACCTGGTTGCCCTATTGAAGATGTTCGTACGCAAAAACCAAGTCGAAATGGTTAGTGAGGTGTTGGAGGAATTCAAGAGGATCTACCGTGACATGATGGGTGGATCAGGAGCAGTGTTATCATCGCAGGCGATGAAAAGGGTCGATGCCGCCAGTGTAAGGAGATCATTCACAGTTGATGAGACATCGGTTTCTTTTGCCATGTGATGGTATATGTTGTCTATTTGTGTTGGTTTGACACTTCCCTTCACAACTTTGTATTTTAATATTTAAATCGATTATGTCAATTTAGAACATCATGAATGCTTGGGGACAATTACCTCATCAACTATCCAATAATCAATCAAAATGCATGCTCAATCACATTCCACAGCCTAGATTTTATCATGAATTTGTCTAAAGCTGATGTTAATAATTCGAACACGTGCGGAATTCAAGAGGAAACAACAATTGTACTAACTCATTTGGGAGATTTTTTAAACAGTTCTTGTGTGAATTAAGATTCATTGATTTCTTACAACAGCAAAAGTGAAAAGAGATCAATCTGTCCGCTAATGAATAAGATGAAGAATCTGGAAATGTTTGTTTCCCACTATTTTGTTTTAGCAGCTCGGTATCCCTTCTTGCCTAGCTTTGCATGAGCAGTGGGTTTGAGAATTTTATGTTGAATGCATTGAGCACTCTACGTTAAGGGGGACAAAAGATGTCAACTGTGTACCTTGGGGCGCTTACCAAAAAACATAAACAAAAAGCACTATATAATTGTACTTTGGGCAGCATTACCCGGAATAATGACATTCAAAGGGTTCTTTTTCAAAAGACAAAATCCCCAAAGAACAACATCAATCAGAACTCTTGAAGTTCACATTCAAAACCTGTGGCCTGTTTTCGAATCTTCATTGCAGCTGAAATACCCGCAACATAGCATAAATTTCACTCTATTTTACATGTGACTTATCTTCGACTATAAACTTGTGGATTTCTCCTCCCTCTTGAATGATACTATATCCGGCTGCCTTCATCATATTTTCTCCCTTCATCATCTTCTTTAATTTTGCGACTCCATCCCATCGGCCTACCGATGCATAAACGTTAGATAGGATGACATAATTTCCTGGGTTCCATGGCTCGAGCTCGATGAGGGACTCTGCTGCCTCCTCGGCAAATTCAACGTTGCCATGGAAACTGCAGGCCCCTAAAAAAGCACCCCATATCACAGAATCCGGCTTCATAGGCATACTTCGGATAAGATCACGAGCTTCTTGCAACTTGCCAGCACGACCTAGAAGATCGACCATGCAACCGTAGTGCTCCAGTTTCGGAGAAATCCCATAATCGCTTCCCATCGACTTAAACAGCCGTCTGCCTTCTGCAACCAAGCCTCCATGGGTGCATGACAGGAGAAGTCCCACAAATGTGATGTCATCTGGTATGGCTCCTTCACTCTAGTGCCACAATAAATTTAGGGACAGCAAACGTATTAACAGGAAATCTGGACCTCAATACCCCTCATGAAAACAGAAGAAAATAGTGCGGAGGGCAAAACTTACCAGCATCTGGTCATAGAGCTCAAGAACCTCACTGCACTTTCCGTGGGAAGCCAAGCCAGTGATCATGGTATTCCAGGAGCACAAGCCCCTTCTGCTTCCAATCTCATCGAACACCCGCCTCGCAGCATCAATTTTACCGCATTTCGCGTACATTGCCAATAAAGCATTACATACATAAATGTTCTTGAAAAAACCATTTCCCCTCGCATATGTTTCGATCCTTTCCCCAATCTCCAGAGCGCCAAGATTCGCGCAAGCAGGGAGAACACTAGCTACGGTAACTTCATTCGGTCTAAAGCCTCCCTCTTCCATCTCCAGAAACATCTTCAGGGCATCCGCACTGTGCCCGTTTTGGGAGTAACCCGATATGATGGACGTCCACGAGATGACATTCTTACAGGGCATCGACCTGAACAACTGCAAGGCTTCCACCATGTACCCACGTCTTGCGTAGCCGGAAACGATGGAGTTCCAGATGGGCGTATCTCTTAAGGGCGTTTCGTCGAACACCTGGCGAGCCGATCCCAGCTCGCCGAGCTTTTAGCATACATGTCGATCAAAGCCGTCAGTGCGAAGACATCGAAGTCGAAACCAAGACCTGAGGAAATGGGTATGGAGCATCATGCCAGGGAGAGGCGAGGAAAGGGAAGCGGAGGCGGCGAAGAGGAAAGTGAAAGAGTGCTGGTTGGGAGGACAGCCGCGGAGGCACATTCGGGAGTAGAGGCGGAGGCATGGGAGGGGTTGGCGGAGAGAGGAGTAGGCCTGGATGACCTTGTTGAAGAGGAAGAGGGTTGGGTTGGGAGTGTGGTCCAAGAGGCGGTGGGCGTAGGAGATGTTTGGGATCTCAAGGAGATCGGCGATGAGAAGTTTGGTGTTGTCTATGCCGTTCCGGAGCGTGTAGGCATGGATTTGTTGTTCATAGGATGTCGTTAATGATCGCGTGATAATACAAATCCACCCAAAAGAGACCATGGGAACTTGCGGAACAGTTCGACCAAAAAAAAAAAAGACTTGCGGAGCAGCTCTATATATAGCTAATAACAAGCTTTGCCTAGCACCGTCATTTGGAGCCACTCTTTGCTAGGCCTTGATCGGATCCTCTTGATTTGCTCTTGATTAAAAACATTTTGCCTATTCAGTAAACAATTTGGTTCATTCATGTTCCCACCCCTGGGAAAAAACTAACAGCTTCCGTTCTAATTCAAAAATTAAATAAAATGATGATAAAAGACTTTTATTGGATTGAAACGACACAAGGATCACCCATGCTTTCCCCGATTAACACAAAAGCTCCCTTATTTATACGAGAGCCCCTCTAATTACAACTACTAATCTATCTCTTATTTAACGGTAAAGTTGATTGCTCATAAGTTAATCCCACCTACCAATCTAATGGGGGGATAGTCACTCCCACCCAGAGTCAATCCTCATCTCAAACAATCTGATAATAAAAGATACATCTCGGTGGATATCGATTCTCCGTCTCACGATCCAATGGCGAAGATCAAGTCCCACTCACTGATCCGATGGTTTCTATCTTTTCGGGTTGATAACTTGGCAATCGATCTGTGATACACGCCCATAGTTTTACTTTGAACAAGATCAATTCTGGACGCAACATAGTGCTTGCTTCGATAATTTTGTATAAAGAAATTGCTTTAGTCAACAAGATAATCGCCTTAATTTCCTAAACAATTCTTGGGTTCGAATTAATAATGTTGGAACTGTCTGAAAAAGCTCCCAACTCACAATACCCATCCATCAAAGTAGTACACCCAATGCAGCAGTCAAGAGAATGGAAATTACCTCCCCAACATATGAGGAAATCATAGAACTGCACATGTTTCGGTTATTTGCCAAATGCAAAAACGGTCCTTTTGTAAAACTTTTTGGCATACATACATACATACATACATACATACGTATATATATATGGGCCTAATTCCAAAAAAAATCTCAAACTTTACACTTTGTCCGAATTATACCCTGAACTTTTTTTTTGTCTAAAAAAAAACTTCAAACTTTTCTCCGAGTCCCAAATCTACCCTACCGTTATAACTCCATCCAATTAACGTCAGAAAAAAAAAAAAAAACAGAACCAGCAGTTGCGGCGCGACCAAACCTTCACCGGTGGCCGCCGCCACAGCCGCCGGGAAGGAGCGGCGGCCCTCACCTAGGCCTTCCCGAAGGCCGGCGACCCTCGCGGCGACTCGCCCTGGGCGGCGAGGGTCGCCGCCTTCGGAAGGCCCAGCGAGGCCGCCGACACAAGGCGAGGCCTCGCCCGGGTCGCCCACTGGGCTAGGCCTCGCCCTGGGCCTTCCCGAGGCCGGCGACCCTCGCCGCCCGGGCGAGTCGCCGGCGAGGGTCCGGCCCCGATCCGGGAGGGCGCGACCTCGCCCCGATCGGGGGCCGCAGCCTCGCGGCGACTCGCCCGGGCCGGGAGAGGGTCGCCGGCCTTCGGGAAGGCCTGTGCGAGGGCCGCCGCTCCTTCCCGGCGGCCGTGGCGGCGGCCACCGTTGAAGGCTTGGCCACGCCGTGCACCTGCCTGGTTCTGTTTTTTTTTTTTTTTTTCCGACGTTAATTGGACGAGCTATAAACTAGAGTGGTAGATTTGGGACTCGGAGAAAAGTTTGAGGTTTTTCTTGAGACAAAAAAAGGTTCAAGGTATCATTGGGACAAAGCGTAAAGTTTGGGGTTTTTTTTGGAATTAGGCTATATATATATATATATATATATATATATATATATATATATATATATATATATATATGTATGTATGACTTTTTGAAAAGGAAAAGGGGTTGCTGCTGCAGTTCTAACTTTACCCTTGTTTTTGAAACCCCAAAAGCCCTCCTTCTGTACTCGTCAAAATCCAATCGACCACCACCATCCTCTCACCCTCGTCGCTGTCGTTGACGATGGCAACGCCGAGATCGGCGATCAAGCGGCCGGAGCCTGAACCTCGTCCTCATTCACGTCCTCCCTCGCGAGCCCCATCTCGGCCTGCGAGTAGCCGTCGCCGAACACCCTCCTCGTCACAATCGACGCCGACAATGACAAAGCCGAGATCGGCGATCAACCGGCCTGAACCTCGTCTTCCTTGGCGTCCACCCTCGCAATCCCCATCTCGTCCTGTGAGTAGCCGTCGCCAACCACCCTCCTCGTCACCCTCGTCGCTGTCGATGGTCAAGCGGCCGGAGCCTAATCCTCATCCTCGGCGTCCTCCCTCGCAATCCCCATCTTGGCCAGCGAGTAGCCGTCGCCGACCACCCTCATCGTCACCCTCGTCGCTGTCAATGGCAACGCCGAGATCGGCGATCAAGCGGTCAGAGCCTGAACCTCATCCTCGGCGTGGAGTCCCACCTCGGCCTGGAATTAGCCATAGCAGACCACCCTCCTCCAAAAGTTTACCCGAGGATATCATCATCGAGTTGTTATCGAGGCTACCGGTCAAGTCCTTGATGCGATTCAAATGCGTCTGTAAAGGATGGCGGTCTCTAATTTCCGACTCAGGCTTCGCCAAGTGGCATCTGCAAAGGCTAAAGGCAGGAGATATTATTTCTAGCCAGAGAATCCTCAAGACTTATCCCATCGAGACCCTGGACTACGAAGCGTTGGACGGCGGTCGGTCGATGATAAAGTTTCGTAATCCAAGAATTGACGATCGTACATGGGATCCCATCCTTGTGGGGTCCTGCGATGGTTTGGTCTGTTTAGCTGTCATCGGCGGATTTATCCTGTACAACCCGACCACCGAGCAGTTAAGGAAAATCCCCATTTCTGATCTTTTTCAAGAAGGGGAGTTCTTTAATGGATTCGGATACGACCCTGCATCTGATGACTATAAAGTGGTAGTAGGTGAGGGTGACTATAAAGTGGTAGATGGTTCTAAAATATGTCAGGTGGAGATATTTTCGCTCAAGTCTGGTTCTTGGAGAAGGATACAAGTCCAGCAAGAAAGCCGCCTCGCCCGTGATCACCAAGGAGTTTATTGGAAGGGGGCCTTACACTGGTGCGGGATTGACGAGAGGAGAAACAAGAGAGAGACTGTGATTATGTCATTTGATTTGTCGGAAGAGAAATTCTGCCAGGTGCTTCCGGTCCCTGAATGGAATGGGGACATAACTTTTCAAGGACTTGAGATTCACGGGGCCAATCTGTTAATGTACACTTCGAATGCCAACTGGTTCATGGCTTGGATAACAGATGAGCATGGGAGAGGAGGACCATGGACCAAATTGTTCAGCTTTTCGACTAAAGGCATACCCGGTGCTTATTTGCGGATCCCTATCGCTTTTACAAGGAGTGGAAAAATCATTTTCCAAGTCGATTTTTTTGGCACTATTCTGTTCAATCCAGAGGATGGTACTTATAAGGATTCTCCCATCGAGAGGGCCAAACTTGCTATCTATGTGGAAACTCTCGTTTCACCCTATCTCGGCTGTGAGGCATCAAGAATCTAGAGCTTTCAAGAGTTGTTTTAGTGGATTTGGTTTAACCGTTGTTGTTGGAGTTTCCTTTTTTGGGAGATATGGCTATCTTGAGCTGATCTTGTTGAATTTGAAGAAGAAAAAAGATATCGTCTGAGAATATTCTGAGATCTGGTCATTCATTAGTAGCTTCATCATTGTGCTTTCAGTACTCTGTCCTCTCAGATGTTTGGTTAGATGTCTGCTCGATGAATGGCGATTCAATCATCTCTGTTTTGCTAGAATAATCACTTCACTAGCTGACGGTACGTGCAATCTGAACTTGTGTTATTTCACCAACCATTTACTGGGTCTTGTTATGTAGTTGACATTCAACTATAGTCATGTGAATGTTAAAGCTTATGCTGTTTTGTCTTCTCTTATCGAGAACAGCATCCTCAAAATTCTGGACTTTAATCGTGGATTTGCTTTCATTTTGCACTGCAACAACATATGTGCTGACTGTTCAAGGCAAAAAGTGGCAAGTTCTATTTTCAAGCTGGATGGCAGTCCCCCTACTGTCACATGGGCTGATCCAAAGAGTGCACCCGATCACTCTGCTGCATCTCAGGTATCTGTAAATGAAACTATGGAACTAACTCATCTTTTTAATGCTACAGCATCCATCACTGGCATAGTATTCATTTTTTTATCTTGCATTTTTTAGTACATTGTGGTTTTATCTTTTGGCTCTGGAACGCTGTTATATCGACATTGATGTGAATACTCATGATATTTGAAGAGTCTCAAGACAAACAACGGGAATTGCTGACCAGTATTGCATCTTTGGCATGTGAGCGAAAATTCTTAGGTAAGAAGTTATTAGGACATGATGCCTTTGCCAGTTCTTTGTAGGATACAAGCATATTCAGCACCTTCATAATGAGATATCTTCTCATCCTGTTCATGTTTGTATGCTTGTCTTCCATATGATGATTGCTATCCTGACAGTGCACACAATCATGTGCAGTTTTTTGAGGTTCTTCTCACCCTCTGATCATTTAGAATGAGTATTACCTCTTTAAAAAATGCTGGGTGTGGAGGAGCAGTCTTTGCTCTGAGTTCTGAAGGTGCGTGTTATCTGGCATCTACGAGTTTTAGTTTTTTTTTTTTTTTTTGAACTAATGAGGATCTATCATTTATGGGTATCAAATGTTTTTCCATCAATAGAATGACTTGTACTCACAACTGAAATTGCTAGGTAAAATGAACAATTGCACCCCAGGCAATAGTGAAAAGCAACCGCTAAATGAGCAATGACTTTCATCCTAACTTAATTATCACATTTCTAACCTTTAGAGGCAAAAATGATAAATATGATGAGAGATTCATTATATGACAAAAAAAAATGGATTTCTATTCTTTTTACTTTCCAAATTAAGTTGTTGTAGGTCACTGATAATTGACAAGACCACAAGGACTAAGAAATGTGCGTCATTGTGAAAATATTGTAACAGTGTTGCATTCATTTATCAGAGTAACTTTAACCAAAAGGAATTGCCTCCCAACTCCACCAAAGATTGCTTTATTTCAACCTTTTGATCATCCAACAACTTCCAATGCCTTTTCCTGATTTTCAATACACAAACCAGTTTCAAGAATGCCATTCTTAAGACCCTGTGAGGAGCAGTAATTGTAATTCACAAGGCACGACTGACCATATAAGTAATGTGAGAATGATGGGCGTTAGGTACAACTAATTGACCTCATTGGAATATGACTGGGGATGAGCGGTTCTAGGGTCGGTCTAGGTTCCACCTAGAACCTACTTGTCGGAACCGGTTCCCAAGTTTTTGAAACATGAAAGTTACCCTGCATACTCTGAAACCTGGAATCTACCCTGTCACAAGTTCCAGGGTCAGTTCCAGAGTCTATCCAAGTTTCACTTGTATTATTAATTGAACTATTGCTGTGAATCATCACATCTAATGACCACCATAGAAAAACATAAAGACTTGTTTTAGGTTCCACTCGGAACCTACCGGTCAGAAATCCATTTGGATAATCCAATGTACTCCTTTTGCGATTGTAAAGGAGTCAACAACATACCTTCGCTACAGATTTGGACATCTACTTCTTGAAAACTGGAAATAGTACATTAAAAATTTTAAGTGAGAGAGAACCATTACGTTCAAGAAAACGGCAGTAAATGTATATACTGATGTTCCTTGCTTGCATGGAAAGTGTTATTTCCGGATGGAGCGAGGCTCGCCAAATTTGGACAGAAGTTGCTATCAACAACTCCACAGACAGAGTCATCAGTACAGCCCCAGCTCCAGAAACCGAGCCGTGGCTTGCATTTCATAATGTAGGTTGTGATTCGTGAAGTGAATTGTACGTCCTTGACACCATTACCGTGCGGTATACACGAGTAGATCCTCCTACACTTTTGTGCATATCCCAGTATATGTTCCTCTCACGTTTTCAAAGATTTATAAGCACCATAAATTGCATTGCAACATGTAGTGTATATTGTAATTTGTCGAGTCCATGATTCTTTTATTATTTCAATGACATGATGTGATGTGATTAGTAAACGTGTTAAAAGGGTCCATTGTCACTTAGTGTACAATTTTATCTTTTTTAGAATTGGGTCTGTCATTAAATTTTTGACATGGAGGCATCTAGTAAACTCCATATTATGGTCCTATCTTGTAGTTGACTTTAAGGCATTTTTTGGTGGTTCTAACGAAAGAGTCCAATTTATGGTACAAGATGACAAAACTCCCTCACAACATGAAACTCAACCACATAATGCACCGGGGGACTTGTTCTCTGTCAATAAATCATAGAGCTTGTTCTCTGTTCATAAATCTGGACCCTGAAACAAATATGATTTTGCGTATTTAGTCTGATGGGGATGTTGGACTGGGATGTTGGACTAGGATGTTGGAGCTTGTTCGCTGTTCAACTAATTGTGTATTCTGTCAGTTTAAGAGCAAATATGATTTTGGTGCTTTTGATTGGGTCTGGCAGTTTCGGTGTCGTAGCAACTTGGTGGTTTTGATGTTTGTATAGATGTGAGTGTGAGTCAGAGAAACAAAAGAAAAGTTAAATAATGGCATTGGTTCAGGAGGGAAGGTACAGGTGCTTCATTCGTTCATGGTTTATTTTGATCCCATGTTGATGTTGGTACTCTGACATTATTCTCTGAGCGAAGAGGGCAAGAACTAAAGAGGGCATATATCGACATGACTGTAGCATCAGGATTGTGGAATATTTTAATCTAGCTTGTGGGTGAAGTGGACCTATCTGTGATGATAGATTGTGGAAGCATTAACTATGAAGGAAAGGGCGAATAAATTTTCTGGCTTTACTGAGGCTGGTGATGGAAGGCTAGTGATGATGAGTTATGGATTATAGTTTGTGTTGGTGGCGGCAGGGAGAGAGCGATGAGTAGGTGGAGGAAATCATTTGTTAGTTTTACACAGCAGAAATGGATATGATGAGTGTTTTAGGTTCTTACGTTGAAACAACAGCTTCTTGAAGTGAATAATGCGAATGAGTCAGTTGTTTGAATGCTATAATTGATTGTGATAAGTAGTTGGGTCTGGATTCCCTGCCTATAGCTTTGTACAGAGGTTTGTTGTACAATCTTTCCCTGCCCTTTGTTTTTTAACAAAGTAACTAGCGGTAGCACAAACTTAGTGCTCGTTCGTCCAGCATCTAATTATATATGTGTTCTGTAGCAATCGAAGATCAAGGAAGCAGTTGGTCTGCTGAGGCCTCACTTTCAAGAGTTGGAAGCCATGGCAACAATGGACTTCACTGCACTGCCAGTCGTAGGATCAAGTTCTGTCACGCCAAGCTGAGGGAGTAGTTGCCCGGCCATAGACTCTTTTGTGAGATTCCAAAATAGACGGGAGGATCATTTTAGCTGTACAATTTTTGTTTCTTGGCCCTTGACGTAATCAGTTCATGTTAATCAATGAAATGTCAGTTTGCTGCAGAATCAATTTCTATTTGCAGTTAATGAGTGATGTTTGCTGTGTAACTTTGAGTTGATTTTAAGGATGCATATATGCTCCTTGAGATCGTTGTGAAATATGACCGGTGTTGCAGCTTAAGAATGGAAAAAACTTTAGCGTGGTTCGTGTGTTGGCTACAACTGAGATTGAAAAAACTGCAACATTGGGTCATGAGATTGCTGATAGTCACAGGTGTTTTCTGTGTAAAGATTGAGCAATATAGTTGATTGCCACAATGCATCTTGGCACCTCAAAACGTGTTGAATTTTTTAATACATTGTCATATTTGTCGAATTTGATCTTTTTAGCCAGAAAAGAAATGTGATTTTCTTACATTTATAAATCTGTTAATAAGTTAACATTCAAATTGTATAAATTGCGGTCATTTTTTTAAAAAAATTTAAACAAATTAAAAATTAAAAAGCTTAAATATGTAATCCAAAAGCATTTTTCCCAAAATTGCTTCTCAAAGCGCGCTGCTTTTGCATTTTCCTCAAAGCCTGTATCCTCTTAATTTGCATCCTTTGCTCTCAGTTCTCCCTTCCTGAGTTTCCACATGGAGACATTGTGGAGCTGCGTCTCGTCCACCCTCCACCCCAACAAGCTCCCCACCTCCCTCCATCCACCCTCCTCCTCTCATCACCTTCACTTCATCTACCACCGACCCCCCACCACCACAACTGCCCCTAATTTTCTCTCTTCTTCGTCCCTTCACTCTTCCTCACGCTCTAATTCCCTT
Source organism: Syzygium oleosum (assembly GCF_021117445.2). Taxonomy (NCBI): domain Eukaryota; kingdom Viridiplantae; phylum Streptophyta; class Magnoliopsida; order Myrtales; family Myrtaceae; genus Syzygium; species Syzygium oleosum. The sequence goes on along the minus strand of NW_026607516.1, from coordinate 3,383,517 downwards.
TACAGCATTAGCGGCATCACCGACAATCACACATTATCTCCTGCCACGGTCCACTAGAAAAGCCGCGACTGGCTATGCCGCAGCTCTCATAGACACGGCTCAATGCGACCACTCCCTCGGACAAGTCGAGTCTAATGTCCACAAACTTTCCCTGTTACTCCGCTCCGTGCAGATTGAAGAAATCTTTAGCAACCCTTTCGTGAGCCACGCCGATAAAGAAGAGATACTCAAATGAAATATCCAAGCAAAGGGGGGTTTCACAGGCATTTGATTGCCTTGTCGAAGATGTTCATACGCAAAGACCATGTCGAAATGGTCGGTGAGATGTTAGAGGAATTCAAGAGGATCTACTGCGACATGATGAGTGGATCAGGAGCAGCGTTGCAAAAGGGTCGATGTCGCCAATGTAATACGTCAGTTTCTGTTGCCATGTAATGGTATATGTTGACTATTTGCGTGGGTTTGGCACTTCCCTTCACAACCTCGTATTCTGGTATTTGAATCGATTATGGCTGCACGCATTTTGGGGACAATTACCTCATCAACTATCTAAGAATCAATCAAAATGGCACGCTTAATCACATTCTACAGCCTAGGTTTTATCATGGATTTGTCAGAAGCTGATGCTACTGATTCGAACGCGTGCGGTTAGCGACCGTCGTATCTTCTTATACTGTCCAAATTAATCATTTGCAGCCACGCCACGCCTGCTCGCGACCCCCGCTCGATTGAAATGTGGAGATGCACCCGCCACGGCCACCCCAGTGGCAGTCGCGCCGCCGTCGCCCGTTCCTCCGTCCTGGCCATCCATTCGCTGCCCTCCGCCGAGCTCAGCAGCGCCTCCGCCGCCCTCGATCTCGACTCCTACAAGGTGACTCCACCCATCAGGCCCTGGCCGAAGCGCCTCTACCCGAAGCGCCTGGTGTCCATGATCACCCGCCAGCAGAACCTCGACCTCGCCCTCCAAATCTTCGATCATGCTGGCAAATACCACCCGGGCTTCTCCCACAATTACGACACCTATCTCTCCATCATCCAACGCCTCTCTCGCGCCCGCGCCTTCGAGCCCATGGAATCTCTTCTCTCTCGCCTCCGAGCCTCCCGCGTCCCCTGCGGCGAGAACGTCTTCGTCTTCGTCATCCGCAGTTACGGCCTCGCGGGCAAGCCCAGATTGGCCCTCCGCACGTTCTTGGGCATCGACGGTTTTGGCGTCCAGCGTTCCGTCAGATCTTTGAACACTCTGCTCAACGCTCTGGTCCAAAACAAGCGCTTCGATCTGGTCCACACGATTTTCAAGAACTCCAAGACCAAATTCGGGGTCGTCCCCAACGTGTTCACCTGCAACATTATTCTCAAGGCGCTCTGCAGGAAGAACGATGTGGAGGGCGCGCTCAAGGTGTTAGACGAAATGCCCTCCATGGGTATGATTCCTAATGTGGTCACTTACACCACCATTCTGGGTGGGTATGTGTCTCGCGGAGATATGGTAGGTGCTAAGAGGGTGTTCTCCGAGATTCTGGACCGGGGGTGGCTGCCGGATGCCACTACCTACACCATTTTGATGGATGGGTATTGTAAGTTGGGGAGGTTGGTCGATGCCATTAAGGTTATGGATGATATGGAGGAAAATGGAGTTGAGCCCAACGATGTGACTTATGGGGTTATGATCGAAGCCTACTGCAAGGAGAAGAAGTCCGGCGAAGCGCGCAACTTGCTCGAGGATATGCTCGAGAAGAAGTATGTGCCGAGCTCGGTGCTTTGCTGTAGAGTAATCGATGTTTTGTGCGAGCAAGGGAAGGTGGACGATGCCGGTGAACTATGGAAGAGGCTTTTGCACAAGAACTGTATGCCAGATAATGTCATATCGAGCACGCTTATATATTGGCTCTGTAAGGAAGGGAAGATTTGGGAGGCCAAGAAGCTCTTTGACGAATTTGAGAAAGGATCTATTCCCAGTGTGTTGACATATAACACACTTATTGCCGGAATGTGTGAGAGAAGCGAGCTGTGCGAGGCGGGGAAACTCTGGGATGACATGGTGGAGAAAGGGCATGTTCCAAATGCTTTTTCGTATAACATGTTAATCAAAGGGTTCTGTGAGTTGGGTAATGTGGACGAAGGCGTAAGAGTTTTCGAGGAGATGGTGGAGAAAAATTGCATGCCGAATCAATCCACTTACCATATATTGATTGAGAGTCTCTATAATATTGGAAGAGAAGAAGAAATCTCCAGGATTCTGTCGACCGCCATTTCTTGTCAGGCACTTGATAGTGATTCTTGGGAGTTTTTGGTAGCAAAGTGTATCAGTAATTTGGACAAGGGAGAAGGGCATCTTGAGAGACTGATGTCGGAGATTTCTACTTTTTGATATCAGTCAATACAGATCACTATCAAGAATTTGAGTACCAGGATTCACGTCTCAACTGTCCGACGTCGTTGCTTCCTTATGCAATGTACGCTATAGACATGCCAAAGTTTCTAGTATATATAACTCTATAGAATTTGAACTGATGATTGCAGCTTGTCTTCGTGCAGGAGAAAACCATGATGCTAAGGAGAAGAAAATTTAGGTTTGATTGCTCAAGCTGCTTGCTTCCAGTTACTGCGTTGCAACTGGGACACATGGACAGGACCTGGGTTAAGCTTTGTAGGACTCTATAGACTACCCAGCTTGCAGAGTGATTTCATTGTAATTCAGAAATAAAGGTTCCCAGTTGGGGTTCTTGGGCTGCATATTTGGAGTGATTGCCCAGACTTGCCATGGTGCCTTACTCTATGACTGATGAAGACATTGTGAAGTGGTTGCCTCAAATTTATGGCGGCAGGAATCATATGCTCGCTCACTCATAAAGAGACTCACATTAGTCTTCTCACCTTTGATAGATGTAAATGTTTGTAAGACAACACACCTGATTTATTTAGATCAAGTTTTTTGTTTCGGCGATTGTCGTGTCTGCATGGTGAGAGGATAGCAGTTTTGTTATTTGCGACTAAAGCAATTTCTTCGTACAAAATTATCGAAGCAAACACTATGTTACATCCAGGATTGATCTTATCCAAAGTAAAACCATGGGTGCACGCATTCCTTTCGATCGCTGAACAAGATATAGGGTATAAAAGAATTTTTCCACGAATTCCCTAAACCTGATTGTGCGATGCGGAGCTTGTGATTAACTATATAGCTGTTCCACAAGTTCCCATGGTCTCTCTTGGGTGATTGTATTAACGAACTCCTATGAACCGATTGAGACAAATCCATGCCTACATGCTCCGGAACGGCATAGACAACATCAAACTTCTCATCGCCGATCTCCTTGAGATCCCAAACATCTCCTACGCCCACCGCCTCGTGGACCACACTCCCAGCCCAACCCTCTTCCTCTTCAACAAGGTCATCCAGGCCTACTCCTCTATCCGCCAACCCCTCCCATGCCTCCGCCTCTACTCCCGAATGTGCCTCCGCGGCTGTCCTCCCAACCAGCACTCTTTCACTTTCCTCTTCGCCGCCTCCGCTTCCCTTTCCTCGCCTCTCCCTGGCATGATGCTCCATACCCATTTCCTCAGGTCCGGTTTCGACTTCGATGTCTTCGCACTGACGGCTTTGATCGACATGTATGCTAAGCTCGGCGAACTGGGATCGGCTCGTCAGGTGTTCGACGAAACGCCCATGAGAGATACGCCAATCTGGAACTCCATCGTTTCCGGCTACGCAAGACGTGGGTACATGGTGGAAGCTTTGCAGTTGTTCAGGACGATGCCCTGTAAGAATGTCATCTCGTGGACGTCCATCATATCGGGTTACTCCCAAAACGGGCACAGTGCGGATGCCCTGAAGATGTTTCTGGAGATGGAAGAGGGAGGCTTTAGACCGAATGAAGTTACCGTAGCTAGTGTTCTCCCAGCTTGCGCGAATCTTGGCGCTCTGGAGATTGGGGAAAGGATCGAAACATATGCGAGGGGAAATGGTTTTTTCAAGAACATGTATGTATGTAATGCTTTATTGGAAATGTACGCGAAATGCGGTAAAATTGATGCTGCGAGGCGGGTGTTCGATGAGATTGGAAGCAGAAGGGGCTTGTGCTCCTGGAATACCATGATCACTGGCTTGGCTTCCCACGGAAAGTGCAGTGAGGTTCTTGAGCTCTATGACCAGATGCTGGTAAGTTTTGCCCTCCGCACTATTTTCTTCTGTTTTCATGAGGGGTATTGAGGTCCGGACTTCCTGTTAATACGTTTGCTGTCCCCAAATTTATTGTGGCACTAGAGTGAAGGAACCATTCCAGATGACATCACATTTGTGGGACTTCTCCTGTCATGCACCCATGGAGGCTTGGTCGCAGAAGGCAGACGGCTGTTTAAGTCGATGGGAAGCGATTATGGGATTTCTCCGAAACTGGAGCACTACGGTTGCATGGTTGATCTTCTAGGTCGTGCTGGCAAGTTGCAAGAAGCTCGTGATCTTATCCGAAGTATGCCTATGAAGCCGGATTCTGTGATATGGGGTGCTCTTTTAGGAGCCTGCAGTTTCCATGGCAACGTTGAATTTGCCGAGGAGGCAGCAGAGTCCCTCATCGAGCTCGAGCCATGGAACCCAGGAAATTATGTCATCCTATCTAACATATATGCATCGGTAGGCCGATGGGATGGAGTCTCAAAGTTAAGGAAGATGATGAAGGGTGAAAATATAACGAAGGCAGCCGGATATAGTATCGTTCAAGAGGGAGGAGAAATCCACAAGTTTATAGTCGAAGATAAGTCGCATGTAAAATCGAGTGAAATTTATGCTGTGTTGCGGGGTATTTCAGCTGCAATGAAGATTCAAAAACAGGCCACAGTTTTTGAATGTGAACTTGTAGAGTTCTGATTGATGTTGTTCTTTGGGGATTTTGTCTTTTGAAAATGACACTCTTCTCCTTCGAATGTAACTATTCCCGTGTAATGCTGCCCAAAGTACAATTATATAGTTCTTTTTGTTTTTTTTTTTTTTTTTTTTTTTGGCAAGCGCCCCGAGTTACGCACTTGACATCTTTTGTCCACCTTAACGTAGAGTGCAATTGTCGACCTCCATGATGGTGCTCAGTGCATTCAACATAAAATTCTCAAACCCACTGATAGCAGTGGGACGCGGCAACAAAATAGTGGGAAACAAACATTTCCAGATTCTTCATCTCTTATTCACTAGCGGACAGATAGATCTCTTTTCACTTTTGCTGTTGTACGAAATCAATGAATCTTAATTCACACGAGAACTGTTTATAAAGGCTCCCAAATGAGTTAGTACAATCGTTGTTTCTTTCGTCACACTTTCTAGTGAGCTGGATTATGCACTCTTCACTTTTGTTCTCCATCTTCGACTCCTTCCTACTAGCTTAAGAACCTCATCAATAAGGACTACTGGTGCAGAAACCAATATGACCAGCAACCACTCGCTCAAACTCAAAGGAACAATTCCAAACACATCTGCGAGGAGGGGAACATAGAGAATAAGACAGTGAAGCCCAAAGGAGATCGACATGGCCATCAAAAGCCAAGGGTTTTTCCAAGGAGGCATTGTGAGCAAGCTGCTGTCTTCCGACAAGGCGTTCAGGGAATTGAACATCTCAATTGCCACCAAGACAGAGAGTGAAAGAGTCATGGCTTTCACTTTACCAACCGTGAAGTAGTCACAAGGATTGACGAAGGCAATCGTCTGTCCCCCGCTCACCGTGAAAGGAGTCACGGTGAAATTTGACCATGAGGGGCACTCTCCCCAGTTGCGAAGCTGAGAAAGTTCAAGTAGTGTATGGCCATCACTGACAAGATTGATACCCAGAAAAGACGGCTGTGTATACCACAGGATGAAGATGCCAACAGTTGCCATGCCCACATACGTGCCAATCACCTGTAAAGATTTTAAGCATAAAGTAATATTACTTTTCACCTTCCACACGCGGTGGTGGATCACTTCTAATTTCCAATATTGCAAAGTGCCATAGCAATTAAATAGAGGATTGGCCGGTTTTGTGGATCGTCGACAATTGCATTTACAGTTAAAATATAGTGAATCGACTCGTGACAACTGAAAGTAACAGTACATGAACTAAGATGCAAATCAGTTGGACGAATATAGATGCGACGGTAGGTCAAAGAGTATCGAACAGTACTGACCAAGTAGCGTAAGAAAACCCAAGACGTGATCAATGCATCATCACTTTTGCGGGGTGGCTTCCGCATGATATCAACATCAGCAGGGTTAAAACCAAGAGCTGTAGCAGGCGGCCCGTCGGTAACCAAATTTACCCATAGAAGCTGCACAGGTATCATACATTCTGGTATACCCAATGCAGCAGTCAAGAAAATGGAAATTACCTCGCCGACATTTGACGAAATCATATAACTGCACATTGAAGAACAAGTGAGACCTTCATTTTCTAACCATATAGCAGAAGAAATGTGGACTACGCGTCTAATAGCAAGATACTCACCGAATAAAAGCCTTCATGTTATTGTAGATAGAGCGACCTTCTGCTACAGCCGATACTATGGTACTAAAATTATCATCCGCCAAAATCATATCTGAAGCTTCTTTTGCCACCTGTAAGTCCACATGCAGGATTAATTATGCCATCTTCTACTTTGCTTGAAAACAAACATTTCGTTAGCCTGGGGTATTGGTGGACTACAAGGAAAACACAAGGATACTGACATTTAAGAGAAATAAGCAACTGTTGTTCCTAGAGCACCCTCCAAAAGGTAATGTGTCGTAATTTTTTTTTAAAAAGGGCATAGGCAAATAGTTAGGCAAATTTAAAATCTTCTGAGCTGACCTCTGTTCCTGTTATGCCCATGGCAATACCAATGTCAGCAAGTTTAAGTGCGGGTGCATCATTCACACCATCACCAGTCATTGCAACAATATGCCCCATCTCCTTCAGCATTCTTACAATTTCTTGCTTATGCCTAGGTTCCGCTCGAGAAAAAACAATTCCTCCAGGTCTTTTCAGAATTTCATTTTGCTTCGAAGGAGAAAGATTCATGAACTCTTTACCCGTGAAACTTCTGCCCCTAAGATCGTCATTTTCAGAGAGCAATCTAATTTCCCGGCAAATGGCCTCAGCTGTGGACTTGTTATCGCCAGTTATCACCATGACCTTAATGCCTGCTCTTCGACAATCCTCAATAGCCTTGTCTATTCCATCACGCGGAGGATCCTGTTGAATGAGATTGTGAGTCAACAATCATAAAATTATCACAACTGTAACATCTAGAGGTGACGCTGACCAAGTAAGATGTGATGCTTACTCGTAATCCAACAACTCCTACAAAAACTAAGTCACTTTCAACAAAGGAGTAGAAGGCGGGGTCCAGCAACTTCCCATGGGCTGGATGGCTATCATTGTTGTAGTCCGAAAATTCTCCGAGGTCATCCTTATATGCCAATCCCAAGCATCGCAGCCCCTTTGAAGACATCTCCATAAGTTTTGAAAGCAGTAGTTCCTTACAAGGTTCATCAATTGGAACAAGAGATCCATCTGCCAGTTGTACGTGTGAACTACGATCCAGTAAGCTCTCGACGGCTCCCTGCATATAACACGACAAACAATTCAGGAGCAACACTAGACGAATACAGACAAGTACTTGAAAAGCTAACCCGAGATGAATTTCCTTTCGGATAAAAACTTGGCAGTGCATCAAAAAACAAATACTGCACCAATTCATCACAAGCTAGAGATTGGATGTAAGAGTCCTCATGATATTGCTTCAAAGAGTGAAATAAAAACCATGGGTTCCACTATATCGATATTTTGGGTCCTTGCTTAAAACAAGGACTTTAAAAGAATTCCATGCGGGTGACAGCTTCATATAAATATACTACCTCAAAGCACGGTTAACAGACACTCGGTACATATTAATTCTGAAATTGAATTTGTACTTGGGAACAAGATAAAAAGAAGCACGACTTTACCTATCAATTTACCAAATTGTGTTAACTTTGACAAAGGAATATCAGAAATATGAAATCATGAAATGCATCTATGATAGCCATTCTTCTACAGTAGTGTATTAAGAATTGATCAAACCGAGAAGCAATGGTTTTTTAACTACTCTGGTGGACATCCAATAAGGTATCCGAGTGAGTCAATCTTCTGGGAACACAAAAGCCACCAAGTATTTCTACATGTTTGAATTTGACATCTGGTCGACTTTACTTGCAAATATAAAGAAAGATGCATCCTGTATATTAGAAACTAAATGACACTGTTCTGTATTCACCTTTACAAGAAGGCGATTACGCCCTGTTGGCTCCCGGGCAATGACACTCATTGATTTCCGAATGCGATCAAACTCCAAAGTGGCAATTCGTCTTGATCTTTTGTTCCACCAATCACAACAGCCTATATTGAACCAGACTCGTGAGATATACAGTAGAGTATGTATGCCTTCACGATTGTATACTAAGCAAGAAACGGATCAATCCTCACCTAAATTCACTGATCGGCTATCAATCAAGTAGTTTGCAGCAAGCCTCGCATAACGGATTTTATTCCTGATCGTAGCATCTGGAACTCCCATCTTTTCAACTAAAACCTTGAGAGCAGCCTCAGTTGGCAATCCTGTGGCTCGGAAAAGGCGACCTTCACTATATATCCCAGAGTCATTGCAAACTGCACAGATTTCTGCGACGGCTTGTAAGTTAGCATCCATATTGTAGCAGTTCCAATCAACAATACCGCCATCTTTCGGATCATAGGTCGTGCCTTCCACATAGAAAATCCGTGACGCAGTGGTCTTCCCCCCCAAAGTGAAAAATTCACTAACAGACATCTGATTTGTGGTTAAAGTTCCTGTTTTATCAGAGCAAATCACAGTTGTGCATCCTAAAGTTTCTACACTAGGAAGCTTCCGCACTATCGCGTTCTTTTGTGCCATCTTCCTGGTTCCTAAGGCTAAACTAGTCGTAATAACTGCAGGGAGACCTTCTGGAATTGCAGCAACAGCAAGGGCAACTGCAATTTCAAAATAGTAGGTGCACTTCTGGAATGAGAATTGCACATTTGCAGGCCACCCATCCACAACCTCCCATGAGAGGAAGTTTTTGTAGTTTGTAATCCATACGACGAGACAAACAAGCCCAATCGCAGTGGTAAGCCTGCCCCCAAATTCATCTAGCTTCTTTCTCAAGGGAGTGTCAGTCTCTTCTAGAGAAGCCTCGTGTATTTGCTTTTGAATTTTCCCAAGCTCAGTGTTCATTCCAGTGCTTACAACAACACACATGCAGCTCCCATTGACAACTACAGTACCGGCAAAAACCATATTTTCCTTTGCTTGCAACTCACAGTCGACCATAACAACAGGACCAGTTCCTTTCAGAACAGGTATTGCCTCACCAGTCAATGAGCTCTGCTCAACTCTGAATGTCAATGTCTTCAGAGAAACGACTCTCATATCGGCCGGGACCTTGTCACCAACCCTTAATTCCACTATATCCCCTGGAACAAGCTCCCTCGCGGGCAAATCAGGGACCAAGTACGCATCCCTCAGAACTTTTCCAGATTCACATTGCATCTCCTTGAGGGCATGAAGTGCCTTTTCAGCATTAGTTTCTTGCCACACGCCAACAATGGCGTTAAGCACCAGAATCAACATAATCACAAAGGGTTCAACATATGCCTCAAAACCAGAATCAACCGACTCACTTCCATGCATATAGGCTAAGATGAACGAAATAAATGCCGCACCCAAAAGTATCTTAACAAGGATATCGTCGAATTGATATAGGACGAGCCGCCATAAAGGCTTTCCCTTCTCTTTGGAGAGTTCATTCCAGCCGTATCTCTCGCGCAGCTTCTCAACCTCATAAGTGCTTAGACCTTTGTCCGGTTTCACTTTGTATTCCCTTAGGCACTGCTCTACCGACCATGACCATGCTGGAAATGGCGTTTCCTCCATTTACAATTCGATATGAAGTCGAGAGCCTCACCGGGAGAATGAAGTTCAGATGAAGTTACCACACATACATGCAAGCACACCCTGTAACCACAGAATGAACTTATGGTGTCAACATGAACATTCTAAAAGCAAGAGAGGGCACAACAGGTATTTCTCTACTTATTGGAGAGAAGGTATTATTGTCAAGCCATGCCTGAAGAAACCGGCTGTTTCTTCTTAAATTGCAACCGCCACATAGTTCTCTACGCCGACTACCAAAAACCAGTGACACAAATTGATATACACCGGATCTACTAGAACATGCACAAACGGAGAAATTTTGTATAAGAGACTTAAACTGACTGTATATGTCCCTACCAAAACAAGGAGCGAGACCACCAGGCACGAACGCTAAAACTGAAAACAACAGAGTAGAGAAGTACAAAAACTCAAAACACACTCGAGCAGTGTCAGAGCCAGGCCGTTTAGAGAAACTTACCAAAGCCAGAGCACCCACCAGGAACTTAGCGTCCCAAGAGGAGAGGGAAGTGCTTAAAAGCACCAAAAAAGGCGACGCATGAAGCACCGTGGAAGGTGGGGAGTAGGGAGCTTTCCAGGCAAGTTGAACGAGAAAGAAATCAGGCTTGGAGACAACGCTAAGCGCAAAAGTGAAAAATTCTCGGGTCCTCTCTGTTTATTATCTCCAGGAAACCAGACGACTGCGATGTGTCGCAAAATTTGAACTTGTGACTGGGGTTTCGTCCGCGTTTGCTCAGAATCAAAGAAGAACGAAAGCGCTGGGAGGAGGAATTTCCACTCTTTCTTTTTGAACGAGAATAATTCCTACGACGATAAACAGTTAAAAAGAGAGGATTTTGAACATGGCTCGTCGTTACGAGAATGCCCTCCAATCTCGGGTCATTTACAAAACTGGATTTTTTGAGTCCCGCAAGGTTTGACTTTCGGCAGGGACGTATGAGTGTTCTGATGCTGCAATAACGGAACTAATCAGCGTTACGTTCGTTACCAGATTCGAGGTTTTGCTTGCAGGCCAATCCCAATAGTCAATACCTACGACTGAAAACAAGTTACCATAGAAACCTTCATAAAGCGAAACTGCTGGAGACGGTAGGGGGAGACCACACGAGTTTGAACGTTTCAACGAAGAAAGATACAAATTAGGAGTACCAGAGGCCTCCTAAGTTAGCTCGTTATCTTTAAAACCATCCCCAAAGATTGAATTAACTGACCCTCCTTTCATGCTTTTATCGACTAGCGTTCGGGTGATAAACAATATTCGACTCAATTTGACTCGACTCGACTCTTGCTACTATTTGGCTCGACATGCATGATGTAACGTACCATTGCTCAACTCGATCGATGTTCTTGGGACGAGTTTTAGCTTTTTCTTCTTTTTTGGCTAGGGTGAGCAGCCGTATTAACTGTTTACACGATATGCGATTTGGTTTTGTCTCCCGAATATCAATAGAATCGTCGGTCGCCCGATGAACTAAAGACCCTTTAACTCTACTCGTCGCATGTGCATGTGCTGAGTATTAAGCTAGGAGAGGAAGTTAGATTCGCGAATATGAAAAGGAGGGGTCGTTATGGCTAGATCCAAGCTCTACTTGTTCTATGTACTAAAGACCATTACTCTACATGTTGTGTGTACATGTGCTGAAGTACTAAACTTGAAGATGAAGCTGATTCGGGAATATGAAAAGCGGGGGTTGTTATGGCTGGATCCAGCTCCAATATAATCATTGCATCTTCAGCAGAAAAAGGGCTTTATAAAATGCAACCATGATACCAAAATTCAAATTAGAAAAATGGGTAGTGACAGAGGACAGATATAAGACCTTTAATGCCTTCTTTCATGTTAAGTTACTTTTGCTTCATCTGTTAAGTTGGCGGCGTGCGTGTTACTATATATAATATACAAAAGAATTCTCTTCTGTGGGTTTTATCTTATATTTACTTAAAGACTCAAATTCCACGAAGCTTCTTAGTGCCCACACCCTCATTCCCCACACATCATGTCTCGTCGTCTTTTCCGTCATCCGATTGCGCGTGTCGTTTTTTCTGAAGAATATACTTTCGGCTCTGCTTCTTCTTATTTCTGACGTTTGAACCAGTGCCCATTTCACAACTCTATTTGTAAATAGAAAACCCAGTTGAAAAAGAGGGAAGGTGAGCTTGCTGTTGGTAAAATATATCTCGAATTTGAGCTTGATATACGAAACCCGACTCGAAATTATTTGTGTGGAAGTCTGAATATTTTAAATTGGATATTTCCTGATATGAAATTGAAATCAGCGAAGAAAATTAGAGAAGGAAATACAATGGCAGATTTATATTCGGATTGGGCTGAAATTGGAAAGGCCAACGTGTGGATAATATTCGGTCAACTTGAATTGGATTGACCGAAACTCATTGGAATTTTGTTTCCTTATCCTGTACCGCTGTACGTACGGTGGCCATCTTTGACGGTTTGTTGCAATCCTTCCAGCGGTGGAACTACGAACATGTATATTTGCGGGTTGCTCTGTTGGACGATCGGAGAGGGAGAAATATTGAAGCGCCATTTTCGTCGAGTGCTTGTGGATTATCTCCGTGGGTTTGTTCGTGGAATTACGCCAAGAGTTCAAGTGTTTATAGCGATTGAATCTTGTGGTAAGATTTGTAATTAATTCCTTCGCGAGATTGAGAGATTATTCCATGAGAAATTATGGGGCTAAACACTGCGTGAGTTATTGAGTGTAATTGGGACTTAGGAAATACTGAAAGTGTTTAAGTGACTCGAGTGTGGTTGTAATTTCCGTTGTATTGATTGATCTATAGTGAAATTCTATATCGCTATTTCCGTGGACGTAGGTCACTACGATCGAATCACGTAAATCTGGTGTCCGATTTATTTTTTTATTCTATCAATTTTATTGTTCGATCGCTTGGCTTTCGCAATAACTATGTTGGTGGACAGGGCCATAGTTGAGGTTGGTTGGTGGATGAAGTCGTCTTTGCCTCCAAGGTAACTAGATTGCTTTCAAAGTCCTGTAGGGCCTGGGAGGTCAGCACGACTTAAGAGTCATTATCAAACTTCCGACTTTTCCGTTCCGGAGCTCAATTAGAATAGACATATTGGCAGGCCTGCAATGGCTCAAATGTGGGCCCTTTCTTTCTTTTCCTAGTCAAAGGATTAGGTGGGTAGGAAGCCACAGCAGGTACGAGATTCAAAACAATCTCAGAAAACCAGGAGAGGGAAAGGGAGAAAGGGGGAAAGATGATTGCTGATTTAGGAATGACTTCCGACTCGAAGCAACGAGGGGGACCTCCCTAGTCTGAGGAACTTGACTTTTGTTATGCCGCGAGGTTTCTTACGCTCATGGAGAAACTGTCCCTTGACTTGACCGAAACAGAAAAATGATTCCAGGATTAGCTTCCTCATTTTTTTTCTCTTGAGCTGATAATGGAGGTCGAGAGCAATTTCATGGTATCGAGAAGCGAAAATGGTGAAGGAAACCTTTTCGAGGACATTTACTATCATTAACAAGCTCGATACACAAAAATCGTTGAGTCTTCTCGGTTTGGTTGTAATTTGCGTTTTACTTAAACTGTGTTCTCATTTGTGTTTCGGGAGGCCTCAGATTTATTTTAATGATGATCAAATGATGAGTTTGAGTATAAGGTAGAAAATTAGTGACTATGACTACATTTGTTTCAAGGAAATGTTATGTTGGAAAACGTTTTCCTCATTTTTCAGCGTTTAAATCGCTTAGAAAAACGAGTCAATGGAAAATCTTTTTCATTAGTAATGGAAAACCAATATTTAGATTCAGTAAAGTTGATTTTATTTTTTAAAGATCAGAAATCATTTTTCAAAGTACAACTATATATCGATACTTGAACCAAAGACTTCAACGCTTGGGCATGAAAACCCCAATGCCCGTGTCCAAATTCTTAGTGACTAAGCCCAGGTCCATAGAGGCTAGGCTTAGGACCCCAGTGTCTATGCTAGGGTCCTCGGTGACCATGCTCGGATCCTTAGTCCCGAGTAGAGACTGGATCCACAAAGGTTACGTGAATGTTCGTAGAGCCTGGTGCTCGTGCTCGAGTCCCCGTTAGTCGTGCCCGAGTACTCAACTCCTATACCCAAGTCACCAATGCTTAAGCTTGGATCCATCGAGGTGGGGCCTAGGTCCACAAAGGCTAGGCCCATGACCCCGGTGTCCATGCTCAAGTCTTTAGCGGCCATGCCCAAGTAGCCCACTTCCCTACCCAAGTCACTAGCGCCAAACTTGGGTCCACAAAGGCCAAGCCTAGGTCCCCGGTGGCATGCTTGAATACCTAGCTTAACACCCAAGTCACCAGTGGCGGGGCCCAATTCCTCAATAGCCAAGCCCAAGATCGTGGCACCCATTCATAAGTCCCCCACGACTGGGCCTAGGAACTTGGCGGTGTGCTCGGGTACCTGGCTCCCGTGCCCATGTCATTAGCACCTGGGCTCGAGACCATAATGCTCTTGTCCAAGTCCCTATGGTCAAGCCCGAGTGTTGGGCTCCCATGCCGAACTCACCAATGCCCTAGCTTGGGTCCACATAGGCCAAGTACCGGGTTCCCAGGCCAAACTCACAAGTGCCCCGATTTCTTGTGAAGAGCTTGGGACCCCGGTACCCATGCCAGAGTTCCCACTAGCCATGCTTGGATATCAAACTCTTGTGTCCAAATTAGGACCTGGGTCTCACAAGACTGGGCTTGAGTCCTCGGTGCACATACCTAGGTATAGTCATGGCCACGGTTCGGAACCGACCGGTTCCGGTTCGTGGCCAAGTATGAACCGGACGGTTCCGGGCCGGTTCCGGTTCAGGTTCGGAACCGGTCGGTTTGGAACCGATCGGTTCGGAACCGGTCGGTTCGGAACCGGTTCCGGGCCGATTCATAATTTTTCTTTTCTGTTTTTTTTCTTTTTCTTTTCCTTTTCTTTTTTTTTTCTTTTCTTCCTCTCGCCGGCCATAGCCGAGGCCGGCGGAGGTCGCCGACCGCCCGAGTGAGGCCGCCCTCGCCGGCGTCGGGCGAGGGCCGCCCTCGCCTGAGTTGGGCGAGGCCGGCCTCGCTAGATCGGGCGAGGGCTCGACCTCGCCGGCGTCGCGAGGCCGACCTCGCTGCAATTGGCGAGGCCCGCCCGCCGACGCCGCGAGGTCGAACCCCGCTGCCGGATCTAGCGAGGCTCGACCTCGCTCGCAATTGGCGAGGCCGGCCTCGCCCGACGCCGGCGAGGCCGGCCTCCCCTAAGGCTGGGAACCCTCGCCAGATCTGGCGAGGCTCGACCTCGCCGGCGTCGGCAAGGCCGACCTCGCTCTACCGGCGGGCCGGCCGCCGACGCCGGCGAGGTCGAACCCCGCCGATCTGCAGCTTTCTTCTTTTTTTTTTTTTTGAACCGGGCCGGAACCGGCGGTTCCCGCCGTCAAAATTCTGAACCGGAGGCCCGTAGGGCACGGCCGGTTCGGTTCCAAACCGCGGGCCCGGTCAACGGGCCGGGCCCAGGTTTGACCGGGCCGGTTCCGGGCCGAAACCGGCCTGTGGCCATGACTACCTAGGTACCTACCACGGCCTTGCTTGGATACCCAGCTCCTGTGCCCAAGTCATTGAAGTTAGGCTCTCGTTCCTTAGTAGTCTGACTTGCGTTCTTTGAGGTTGGGCCCTAGACCTCGATGCTTGTTCCCTAGTCCCCCATACTTGTATTTGGGTACCTGACTCTCACACCCAAGTTATCGTTGCTTAGGCCCAAGTCCATCAAGGTTAAGAATGGGTCTCCAGTGCCGATGCTTGGGTTTTGAGTGGCTATCTCGGCTCTTGCAAGCGAGACACCGGCGGCTAACTATTCATTCCATCACACAAATAGCGCATGTTTCTTTATGAAAATAAAATGAAGTTTTCCTTTTCAAATAACGGAAAAATTAATTTCCAATTAACTTTATGATTCTGATCAAAGATCAGAAAATAATTTTTGAATATTATTTTCTTAGGCCATGTTAAATTTTCCGCGAAATAAGCGGATACGACGGTAGTGGCCAAAAGCCAGCACAAGATCCTCTTCCTCCATTGGAACACCAAGAAAGAAAGAAGGTGGGGTCGGGCTTTGCTGCAAAACATGGGCCAGTCGGGCTTAGTTCATGGGTCCCCAGTTCAGAAGGGGCCCCATTTACGACGAAGAAATAATAATCTAACGGATGAAATCCCGCCACGCTGGAGCTCTGCTCCAAAAATACTTTGTGTTGTGGCGCCTCCATTCAGTTCACGTCTGAACTCCTCCGCTCGTTCTTCTGCTCCTCCAGAAGTTTCTCCGCGAGCCAGGATCGACCCAAACTCAAGCCCTACTTCCAAGTCCAAGGTACTCCGCAATTTTTGTCTTGGAGATCACAACCTCTGCTTCTCCATCCAAGCTTTGATGATACTGGCGAGCTCAGTTGTTACTTGTATAGCTGTCCTGACTGGATGTCCGTTCATCCTTACAATTTTGCTGCGTTATCATCTGATTCTTTGGCGAATATGACGGTAGCATTCGCTTTTTGTTTTTCTGACTCGAAAACTACTGGTAGCTACCAGCTATGATCACCGGAGCGATGGTGCAAGTTGTTTTAAAATCATTTTTTCCATTCGCTCTTTTGCTATCCGATTCAGTTTCCTCCTCTTTCTCCTCAATTTCATGTTCCAGGGCGATTCGTTTTGCATACCAGCGAGGATGAGGCCGGTCTTTGTGGGCAACTTTGAGTACGATACCCGCCAGTATGAGCTGGAGCGTCTCTTCTCCAAGTATGGGAGGGTTGAGCGTGTCGACATGAAATCTGGTACATCAATTATTTGATTCTGTCATAAACGTCACCTTATCGCCTGTATATACTTGCAAAATTTGTTTTTCACGCATTGTAATCCTCTTATGATGGTGAAGTCTGAACCTTTTTGGGGAGCTCGTGATTATGAGCTGACGTGGAACGAATCGGGTTTACCCATTTGTTTTTTAGCCCTCCGCGTGTTTTGCGCCTGATGCCGTCTTTGCTATCTTTCCTTAGTCGCATATTTTCTCGAGGGATACCGTTTATGATTCCTATCTATGGCTCAATTTGATAGGTGTCATGAGTTTGGCTGTGCATAGTAATCTAGGAATTATTTGCTTCCCTTGTCCCCCTTTCCAATTCCGTGTTCTTCTTATTCATGATAACTAGTTTTCACTATGGCCTTGCGACATGCAATTTTCCATATATTCTATGCATGTGTGGTGGTGACGATTCACCTCGTCCCTGCTTAAACTAGCTGTGGAAGTCACTGAACATTAACCAACTTGATATCTATTATCAATTTAGATTATATGCCAACCGGTTTACTGCTGGATGCACAACTTATCGGGTCGATATTATTAGGTGCTACCTTAATTTTGATGTTAGGTTCAGAAAAAGAATGTCGTTGTCTGGTAGGGCAAAAAAAATCCAGTTTTCATGTCCCAAACTGTTAGAAAGTAGAAACTGGTACTTGGCCCTCTGTTGTTTTGCGCGTCTATCTAAGTGGGCTGCATGTCTGGTCGGTGCTGCGATTTAAGTCAAAACGGAAAGATGACCTCTATTTCTTGGAAACTTCTTTTTCTGATAATTGAACACAATCTCTGGTAATTGAACCCCAATATAGTGCATTTAACATGCATATTGCAATATCACATTTTTCAAGTACTCGGACAGCTTGTGAACTAAAATAATGACATATGAACCTGCGGGATAAGAATGCGGCAGCAGCCACGAATCTGCATTCTATTCAGATAAGACCTCAATGTTGTAAGTGTTTCTTTTGACGCAGGAAATCTCTACTAGTGGAAAATGAGCTGAGCTTCTGTCTGACTCATGATTCTATGCTCAAAATTTCTTTTGGAAAGTAAACCTATTATGCTTCCTTTATCTTCTGCCACGCATGGGTTCAACATTCTGAATTTCTAGCAGTATCCTTCACTCTCCCACGTTGCTGCTAAGAGCTGCCAATAGAAGGAGTGGTCATGGTGGGATCAGAAATATTTGCCACATGTACAGATAATAGGAGGATGACTGTGAATGAATCTTGCCAATCATGCCATTCCGTCCACTTCCGCAAGTTGTGCTCTCTGACTGCTGAAGTATGCCTACAAATGACATCTCAGACCCGAGAATTTGGACTGAAGTCTTTAGTATGCCTCAGTTATAAGGATTTAGTTCATCTTGCAAGACCTCTACATCCTGCTGTGTCTTTGGTCGCCAGTTTTGCACAGGCATCATGTATTTTTAGTTTAAACTGGGTGAAGAAACAAAAGAACTGGCTGATCTTCTGGTGACTTAGCTGGATGATGACAATGATAGCAATTCTACTACTCCCGTTGAATTCTGCCATACCTTTGCAGGCTTTGCATTTGTCTATTTCGAGGATGAGCGTGATGCTGAAGATGCTATCCATGGCCTCGATAATGTCCCATTTGGTTATGATAAACGCAGATTGTCTGTTGAGTGGGCTAAGGTAGGCACTTTCCTGGTCTGTTCATATCTATTTCTTCCTTGTAGTGTCTCATTTTTCCCACGGGTGGTGCAACTGTCCTCGCGTGCCTGCTTTGAATTGGCATGGATACTATTGGTTCTCAATACAATGGGATGTATTCTTGGTTCCAGGGTGAACGTGGACGGTACAGAGATAGTACTAGGTCGATGCCGAACCAGAGGCCCACTAGGACGCTGTTTGTTATAAACTTTGATCCCCTTCGCACAAAGGCTCGTGATATAGAAAGACACTTTGAGCCCTATGGGAGAATACTTAATGTTCGAATCCGGCGTAACTTTGCATTTGTGCAGTTTGAGACACAAGATGATGCTACAAGAGCTCTTGAATGCACTCACATGAGGTAGTATGCTGTTACATCAAGACAGTTTTAGCCTCTGTTATTTTCTTTTTCGTCTCGATGGTTTCTGGCCTGACATATTTGGATGCACTTCTGGTGTTCAGCAAGATGTTAGATAGGGTGGTATCCGTTGAATATGCTTTGAGAGATGATGATGAGCGGGATGACATCAGAGGAAGTTATGGTCGGCGTGGGAGTAGTCCTTATGGGCAGTCGCTGAGCCCTGGATATCGTCGTCGCCCTAGCCATGAATATGGTCGTGCTCGCAGCCCTGGTTATGACCGATACAGTGGCCTACCTTACGGAAGTCCTGTTTATGATAGAAACAGGACTTCAGAGTACAGAAGATATCGCAGGTAGAAGTTATATTTAGAGATCTGCACATGATGTTATTTGATGTGGCTTTCTCCATGCAATCTCTCCGTTAAGACCATTTTCTTTCATGTTCTTGTTCAAACAGCCGCACACCCATTCGAAGATAAAGAACTTGGTGGCTTTTCTGCGAGGATCAGCATCTAGCTTTTCGACCAGGCTTTGCAATGTTGGCTTGTGCAAGAGATGCTCTCTCTCTCTCTCTCTCTCTCTCTCTCTCTCTCTCTCTCTCTCTCTCTCTCTCTCTCTCTGTGCATATGTGCACTCTGAAAGTATACCTGGTTATTGATAGCTGTAGTTATCTTTTCTCGTTTCCTGGTTACCATGGATATAGTTGCCAGTTACAGCACAGATATCCTATATCTCTTTGCCCGACTGATCGATTTTATTGATTTGCTTCAACTTGGACGTTTTGGCACATTATTTCATAGTGTGTTAGCATAGATATATAGGTGTCAGTTACAGCATAGGTATCCTATTTCTCTTTGCCCTGACTGATGGATTTTGTCGATTTGCTTCAACTGATAGAGGTTCTAGCACAATATTTCATAGTGTGTTGGAGAGACATAGCTATCGGCCTATTAAAGCATTCAGACTGCTCTTATCCTCTCCTCGTCGCTAAAAACATTCAAACTGCCATCTCAGAAGCTATAGAATCACTCAGTGGAATGGAGATACCAAGTCCAAATCAATTTCAGCAAGTACCTTTTAAACTCGCATTTCATGAAACAAAACGAAAAACTGAGTAAACTAGAGCACAATACCACGCTTAGGAGCAGCATGAGCGAAAGTCACAGCCTCTATGGTGAGAGACCTTGGAGGTTTCATGGTTTCATGGCCGGGCTTTAGCAGGTAGCAACTCAGCCACTGCTTTAGTTGTAGTTTAACTTAGTTCTTTGCAAGACCTGCTGATTGTTTTAATTAGATGTATGAAGTTCTTGAGTGCTGCAAGTTCTGAAGCACCAATCTGTCTAGTAATTTGACAGGCCAACAGTTCTTGAGTGCTGCAAGTTCTGAAGCACCAATCTGTCTAGTAATTTGACAGGCCAACTGATCATCCATCTCTTATGTGGATCACCAAGACGTGAAATTTACATTTTTGACCATTCTGTACAAAGTAGGAAGAAAGCGATAACCGTTTAATCGACTTTTGATGAATTAGAGAAGTGGCGTCTGTCTGTGGTACTACCAGTTATGCTTGACAATCTTGAATTTTTCGAGCACGACTTTCCCCTCCTTATACTTCTCAGATTCCTCGTACGCTCGTTCATACTTCCATCCCAAATTCTCCTGGCAATCGACACAGTATACATCCGAAACCACATGGAGACCGGTTATGAGATTCCTGTTCTCCTTGGGACCTTCTACTATGTTCATGGCGTGTGAGAACAGGAACGCCCTGCCACGGCTTGCCTATGAAAGAAGCACATTCCCATGATCAGCGAACCCCATCAATTCGGACAGCACGGGGTAAGTTGACCGAGGGACTATTCCTTAAATCAATCACGTGAGAATAGGCAAGAACACGGATCTCACCTGGAAATTCTTGGAGATAATGTCATCATGGCAACAGACTAGATTCCCACACTTGAAGCAGCTGTACAGACGTTGTTGTCCGGTCGAATCCGCCATTGCGAGATAAGCTCCCAAGTCAATAGCCGAATGGTCGTGTAGGTGGAGGAGGGGCAGTATTCATCACCATATAATATCGGCACTCGTTTGCCAAAACGATTCAACCAAAGATCGTCATCAATCTAAAGGAACAGAAGAAACATCAGTTCTATCCCGAAATAAGAATTTGATTGTGTGTAGATTCCAAACAGGTCGAACGAGACGCCCTAATGAATGTATTAAACTAATATAAACAGGTGGGGCAGGCAAAGACCGGATTGGAGAGCGTCTCCAGTACATTAGAATATCCCCCATTGCGTACAGGCCACTATATATGAAAACTAAAGTTAAAGAGAAGACAATTATATGCAGCAACTCCCCAAATGAGATGCTGCGTTTCCTTCTCTCTTGCCTCTCGGCCTAAACTAAAGAGCAAAGGCCGGCCCTAGCCTAGCCTTTAACCAGAGCTGCTCCAATATGATCATGGGGTTCACCATGGTTTCTTCTTCTTCTTCTCAGTGGGGTATTCGGCGGCGTCATTTGAATATGATTCAATCGACCAAATTCAGACGACTTGATCGTAATCTCTGCACATACTTCAATTCGAATTCGTTCTGCTATTGCTTTGAGATGTTCCTGAAAATGCTATGCATGTTACATCTTGATAAGGTAAGCAAGAGAGAGGATGGGAAAATTGACAATTTAGAATAGTAGCTTCAATGAGGTAGTTGGCTCAATCATTACTCCATCTCAATCGAACCAAGGGGAAACCTACTTTGGCTTGCTTCCTTTGATGACCCTACTTTTCGTTCTTCAATCATTAGATGCCACACATGAAATTTACACATCTTTGCGTGGTGCGAAACGATTGTATTGAATGTTGCAAAACGAAACAATAAAATTAGGAGAATGTGATGACTAACTAATTTGCAAGTCCAAAGACATGGATCGTGTGAATCTCTCATTTGCAAAACCCGTTAAAAATTCAAGAAAATTCTTGAATTGTCTATAGAATATGATTAACCAAGTTTAAGATGAGAATGCAGAGAGATTGCTTTTCCTTAAAAGTAGAAACCCCTCTTCCTTTTAGTTTTCTCAACAAATTCCATTGGTTACCTTTGAATTAAGGTACCGCAACCACATGGGGTTGGCCCACATGGGGGTGTTAGGCCAAGCATGTTTTTCCTCCTCGTTCAAGACTTGAATTGGAGTCATACGTTTGTTCACTCTCTTAGAACTATCCTAGAAGTACAGGCATGTGTGTCTTCGATAATTATTCGATGGGTACTAGATGGGGGGGATTGTTATACTTGATGGTGATGAGTCGAGTATTCAAAAAAGTCTCGAGCACCCCATTTATATAATAAAAGAATATTCTTTTTGCAATTGTCTATTCCGCATCAATTATACAATTGAGTTTTAAAGGTTTAACTTATGTACTCAAATCCTTTTAGCTTACACAATTTGTGAAATCGAGCTCTTATGTGCGTTCAATTAAGCAAAGGTGCATGTTGGCGTTGCAATTTTTGCCATTTAAATAAGAGAGGAAATCACTAGAAGTTTAAGTATCAAAACAAAATGGGAAAAAGATGAAATCTGAAAAGAAACAAGAGACAGGGAGAGAGGCGGAAGTGATGGTGGTGGCGGCGGCTACCGTTGAGAGAGCTGTAGTGGAGGTAGCCACCAAGGTGGTGTCGGTGGCGACAAGAGTGACACCTCCTACAACTTTTGCATCCTTTTCTTTTTCTGAGTCGCTTTCTCATTTTCCATTATATTGAATTTAAAATATATCCTATGCAATTCTAATAGAAAGCCCATGTCAGTGTTTATGGGTGTGTTCACATTAAAGGTCTCGAAAATGATTAGAATGGATGAATTAAAAGTTTGAAAACCCAATTACACAATTGAAAACGCCGGAACAAAACAAGTGAAATTAAGGTCATCTGAACGAGTATCTAAAGTCACTTGTTAAACATGCTTAAACATAGAAAGTTTCGATGTACAAAATATTAATTAGATACAACATGAGAAAAATAGTGCATGGGAGATTGCAGACGGAGTTAAAAATGGATGTTTAACAAAAATCCACGGAGGGTACAGGGGAACAGCGGCAGAGTTCTTACACGTTTTTTTGTGTAAAAGTGAAGGGAAGCATATGGCCTCTCTCTCTCTCTCGTTGTTTAGGTGGAGCGGGACGACAAGGAATCTCTTGCCATGGGGGTGAAGACACGGGACAATGTTCGGGACATGGGGGGGATGGAAGGAAGCATCGGCGGTCATGGCATGGGGGGAGGAATCCCAAGTGACTGGGACACCAAGCAAAGCAAAGGATCCGAAGCCAACGTTGATTGGGGGGGGGGGAGTGGGGCCAAACCCCATGATAAAGAGATGGATGCAATTGCAACGCACGAGACGAGAGGTCAGAAAGAAAGCGAGCTGAAGACGGGTGGACCACCCCAATACAAAAACCAAAAAAGACATCAATCATTATACGACCAATTTGTTTTGCGAATATAGCATCTGATCATGACGTTCTCCCCTTAACCTCTCTTTCTGTTTTTATTACAATCCCCACCGACCCGAACCCATCGAGGTGGGGGGGCAGGGCAGAGAAAGAGAGAAAAAGTCTGGTTGAGCAGATTCGTTGAGGGGGAGCCAATCCCGAGACGCCACGTCCCTATCCTCGCTCGCCCCTCGCCCTCGCCCTCCTTTATGATGTGAATCCATGGGCGAAACACCACCATCACCATCACCATCACCATCACCATCATCTTCCATGGCGATGTAGTAGCAGATGGCGATGGAGTAGCAGGGTGTGGAGAGAGAGAGAGTGTGTGAGAATTTGCCTCCCCCCCCACCAGCATCCCCACAGTCCGCGAGAGCTCATCAGTCTCTTGGGTGGTTTGTCTGGCGGTGGCGGCGGTGGTGTGGGGCGGGAGGGGATGGGGCTGCTGAGCAACCGAGTGGAGCGCGGCGAGATCAACCCCGGCGATCACATCTACACTTACCGCGCCGTCTTCACCTACTCTCACCACGGTCCGTCCCTGCCCCCCCCTCTCCCTCTCTCTCTCTTCCTCCTCCCCTTCGTGATTCGATTCGAGTGTTTCGGTTCGGTTCGGTTCGGTTGCTTGCCGTTCCTTTTCGCGAGCACCACTAGGCTTCCCGTGGGTCTTCGTCGCCCTCAATTGCCTCTGAATTGCGTGGATTCCGATTGCCCTCTCTTGTCTTCGTTCCCACGTTTCGGTTTCTTGCTGAATGTGGGGGTCGGGATGCTCCGAAACCATGCCTTTTTTTCTTTTTTTTTTACCGATTCTGTCTGTGGATTTGCTCCGGAATTGACATCATGATGTTCCCTCATTTGCTTGAAAGTTGTCGGATTTGATGCGAGTGTGCAGCTTTTGCTTGATGAGCGTATCGAGTTATCTACCAAAAGACACGAATGCAGATGAAGACTTTCGAATTTCTTTGCCAGTTGAATCGCTGATCTAGGCCTTTCCTGGAAGAGGAATTCTTTTTTCTTTCCCTTTTTTTTGCCCCTTTAAAGTTAAAGACGATCTCGAGTTTTCTCAGTTGAGTGGTTCCGTAAACTTGTTTCGCTGGCGGTCTGGATTACTTCAGCAGTTAGCCCTGCTTACGATCATGACTTTAACCGTGCCTGCACTGTGTATAAACGGAATTTGGAGTTTCGCGGGCTGCATCGTAGCAATTCTCGTAATGATGATTGGATAAGCTATATTTGGCGGTTTTGCTGCAGTGGATGTTATAGCAATTGCAACAGGATAGAGCATGTGTTAGACAATAGAAAGATATCGCATGTGGACTGACAAGAAATGGTAAGTATTCAAAACTCGAATTGGTCAATTCTTTCAATTGCAGAGCTTAACAATACCATTGAGGTATACAATATACATCCATTTAAAGATTAATGAATAGAACAGGTAGAGCTTAAGAAGATGGCACGTAATAGCCATTTGGGACTGCTGATTGAATTGACTGTGCTGCTGCATCAATAGTGTGTCGTAGCGACAGCAATGGTTAGGATGGATCTAATTGCTATATGCCATAGGAAGATTCTTACTTAAAAATGCCTCCTGTTTCTTGCTCAGTTGAGGTTATGTTTGCTGGTGTCTTGCTACACTGTGTAGAACGTTTTCTGGCTTGTACCCTTTTGGTTCTGAAAAACATAAGCTGGAAGCATATAAATTTACCTTATAGCAGTTGGGTCTTCAGTTGTTTTTGGGACCGACTGGATTGCCTAGTGCTTGAAGTTTGGAACATGGTGTCACTGGAACTTTAGACGAATTAGCATCCTCTAACCCCATCCAAGACAATGGATAAACGTATGTGCATATTCATCATCAGATGGCATAAGTAACAGTAGAAGGGAGATATTTGCTTCGGGGATAAAGTACCCCCCAGATCCTGTTTCCTGTTGCTAAAGTTTGTATGTATGGTGGAGCATTTTAGATGTATGCCACATGTTAAATTGAGAACAATTCTGATTGTACTCTGCACCCAGCTGTAGGCTTTTACTTTGATGACTCTGTAAAGGTAACAAGTATTTTAACTTTTTCATTGAGTTTCCATGATGAAATCTCGAATCTATTTGATGTCTGTCATGTAGGGATCTATGTCGGGGGAAGCAAGGTAGTTCACTTTAGACCTGAGCGTAACGCCGATTCAAGCATTGAAGAATCCGACTCCTATGATTCAATGTCTTCGTCTTGTCCAACCTTCCCTGACTGTGGATTCAAGCTACCCAACAGCGGTGTGACCCTCACCTGCCTGGATTGCTTCCTCGGGAAGGGATCTCTGTACTGCTTTGAGTACGGGGTTGCCCCCTCCGTGTTCCTGGTCAAAGTTCGTGGAGGCACTTGCACCACTGCCCCTTCTGACCCGCCAGAATCTGTCATTCACAGGGCAATGTATCTCCTTCAAAATGGATTTGGCAATTATGACATCTTTCAGAACAACTGCGAGGACTTTGCGCTGTACTGTAAAACGGGTCTTTTGATAATGGACAAGCTTGGGGTCGGAAGAAGTGGCCAAGCTTCTTCCGCCGTTGGTGCTCCCCTGGCTGCCATTCTCTCATCTCCTCTGAAGTTGCTAATGCCAAGTCCAGTTGGGGTGGCTACAGTAACAGCTGGAATGTATTGTATGAGCCGGTATGCTACCGACATAGGGGTGCGATCGGATGTAATCAAAGTAGCCGTGGAGGACTTGGCTGTGAACGTGGGCTGGGCAGAAGACGATCATGAGGAAGCAGCGGAGAGGGCTCCTTCTGACAGACTGATTACAGGGTGATGTAAATGAGTGTCCTTCATGTGCATATACAACGGCGTATAATCAATGATAGAGACTTCTCCTAGCCATGCCCTCATATCCATTACCAAAACTACTTTTTCTTCTTTTCCATCCTCCGCCCTCTGGTATTCAAACTTTGTCAACAAGTAAACAGTTATAATTGACTGCAGTTTGGATGTAATTCTTCGACGGTTTTAGCAATTGGTTATATTTAGTGTATGGCGCATCGTCATATACTGAAGCTTCTCTTATTTGTTTTCCTGTTAATCTGATGAAGAGCGACGCTTACTTGAACTGTGATCTTATTATTTGTGCCTTTACTTGCTATTCTAATGCTCAGGTTGCTTCAATTATGCCTGACGAGAAAGTTCATGTAAGACTGCTAGTAAGCTATTCTTATACCATTAAGTCTAGTTTCAGATTAGGGCAATAAACATTGAAGGATACTTATTATATTAAATAAGAATTTTGTTAACAGATGCACGAAACTCGTTCAGATGCAATTATAGGCTTTTCTGAATAGCTTACTAGCGGTCTTACATCCAAACCATGCAATTCTTCGACAGTTTTTAGCAATTGGTCATATTTTAGCATAAGGCGTATTGTCATAAATTGAAGCTTCTCTCTTTTCTTTTCTTGTTAATCTGATGAAGAGCGAGGCTTACTTGGACCATGACCTTATTATTTGTGCCTTACTGGCTATTCCAGCGCTCAGGTTGCTTCAATTATGCCTAACGAGAAAGTGATGTGAGACCGCTAGTAAGCTATTTTTATACCACTAAGTCTAGTTCCAGATTGGGGCAATAAACATCGATGGATACTTATCCTATTTAATAAGAATTTTGTTAACAGATGCACGAAACTCTTTCAGATGCAATAATAGGCTTTTCTGAATGAAAAAAGGAGATTTGCTTGTGTCTCTTTTCTTGTGATGCATGGTGTTCGGTTGCTTTTTCCATTTTCGATGTCCTGATAGAAATAACATAAGAGACTTAATTACCTTTCGAAATTGTCCTCAGGGACCTGTTTTCAGTAAGTGGTCTGATGATTTCATCTATGAAATGGGGCAAAAAGAGTGCAGATGAACATCTGGAGCTATAGCAGTCATAGAAAATATTGCTGATCCAATAGTTGCAGACCACTGAACAAAGAATTCTCTTTTCTCTTGTCATGAATGATGTGGAATCCATAAAGTCCAGCCAAGGTGGTGCATTGCATGGTGTCTTGCAATATGCCTAAAGCAAGCAATGGATGTTATCAAAGCCCCCACATCCACAAGCTGGTGAACCTTGCTTCTTCTAAATTCCCTTCTATCATACATCACCAGGCATGAAATCCAAAAAGTGGAACTCAAACTTCACCAAGAATTTGGTGAGAAAGTGTTATTAGACTGAGATTTGAATATTTAAGCACCTGACCCTGTATATGAATATTCATTCCCTTATATACCGATTATGATCACGAGAAAACTATGCCACCCTTTCTCTTCAACTGAAATTAATTTACGAAAGAGAGAAATATCTCTCTCTTAAGTGACTTGTGCTTATGAACTCAGGCCTCTGAAAGGGCCTTCATGGTTCTGCTTCACAACTTGGGTTATCTGAACTTTGGTCTTTGCTAGCGGACTGATTTTGTGCTATTTTCTCCTCATTGGAGGCCTTGAACTCTGCCAACTCTGCCAACTTGACCACTCCATCAACAGTTTCTTCAATTCTTGCCGCAATTTCTGTCAACAAAGACACTAATGTTGCCAGTGGTATTACACCAATGACAGGCGGTGCACGTTCTTTTGTAGTGGTCGACTTATTCTCATTAGATTCGTCAGCAAGTGGCTGCTGAAGAATGAGTTGAGTAGGAAGAGATTTCAGGGCATTTTGCAGTTCTTGTAGTGCGAAATTCATCTCTCCAACTGATAATTGTAACTTGGATGAATTGGTCGTTGTTTTCACTGACATTGAAAGTTCTCTCAAGACATTACATGAATGTGAGCACACTGCCATGCTGGCTTCTTTGAGATATTCCTTTAAATGCTCGGTTGCCTGATGCCAATAGGAATACACTCTTGAGTAATGCTTTAAATAGAATTCATGAAAACAACGAAAGTTCTGAATTTTAAAGAGTAGCTGCTGTCAAGTTTATGCACCTGCATTTCAGAGTTAAGACAACCACTGAGTGCCTCAATACAGCAAGCACAGTTGCGCAGGAGAGCTCCTATCTTGAGGTACTCTTTCCAGGGATGCCGGAAATTGAAAGGGCCATGTGCAGGTTCCCATCTCGCAAAATTGGCCTACATAGTAGTGGATACGAGTTATAAAACTTTTGAGCATTTGAAGTTACACAACAAGCATTTATTAGATAGTTTGCTGTTTTCGCTGTCGAACAAGGAGTTACCATAGATTCCTCAGTGGCCTTTGAGTTTAGCACACAGTTATATGCTTGTGTTTTATTGGAATTGTCTTTTTCGCTTGGATGCCCACTCTGATTGTCCTTGAAGTAGTTTGCAACACAACCTGTGCATTTATAAGTGACAAACAGAAACTTAGTATAGTTAATGTCTTGCTGTCACTAGTAATTCCACAGAGAGAGAGAGAGAGATGCCGAACTTGTGTTAACATGATTACCTTCGAGAGATTCAGCGAGCTTCTCCATGTTCCCATGGATGAGCCGGTGAAGCTCATCACCGGCCCAAATAGGAGAGACAAACATACTGATGAGAATGCATAAGGATGTGCCAATAGCTATTGTTGATAATCTCTGATGCGCCATTCCAACCAGTTTGTCAACGCGATAACCGGATACTGAAACTAAGCTGAAGGTGAGTATGAAGATCATGGCACCGTAATCAAATCGTGCTTTTACCGATGGCATGAACCGAGAAAATGTTGCTGCTGAAGCTGCAAAAGAACTTTTTACGTTAGCTTCTGCTATTAGTGTTCACTACTAGAAGATCTCACTCTTTAAGATGTCTTTTTCACCTACTTACCCAGTATGAAAACAGATATTCCAAGAATTACGGGCTCGAGTTTTTCTCCTGACTGACTTGCCACCCAGTGTACACCTATGCCAAGTAACCCAGCAAGAAATGTGCCTGTGGCTCTATTTATGCTCTTGCATAGTGTAGCTCCTGCATGTATACATACAAATGAATCTCAAATGGAGAAATTACATGACTAAAAGCGGTCACAGGTGAAAACAACAATGACTTCGTAAATAAGACTTCCATGATAAAAATACAAATACTAACCAACAGTGTGTTCAAAAACCACCACCACGGTCATGACAGCCCACATAGCATTTCCTCCGACACCATCGTATAAAGGCCTCATGTAGTAGAACAGCGAAACCAGGGACAGAGCAATCCCAACTTTGATGCCATGAATGACTTTCTTAGGCTCCAAAACTGCTAATGCCCACGCCTTCTCCAGAAATTTCAGGACCCTCGCCACGAGCCCTCCGACCAAGCCCTTCAATGCCAACCAAGGTTTGCAATAATAGCTACGTTCAGGAGCTGGTAACTCCGACGTTCCGTCCGGAACATTGACCCTCCACTCTAGCCCTCCCAACACTTGTTTTTCCATGACCAGATAAATTCGGATGAAAGCTGACTATTTGTTTTCTAAAGGACACAAACTGAAGAGCACAAGCTAAGCTGCGTATATGTGGAACGGCCTTTGTTTGGCTTTCTTCAGGTCACTTTGTTCTTGTCCTCGGTTGTGCTGTCTGCTCGGACACCCGTCAAGCATATATATACGACCGTCTCAAAGTTAACAGGAAGTTGAATTGGCTTACTAAAACATAAGATATTGCCCCTAAAGTAGTGGGGCACGTTATACGTAGGTGATATTTTCAATTTTGCTGGGTACGTAAGCTCAAAGTTTGGACACACTTATCAGTCACTAACATTATGTGCAAATTCTTATTAGCTCTACCCACGAATGCAATATCAGCCTTTTTTGGAATGAGAAAAGACGAGATAACATGGCCTAAAAAGGTCACAGCATGCTTTCTGCGAGACGTCATGGCACATGAAAATTTCCTGATGAGTTTATTTATCATCTCCAAAGATCTTACACGTCCCCTTTGATCTTTTGTCCTTGGCGACGAGTGCTTCTTCTCAAAGACCACTCACGACGATTCACGTCCCGTAGATATCCTCATTCAGTTCTCACGCGCGCGGATAAGGAACAACTTCAAACGCCACTAACTCGAGAAAGAGAACAGGAAAATTACCAATAAATTCCTAATGTATTTGTGTAAATTTAGTCTTAAAACTTTTAATTGTGTCAGTTAAATTCTCAACCTTTTTCTCATAATTTACCAATTGAGTCCATCCGGCCAAATTTGGTCAGAAATCGTTAACGTGGACACCAACCGTGCTGTTCTATGTGGCACGGCCGGCGCTAACATGTAATTTTTTTTCTAATATTTTTAAAAAAATTTATTAAAATTTTTTCTTTTCTTTATTTTCTTTACTTCTTTTTACTGTGGCCGGCGAGGGTCGCTAGTCATTGGGCTAGGGTCACTAAGCCCTTGCCGGCTGCGGGAGAGGGTCGCGGCTGCAAGCGACGCTTGCCTTGCTTATGACCACGATGGCCTTGCCCAGCTGGGCGAGTGTGATCCTCGCTGGCCACAGTAAAAAAAAAATTAAAAAAGGAAAAGAGAATAAAAGAAAAAAGATTCGAATATTAAAAAATTAGAAAAATTATCCACGTTAGCGTCAATCGTGCCATATAGGACAGCCGGCGTCTACGATAGTGATTTCCTGTTAAAATTGATCATATGGACTCAACCGGCAAAACGTGAAAAAGTTTAAGACTCAATTGACACAATTAAAAGGTTTATGGCTAAATTGGCAACAGTGGAATAGATTTAGGACTTCTTAATGATTTTCCGAAAAGAAAACAACTCCGTTGCCCGGAGATCTATCTTAACTTTTATAAGCTCGTCTTAATCCCAGAAAGACGTCTGCAAATTTGGAGGATTATGCAGTTTCGGTTTTGCATCATCCGGGGAAGGTTCTTCTGAGTCAAAAGTGAAATAAGTTATTCTGCTCGCCCATGTGCATGAAGTGGTGCAGCAATACAATCACGCACGTAACCGAAGCTGTGAAAATGTACATTCGTATCGATCTTTTGGCTAGTGGTAAAGTTCAAAAAGTGAGATAGTGACCTAATTTTAGGTACTCTACTAAAAACGTTTGAAGGTGCACTTGTGAGAGAGACAGAGAGGTGACCTAATTTGTCGTGGCCTAAAAGTTGAAATGCCACAATGGGGTTTAAAAAATTCAAGGGGGATCGTGCTCTGCCTACCAAGTGCTTTTCTCTTTAGTTGGTGGTCTTTAATTTACAAATATTAGGGATGATTCGATAAGCTGGTCGTGCCCTTTTCGCGTCATGGTCCTCTAATCGATCCTAATCCTTGACTGTCCTTGCTTCACGTGATCAATGAGACGGTTCTGCTCACCGGAGTCATTGATAAAACCTCATTACGACCTTTTTGGTGATTGTTATCCTTAATCATCTTTTGGAGTTTTGCATTAAAAAAAAAATCGTATCCACTTTTCATTCCAATATTAATTTGCATCTTGAGTTTGAAAACCTACAATTGACATCTCCAAATGGAATCCCAAATTCAAACATACCAATCTACCATCAAGCTCATCCAAATCCTAAACTATTCCTTCATTTCCCCTCTCTCTCTCTCTCTCTCCCGCGGGCTCCAACCAACGTCATGCCGCCACCATCTTTTATTGACGCTATACCGTCCCTAACCCCAGCTGAACCGTCTGTGCATCTCTCTCTCTCTCTCTCTCCACCATGGGCTCCGGCCAGCATCACGCCACCACCATTTTCGATTGACGCTGTACCGTCTATAACCCCCAGCTAAGCCCTCTATGCATCTCTCTCTCTCTCTCTCTCTCCCATGGCCGGCTTTGAACTTGGATGGATCCAGGTCAAGCTCTACCCCGGCAGAGCTCAACAGTTATGAGTCAACTTCAACACTGATGGTCGCAACTCAATTGGGATTGTAGGTGACATTGGCAGCATCAGGAGGGGAGGAGCTGAGCAATGGGTGGGGTAGGGTGTAGACAGATACGTAACACGATATTGTTTGTTGTAATCAATAAAATTAAACAGAATTAATAACTCTGAAAAAGCGATAACACAAATCGCATAGGCTGAAAACGGCAAGCTTAGATCGGGGGAAACGACTTCCCTTTTGACAAAAATGAAATCGCTTTCCTTAAACTACACTATGAATAAAAAAATAACCTTTTTCCTGAAAAATGATTTTCATGAAAAATATTTTTCTTTATCGTAAAGTTTTCGGTTAAACAAACGCATCCTAAACGAAAATGGCAAATTCGTAAGTTGGACCGAATGTTAGACGCGATTTGAAATGCTAAGTGCAGATTTTCAAGCTTAATGTGTGCAAAATGCCGAGGAAGCGGTAGCATGATTATATTTGTATATTTTCTCCATTTAGTATATATAAGGCAGGATAATTATCAAAAAGATTTTGTTGAACGTCTAATTACAGAGAAAGTTTGTAATTTCCCAAACACTATTATCCTCATATCATGCGTAGCCAGTGCATTGATGAGAATGACTACGGTTTCTTATTAACCAATGCCCAAGGGCGCTCAAATTAACAAGACCGTATAAAAATCAAGAGACATGAAATTCACTCCAATGCCTAAAATTTGCATTTCGTACTAGAAGGACAAGAATTTATGAATATATATATATGGGGACGCAATGGAGTCGAGAGCCACAAATTCACAAAACAGCCACACGCAATCACAAGGATTTTCCGCAGCCTGTTTCTCCATTTTCTCTTTGTTATCTTTGCGATTAAACCATTGCCTATGTGTAGTAGTAGTGATCAGATTGAAATCCCTAATTGTAACTACTCGTTTGTCACAAAAAAACAAAAACAAAAAAGCCCTATTGACCTCACCGCTTAATTATATACGCATCATCACAAAACACAATCACGAGCTGGTTTATTTGAATACTAAATATTCATTCCTTAACTACAAAATGTCGTTTTCTACTATAAATTTTTGTTTTATAAACATGGCGATAAGTGTCTATCTATCCATACTTGCGGTTTTCTTGTTTTTTTTTTTTGCGGGGGGGGGGATTATGAAACTTTTCAATCAACAAAATTTCATTAATTAAGCTAATTTTTATTGATTTAAGCAACAAAAGGAGCTAGTATTGGTGCTGTGTGTTAGAACGTACTTCTGTCCTAACTCCGGCTGAAAGCCGGTGGGACCTGGCTAGTCATGGGGGCCAATACTGATGGACGGCCGTGATTGGATGCTCGACTTGTTCGGCCCTCCAACGGTTCGATTTCTCTCGACGACGGTGATTAAAAAAGATTCAGCCGAATCATGCTGCCCAGTCCAATCTGGGCCATGGCCCATAATCATCGGGCCCATCGCAATACGGGCTCGCAACGAAGGCCCAACAGAAGCGGCGAGCCGGAAGCGTCGTCGTTTTCGAGCGTCGTGGCCCCAAGAGTCTCTCTCTCTCTCTCTCTCTCCGAGTCGACCTGCGAGGGAGGGAAGGCAGTTGGCGATGGCGAGCCGTCATAATTATCATCATCGTCTTCACCACCACCGCCGCCAAACCCATCCCTCCTTCCCCGAGACCTGAATTCCTGATTCTCTCTGTGGCAGAAGCACCGGCAAAAGCTCCCTCGAATTCACCTCCTCCTCGGTCTTCTCCGGTCAAGTCTCTCCGCGTGAGGCGGCTGCTGCGGGGGGAAACCCCGAACCGAAGAACAGAGCGAGGAGCTTCTTTCTTTTCGTCTCTGCTTTTTTTTATGCCGTCGAATTGATTCCCGGGCTGCGAGTGGCGTGCGCGCGCGAGCGAGCGCGGGGATCGTGCTTCGGGAGGCGGCGATGCCGAACCTGTATGTGACGGCGGTGCCGCCGGCGGATCTGAACCGGAACACCGAGTGGTTCATGTACCCGGGAGTTTGGACCACCTACATTCTCATCCTCTTCTTCTGTTGGCTCCTCGTCCTCTCCCTCACCTCCTGCTCCCCCGGCATGGCCTGGACCGTCGTCAACCTCTCCCACTTCCTCGTAATTCCCTCCACCTTCTCCTTCCCCCCACTTTAGAGATTCGCCTCGCCGCCTCTCGCTTGTTCCTTCCTTCCGCATGTGTTGAATGGAGCTCTTGTTCGCTTCTCGCCTCTTTTTTTTTTTTTTTTTTTTTTATTGCCATGCGAACCTCCGTTTCTCCACTGCTCTACTCTGCTCTGATGTTTTAGAGCTGGGCAAACGCCACCTCCTGCAAGCTCGATTTTTTATGCCTCAATTATATATTCAAATTCTATGGGTGTTTGGTGCCGGAACATTTGCACAGCGTATGCTCATATATGATGCACGTCTCTCCCTCTGTTAGGTAGGCGTAGGAGTAGGAGGTTCATGTGGGATTGACTGCTTCACATATCTTTAGCCTTCCTTCCTGATCTCTTCTCAGATTCCAGTTGAATTTGGTATTCGTGATTGGCAACATGCGATGTTATTGTCTGTTTTAAGGAAGAGTAGAGCTTCCCCCACCTATCAGAGCCTACCACCTGCTTCGTTCTGTCTCTATTGCATGTTGTATGAACATCTGATGTTTGCATTTGCAAAAGGTCAACTCTTGTATAGCTTGCCGTTTATGGAAAAAAAACGAGCCAGAGATTCAGCCAACATCGTTTCTACATGTCTTTTGGTAATCTTTTGGCATATTAATAGGATACTCTTAAATCGCAACGTGTCGCTCATAAGTTGATCGTCCAATTTACTGGTTGTAGACAATTATAACCGTCCCATTTGGCCCATCTCGCACTCCAAGGCAATTATCCATTCAGTTGTAGCGTTTGGTAGATAAGTGGCCATTGCTGGTTTAGGTCTGTTCTTTTCATGCCCTCTTAAGTGCCTTAACGTGGCCATACTGTTTTTGGGTCTCCTCTTTTCATTCTTGGTTTAGTCGCTTCACGCCTCCAAATACAAAATTCTCAGCTCTGGACTCCCCCTTCAGGTCACTTACCACTTCTTCCATTGGAAGAAAGGAACGCCTTTCTCAGAAGATCAAGGAATCTACAATGGCCTGACTTGGTGGGAGCAAATGGACAACGGGAAACAGCTGACACGGAACAGAAAGTTTCTTACAGTTGTACCGGTGGTGCTGTAAGTTCATTTCTGCAAAGTTATCTAGAAAAGATGATGCTATCATTCTATTCTAGGCTCTAGCATATCAAAGTCATAAAATGTTGCTAGATAGAATGCTTGACACTGCGGTCGTAGTTTTTATATCACCATTCAGGATCCAGGTCAATGGTTCTCTGTTGCTGCTCCATACTGTTTGGTTGTTTTCTATAGTCACGAGCTTATCAATCGGAGCAGTCGAGTTAAAAAAAATGGTTGTGACATTCAAAAATAGGGGCGCGATCGGGTTGTCAGGGTTTTCTAAAATGAATAGGGCTACATTTGCAGATTGTGTGTATAAAGTTTGTGTTGGTAGACTAGTCAGACGCGTTAAAACTATCAGCATATGGTGCGATTCCTTTTAGAACTATTATGATATTTGATGTCTACTTCAGTGGAGTAATACTGCACATTTGTAAAGTGATCGAGTATAATATGCATAAAGATTTAAAACTTGACTTTGATGCAATGTTCTGACGTTGAACGAAAAAACTGAAGCTATGAGTGACAGGATACTACATGTATGTGAGGCCATTATAAATCTCTTAAGTGAGCAATGTGGGATGCTTCAAATATTTAGTCAAATCAAAAGCTAAGATTGTATAATATTATCTATTAAGCTCGTGTTCCTAAAGTAACTTAAATTTTACATCACCTATGAGCAATGATGCCCAAGAGATGGATGGAACTATTTTGTCGAGAACTATATGGAAAAATGATGAGTTTTTGGTCTTCTCTGTCTTTTGGCTAAAGTTATTATATGTGTCAATTGTCATAGTGAAGGAAGTTTATGTCTTGCCAATGGTGTTGATTCTTAAGCAAGACCCATGGTTACTTTGCAGTAATAGTTATCTCCATAAGTTAGCAGCTCGAGGTTGTCTTAATGAATACGAGAAACTTTATTGCCTCTTCCAATTCTCAAATCTAAGCAAGATTCAAGGTTGCATATTATTTAAGTCGGTTGTGCACTGTTTTTCCTGAAATTACAAGTCGTGACCATCATCAAATTTCCTTCGA
The DNA here is from genome assembly GCF_021117445.2 of Syzygium oleosum. Classification (NCBI taxonomy): domain Eukaryota; kingdom Viridiplantae; phylum Streptophyta; class Magnoliopsida; order Myrtales; family Myrtaceae; genus Syzygium; species Syzygium oleosum. The sequence goes on along the minus strand of NW_026607516.1, from coordinate 3,347,191 downwards.
TAGCTAAAAGCATGGCCTACAAAAGATAGATTAGCTAATAATTTCATGAAAAATAGTAGTTAGTTTGGACGACAGTATTGTGAACTTCCTTGATTTCAAATTTTGGGTGTGAGTATCTGAAATACATGATTGCTCGACTCTACTCGTGGGGCAGTGAAATGAGCCTGTGCTTTGACATTCTCTTGGCGTTTTATAATTTTAGGTTGAAGGCTAGTTCTTGTTAAAAAAGGATAATGACCTTATTCATTCGTGTCATTAGAGTACAAATTTCACAAATTGTTGCCGACAGTGTTGATGGCTTTCACAAGTTAAGATCTACAGAGTGTTAGAGGAAGTGAACCTCGTTCCCTTTTGTTGTTCATTGTCCTCTTTGCTATGCTAGCGTCATATCATTGTGAACTGACTTCACTTTTGGGGTTGATTCATCATGCGAGCACCGACTCTTTTGTTCTAATGGTCCTTGACAGTTACTTGATAGCATCTCACACAACGGACTACCAGAATCCTATGCTCTTCTTGAACACACTTGCTGTGATGGTGCTAGTTGTTGCCAAATTTCCTAATATGCACAAGGTCCGAATCTTTGGAATCAATGCAGACAAATGATTGGACTCACCTGGGCATTTGAGACTATGATCTAATGAGAAGTGAGCTGTTTGTTCTGCTTCATCTCTGTGTAGAAGTCAGATTGGCATATGCTCGGAACAGTGTTATCGTGCCAACTGCTTTTCGAATCTGTCATATGAGTGTAGCAGTTTACTTATGTACAGCAAAGAAACTCCGTCTGTCCAGATAACAGAGCAAGCACTTGTTGCTTTTGTCAGTGTAATATCAGTACAACCGTTGCTTTTTATTATTGTAAATTTACTGTGCTCTTTTATGTTCTACATGTCGACTAGAAGTTTCTGCCATAAAAATAAGAGTCGTAGGGACGGACTAAGGGACTTCCAGACTGAACAATCCCAAGGCCTGTTGCTGACATTTGTTGCTTCTGAAATGGCTGGTGTTAGTTGTCGGTGTCGTAGCGCCTCGATTTTGAACGGGCGGTAGGATATTGTCCGTGGCCCTCGGCATTCTCAATCTGTTGTTGGGTATCCAGTTTGGCTTGAATCGATCGGCAAACACACGAACATTATCACGGTGAAGGACTTTCTGCGAATTTTCCTGATAGAGCTTAGTGAACTGAATTTGTAGCAGCCGTCAGGCCCCTCCGTGCCTTCCCCTTCTAACAACAAATAGAGTGGAGTCTCCATTATGAGGCTGCTGGAGAAGAGAAGGGGGTCTCTATGTCCAGAATATAAATGCGAATCGAATCGATCTCTACGAATTGACATCAACGGGCCATGTGCAGCCTATATGATACTAAATTCCATTTTTAACCAGAAAGTCTCCTCCGTAGGCTGAAGAAGATGGTGAAGGTGACCATAGAATATTGTCAGAATTTCTTGGCATAGTGGAGAATAGCTAGTGTTTATTTCAACACGCTTGCCTATTGGGAATGTTCCGGTGGTCCCGGGTCAGGCCAAAAAGAAGGGTCGGACTTGCACAAATTTTCCTTGGGTGTCTTTTACTTTGGTATATTTAAAGGGGAGTGGATAACATGCAAGTAATGATCAAATTCAGGCAACGACGCAGAGATTGGGGTCCTCCAAATCTCAGTGGATACTGAATAAAAAAGAACATTAGGTGAGCATTTGGTTGAGGCAGGTAACTCTCTTTTCTTTTCCATTAATTTCTCTCTGAGAGTCTCTGCCCACGAAGCTTCATCCTCTCTCTGTCCTAACACACCACCCGCCCCCCCCCGAATCACTTCGAAAAAGAGAGACCCCCCCTAATCCCACTCCCCGTTTACTGGCACAAAAGTCTTATCTTTATCTTTTACCTTCACAAATCAGGATCATCCATGCCCTCAATGACTAACAGCAGCTCAACGACTAAGTAGAGTTTCCGCACATCGAAATCCAGAAAACCGTAGGAACACAAATTCGCAGATATTAAGACTTCGATCCCCTGCTCTATTGTGACATTACTTAAAACCATAGCCATCTAACAATTTTTCTTTAGACATGCATGCGAGATGAATTGGAGTTCGAGGTTCTTTGCTAAGGAAAACCAGCTCTTTTGTACTTGAGAGGCAAACTAAAGGCGGTCTTCACTGATCGCATGCACCACACACATCCCATATCTTATGGATAATTGAGAAAACTTCTTTGATAAATTCATGATATCTTCCAGGGCATTACTAAAAGACTCCAGCAGGAAGATACTCTTAATAATTCTTCGGTATCTATTTACCTTTGAGTCCAACTTTTCCTTTCTTCGATATGATAAGAAAGCACGTCTCAGATAGGTAAACTCCAAACCGATGAACTTCATCCAACTTTTCGCTTGAGTAGCTTAGCAAAAGCAAACCCTTCTAAAGATCCAAAAAGCTTAAAATTGTTTAGGAAAAAAAGAAAAAGAAAAAGAAAGCCATACAATACATGTATTCTATCTGTTAGCTCTGAACAGTTTGAGACATGTAGTAACAACCATGAGAGGAGGAAAAAAAAAAAGGTTAACACAAAAGAGAGGAAAAGAGCCAGCACACGCAGCTTCCCCAGTTGAACGATCCCTCTCTACCACGATCCTCCACCTAACATTCCATTCCAATATGCATTCGAACTGCTCTGGCCCTTTCCATTGTGATCTACTTGATCACTGCCACCCGTGCTCGAAAGCTGCTTCATCATTCCTCCAAAAGGGAACAGTAACTTCCCAACATTCTCTTGATGAACAACTCCATGGGCACTCGCATACCTGTTATCCACAGAGAAGCTAAGAGAGGGCTTGAGTTCTTGCAAATTAAACCCTGCCGACGAGTAGATAGCATTGGAATCGGCCTGTATGTTCGCCGGGAGGAAAGGAAGACTCAAGCCCCTTGAACCCATTCCGCTAGAACTATTCCTGAGCAGCTCTAGAGCTGAAGAAGGTGCACTAGAGTTGTTATCTGGACCGCCACTACTAGTCTCGTGATCAACTTTGGGAAGTTGAACATACTGAGCAATTGTTGCGTGGTATTCTTGGGTGGCTGGAAAGCCCAAATTGAGATCTTGACCTTCGTACAGTAGTCCTGCCTTTGGGTTTTGAGCAGAGAAGTGAGAGATTACAGTTGATGGGTTAAGATCGGGGAGCCGAGAAGAAGCTGATGGTGACGATGACGTCGACGAGGTGGATACTTTCTTGTTCTTCCTCGAACCGCCTCCCACTGGGACATTTCTTAGAGACCCGCCGTCGGTCCAGTACCTTCTGCAAGTCTTGCAAAAGTACCTGGGTTGAGTGAGGCTGTAGTTGTTGTAATAGCAGAACTTGGTGTTGTTCGAATTACACCTTGGGCAATTCAGCTGCTCCTGAGGCCTTGCTCTCTTCTCCAACATGGCCCTATTATTGCATGCATCTGGAGATGTCTCTTCCATTCCCTTGACCACCCTTGTGTCCTAGTTCACAATAAGGACTCACAAAAATTAGGGTTTGGTAGGATGAGGCAGGTGAGAAAGGTTTTTATTCCCACTATGGGTAAAAGATCAATCTTCACAATTCGCCACTGACTTGTATGATAAGAACCATCTTTGGCAGGTAGGCTAGAGACAATCAAATCGAACATCGACAATTAGCTAGCGGTTTACGGCTTCTAGACATTAGATACTGTTCTTCTCCCTGGCCGAAGTAGCTTCTGTAAAAGGAATTAAAGAGAAAGAAAGGGAGAGCGAAGAGCTAAAAAGAACAAAGGCTGATTACAAATGATGCCTTTTCCCCTATTCCTTTATGATCACAGTTAACATAAGCAAAAGAAAAGGTGAAGAAAGGAAAAGTCGCAGTAAGCAATTGCCCTCACATTTCAAAAAGTAAAAGTTTTCACTTTTGCAAAAGAGAGAACAGCAACATGATGAAAGTAAGATCAACGCCAAAAGAACACCATGCATCTTATGTGCAGGTAGAAAAGGACACCAAACAAACAACCTCTCAATCCATGGTTGCCCTGAGAGAAAAAAGAAAGCTGAGGAAAAAAAGAGAGCTCAGAATTGCAAAAAATGAAGAAAGCGAGAGGGACAAGAGAGAGACGGACGTCTCTACCTGTGATGGCCATCGAGCAGTATCCATGAACAAGCCCTGATGGAGCAAATTAAGCAAAAAGGCAAAAGGTGACTTGAGAGAGAGAGAGAGAGTCCACCTTCTGTTTGTCTGGAGCTGCAGTTGATGCAAGAAAGAATGTTTTAGGTTGTATGTATCATGGCTTTATGCGGTGGCTTTACTTTATGAGAAAGAGAGAGAGAGGGAGAGAGAGAGAGGTTTGTTTTGACTACACCTCATGATATATGTTAGAATATTTTCTCATGGGGTTTACTGCGTGGGAATTTCTGTCTGATGTGGATTTCAAAATTGTGCAAATGTGTGTGTTTTAGCCTTGTCTTTTTAAATTCATTGTGGGGTGGACTAGAGCTGATGGTTCTCTACCTTTTTGACTCGAACGATGGAAAGCTCTTCATTTGATTCCTTGTCTTTCTAAAGGCCGTTCAATCTCATTGGCAAGGCTGAGATTTTTCAAAACCACAAAGATTTCATTACATCAAAAAGCTCCATCTCAGTGCATGCATTCACTCTTGATGTTTCTAAAAGCATCTCCTCAAATTTCCAGTTTTGCTCCATTAGGAATAGCTGAAGTCTTTTGGCACTACATCAACCCTCTTTTACTTTCTTGAGTTTTTTTTTCGCTTGGAAAAAACCCTCTTCATTTTATCTTCTCTGAAATCATTTTCTTCGTTCGAAAATAAAAATTCATCTGAAAGGCTGGTGACATCGAGGAAACTATATTTTGTTTTGCATAAGAGCACTATCTATTTATAACTACTCAATCCGTATAAAAAAAATCGAAGTAAGCTCACGAATATAGAAATTTGCATGAGTTGATTAATCTCTCAGCAAAGGAAATAAGGACATGGAGTTGTGCATGCATGGAAAAAACAGAAGGCTTTGGCCACTTCATTTGAAGCTGCAACAGCAGGTACACACCCATTTGAGCATGCGCATCTTTGATGTAATCTTTTGTTCCCTTCATACTTTGATCATAATGGAAGGGAATATATTAGAGAGCACAAAAATATGTGAAGGTGGAAAACAAAGGAAATGGAAAATGTAACATATAATATAATATATTATAATACAATAATGGAGGTGGAAAATGGCAAAGGCAGCCGACAGGAGCCGACAAAAGCAACAAGTGCTGGGGCCCATTCCACCCCTCGGTTGTGCGGTAGGAGTAGGACTGACTATGATATTCATCGCCAAATTAGCTTCAATTGTTGGTGGTGATTACCAAAATGGCTTTCCAAAGTTAATTCATACACTTTTAAAAAGAAAAATGTTTGCTCATGCTTAGCAAAAGTTTAAAAAAAAAAAACATCTTCACTTTTCTCTTCCAAAATTCCAATATATTATTCAAAGCCGTGAAAAACTTATAAGTGAAGTTACGTGTTGAAATTCGCATGTAGTCATAAAGTTTTAGATGTCATGGATTAGAGTCAAAGTGTGTTCATCGAAAAGTAAAAAAAATTCTATCTGGGAGCGCTCTTACTACGTGAATCATATAACAATTGCTGGTAACATTATGAAATGTGACATCTCGCTTGGATGGATGATACAAGGACAAGGGCGGTCTCTTTCTTCCTTTATACATTGCCGAAGTGACAGTGCCACCTTGCGACGACAAGTTACACATTACATGGACTCCGTGGAGTGGATGTAATAATAGCTTTTCCACCAGAAACGTCCAAAAGCCAAAAAACCCATCAAAGCTCGACTCATCATCATCACCATTCACCGTCGCCTCAATCGACGTTCCTCTGTCGATGATCGCAATCGAAGCACGACCCATCTGAGAAAAGTGGATCATCAGTTGTTGCTGTCGTGTCGAGGAGAATGGACCGTCCGGCCTTGAGAAATAAAGCCCACTCTCCATCCATCCAAGCATGTGTGGTCTAGTCATGAGCTTCATCACGAGATAGGCTGATCAGATGAACAAGTGCTGCTCCACACTAATACCTCACTTTAGCTCGTGAAATCCCCAGATCAATCAATGTGCTTCCTACATGGGACTATCCCTAATCGCATGCATGTCGAGCTAGCGCTTCTCATGCCCTCGACATCGAAAGTTTGAGGTTTATTCAAGTGCGGCAAAGAGTGTCTCACCCCCTGTGGACAGTTCATTTGAAACGAAGGCGGGCGTTGTCGCGTAATATAGGAATTAAAGTAGATTGTTTTCGAGTGCTCGGTCGCTTTGATTTCCTTCATGGATATAGAGCAGCCGGTTCAAACAGTATCCATACATTTCCGAAGGGAGGAAACTGTTTGCTTCTTTTGGCGTGCTTTAAGTACGAGATGACGAGCGGTGATGCTATTTTGGCTTTTTCAAAAGATATAGAAACAAAATATGTGTAAATTGAAACTTGTTTATGTTTTTCATTCTATCATGAAGAGATGCATGCATGCATGCATAAGTACTTTTTTTCAATGAACACATGCCTATAACCAAAGCCTCCATTAAATACAAATCATAGTCCAATCTAACATATGTTTAATTATTTCATAAATCGTATCGGTAATTTATTGTTTCGTACCCAAGAATAAGGGCTTTTCTTATGCCGATAAATTTCAGTAAGTGTTGGTAAGTGTCAAAAACGGAAACTACTTGTTAGTAACTTACCAATACTTTCATAAAATTACCAAACTTTCTTGATAGTGTGCAAATTAGTAATTTTTGTACTAATATACCAACTTTTATTTGTATAGCTTTGTCATGACCCTACTTGAGATGAAACATCATATATTTTACCTCGATGTGAGTTAACGGATTACCAAGTAAGCATGGACGATTCCTCTCACGAGATGGCACTCATACTCTTCTCGAGTTCTCTTAAATCCTATCGATCGCAACTTGGTTTGACTCAGCTGATTATGAAAAATTTGTTCTTACTATAATAGTCGCCACTAATTTATTGAAGTTAGATTAGAGGCTAAGTAAAATCGTGAGGTCGTCTTACTATTGTGAACCAAAGAATTCATCCCGAGAACTTAGTCCCGAGGACTTGATTACACTAGAGGTTAATCTAACACCCCGAAATTGATATCTTTTCTCTTTATGTAAAAACGCTTCATATCATCTCTCCAATTTTTTAATGTCCCTAGGCACACACATCTAAATGGTTGGGCATCGTCGACACAAATAATGGAATTTAAACACATTGATGGTTACACGAAATAGGATATCATCAACCACTGGGGGTTTACCCCAGTGGCCACCCTTCTCACTTGAGAAGGGGGAGGTGGAGAGTTCGAATCCCCACCTTCGCAGGGGGGTAGGGGTGGAGCCACGTAGTTTAAGATGTGGGTTTCGACGCCCACGCCTTGCAAGAGGTGGGGCGCAAGTCTGAGTGTGTATCGTGAGTGAGAGATAGAATAGGATCGACCAAAAAAAAGAAAAAGAAATAGGATATCATCATAAATAAACCATGATAATAATAAAGTAATAAAGTGAAGGAAAACCCGATACGAGTCGGACAAAGAATATCACACCGCATTAATATAAAGCTCCAAGATAGGACCTCGTGTTTAAATTTAAATATGCAGGTACTCTAAATAAAGATGCATACATCCTAAAACTAAACGATGCAGTGGAAAATCTAATATCATGAGATGCGACTCAGCAGGAATTACACTATTCCCAAAAAAATGTGATTTACCACCAAATGCAGGTTTCATTATTTTTGTCCTTTGTATTTATCATTTTTTGTCATTTTCCATTTACACTTAAGATAACGTGATTAAACATCTAAGTTACACTAAAACATGTCATTGAACAACAGATCAATCACGATAACACAAATTCGACAACAATATTAGGGCATGAGCATGCAATTTTGACCCCGAAATAGTATATGAAAGTAAAAGGGACACCCCGGGACCCTTATTGAAGCCAAATGAATCCTCGAAGACTTCCGTCGAGCCCTTGAACGTGCTGGACCACGAGCTCCGAAGGCTCGATCGCTCGTCAAATTGTCCCAAATGAACCCTGAAGCGCCCCAATGAGACACAGGGCCACCAGAACAGCTCAAGGCCACCTCAGGACCCCCCAAACCGGCGTTAACCGCTCCTCAACACGCCGAACCAGCCACGGTTTGGCGAGTTTAAGGCCGGGCGGAGTGGTCTTCCAAAGGACCGGTTTGAACGTTGTTACGAACTAAACACATACAATGATTTAACACAAAATGACAACACTATATTCTAACTTAACATGAGGTGTGACTTTACTTCGAGTAAATGAAGGTGAAACGAGGCTAAAGTGACACCCCAGGCTCTCGGCAACACATAGATCCGAGGCAAGCACGCGATATATCAACATGAAAATGAGGGAAAACGGGGATTCAAGTGGACCACAGGTCTGAGTAAAGGCGAAGTAAACAAGAAATGAGAGGAATTCTACCTTGAACGAGTGAGACGGGGCAATCACACGTTTGTGCTCACGCAGTTAGAGGGAGGAGGAAGGTCCGGCCAAGAGAGGGAGAGTGACAGAGAGAGCTCTCGGCCAAATGAGGAGGAGGGAGAGAGAGCTTCAGCATTTTAGGGGGGAGAGAAAGAGGTGTCTCGTTATCCTTATTCTTCTTGGAACTTTTTTTTGTGTCTCACTCGTATCTTCTATGTACATGTGTGTACGGTACTTACGAGGATCGAACCCCGGACCTGGTACTCTCCAGCCCCATCTCTCTAATCCCTTTACCAGCAGGTCACATGCCTATTCGCCTCTTTGTACTTCAAGATCTCCCTTCCTTCAGTTTAAAGTACACGAAATACTCCTAAAGTCCTCTTAGCCATCCCTTCGGCTAAGAGGCATAGGAGTTGGTGGGGCTTGGTGAGAGTTGTTGGGGGCTTTGTGGGCCAAGAAAATAGTCTTAGTGGGCTTGGATTGGAATCAAATCAGGCGGTGCAACGGCGGTACAATGGCGGCATTGGCCGGCTACCGGGCCTCCTTCGGTCAAAATTTGTTTTTATTTATTCTTATTTTTATTTATATATTCAAAATTTCTTTATATCATGTGATATAAATTTCATATATATAAATCAATACTAATATATATATATATATATATATATACATATTTTAGGTATATTAGTATAGTTCACTATTTAATAAAATTTTATTAGAGAATGATGGAGGGGAAAAAAGAAATAAAAAAACAAAATAATTAAAAAAAAGAGAGGAAAAATAATAAAAAATAAGCAAATAAAAATGAAAGTAGGTAAGAGTGTCGTGAGAGATTTTTATCATCTCCATTTGTGCAATTTTTAAGTTCATTTACACTGATCTGACGTTCATAGCAAATAATGGACATGGTAAGAAGTGAAAATATCCGGCTTTATTTCCACGCTTCACCAAACAGTAGATAGGATATAGTAAATTTCTTGAATTTCATACCATATCCTATCAAGCCCTATCCTGGTTAGAAATCCACGCGACCAAACGCAACCCTAGTTTCTACATGAAGAAGGTATGTAGTGAGAAAAATGGATGTCGATTCATGTAAACTCACTGTTTTTTATTAGGGTTCAAATTCCATCGTTATTGGCAAGCTTGATCACTAAGATTTATGATGATGAAAAATACATAATGGATCTGTAGGTAAAACGTGATGCCCCAGAACATCACGGGCAATACAAGATCTTTTAGTGCAATTATTTATTTATTATAAAGCATGTGGAAGCACAAAAATCACATCGCAAGTTAAACGTAAAGTTGACAAATTTGAATAATATGCATTTACATTTTTCAATTATCTTCCATCTTCCAAGTATCAATACAACTACAAAAAGAAACAGAATACAACGCTTCAACTTTGGGAAGAAGGTCGGGAGTTTGTCATTACTACCCCATACTCTTGCACCTAAAACCTAGCTATACAAAAGTCAAGTCATTATGCTATGGTTCGACAACCTCTCTCATTAACACGTCGTTAGCCAAGGGGGACCATCAAAACCCTTTAGTAGTCCAACGAGCTCACCGTCGATGTTAAAGTACCAGAACACAAATTGATGAGGGATCCATTTAGTATCCATACGTCAATCAATACAACCGAACTACACTTAGTATAAACTACTGCCGATTAAGGTATTAACACATATTGATATCCGCAGGCAAAATATACAGGAACTCTAAATCGCAATGGTGGAGGTTGATTCATCCTAGGAATCTGAAAAAATAAGGCATGAGTCAAAATCTATAAAATGAAATCTCTAAATCTAAGGTAGGAGATTATCTAGCCATCCAAAAAAACAACGCTAGATCAAGACGGTTACAAAAGAACTATGAGAGCCATTTGAATAAACATAGGTACTCACTCTGATTGAGGTAGGTATTTCCTAGAAAGAGTTGGTAAATTTGACGGACTGATAAGTAAGGAAAATAAATGTGGTCAATAGAAAATCAGTAAATTCAAATATAACCAAATAAACATTGGTAAGCAATTTCAATGAGACTTGGTAAACCATAACTAGTTGATAACCTAATGAGAACAAAAATGGTAAGTCACGTAACTAAAGGTTGGTAAACTCAGGGAAAATTATCCAAAAATTCTTAAATCTATTGCAGTTTTATCAATTCAACCCTAAATCTTTTAGTTGTGTCAATATTGGTAAGTAATTCAAATGGAGTTAGTAACCAAAACTAGTTGGTATCTCAATTGGAAAAAAAAAGTTGGTAACATTCTTAAATATATTGGAGTAAGAAAATTTAAGGCCTCGATAAGAAAGATATAAACAAGTTAGTGAAAAAAAATAGGCTTTAGTGGAGAAGATGCTTGTAAATATGGCTAGAGAGACGGATTATGGGGAATACGCCAACAAAAATCCATGTAGATAAGAGACAACTTCGTTTGAACGTCTACGAAAAATCATTATGAGCAACTTAGATAAATAGTTTACAAATCCCATGAAACCACACCATAATCGCAATTAAGCCTAGATGGAAACCAAAACTAAGAAATAATTAAGGAAACAAATATTGATTAGCGACCTTGCCGTGTCTACGTCAATCGAACTACCAATTTCGCTTGTCGCATCTAACTATAGAAGCCAAAAGACCCAAAGAGATTTCAATGGTAGCATTCATTAGCAAGACCCTAAACATTCATTACTCCAAATGCTAGATCGAGCGATCGGAAGTCCGAGTTTTAATTACTTTGGCCAAAGTCATAATCACTAGCTAAGAAAGAGCACGTACCAAATGGCCTAAACCCATGAACCTTAAGACTGGTCCAGAGAGAGATCATATCACATCTCATTTTCTGTCAGTAAAAAACTTATTCTAGTACAACTTCCCAACTCGTCTGGGTCCAGAGAGAAGATCTTGGAGCATTTAATTCGTGCTACTGTTCTTTTAATGGGAATCGCTACCAATATTCACTCAAAAGCTAGTTTATGTCAGTAAAAATCAAGTGTATCTAAATCTTAGCCGCAAGACATATCCATATAACGAAAGAAAATGATGGGGTAAAATGACAAATCTACGAGGAAAGTTCGCTTCCGATGAAAGTCACGTACATTCACGTGCGCACAATGCCTACAAGTTCGAGGGCAGATCCCCTCCTCGAATCCTTGAAAAGTGGACGTGCCGACTTGATGACCAAAGTGAGGCCTCCCATGCAAAGCATCTTGCCTTAATGAGCATCCCATTTTTTTTGTTCAACAACGTTGATAAACAGCATCATGTTGTCGTAAAATGGAATACTCATTTGAGCAAGAGGCCTTCCACCGGAAGGCACAGAGCAGCACCACCATAAAAGGCAAACAAGAAGATGTATCGCAGTGCTTATTATGATGAGAATGATGTGATTTTGATGGGAAGAGGAAGACACGGACGGGCCTCTCTTGCGTTTTATACGCATGGTTCTCTCATCTGCCAAGAGTGGAGAAGAAGCAGAACGTTTGAGAGGTGGTTGCAACAGCCTAATCTTTTTTTCTTTTTGCGCAAAATGGGATAGTTGAAAGTATAGTAAGCCAAGCGGGCTTCTCATCATCACTCCCTTCCCTTTGTTTATTCTCCTATCTTAAATAAAGTAAGGAGTCCGCAGTTGGATGATGAGTTTGGCTGTTAGCTGAAGTCTTGGGTCTTCTTTCAAAGTCCTCGCGGTCCATTCTTGGACATGCATGCTCATGGGGTCGTTCACCAGCTACTTTTCATGATTGTACTTCTCATAAATGTCTGTACTAAGCTTCATGTACTGAGGTACTTAGCTCTAGCAACCTTGTATTTCTTCGTTTTTTATTTGGAGGTTCATATTAGCTCTAAAGCAATGGTTTTTTTACATTTGACTATAAGAGCGCTTTCTCTCTCTCTCTTGAATTTATGATCTTCAATCGCCTCGAGGTGTATCGTGCGGTGCTGCTTCACTGCGACTGGTTTATGGCGATCAGTTTGAAAAGACGTGAGTGCCTTCTTCAGTAGATATTTGCAGGTACATGTGTAAATAATGCCATCTTTTTGCCAGATTCACCATTTTAACTTCATCTTCTGGGTTTGACCTTTCTCCCCCACCCATCTATACTGCACTTTTGGCACTACAAGACTGTAACCACCTTTCAAAGGATCCTTTATCATCAGCTGATATTCTTGCTAGCGGGACTTCCCTTTGAGATTAACTAATCAACAGGTCCTTGGGGAATTAATGGCGTTTTACTTTATATGGTGCTATCTAGAACTTCGCGGCTGACGAACTCTGGTGAACTTCCTTTTTTATTTTCGACTTCTTTGACACGCCTTAAGATGCACCTAACTGATCCCGAGTCATTCACGCGATTTTGTCCCCTCATTCTCTTCAATCAAACAATTTTCTATCCAAACTAGGACTGGTCTAAAGAGAATCTTCTCATTCCGTGGAGCTAAGTTAGACTCACTCAATATGGAAACTAAGATAGATGACCCACGCAACGCGCCGAATTTGAATTCCATGCACTGGCTAGAGCTTCTTTCACGGAAGCCGGTAGAAGACCCGTCTGAGCTAACCGTGAGTTAGTATCAATCTCGCTATATCAACTCTTCATTCAGTTTGTATCCTACTATTCTCATCTATCGAACCACTTTCTAGGAAAAGACAGACATCTGAGTCATACAATATATGATTCCTACCCTGTCTCTTTCCATCACAACACGGACACCACACGGACGCAACACGGACGTTAATAACGGCAAGGCATCATGCAATGACCTGATAACGGCGCGGCTAGGTTCATTGACAGTTGACTACAACACCTTCCTCCGCTTGCTTGGATTTTCTAATCTTTTCAATATTCTTCTCACTTTAGATTAGACTAAAATTTGTTCTCCTCTTAAAGCCGGCACACATATTCATGGTTTCATTCGGACTTAATTATCTGGATTCCTCCTATCGGAATACATGGGCAAATTTCTTACAGGAAGTCAACTTCATCTCTCGGAAAATCACAAATATTGGACTTTGATCATAATCCAGTTTATTATACATTTCCAATTTGATCCTAAATGCCATTTTAATTTCATGTCCAACGAAGTGATTCTTTGTGTTAGTTTCTTCTCTACAACTTTTAACAGGTTACAGTTTCAAATCAATTATAAAAAGTTCAAACTAATTAAATTAAACAAACTAAAAGTACCTAAGCACCGACAGTACTTTGAAACCTAATTGGAAACTAAGCTGCTGAAGAGTTTTAGTGACTTCACTACATAGAGTTTAACATTAATGCAAAAGAAATAACTAGCTAGGGTTGCTTCACGAGGCCTATTATTGGATGAGATAATATTATAAAATCCACATGCCGTTGGAAGTGATACTGCCTTATTAATGAAAAGGGTTATGTAATGGATGCTATTTTAGCTTTGACATCATGAATGGCTCGGTTAGGTAAGTGGTGGTTGCGATTGTCAACTGGATCGTCTATGCATCTCATGCATGGCATGATGCTTAGTTGACTTCATTTAGTATAGGATGCTGTCAAATTAGAAATGCAAGCTACAGATATACATTATTGGGTCAAGATCCTCGTTCCGGTCCGGAGTCTCATATATCGACATTGGACATGAAACATCGCATTAGCTACGAACTAGGAAATGATAAAGAGAACGAGCATCCTCTTTTTATTCCTGATCATCGCTTCTTTACACTTCCATTTCATTCAATCAAAGAGGAGAACAAATCCAGCGTATCACACACTTGATGCCAAAGAATTATTGAGTGGAAACGGCACAGTTAAGCACAAAAGCAAAAAGCTCTAGCACCAGGGCAGGTCTGCCGGCGGATGAGGAAGGGTCTCGAGTTCCCCTTTGCCATTCTTCACTATAAGCACTGAAGCTAATCCCCAAGACAAGTGTATATCGAAGTGACAATGCATGAACCAAACTCCTGCATATCATTAATTAAACTCGATTTATGTTAAGCATCTCCAAAAGAAATGACTGGAACGCGCTAACAATTACAAGGCTCATTCCAATCACATAGGCAGCATAATCACAAAGACAAGGAGGATTGGCTCACCTGGATTGTCTACGACAAATCGAATTGCAGCCCATCCGCCCACGGGAACTCCAATTGTGTTCAAGTAAGGCGGATCCACCAAGTTGAATTGTGCGGTTTGGGGATTATAGTTGCCAGAGCCATATCCTACTACATAGAAGCTATATCCATGAAGGTGAATTGGGTGGTTTTCCGTAGAGACCGTCCCTGTGTCCTGTAATACGAGTTGCACCCTAGTTCCATAGTCAAGGACAAAGGTTCTAGTTCCGATCACCGATTGGGTGTTGTTAGGACTGTTATTAGGTGCGCCATTGACAAAGTCATAGAACTTCAAAGGCACGCCAGGAAAATCCTCAGTGAACTGGCCGTTAATTCTATTGTAATAAGCTTCGAGAAGGGAAATTTTGGGTATGACAAAGCTTATATTGTTCATAGACGCGGCCATTGTCCCATTGTTCAAGCCCTGGCAATTTTGCTGTGGCGTTGGGGAATGGCATTGTTGAACATTTAGTCCTATAGTGTAAAAGAGATTCTGATCTATCTCCTTTGGAACATGACCAGATTTCAAGCTTCTAAGCCCATCCATGACAGTCTTAACTGCAAGATTATCATTAAAACTGGGTAATCTAGCAGGCAAAGACAGGGAAGTGGGCAAAGCACCAAGGTATTGGAAGTATGCTATGGCCGATATATTTTGAAAGGGTACGCCCTGGGCCGACATGTAAGGACCCATGGCCATAGAATATTTTCCAATGGATTGATCGGCTGTGACAAGGACATTCATTGTCTGGCCTGGTCCAAGCATCACGCGATCGGTCATGAATGGTTTCGTGTACTCTCCATCAGCTTCAACAATGGTCATTCTGTGATTTGCAATGGAGAAGAAGTTTTCCGAGTTCAGACCTGCATTTATCAGCCTCAGCAGGTAGGTCTTTCCTGGCACCACGTCAATCTTGTATGCATCTGCAATTTTTGGCAATATGTATAACAGGAAACTAGTGGTGAGTCCATGCAAACACAAGATTACGTGTGGTTTACCAAGTTATATAACACGGTGATGTTAGTTATAATAGATTTATGAAGATAGTCATCGGTTCATACGGCAGTGATTGCTTTTCAAGAAGATAGTCTTAACAGGATTATAGGATATCGAGCAGTGCTGAAGCAAAAAAAGCCCGTCACTCACACTGGAGACTACTAAGGACTTACTGTTTTCAATTTTGCATCGGGTGCGGAATGTTGTAACTGGCAGTAAATTCCTAATCAATATCTAGCTATAAGGTTTCTCAAATAGATGGAGAACTCTAAGGGTTGTAATAGGGTTGTAATTATTTGAGGTCAGAGTTTTGCTAAGAAGTACCATTGTTGGAGCAATTGTAGTTAGGGCCAGGATGGCCGTTGATCGTAAATGCATCGGCTGGCGGAGGACCTCCTCCGCTAGCTAGAACAGCTTTCTCAAGTTGTACCACATCCTTCAGCCAATATTCCCCTGTAATGTCGAGATTATGGTTGAAAGATCTTGAATAATTGTATTTTCATGCGTAATTATGTAACTGTCAGTGCAGTATACCAGATTTAGAGTTGGATGAATTTTGTGCAGAAACATGGTTCATAAACTCGCAGGCAAAAATTACTTACCTAGAATAATGATGTGCTCTTCATAAGGATATGTGAAGGGATAAGGGACCCCTGTCTTAGGATACATGACTATAGCACCATAGACAGTGCCCCGAAGCCAAGAGTCATGAGCATGCCAGAGAAGGGTACCTTTCTGCTTTACCAATGTGAACTCATATGTAAAACTCTGTCCAGCTTGAATAGGACACTGAGTGATGTATGAAGGTCCATCAGACCAGCAGGATAGCATCTGCCGGATGCCATGCCTTGAATCAGCCGACACAGCAAAAGAATACTCAAATTAGCAAATTTTTATCCTCTCCCATGCACAAAAAGGATTTCTGCATTTTTCTTACCAGTGAATTGTGACATTGTACGGACTCTCGTTTGTAACTTTGACGATCACTCTATCATCTTCTTGGGCGTAAACAACTGGTCCTGGATACATTCCATTGACTGTTACTATGTCCTTGGTGCTGCATAGCTTGGTAATCCTTGTGGTTTGCACCTATTCATTTGAAGTTACATAGACAATTGTTTGTTATTAGTGTCAAGCATGGAACAATGAGAACTTGAACATAGAGAGTACGAGCGAATCAGGTAATCGAAATAAAAAAGATATCTGACAGATGTATATCAGTGAGACCTTGAAGTCATAGAACCTGGTCGATCTTCCTCCAGGCCACTGTGCAAGAACATGCAGAGAGCTGAAACAAGATATTAATGAGATAATGGAGAGCATGACCCCCATGGTTAGCTTCTCCATCAGGGGTTAAAACCAGAGATGGAGGATGATGAGGCTTACAGTGCGGGGTCATTTAATAGAGAACGAACCTATCTAATCACATTTAAAATATTCGAGTTAAAGATAAAAGATTTTGATGCTTTTTTGTGACCATCATCTTTCATGATTCCTTCATGATGAACTCAGCAAAATAAGGCGCTGGGGGAGTGACTATTTGAAGAGCTGACCAACCTGCTAAAGGATATAATTTAGCTACCTCTATCTCTTTGGTTCTTTACTATTAAAGTTGAAACAATTGTTATACCTGCTCCGTAGTACCATGTCAAAACCACAGCAGTACAAGTAGCCGCTGCATTCACCTTCTTATAGCGTCTTCCTCATTGTACAAGCTTTGAGAGGTAACTCTGTTTAAGCACGAACACATTGCTATTCGCTTCTCCTGAAAGCTCATGTGTATTTCCATTTCATGATACGTCATGTGCAAGGAGTAGGTGAGGGGAAAGAAAATTTGAAATTCTTCAAAAGACAGATGAATACTAGGTACTGAGACAAAGTCTATGTGTGGAA
This sequence comes from Syzygium oleosum, assembly GCF_021117445.2. NCBI lineage: Eukaryota > Viridiplantae > Streptophyta > Magnoliopsida > Myrtales > Myrtaceae > Syzygium > Syzygium oleosum. The sequence goes on along the minus strand of NW_026607516.1, from coordinate 3,329,692 downwards.
CTCTTTCTCTTAACTTCATTCTTCATTTCAGGACCTCCTCCTCCTCCACCTAGTAGTCATACCTTATATTTGTGTTTCCACCCTCATAGTTAGACCTCTAAGTGCTATCAATACATTCTGTACTTCCGTAAATTTTCTTTGATGTCTCTGTCCCTAGCCTTTCCTATGTTTAGTCACTCATCTTATCATGATAAGGTATGTAAGTAGGTAGGTGACCTATTAAACCATGGAGGGATCATAGTTCTTTGTGTACCTCCTGTAATCTGGATATATATCCAAGGAATTAGTTAATGTAGCAGTTGTAACCTAAAACAAGCCAAAACAGAAACAAAAAGGTTGAAGATTCTAAGTCTGAGCGGCACCTTTTTGCACTATACATAAGTTTGTTTGTTTCATAGCCTCTAATATATATGTCAACATCCAAATCCCAGATCAAAATAGCCTGCATCTTTTATGTGCATGCATGCACAAATATGCATCATATGAGTATTTCTTATTCATGTGACTGTCTCGACTATTCAAATGCTCAAGTGTGACAGGCAATGACAAAAAACTCTCCTTTGTTGACCTTCTTCTTTTTTTAAACTTTGTTTGAGTGCTACACCAGAACTAACTCTTCGAAATATGTCAAGTATTCTTCTCAGAAAAATGTTCAGGGAAAATGGAACCTCCCTATAAGAGCCTTCTTTGACTTATTACCAGGTGATGTCTGAATAACTTGCGTGACCCTGCAAGACTGACCTCAACAAATTGGAGAAACCTGCACTGACATAAGTTACACTATTACCCGGCTACTGCCCACGGAGTCAAGATTATACATGACAATTTTCACATCTTACATCCAAAGTAGAGGGTTTTAATCAAAACCAAATAATGTGCGACCATAAGTATTCTTGAAGTGATGAAGGGCAAGTTCCCGTGCTTAGCAGGAACTACAGTCCAAACTGCATAAGCATAACAAAGAGGGCTTAAAACTTCCACCCCATGAGCAAAAGAAGCTCGACTCTAACAAAGTCTTGCTAGCGAAGGCTTTTTAGGAAGGAGAAAGACCGACTCGCTCTTTGCCATCATTTGCCAAGGTTCATTCTGTAAGATTGTCTTTATTAAGTAGTCCATACAGAAGCACAAACAGGGTTGCTATCATGGTGAATGGGTTCATCCTGAGCTGTAGCTTTAAAGGAGGTATCCACGCCGAACATGGACACTTTTTGAGAGACCGAGGAGAGAACTCATCTACCAGTCCATTTCCCACCATTTTGCGTGCTAACTGCCATCTTTGGCAGAGGAATCTGGAAATGATGAAGATTCGGAGGAATTGTACACCGACATAGAAACATCCAAACACCAACCTCTGCTCTCCCCATACAGCTTCACTTCATCTGTTAATTTTAATGTGCTTATATTGGCAAATCATGCAAGTTTGTTGCCCTTAACTACTCCGGTTTTGTCTCGTACTTCATCCTTAATGCTGTATTTTTCTATGGATAACTCGTAACATGGTGCAATTGACTTGAAAAATAAGCATGTGAGACTTCGTCTTCATACTGTGAATGAAAGTGCCTCAAGGCCATAATCAGGAGAGAATAATGACGAACTTGGCAGCTTGATCATTATTCCACAAGACTGAAAGACCATCGTAGGCGGGGAAGCAAAATTCTATCGATAACCAGATTTGCAATTCATAATAGTCCAAGATATCCATTGGATAACCAGGAAGAGAGTTCCAATAAAATGAAGCCAGAAACCATATTTTTTCCACTGTGGGTTTCCTTAATTACATATTCGGAGAGATGCTGACCATCATTCGTAATGGTTTGTGGATTCCGAACAGCTATACTGGCTGAACCTATAAGATTGTAACTACAACTCGTGAAGAAAATAACAAAGATCATTTCATAAAGCGTGGTATATCACTGTACTGCACCCAAACAAAAATTCATCAAGAGACAAGTAGAACACAGTGGCAGTTGAGTACATTAGCACTTTAGTTGAGTCAATCTAATTGACAAGCTGGTCCACATGCTTTGGTATCTTGACAACAAAGTAACATGTTAATTCTCAATGAGAATTGTGGGTCTACCCAGAGCTTCCAGTGGACCGCATCTTGACTTCAGAGAAATTAGCTAATACACGTTTGTTTATAAAAGGGTAAAACCATTTTTCTCCATATCCTGGTAATCTCCCTGATAGAAGAAAACCACCTAATATTTCTTTGGTTACCCAGAATCCCAACCACAATCAGCTAAAGAACATGTTGCTTTCATGAACCCAACCCTGGCAAACAAAAAGGAGTCAGCTCATACCAGTTACCACTGACCAGACAGATAAATGAGTTCAACCAAACCGGAAAATGATACTCTATGAAACTCCGTATAAGAATTTCAATGAAGCAGCCATCATATTGACCGTAGACATCGATATCATGACCAAAATCACATAGGAGATGGCCATATCTCATAAAATCCTACTGAATAGTTTCACAGAAACAGAAAATGCCCTCGCTCTAGCCCATTCAAATAGAGCAAGTCCCTAGCCATAAGTTGGAAATCATTATATTTATTAGAATCAATGATGGCAGATGAATCCCACTGATAACTGACGAACTCAATCAACTCCTTTTCTGATCACAGATAGGCCTAACAAAACACCTTCAATGCATGCAGCTTCCCAGCAGACTCTGCGAGGTAACATGTACGGGCCAAAAGCAAAAGCATCACATCAAGCGATATGTGATCGTAGAGATATAGCAGTGAACTCAGCAACTGTGGTAAAATTCAAAACCCGAGACAGCAAAATTGTCTGTAATCTATGCCTGAAAATAATTGCTGTGATCAGCTAGAATCAGAACCACGAGAATGCCATTGTCTTCTCCCAGAGAAACTCAACTCTTATCCCACCACGTGATATGACAAGGATGTCAATCAGCATGCGATGCCCAAAGCAGCCCACATAGTAATAAATTCAAATCCAGACGGCTACCCATCTGAGAATAATTAGCGAGCATTTAAGCTCAATTGTCAAGATTCTGAATATACACGAGCAGTCGATTCAGCTCTCATCCATTTAGGGGCAGAAATCTAGCAGCAACATCCAGTTCCGGGCCGAATCGTAACACAGCATATATAACAATTTCCAGGTTGACGAGCAACCAAGGACATCTATCTAGATAGCCCGAAAGCCCACAGCTCTCTATCTACACAAGACTTGACGACGACGAGCATCAGACAAAGCAAAAAAATCACATCTTTCTCGTTTATTTGTCCCCAATAATTCAACAGGAAACGACCCTTTTGAACGGAGGATGTAAGCACAATCGATCGGAGGGGGAACCAAAGCTAATTAGAAAGGCAGGGGGCGGGAGCGGGGGCGGGGGCGGGGGAGGGGGCGGAATTGCCGCCCGCGGCGGCGGCGGCGAGGGGATCGTGAGAGATGGGCTTGGTAAGCATGAGGGGGCGGTGGTCCTTGGACTCGTCGTCGTCGTCGAGGTCGGTGGTGCTGAGGTTGATGCAGGAGCAGCGCTCGAGGGAGGCGAAGAAGGCGGAGGCGACGCTGGCGCCCACCCAATTGGCCATCCTGTCCAGCTTCTCGCACGACATGAATCCGCAACCGTTCTCTTGCTGCTGCTGCTGCTGCTGCATCTTCTTCTTCTTCCTCCTCTTCCTCCTCCTTCTCAGGCGATGTGATCTGAGAAATTCGGGGAAATCGAACCGATGATGATGGCTGGAGAGAGAGATGAGCGCGGAAGAAACGAGCGCTTGACTTTGCTTTGCGGGTGTGGCTGGAGAACGGACGGTTGCTTGATTGCGAGTCTTTTGTCGTTTTTACCGGTATTATTCATAATTTGCCGGCATTTTAGAGGCAAACCAGCTCTTTTCAACAAAGAATTGTCGTTCCAAACTGTTAATTAACATATTCAATGAGTAAACATTTGATTTTCAAAAAGGATAATGACATAAATGATTAATGAACTTTTAATTTATTCAGTATTGTCCTTGAATTTTATTCCAATGTGCAATGTCGTCCCTGAATTTATAATTTGTTCAATATGGCCCCTAAACTTTTGATGTATGTTCGATTTAGTCCTCAAGTTACATAAAAAATGTTCAATGTTGTCCTTCAACTTGAATTGAACATTTTTCATATAATTGAGGGACTAAATTCAACATGCAACAAAAGTTCGGGGATTACATTGAACAAATTTAAAGTTCAGGAACGACATTGCACATTGGGCTATAGAGTAAGGATTATATTAAATAAATTAAAAGTTTATGGGCTACATGATACATCGAATCAAAGTTGATGGACTATTTGTGTCATTTTCTCTTTTCAAAATATCAATGATAAGTATTACGAGAACACTCAATTCATTAGAAATTATAATATTTTCTTTCTTGGTTATTAACAATTAGTAACAAGTGTTATGGAGACACTTTCTAACAAAATGTAAGAAAAAAATTACGAAATAAATCACTTGCATGAACATGGATTTATTTGAACCAAGGTTCCCTATGTGAAAGCAAATAAATTCTACCATATGGATTACCATAACACTTCATTTCTCGTCTTTAGATTTGAACATCTTAATCAATTAACTTTTTTAAACATGATATCTCCGCCCTTTATCTCTAAATTTGGTTTATTGGCGATATAGTAGTTTTTGTTTTTTTACAAGAGTTTGATGTGACATGCTTGAATGCAGTCCTTCCTTACAACTCTAAATCTGAATAATCAATGATATCGTTTCTTTTCAAGTCAAGTAGAGTTTAACGTGAAAAACTTGAATGCAATATTCGTGTTGTGATAATCACAATGCTCGATATCTAATTGTAGTCTTCATTTTCTATGTTCATAGTCTCAAGCATCGATTGAAAGATAACAGTGTCCGACTCTAAGTAGTTTTAACAAGTGCGTCTTTTTTAGCTTACTTGATTTGGAGTCAGAAGGACTTCAACAACACAAGTTTAAGAATTTGATTGAATAAATTAAAAGTTCAATTACTAGTACTGAAACTTTTTACACATCCATCATTGAATTACTAAGCATACTTGAAGATGATTGTGCAATCAAATTTATCAATATGTCACCCAATCAACAATGAATGTGTAAAAATCCTATTGCATTAGCAATTGATGTAACTTCTTTTTTTATGTCTATCATAGCTTCTTTATAGAGTTTGCTAACTGATAATTTATTGCGTGGATAGTTAGGTTAGGAACGATTATAGAAAAGTAATTATCATTATTTGCACTCTTTAATCGATTTACCATGGACAATAGTAAATTTACACGAGCAAAAAGTAATTTTCAATCTATCATCAGTCCGTAATTTTTTATGAATGAGGTAATGTACTCGTCATCATTGTAAGTTCTTTGATTACCATGCTCGTAACTTTCTACAAGAAATTTTAATATATCTAAAGAGAATAATCAATTTCTTTTCTTCTATTGTTGTTAGTAAAAAACCCAGTTGAAAGTAACTTTGCTTTATGATTTCTAAATTTTTTCAACCATTTGAGTCGATAATTTTCCTTAATATTCGTAATTTTCCTTAACCAAATGTAAATTTGATTACCTTTGTGTTCATAACCGTCCTTCAACGTATGCAAATTGCAATATGAAATCGGTTCTCCCAATAACCATTACCATTTTGCAAAAGAGACCAGACGGTCTATTTTTTTTTTTTTCCAAATTAATCAAATGTTCACACAAATTGCGAAACTGGTCTTATGAATCCAGCCGCAGGACCATAAAATTTCCCATCGCATTATAATTTCTTATCTATCATTTAATTGTAACTTCCCTATGCACACAATATCTTTAAATATAAAGCGTAAATTTGGACACAACGATCATTGCAATTTCTTCATATAATTAACACCTTTTCTGCTATTGAAATAAGAATTATATGACGCCAGTAACTTATCTAATATCTCTAGAATTATTTTCCAAATTGAAAAAGTAAAAATCTATACAGCTCTAATCGTACTATTCACAGATGATCAATTATTTTTTTTTTCCCGAGGAAAGAAACTATAGATATGTCTGTATTTAACAAAAGGTGCTGTAATTTTCTTTTTCGTTTTTTTACCGAGGGTGAAGTGATAATGATCCCAGGAAAATGCTTATGTTTTGGGCGCTGCTGGTGCTTGGAGGTGCAGAACATGGCGTAGCAGCTCATCCTTCACCCTCGCCTTCGCCTTCACCTGGTCCCTGACGGCCGACGACGATGCCGGAGCTCGACTCCGCCGCCGCGGTCGATCCCGCCGACCACCTCCCGCTCTCCCTCATGCGATCCGATGTCATCCCTCCCGCCCCGACCCGTTCGCCCACCGGATCCACCATCGACTGGATCCCCGACCTCGCCGGCTACGCCTGGGTCGCCTACGGGGCCTCCTCTCTCCTGGTGATCTCGCACCTCCCTTCTCCCCTCTCCGAGGCCGAGCCGCTCATCGCCCCCTTCCTCAGACAAGTCTTCGACCTCCCTTGCCCCGTCTCCTCCGTCTCTTTCTCCTCCGACGGCCGCGTCGCCGCCGCTTCCGGCGATTGCGTCTTCATTTACTCGCTCGAATCCTCCAGATTACTAGGTATACTTGAATTCGACACAATTTTCTATTTCTTTTTCGTTATTCCACTTAGGCTTCTACAGATCATTGGAGTTGAGTCACAGATCGTAGAACAAATCGTAGGTGGGCATGTTTTGGCATTCCTCTCGATGTTAGTTTACTGGTGATAATTGAGAAAATGGCGATAAGTTCTTCGAGTTAAAGCTGTCCTTGTTTTCAGATTCACAGTCTGTGCTTGAGCTCACTTGCTTTCTACATGGGGCATGTATAGATGGAGAGTTGGCTTCCCACGCCGAAGCACTCGTGATTCTAAGGACGTGAATAACTAGAATGTGTGAGACTAGGCTCATTAGAGTTGTTTAGGTGGCAGTTGGATTGATTCTTGAAACATGCCTGGTGGATGGTTTTACGCCGTCTGGGTGAAAAAAATGAGTCTGTTGAAGAGTGGACATCAAATGGATAACCCCAGCTACAATCTTCACTTTGTACTGTAGTAAAATCCCAAATTCTATGTGAAGAGTTTTTTGAAATGGCCATCTCGTTAACTTTTTCTTCTCAATGTTGCCTTTACTGCTTCTCCTTCTCTAATCTCCATTATCGGATCTCATGTAAGAGGTCATTTTAAGTATTTGCGTGTGACCTCGACCACTTAGTTGTTCTCCTTCGAGTCGCAAACAATTTTTATCGGACGGTTCCGGTTTCTAAGAGCATGTATATGTACCTCATATTGACTACTCTTCCATTTCCATGCACCGAAGCACAAATCAAGGAGTAATGATGCGATTCCCAAACATGTTATTTATCAGTAGTATGTTTGGCATGGTCATTTTCTCCTTTGGGGCTCTCGTGAACTAATATTCCGCAGCAGTTTTATTTTGGTTTTGAATTTCTTAAATTTAAATGTTTTGTACTCATCAGGTTCTTTTTGTTGGAGCCAGAATGCAGTACTCAGGCAGTCTTCAAAGGTGGAGGCGGTCAAGTGGACCGGATCAGGGGATGGAATTATTGCAGGTGGAATCGAGGTGGTGTTGTGGAAGAACAATAGCAATTCCTGGGAGATTGCTTGGAAGTTTAAAACTGAACAGCCGCAAACTCTGGTTTCTGCAACTTGGTCCATTGAGGGACCATCAGCAGCAGCTCCTTATCTGAGTAAGCAGCATCTTGGTGGATCATCGGACAGTGAGGAGTGCAAACATGTTTTAGTTTGTCAAACTAATCGGAAATCTGAATACATGACGGTTAACCTACTTCATCCTCAGCCTATCCTCATGATTGAATGGAGGCCATTGGAAGGAGGATGGCTTAAGGGAAATCTGAAAGCAAGACATGTCCTTCTAACATGCTGCTTGGATGGAGCCGTGAGGTTATGGAGTGAGATGGATTATGGACGAACAAGAAAGATGGAGAAGGACACCAAGGATCCCAAGTTCATACGGCATTCGTTTTGTGTTGTTGCTGTAATCGAGACAAACATGGTTCTTGGTGCAACTCTCGGTGAGAGCTTTTTTGTTACTTGGGCAGAAGAAAAGAGGGCGTTGTTTAAAATTGGCAAAGAAAGTGGCCAGATTTTCCCCACGGAGTTTTCTGAGCATGAAAAGACTGGCCGATGTGAATGGGTAGTAGGCATTGGTCCAGAGTTGAAGATTACATTCTGGGCAATCCATTGTCTTGATGAATTTTCTCCTCTTAGGCACCCTCGGTTGACATTATGGAAGTCAAAGGACCTGCAGTGTCTTGACTCGGGGCATCTTCACAAAGTCTCATATTTGAATATCAAAGATCAACACCCTGTGAAGAAAGCAATCATCTCAAGGAATAATTCATCTGGACCACCTGTTTTATGCTCTTTTATTCACCTTTCACCCTGCAATTCGATGGTTTGGTTGCTTCTGTACACTCAGGTTGCAGATAATGTAAGAGATTTGTCTCTTGGTACTTCTCCAAAAGAGAAGTTTTTATCAGGTTCTGCTGGTGGTGAACTAGCTATAGATGGTCATTCTGAAAAAATCTTACGAGTTGCTGTGCATCCTAATCACTGCGAAGTCAGATTAGCCGCTTCCTTGGATTCTAATGGTTTGCTCTTATTTTGGTCATTTTCCACCATTACCAATGAGTTTCCTGGGTTTCCAACCACGATTCCCTCGTGGAAGCTCTCCGGAAAACTTGTGACACAAGAAAAAGGGCCAAAATATACCAGCTTGGTCTGGGCACCTTTAGCAATGAATGATGACTGCATTGTTCTGATGGGATATCATGGTGGGATTGATTGCTTTGTGGTTAAAGTTTCTGAAAAGGAAGTGCAAAAAGTAGAATGTCACAGATTATGCACTATTCCTTTTTGTGATAGTGTTGCTCCTGAAGAAGGCCCCACAGATATCTTTTCAATTCCTCTGACCAACAAAGACTTCAAATATGATGGCTTCATGCTTTTGGCTGCATGGATTAATGGGTTTTATACGTTATCATGGGACATTGCTGTACAATACTATGATTTATCTGGACGCAGTCGTGAATGTGATTTTGAGACCAACCACCCAGCTTGGAGCAGCATGTCAAAATTTGAGAGTATTTTTTGTGGCAAAGGATATTCTATTCTCGTATCTCCTTGTTCTCCACAATACCCTGATTCTCACAACCGTGACGCTATCACCAGTTTCTCCATAGTAAGTCCTGGTCTTTCCTTATCATCTATACGACAGGATTGGAAGTGTATTTATGATGAACAGTGCAGCAATTCTCCTGCATTTGTGATGGCAGCAGGCTGCAGAGATGGTAGCTTGAAGTTGTGGAGAAGTAATGGGACTGAAGTATCTGCTGCCACTGTCAGATGGGAGCTTGTGGGTATGGTTGCTGCACATCAAAATTCGATTAGTAAAGTGTGTCTTACTGATTGTGGTCAGAAGATTGCAATCATATGCAGGGCTAGTAATTCTGATACTGTCGGTACTCTAAGTATATGGGGCGCTGTTAATATGATGGGAGCAGGACACCTATTGTTAGAAGATACGGTATCCCTGGATGGATGTGTCATTGCTATGAAGTGGTTAGCATTAGGTAATGGCCAACAGATTCTTGGAGTATGCATGCAAGATAAATTGCAGGTTTATGCAGAAAGGCGAGCTGGTAGTCAGAGTTTGTTGAATTCTGGAAAGCCTTATCATATGCATATTTGGTTTTGCATTGCACATGCTCGCTTATCATCTCCTGCGTATGACTTTATTTGGGGTCCCCAGGCAACAGGTGTGGTTGTTCATGAAAATCACATCTGCTCATTCAGTCAGTTGTTATTCCTTGTAGATAGTGGCTATCTGGGGAATTCTCATCTAGCAGTGGAAAATAATATTCCATGGAATAGTGAAAGAGGCCCAAACATTGGCATTCTTGCTCCAATTTTCACTGATCTTGACATTCATAAATTTGAAAATTTATCAGTTGAAAGCAGTGGCAAGTCATGGACCTCTGGGACTGCTAAAAATTTGAGCTTGAATTGTGATCTTCTAGCCAGTTGTCTATGTGTAGAAAGGGCTACATCAGAATATTGTTTTCCTACAAAGTTCAAATTCTGGAGCATGTTAGAAATACTGGAGAAGTTGTGTGGATCTCTTCCTTTATATCATCCACAGGCTCTCCTTTTTAACATATTTTCAGGTACCTTCAATTGCTGCGTAGATTATAAAGTAACTTCCCGATGTTCTTTCTGTGACTTGGCATTGTGAGCTTCCATGACATTTTGCCACATTTATAGCTATGTCATTTGCTACAACTGGGCCTAGGTTTATAGGTGGGGTTAGATAACCTAGTGTTCATGTTGTTAAAATTGCAAATCCTTCTAATCTCTTCTTTTAATGGTCGTTGCTTGCCTGATATTTTGATTTTCGTCGGCTTCTTTCTGATTTGGTAAGTGCTATGGGTGCTTTACGAGTGGACTGAATAGTGGGTAATACTTTTGAATGTCAGGGGCTGCTGATATATTGGGCATGCATTGAATTTTTTTGTTGGATATTGTTTTGTTGTCAGCAATTGTTCTCTTTTATTTTCTTTCGTGGACTAGCAATTAGGAAAGAGAATTGGGTGGTGTATGGATCAGACTTAGGATCAGAATATAAAAATAGTTACTTGGATAATCTGATGAGAATATGTTCCCTGTTATACTAGTTCTCTCTCTCTCTCTCTCTCATGCGACAATTTTATTCTACGGTTTTTTTAAATGTACAGTAACGTAAAATTACAACAAGCTTGGATACGGAGTGATGATTTGCTGTCACCAAAGGAGGTTGTAGACTTTAGACATCATTAGATTGGACAAGATTGAGGAGTGTTCCTTCATTTGGTAGGCAGACTGCATGAATTTGAAGTGAGGGCTACTTGTAGTGGAAGGGGGACTATCAGTGAATTTGTTCACACGGAACTTATTCAGGGAATAGAATGTGGCCGTATTAGCTGTTTTTTTTCTCAAAATAACCTTAGAGAGCAAACTCTTCACCACCAACTTATCCTTTTACCAGTTTTTTAAGTGCTTTTAATCATTAGCTTTAAATGAATGCTTCAAAATATATCTATGTTCCCATACTTTGATATATTCCAGGCAATTGGAAGCGTGCATATCTGGCCTTGCAGCATCTTGTTGCACATCTTTCTTCCGAAGCTCATGGGAAGAGAGCCAAATCACGCCAAATTGTTCCACAAATAGTTCTGTCAAGTTATCTTGAAGGCGTTGCTTTAGAAAGTTCTCCAGCCAGACAAATTCAGTGGAGTGGAGGTGCCACTTCAATAACATCATCCTTCAGTTTTGAAAGAGGCTCGACTGATTTATCTTCTAAGTTTGACTATGATGCTTCCAGTAATAGACCTAATTCCTTGTCATTAAAATCTGAACTTAGTAGCTCCATCAACACTCTTGAGAGGGGGCACGAGTTAGAAGCTATGTCACAAAAAGAGAAGATGGAAATTCTAGCAATTATTGATCTTCTCAGTGAAGTCAATCATTCGCATTCTACCTCTGTTTATGAAAGTCTTGATGAGCCTGGACGAAGGTAAGCCTCAATATGGTTGATTTGCATTACTTGGTAATATGAGTTGCTTTCCTGCTGCTTGGTATTGTTGGTCATGTAATGATCACATCTTTTCCTTCTATTGAGCTAATGCAATGGTCATGGTTGTTTTTTAGGCTTGGTTGAAGTGATAATTTGCTTATGATGAATGCGAGAGTATGCATTGACTCTGGAAGTTGATGCAGTCAAAATCTTTTATGGTTGGGCACGCCTTAAAGTAAATTTTGTTCTCCCCGCCCGTGTTATGCAAAGCTCAGTGAGAACTTAGACTTGTGTTAGTGATCTTCTTGTGAAAAATTGCAGAGTAGTATTTTGGACACCTCTTCTGTGACAAGTAGATCTTCTACCCTGTTGTCCATATTTTGCTGTAAAGCCGGTTTAAACTAAAAAGTGTTACCAACTCTAGGAAAGGTATGAAAGCCCATTCCTCCAGCCAAACGAGTTATAGAGTTCTGCTTGCAGTACCAGTGCTGGAAAGGAGTTGTTACTTATAGGGAGAATCGAACATCTGTTTGAGCCTTGAGCAGTTTCTGCGTATTTACTTGTCATTAGAGATGGCATGATTAGGACATGCTCTGTGCTCTTATCATGTGCCAATGAAATCTCCTCTCTCTCAGTGCTTTTTCCCAAATTGTGTTCAGAACTGGGGACTTCATGATCTAGAAGAGCCTTTTATATCTAAATACTTATCAGATTTTCTTTCCATGATTTCTGCTTCAACTCTGCCCCAGGTTTTGGGTCTCAGTGAGATACGAACAACTTCATTTCCTCCAAAAGTGTGGAAGGATGGCATCAATGGAAGAGTTAGTCATTGATTCTGCATCAATTTGCTGGGCCTTTCACTCTGACTGTCAGGATAATCTATTAGATTCGTTTCTCTCAAATGCATCTTCTTGGCAAGAAATGCGAGCTATTGGAGTTGGACTTTGGTTAACCGATGCATCACAATTGCGTGCAAGGGTTAGTTTTGCTCCTCCACTATTAAGGCATGTGACTATGTATCTGATGAGTATGGAACTTGGATTCCTCATTTTTATACGGCTTCAAGCCACTTGGTCTATGCATTTTCTGCTTTATTGCCAGGACATTTTTGGGGGTTGGAGAAGATCTCTACCTGGGAGTTCACCTAGCTCCTCTTATTATTATTTATAATTTTTGGGAAAACCTGGGGAGTTACTCTGGTGTTCTTCCCTGCAACAAATTGGTTTTTAAATCCTTTGGGATCTGATTGTTATTAAACTTGCAGATTTGTTTGTTTGTTAAGTGCCGATTAGACTTTCCTTCTTCGAGCTATCTGATGGAGGTTGTTTTATTGCAGATGGAGAAGCTGGCAAGATCACAATATTTAAAGAGAAAAGATCCTAAAGACTGTGCACTTCTATATGTATCATTAAACAGACTTCAAGTTTTGGCTGGCCTGTTTAAATTAAGCAGGGATGAGAAGGATAAGCCTTTAGTTGGATTCCTCTTTCGCAATTTTCAGGTACTGTGTGACAGAACTGATGTGTAACGTCATGTCACTGATTTATGGAAAGATATTGAAAGGAAGAGGAAAGAAGTTCCTGTCACATCACTAATTTTGCAATGTCAGCGAATTTCTCAAGCTCCTGGTTGTGTTGTACATTTCATTTGTCTTTTTAGATAATATAGGAATTTTATTCGTTTCTGGTAACCCTTTTCATGTCTTCGTTTCAATCTGCATTTTCATGACAGGAGGAGAAAAACAAGGCTGCTGCACTTAAAAATGCATATGTCTTGCTAGGGAGACATCAGCTAGAGCTTGCAGTTGCTTTTTTCCTGCTTGGAGGTGATATTTCTTCTGCAGTGACTGTTTGTATTAAGAATCTCGGGGATGAGCAGCTTGCTCTAGTTATCTGTCGCCTTGTTGAGGGGTGCGATGGACCAACTGAGCATCAATCAATAACAAAGTTCATGCTTCCTTCCGCAATTGAGAAGGGTGACTACTGGCTTTCCAGTCTTCTAGAGGTGTCCTATTATTCTAGCTAATTTTTGGCTTATTTCTAGCTTTTGGTTATGGATATAAATGCAACATTAGATGCTCGTAGCCATCATAAATATCTCTTTCTTTTGCAGTGGCAGCTGGGGAACTACTCGAAATCTTTCTTGAGCATGTTTAAGTGCCGAAATGGTCCTATCGCAAATGAATATACCCCATTGTCTAATCACGTTGCCTTTCTGGACCCAAGTGTTGGTTTATACTGCATTCTGCTTGCAGCTAAGAATCGTATGAAGAATGCTGTTGGGGAGCAGAATGCTGCATTTTTTGGGAGGTGGGCATGTCTGATCACAGCTACTGCCTTGAAAAGAAGTGGGCTTCCTGTAAGTATTGTTTTCTCCTAATTAGGGTTATAAAAGATCAAGAATGTCATATGTTCGCTTCTCTTATGAAAATTCATGGTACTTGCTAAGTTGTCTGCATCTATAGATGAATTTGTTCTGTTGCAATAATTCTCAGTGAGCTCTACAGCTTTCTTTTTGGTTCTGTTTGAATTAGCTTGAAGCTATGGAGCACTGTTCTTCTCCAAGCTTTGACAGGGGATGTGATGATTGGGGCATGTTCAATAATGGGCTTTCTGAAGTTCTACTGAGCAGACCAAAAGCATCCATGAATAGTCCCTCAAATTGGCTGTCCAATGATGCATCCACCCATTTGGAATCTCATTATAAACTCGATTGTGCACTCCAACACTTCTCAAAATTAATTAAAGAACACCCATCTTGGCCATACTCAAGTATGGGATCTGTTGGATCTAGGTCATACTTTGAGTATAAGATGCATGAATTGAAGAAACTACTGCCAGAGTTCCGAGATAAGCTATATGCTGGCTTGGAGGTTGTTGAGCAGAAGTTCTCTGTGGATGCTGCCTCTCTTCTTAGCATGGTATATTGACTTTTGAGTCATTACATGTGACAGTATATGTTTTCCCTGCTTCTCACCCGTTGACTGTTGGCAAACTAACATGCTTTTGTTTTACATGGTATATGTTTGCAGATATCACGGTTTGCATACTATAAGGGCTCCTTTTTGATTGGATTTGATCTATTACAAGGGTATTATTGTCGGCAAAAGACTTATGATGGGAATGATCTGCTTGGCAGTCTAGAACCCTCTCATCCAAAGCTTCCATTGGCAGCAGCTGCAGAAGTTTCTGTCTTGTCTTTGCGATTCATTGCAGCCTGTAGTATATCCTTCTCTCTACTGGATTCACATGATTTCATGAAGACTGAGCGGGATGAAATAGGATCCAAATTGTCAGTTGCTGGGGGAATTCTATTTCAAACTCTTATACTTCTATTTAGGAAATTACGAGCTGTTTTCCAGTTATCTTTGAACTCCAATGATGCAGACTTTATCACGAAACCTTTTGCCATACTTGATTTATTCGAGTATTTTGCTCATTTTGCTTACATTTGGTTTCAGAGGAACTTAAAAGCTCTCAGTTTGATTTTGCAACCCCTCACAGTTTCTCTTTTCAATGGTCATACAACTCACAATGTGGATATGGAAGATCTATCCAAAGTTCTCCACCAAATGGAAAATTTTTTATCTGATACTGCCACTGTCGATACTGTCAAATGTGATCCACAATCAACTGGAAGTGTGAAAGGCGAACATGGAGGAGACATAGTACACATGATTACTGAAGATGAAAGATGGCAAATTTTGGGATGTTCGCTATGGGAACATATGTCTCGTTTTATGAACCATAAGCTGAATTTCATGTTGGAAACAGTTCAAGACAGACACCTTTTTGGTACTTCTCTTAGTGAACTTTGTTCAAAAGTATGCAGTTCTGCTTATCTTGAAGCTGATGACAAGAATATGAGAGAACAGATTGAGCTGCTATCAGTTTTTCTGGTCCAGTCACTGAAGACAATTTCTGCTCATGTTTCTTCATATCACACTAAACAACTTGCAGCCCTAGTGCAGCAGAAAGTTGACAATGGATGGCCAGCAATGACTCTTGTGTGGTTGCAAAAGTCTGATCTGACTGAACCCAGATCTCTCCAAACTCATCTGAGCGATACTAATACTAGTTTGGATCCAGTTAACAGTGATACTGAACTATCAATGTACGAAAAACTATGGACTTTATGGGCTGATCGTCATATTATATCAGACAGTTTTGCCTTGGAGAAAATAAATTGGTTAGAATATGTAAACACTAAATCTTCTAAAGGTTGGACACGAGTACATGAAGGGATGACATTGGAGGAAAATGAATCGAGGAACAATGGAAGTAAGTGTAGCACTGATTCTACCAGCAGCGTGAGTGGGTCTCTTTCTAAGGGATTATTTTCAAATGGCAACTCTTTGTTGAGTTCTTGGCATAAAGAACCCAACCTTATGAAGGAGATCACTCATTTTCAAAATCCTAAAGATATTTTAAAGAGAAATGGCGAGCTCATCGAGGTAATTTTTCCGTTCACCCCTCCCATTGCATTTATATAGCAGTATGTTATTGATGGATCAAACTGCCTGAAGGTGGTAGTAGGTCCTTGAAGCTAATATCTAGATCTCAATCTTACATGATGTTGACATAGTTTTGATGTTTTGAACAGGCATTATGCATTAACTCCATCAATGAGCGGCAAGTTGCAGTTTCTAGTAATAGAAAGGTGAGTGATTCCTGCGCATAGATACTAATATTAGTAGTGATCCTTAAAGCATTCTGTTTGTGAGCATTTGAATTGTGCTGATCACTACGTAACTACTTGGTAACGGTGACAAGTCTTTTGGCTACCTAGACATGTTTGCATCCCGTAATGCTAGTTAATGAAAAAATTACTTTATCTGCAATAAAAAATATAATCACTTTGGGGTCATAGACATAAATTCTACAAAATGAAGAAAATTTTAACGGAAGCTCCTTGTATTGCAATTTGATGAGTTAAAACACTTCAACTAGCTTCTAACATGTTTTAATAAGCATTGACGTGCCGACTCCATGGTTTGTTACACTCTTTTACTTTTATCAGATATAAATTCTTCTGACTACTCATACAGTATTCCTAATGCGTGGTCGTCTTATATAGGGTATAATTTTCGTCAACTTGGATCAAGAATTACCTTATAAAGAAGGATTGGAGCATGTATGGTCAGAAGCTGATTGGCCACAGCATGGTTGGGCTGACTCTGAATCCATTCTTTGGAGCAAAACAAGGTCACATCTGGGATTTGGTGGAGCAACTACGGGGATGGGATCTTTGGCCATGCCGGGGAGAGACCTGACAGGTGCTGTAGCATTTGGTATTCCAGGTTATGCTGGCATTGGTGCCTCTGGCTTAGGTTGGGAAACTCAAGATAAATTTGAAGAGTTTGTTGAACAATCAGCTTACTTGGAAACTGTAAGAACTAGGGCTCTTTCTAGTCACCCATCCATGCCGTACTTCTTGGTTGGCTCCAGCAATACACATATCTACTTATGGAAGGTATGATTTGTTGCAGCGGACAAATGATCAATTTTACCAAAGTCAAATGTGGGATTGCGTCAATTATCATTTGCTAGATCTTTTATTTGGCTGTTTCGTCAGTTTGGCTTTGAGGAATTGTTTATACAGAATCGAGCGAGAAGGCTCTTTTCCACTTTTATCAATTTGCTCTTTTAAACTTGATGGTCTGCAACTTTGGCTTGGGACAATCGGGAATATTTTCTCTTCTATGAATTTTGATTTTGTTTTCTAAAAATTTTTCCGCACCATTCTTTCTGTGCCCTTTTGTTCGTGAATTAATGTATATTGATGTGCGCTCAATGAAAAGAACATGCTGAGAGAAGTTCCCAGCCAGAAAAAGCAATGCCAATCCGCAAAAGGAATAATATTGCATTGAGTACCCTTCTGTTCTACACTTCTCTGTTTCTATGATCTTCTTAAGTTTCAGGTCTACACTGCTGGGATCTGTGAGATCTATTTTTATGAGTTGTGCCACGTTTATCACTTTCATATCTTGGTACTGCGATTTGTGGGTTGTTAACTTACTGCTTTGAACTTCTGTCGCAATATTACTGTAAAACGATTGTAACATAATTGATAAATGCAGTTTGGTGAGGAAAAAGCTATTGCTACTTATGGGGTGCTGCCTGCTGCAAATAGCCCTCCACCTTATGCTCTTGCATCTATATCAGCCTTGCAGTTTGACCCTTGTGGACACAGATTTGCTACAGCCGCATTAGATGGGACCATATGCTCATGGCAGCTGGAGGTTGGAGGAAGGAGCAACATTCGTCCGACTGAATCATCTCTTTGCTTTAACGGCCATGCCTCGTATGTGTAACCTCTTCAGATTTGTTGAGCAATCACTATCTTGTTTAATTTCTTCTGCACGTGGTACTGGAAATTGGGAATAGAAATAACGATGCACGGCCTGTCTTCTTACTTATTTGGTTGATTCGAGATTTTCCTCTGTACTTCAGATCAGGATTTTTCACTGAGGGACTTTGTGAAATAAAGTAACAGAGAACAGAATGAATTGCTGCGGATAACTATTGACAATTTTTTTTGTGGAAGTCGTCATTTTTGGTCCTGAGACAGCACTTTCCTTCTCATAGCGTTGGTGTCCTATTTTCTTTTGGGTACTTATCCCTGTTTGTTCTTTAAATGGTACATAATTGAATTCATTCAATGCTGATGAGAGCACACCGGTGAATATCGTGGCTTTTCATTATCAATTTGAGAATTTTATCCACCACCCACCTTCCTCGTGGCACTAGATGTACGCCGTATTGAGTTTAATTTTGGTTGCAGGGACATTGCCTACGTTAGTTCGAGTGGATCAATAATAGCTGCAGCTGGATGCAGCTCCAATAACATGAATGTGGTTGTATGGGATACACTGGCTCCACCTTCTACTTCTCAAGCCTCTATAATCTGTCATGAAGGTCTGTCATTTTTCTTCAACTGAAAATATGAATTTTGTGCTTGATTTGTACTTTCTAAACCCCAGATGTCACCTACGAGGACACCACATCTAAATGAGGTAGTGTCTCTTTTCAAGCCAAATGAGGAGATGACTTCATTGATTCTGAATGTTGGTGTAATCGATTGGAGGGAGCATAAGGTACGGGCAAAAATAATGTCCCAGTGCAGAATACCCCTGCATTTGTGTCTAGAGAGGGTCCTCGTCAAACATTTGACAGCTTTACCCTCTTCACTGCGGAGAAGCTCATTTGTGACTTTTGCCTATGACTTCCATATTGCCATGAAGCAACTTTACCGTCTACAAGGCTTGCCCCAAAGTTAATTGTAGTGGCAGACGATTTAATTATTCTCGTTTGAAGTTAGTGCATAGCTACATGATGCATTTTTGGAACTTAAAAAAAGCAATAGGTGGAAAGGTGCTATCGTGTTATCATCCTTGACCATGGATCTTGTCAAACTTTTGTACTTTCTGTGCAGGTGGAGCTCGCTCTATTTGTGTGTTTGATAATGATGTGGGAAATAGTTCCGTTTCTCCCCTCATATTGACTGGTGGTAAGGGCGGTGATGTTGGACTCCATGATTTTCGGTATATTGCAACCGGAAGGAGTAAAAGGCACAAGAGCTCTGATAATAGTCAGCGTAGTTCCCAGGCAACTTTGTCTACTGACTTGACGGTAGGGACTGGTACTAAGTTTGGGGTCGAGAATGTAGGTGGGATGCTCTGGTACATACCAAAGGCGCATTTAGGTAATGTGATGTACTTTCCTACCGCCATAATCATTAGAATGTGTGTTATGTTCTGATTTTTGTGTATTTCTTGTTGTGAAGGGAGTGTTACGAAAATATCCCCAATTGCTCAGACGAGCTTGTTCTTAACTGGAAGCAAAGATGGTGATGTCAAACTTTGGGATGCCAAAAGCGCCAAGTTACTACATCATTGGCCAAAATTACATGAAAGGCACACTTTTCTACAACCAAGCACTCGGGGTTTTGGCGGAGTCGTAAGGGTAACATTCTTGCAATCAAGTTTGTAATAGGACATCACCATATATTATCTCTGGACGTAGCTATATATTTATTCTGTACATACTGTATAGAGCAGTTTGATTCCCCGGGATGCAGAAGAAATTAGCTCGATGCCTCTACTTATTAAATAATATCTTTATATGCAACAGGCTGGTGTTACGGATGTGCAGCTTGTTTCACATGGGTTTCTTACCTGTGGGGGCGATGGCTCTGTAAAGCTGGTTCGACTAAAAGATTATGTATGAGGGATGCGCTGAAGGTGCATAATTATTTCTGCAAGAGATATATCAACATCTCCAGATGGGGTGAATTCAAGGACGTCGTATGGGCTTTATCGTCAACAGTCACAACTGCAACTTTGCACTGTGTTCCCATTGTTCAGCTCCTAAAGGATAGACTGTAGCAAGCAAGCTTCCTTTTAGATTATTCTGGGGAAGGCAAGTTTTTACCAAAGCAACCAGTTCATCCAGAACGGGATTCGATTGGAGTGCTGGAGGAGAAAGCCATATTATGTAGATAAATTCACAGTGCTCTGCTTTGATCATCTTTTCCCTTGGCAGCGATGTTCATAAATCACATTGCATACCCAGGACAATGGTTCCTAATTCCTATTTGAAGTGTATAGTTTGTTGTTGAACAAGGGGGTTGAGCATGCATCACTTGGGTGCAAGTGTAATTTTTTTTTCCTACAGAGCAGTGTCCATATGTAACTTTCTTGATGAAGGAACTGTATACGAAGAAAGAATTGTGATTGACTCTCTCGTAGTCGTCTTACGCAGTTGCTTCCTAAAGATGAAAACAGGGAAAAACAAAGTAAACTGACTTCTCCGCAAGACCTGATGAGCGAGGATAATGAACGGCAGTCATTAAGCTGATTTCTGTTGGAGTCTTATGTGCATTTATAATGTACGATTTGCAGAAGGAGATACACAAGACAAATGCTGGTCTGTGAGACATTTTTTGATTAGTGTATACTTGATGTGCTTAGCATTATACCATCACGACAGGACAACGGAATAGTCCCCCACGTACTTCCTCGTTTTTCCGAAGACGAGCTGCTTCAAAAACATATGAATGCTCGTTGCATCATCGTAGTCCCCCTCGATCTTAATGTGCCGTTCTTCCACCGGACAGCGTCACGTGTCAATCGGCGATGGCAGTTGAGCCCTACTAACTCGTGATGATTTTCGTACGGATGAGTGCTGCATTAATGTGACGAACGTGTATGAGTGGTCCAATGGTGATGGATGGATGGGCTATCTTTCTTCCGTTTCTGTTTCGTTTTGCCCAAAAGTGCCGCCATTCCGTTTGAGCAAATATAAGATTTTACATGATTTAATTTTCCTGTTTTCTTTTCTTTTATCATTGTATATGCCTAATTAAAGGAAATCTCATCTTTTGTGATTGTTACTTATCTTTTAAGCATACAACTATACTTTTGTTCTTATATTTCCAAATCAATCTATATATGTATCTTTCTCTTCTTTGATTTCGTTTTGTTGTGATCCTTTAAATCCAAATTTAAATAATTCATTTCGTTTTCTAAATTTAATTACTATATGATAATCAAATTAGGGATGAAAAATTGGAAATGCTGTCGTGTTATTGTCAAATGATACGATTAATATCCGTAATCTCTATCTTAATTAATCAAGCTTTCATTAATGTGGCGTATCAAGATGGGGTCATTCTTAGCATTTTATTTGTGATACATATTATATGTGTGACATATGATGAGAGGGCGATTACTTTTGTAGAAATTAGTTTTTCTTTATCGAATTGATCTTTTTTTTTCACCAGATTAATTCATTTTATCAAATTGAGGTGAGAGGAATTAATCTGATAAATGAATTATTCTTTCTTGATTGAATTATTGAGATGAACTATTGATTTCTTCACGAAGCAGACAAATATCAATTTCCTTTACAAAAATTGTCAATTTCATCGGAAATTTTTTTATAACGTGAGCACATATATTTAGATTTAACTTTACTGATAATTATTCAAAATAATCTATGCCAACTGAAAAGCGTTCTACATAAGAAATTTAGTTTTTTTTTTCACGGCATCACACCATTCCCTTCTAGTGCACACAATTTCAATCAACAGGCAACGGTTGATGACTAAGTTAAATCTCCCACAGAAACACACGCTCATTGGAATCATAAACCTATCTCCGATACTTTCTAAGTGAAAACCACTTTAAAAAAACAAAAGCCGTACGAGTCGTATTATGATTACTGATGGTTGATTCCTAAACAATATTTCCTAGCAAAACATCCCTTCAACAAAAAAAAATTGACCTTAGTGTCTACATTTATGATTGATATCATATGGCTCCGAGCAAATCCTCGAGCAGAGTGGTTGGTTTTCCCAGCTCATGTGCATATTATATTTCATGTCTCGCATATTGCTTATGTTGAAACCAGTAATCTAATTCCTAGTTGGCGTGCTAGTTCCTTGATCCTGAGCCCCTGCTGATGACTGGGTCGTTATCTTCTACAAAACGCGGATCACAGAACGACAAACCTCTCTGTTTAGACAGCAACTATTCACATGGGGAAGGAGACTTAGTGCATAAACCCACCCAGAAAAAGTCAAGTTTATACCCAACTGTAATTTCTGTGTGCAGTTTTAGTTAGCCCACAGCTCAGGAACAGAGATAAAGAAGCTGTTTTTTGGTGGGAGTTGCTGATCCCGTAATCTAATGGTTCAAAAAGATTAGTTTATTATGAGGTAGAGTGTCGTGAATTGCAAGGGTGAGAAGGAACTGACAGTTTTTGCCTTGCTTAAAGACAGAGATGAAAGAGTGGAGACGTGGGAACAGACGGTGGGGACTCTGCGAAGCACAAAGGGAAAAACAAAAAGAAAAAGAAAAAAAAGGGTAAGTGAATCAAAATCAACGTGGTAACTGCTAAAGAAAAAGGCCGAGGCTGACACGACCCTTTTAGTGTCTGACAAGCGTCGTCTTCGCCTTTGTCTCAGATTCCAGGTTCAGGAAGTTTCATCTCAATCTCGATCGGTTTCGCTTCCCCTGATTTCATCTTCCATGTCTCCACTGCAAATTCTAGATAGATCTGCAGCTTCC
This sequence comes from Syzygium oleosum, assembly GCF_021117445.2. Lineage (NCBI taxonomy): Eukaryota > Viridiplantae > Streptophyta > Magnoliopsida > Myrtales > Myrtaceae > Syzygium > Syzygium oleosum. The sequence goes on along the minus strand of NW_026607516.1, from coordinate 3,307,026 downwards.
CACCTGTCCACCTGAGATCTAATCCACCTATGTACTCTCTCTCTCTCTCTCTCTCTCACTATGCGTTCTTTTTTTTTTCATCTGGGTGTTTTTCCTTTTACTGAAGTTTTGATCTTTTTGATTGGCTCTGCTTGGGAACTCAAGTTTGACGGTTGATCTTAGGAATCTGCCGACTGATGGGTGTCACCTGATTTTTATCATCTGAAGTGTTTGATTGTGTTCTAGCCCATATGCATCTTGCTGTTGCCATATCCGATGGATGTCGCTTTCCTATTCTTCTTAAGGTTTGGATGCGTATCTTGACTTTAGATGAGCATCTCAGATGCGTGATAACTGTGTCTACTCTTTTGGACGGCCATAGCAGATTTTGGATTTGGTTTTCGTTTTGGTACGAACTGATGGGGCGGTGAGCTCGTGTCTGCACATGCGGTTGTCTGATCAATTCGGGAAGTAAATTTTGCCATAATCTAAAATTTTGATTTTGGATCTTGAGTTCTCCCCTGTTCAGCTAATTAACTGACTGCTTACTTCAGCTTGGTGATGGATGTTCCCCTTTTCCGATCGCAATCGTCTTCTTTCTACACTCGCTAAAATTTGTCATCAATTAAGTAACACGCTTTCCAGCAGTTATTTTTCCTTATAGCTGATTTTAACCAGTAGATTTTCAGTTCTTCCTATGTAAGTTTGCCTTGCCATCTCCAAACTACATGCTTTAAAGACACATATGTCTTGAGTTACGCTCAGTCGTGTTCATACATATATCATGATGGTGCTTCTCCTTGGGGACCAGCTTTGCATTTGCTTAATTTTTTTTTTTATCAATTTTGGAGTCATCAGTGCGTTTGATGATCCGCTGCATTTGTTCCCTTTTATAATCTTCAGTTTATTTTCAAGTTTGTGATGTGTTCCATAGGAAAATGTGAGACGTGTCTGTTTTAAAAACTGATCATTATGTGAGCTTTAGAGTCATCGATTTGCTATTCTCTTTATTGTCACACTTATTCTCAACTTCGGGCGTCAGTCAACTGGTGCTTTATGTATTTGTAAGGAAGTCTTATATTGTCTTTTCTATTGTAAATTATAGAGAGTCGATGCACCCTTTATATTCATGTGATATGTATGAACTTGTTCGATGCTTTTGTAATGAACAGTGGAAAAGTGAAACGTCCATTTGTTTAATTCTGGATTTGTTATTCCCTTCCTTTCTAATTTCTAGCCAATAGCCATACTGTTAGAAGGATATAACTGTTAGACATGCATATAAGCTGAGATAGTCTTACTAGCAGAGTGCCTTGAACTTGATAATGTAGCCTGTAGTCCCTGAGAAGAGAAATGCGATAACAAAAAAGGAAGGAACTTATATGTCTTGTTTCTTTTTCACCTGCTCTTTTCTCCTCTTTCTCAAGGAGGGGAATTCGGTTCCACTGCATAGTATGATTTGGTCTTGATAGCCCCTGTGGTACTTATCTTAATACTCCACTAACACCCAAGAAGCTTTGGGTTATTTGTTCCTGCCGATCATATGTTGTTGACTAGAGAGAATCTTCCAAACAGCTAATTGACCTATTTACTACATGATATTTCTCATTCTGATCTTTGCTCCTTTTATGCTGTTTTTGTTAGCTTCAGCGAACTTTTCATTTCTTCAATGGAATGTGGAATAAATTGAGAGAGTATGGCAGCTGCAGAAGCAAGGGCTGCATGGCAGAGAGCAGCTAACCGTTGCTTTGTACAAGAAGATGCCAAAAGAGCTCCTAAGCTGGCATGCTGCCAATCATCATCTTCAACGTCCAAACAAGTGGATGCAGGACCTGCTGGTTCTACTGAGGAGGGAGATCATGTTGGCTTAGGTTTCATGCCTTTTAACAGGAAACCTTCATTTACCAATTTGCCTCCAGAGGCAAGGTGGTGGCTTCAGCAACGACCTAGCTATAGGTTCCCAAAGGGTCTAGCATGTGAAGGGTTAAATGCATTGGATGCTGAGGTCGATCTCCTGAATGCTACCACGGAAGATTTAAAATCTAAATGTGGTGAGATGCAGAAAGATGGAGCTTATATGCATGTTGAGAATGAGAAGAATGACAAATTTGAGAATGTCCGCGATGCTGAAGGTTCAAACCCAGTGATAATGGGCCTGTGTAGTAAGGATGCAAAAGAAGTTGACAACATGGATATGATGGAAAGCTTTGAGCTTGTGGAAATAAATCATGCTGGGATGTCAGCTTCCAAGCAGACTAATGAGCTCAGTTTCGATTTGGATTCTACATGGATCAGAAACGGGAAGCCAGAACCATGGTGGCGCACATCAGATAAGAACGAGTTAGCCTCCTTTGTTGCTAAGAAGTCACTTGACCATGTCGAGAATTGTGACCTTCCACCACCTCAAAATATGCATTCCAGGAAACACCCTTATTCGTGTGTCGGATGCTTAGACTACGATGAAGTATTTGAGACATCCTCGGATTGGAAGGTTGATCCGCTTGGTACTTTGGGTGAAACCATTCGGGCAGGAAGTTGTCCTGAATATGACCAAATGTTCAGAAGGCAGTGGGCTTCAGATGAAGATGGTCATTGCCCTCATGGCTCTGACAAATCATCCAGGTACTTGAATTGTCCATTATTAAGTAAATATACTTTGTGTGAGAACTATATAATGACAGACAACGATAAGGAATGATTCATTTTACTATATTGAGACTTTTGTCACATCAAAGTACAGAAATAAGGCTTCCTCACAAGTTCGTTTAACTCGATTGTTAGTTTACGAAGATACATGTATTGATTGCAGAAGTGTTCAGTTCTATTTTATTTTGTAAATTTGCAGCGAAAACAGTTATGATACAGCTCGCAAGGGTAAAACTGAAACATGGGAAGCTACCGACTGTGACCCTGCTAAGACTCAGCTACTGGAAGCACTGTGCCATTCTCAAACACGTGCAAGGGAAGCAGAGAAGGCTGCAGAACAAGCACGTGCGGAGAAGGAGCACATTGTAAAGCTCTTCTTTAGACAAGCCTCTCAGCTTTTTGCCTACAAGCAGTGGTTCCAATTGCTTCAGCTAGAAACAAACCTCTTGCAGATGAAGAACACTGACAGGCCAATTTTCCCGGTGTTCCTTCCTCTGGTGCCTAGCAAAGGTAAAAAAATGAAGAAGAGCCGTGACAAGGCTTCCAAAGTGAGACAGGGAAAACGTAAGCGTCAAAAGCACGACGTGACCAAGTATGCTGTGGTCTTTGCCGTGGGGTTGGGCCTTGTTGGGGCTGGATTGCTTCTTGGGTGGACGGTTGGGTGGATGATACCTCTTTTCTAGCCCGCTGCTGTATCTTATGCTTCCTGCGTGGATTGCCACGCATGAGAGTGGCGTTGGTGTGTATCTATTTCTAATGTTGTCATACCTTCTTAAGGTCTTTGGAGCCTTGTATATAATGCCTAGTCCGAAGATAATTTGCATACTGAGGTGTAAATTTGTATATAAGTGCTTCATGTCAGGTGGAGATCTCTGTATCAGCACATAGATCATTTGGAGATTGTTGCCATACTATTGTTTCCAACATTGGGCTCAGTTAAAAGTCAATTTTAACTGGCATATCGGCTGCACTCAAGATTCTCTCTTTACAATTGATGCATGAACTGATCAAAATGCTGGTGTGTTCTTGATCCAAAGAGCAAGTCCTAGTTTTCCAGAGATTAGTGGCTGTGGCCAGAACTGTCTCGAGGGATGGTGTTACTTAAGACTCTTGCTGTTGAAGGCATTTGAGAAGAATTCTGTCATGCTGGCTCCGTATGTAGGTTGCAGAAGACTAGAGGATTGTTCTCTTCAAGCTGACTTAACTGTTGTTGCAGTGTTATGAACAGTGTTATGAATTAGGCATGCTATGATGAAACTACTACTACTTGATCACCACCTCTTTACATATGCAGTAAAAACAAGGGATAATGACACAAACAGTCCATGAACTTTTAATTTGTTTAATATAGTCCCTGAAATTTAGCCTAATATTCAATATGGTCCCTGAACTTTTAATTTATTCAATTTGGTATCTAAATCTTTGGTACATATTCAATTTAGTCTATAAACTATATAAAAATGTTCAATGTAATTCCTGAACTTGAATTAATGGAAGGATTACATTGAACAATTTCATATAGTTCGGGGATTGAATTGAACATGTATCAAAAGTTCAGGGAGGACATTGAACAAATTAAAAGTTCAGTGATCACATTGCATTTTGGATTAAAGTTAAGGGATTACATTGACCAAATTAAAGTTTAGGGATCAAATTGCATATTGGGCCAAATTTAGGGATTGTTTGTGTCATTTTTCCTAAAAACAATGAGAAAACCAGGCTCAACGGCTCAGTTCTTGTGGCGAAAGATGCCATTTGATCCCAAACTATGGCTCCGTTTGTTTCACGAAAAAATGAACGATTTGAAAATATTTTTCTAAGAATAACTGCTCATATCACTTAAAATAATTAGTTAACGAAAAAATTTTCTATTATTGAAAAAAATATATATCGATTAATTATTTTAAGCAATACGAGTGATCATTTTTTATAATATTTTTTTAAATCATTCATTTATGCAAAACAAACGGAGCTTAAGAGTGTTTCATTCATCCGGTATAAACACATGTCTGTATAAATACCATGATAGGATTAATCTTGGTCTTACAAACTCTACCAAATGTGCGAACAAATCCATTCCTTCATATAAATGTGTAAAAAAATGCTGGCCGCACTTAAAAACCGTGCACTCTACCGTTGAGTAAACTACCATTGCCTCTTCCAACCCAAAAAAAAAAAAAAATTACTATTGCCTCTCCATTTTAGCTTATTACCAATTTTCTTTTAGTCTTGTGATTCCTCCTTCTGACTTTAGAATATTCAAGTACTTCTGCCCCAAAATGGAATGAAAAAAGCAAAACAAAACAAAATGGAAAAAAGGAAAGAAAAACAAGAAAATGAAAAACAGTGCCCGACCCGGACCCGGATCCGGATCCGGACCCCGTCGATATGGACCCCCCCAAGTTCTTAAGGAAGCAGCAGAACTCAATACCGGGCCGATCCAAATTCCGATCGAGGTCAAAAGAGGAGTCGTCGTGGGGAGCGAGAGAGAGAGAGAGAGATGGCGGTGATGGAAAAGCTGAAGATGTTCGTGGTGCAGGAGCCCGTCGTTGCCGCCTCCTGCCTCATCGCCGGCGTCGGTAACCACTCTTCGCTTCCCTCCCACTTCGCCGCTTCTCTCTTTTGCCTCCGAGTTTGCGTTCTTGTGTCCCGGGGGTGGGGGGGCGCTCGCTGATTGTGATTGCGCGCCGTGAATTTCGCGATTAACCTTAGGGACGATTCGATTCTAGTACTAGATTCGTCCGCATACAGATGTTTGGTTGAGCTGAGCTGAAATTGGCGCATGGATTTCGTGCCATTCCCCTAATTACCTTCAATCTGCATCCCGGAATCATCATCGGTGTGCTCCTCGAGGTACAATCAGCTCAGCTGTCTGAGCTGAGCTGATATTGGCGCTTTTTGGGGCTACATTGTTGCGTCATTATCTGAATTAATGAGGCTTAAGTAGACGGTCCTTCTTTCTTCTTTCGATGTGTTAAAGATGAAACTTGGTGTTGCCGCCTCCTGTTTTGTGAGTTTTCCTGTAGCTAACCTCTCATCTTGGTTCAGGAACCATCTTTTATATTCCTTCGTTTCGTAAAGGGAAATCCTTTTTCATGTATCATTAACTTGCGATACTTTACTCGTCTCAACATAGCACCTAACTTGCTTAGGAAATTCGGATAAAGTGGAAGGGAACTTTTAGATAGTGTTCAGCACACTAAAGGGCCTAACAATGCTAGGTTTTGTTATAGAGCAGAGGTGGTTAAGAAACTAGTCTCACTTTATGGAGTCCTTTTATTTCACTAGAGAACTATCATGATTTATGAGGAATGATATAATGGAATTAATGCACAGTTAGCAGAAGAGTGAATTGTTGTATCGACGCAATAGACTCCTGATACCTTCGTTGGTGAGATTACCAAGAGAGTGCATAACTCCAAGCCCGTCAACGTATCTAGTTCGACTCGATTTGGGACTTGTTTCCCCTAACACCTTCACATGTGCACCTTAACAAATCTCGCCCTCACGTGTGAGCCACTTGTGTTAGACCCGCTCCCAGTTAATCCATTTAATCCGGTTATCTTTTTGCACCAACGTCATCTCCTCTCGAGAATCTCCGCTTTGGCCAGCCCAAGTTTGGCAAGTTTGTGAGGGCAACATCCACCCTTCAGACTCCACCTCAGTCGTCTTGGCTCAGCCAAGCTTCGCGGGAAGTCAGGGGACACCATCCCTCACCTCGATTAGAGATTCACATATGAGATTTTCCTTTCTTGAGATATTCGCTAGTCACCGGAGTGGGCATGAATTACCATCGATTCTTATACCGCTTGTTTGGTCAACCCAACATGAGCCCGATACTTTCATCCGGAGAGATCATCATGAAGGAACTCAAGTCCCAACCCGTTAACATATCGAGTTGGACATACCTTCACTAAAAAATTTAAGCGAATGAGTTATGAATCAACTATGATATATTACATAACACCAGATCCTCAGTTTGTGACTTTTTCGCCTAGCACCCTCGCATGTACACCTTAAAAGTTGAGAGTACTGGTCTTGCCTTATGGAGTGTTTTTAATTTCACTAGAGAACAATCATGATTTATGAGGATAAAGGAATTAACGCCTGGTTGGCGGAAGAGTGAATTGCTGATCCCTGTTATGCAGTATGAGTGATTTAGTTACTTCTGACTTGAAGAATTGGAGGTGCTTTCTAGTTACTTCTGAACTGAAGTTGAGAAGCCTCAAGTCTTGAGTCATAGTGTAGAGTATCTTCTCCATTCTAGTATTTAGCCATTTAGGCGTGAAATTTGTGCTGGGAAATGATTGATATTGGAGTAAACTTGTCGATATGGTCAAGCCACCATGTCGTTGAAGACTAGGTTTAGTTGCATTGTCTGCAACTTCAGGTGCTAGGAAAGAGCAACTTTGTGCCGGATAGGAAAATGTGAAAGAGATGTTCTTTGACATGAGCTGAAGGGTTTGTAATATATTATGCTTCTTCATCATAATAGTGGCATTATCCATACATGTTAGTTTTCAGTGCTAGAGGCTATGTGCTAGTTTAAATGTGGATTTCAGTTTTATAAAGCAGACTATTGGGTTGTTGATTCGACACACTCCCGTATTCACAAGACTTATTGCATGGAAAAGTTGTTTTTTGCACGCTAAAGAATATCAGCAATTCTGTGTTCTTCATCTGGCAAATTAATTTTATGTACTTCAGGCCTCTTCCTTCCTGCTGTGGTGAGGCCCATATTGGATTCATTGGAAACTTCCAAGCAAGTCCCCCAAACTCCTATAAGTGATGTAAGTAACATTTATGCTAGTCTTTCGGATCATCCTTTAACAGTTTGGGTAGATAAAGTGCTGATTTAGTAGTATTCTATATGTCATGTGCTTGTACATAAGTTTCTCTAGTAGTTCTAATAGTTTCCTTGTGAGTATCAAGTATAATGTCAGTGGTTATGTAATTTATATCAGCATATATATGCGGTTTTGTTGCTGTTAGTGGCTGTCTTTGAGGATGCTGAGACCGTGAATTTACCTCCCATTGCCACCTGGTGCTCTTGCATCTATTGTCACAAAAATTGCAAGTTCCAATGTAAACTATGCTTCTTAGTCTCGAATTGCGAACTTTATATATCGTTATTGTTAGCCCCTTTTCTTGTATCTTCAATATGGCTATTGCGGTCACTGAAAGGGAGGAAAACAAAAAGATGAATGGGGGATTCTTTGAACTCACTTAAAGAGTAACCAGTGGCCTAAACAATTGAAGAGCTGGATTATTATTCGAAACTCTGCTTGCCACATTTGAAAGTTTAACCCTTATTCTGTTTTTCTCTTTTCACTAGTGTCATTTCGTTGCCTATGTTGATAGCTTGGTTACGCTTATGGGCTGCTCTGTTAATGCTAATGACCTCTTATGTATTTACAGGTGGTTGCCGGGATGACTGGTAAAAAGCAAGCATAAGGTTGACCATCATGAAGTGCCCTCTCTCTGCTGTATCTTCATCGGCAGCCAAATAAGTGTTTTCTTTCTTCGTTTTGATGAAGGCTCATCATAAATTTTCTCCAATTGGAGCAGGATTTATATTGATGATACGGTTCATCTGAAGTCACTCTGTGCATGTGGAGACGTATTAGGATAATTGCTTAATCGCTCACTGCATATTTCTTCATAGTTGTGAACTTCATGCAATTTGTGGAAGAGGATAAATTGTTGTTGAAGAATGCTTGCTTGACTTCCTCTCTAGCTTTTTATTGTCGGTGGAGCTGGAGTACATCAGATATTTCGTGATGAAGTTGCTCTGCCGCTCACTAACTTTCTGCAAAGGGAATATTTTGGATTTCGTGAATCACGATTACTAAAAAGTTGATGGTAGGGTCACAGCCCTTTAGTTTAGGCAACATCGTGTGGATTTATCCGCCTTAGACAACGGGAAAAGTAATGAAAAATGCACATGTAAAATGTAGATAGACTTTTGAACATATGGTCAGCCAAAGCCACATCCATAAACTAGCACTGTACGCATCTTAAAAACTAGTAATTTCACAGGGTTTATTCTCTCGGTGATCCTCTAGACATGCTGTTTAATCAGACTAAGAAAACAATGTCGCAACCAAAGAGGCACTGCTTCTGCTTTGTACACGACTAACACACTCGCAGCTAAAGCGGCCAAGAGAGGCCACAAGACCTTGCATTGAATTTCATGTTGGCATTTATAGTTGGAAGATAGCAGCAGCGCAATGGGGGGACTCTCATTTGACTGTGTTGGCTACGTCTCAAATGCGCAGAAAACTGATAATGGACGAAACACGACGTTGGCTGGAATCGGGATGACAGGGCGATGATGGAGACGTGGCATTAGCAAAATGTCGAGAGACATATGGCTGATTCACGATCGCATCTTCCCGGCTTTCCCACTCCTCCTCCTCCTCCAAGGTATCGCCTCCTTCAATCCCCCGTACAGAGTTGCCTGTCATGCATCCAGACTCTGATTATTTTAGCCCTTGTTGGAATAGAGAAAGATCCTTTTGCATCTGCTAAAGAAAGATTTGGAATAATAGGAGAAGAGGGTCATTGCTCACCCAGCTGAAGTGAGAGTTTGAATGGGAAGAGAGGAGAGGGAAGCTCCCTGCCCTCCTCATGTTGTTGTTGCCGTTCCTGCATTCGCTCCTCCACTCACTGCTCTCTCTGTCCACCACGTAATTACATGAGAATGAAGGGAACACATAGCTGCTCCCGCCCCCGCTCATCTCCCTATTCTTCCTTCTACTCCAAGAAGACCCACCGAACCACCACCACCACCCACTGGGCTTGCTCCTCACAATGACACCCTCTCTCGCTACACCCACATCAATGCCCTCCTCATCATCGCCGTCGCCCACTCTTTCAGCAACCACGTAGCTCCGGAACGATCCATAACACTCCCCTCCCATCCTGAACGATGATGTCTGCTGCCCACCGACAGATGATGGCATCTTGGCTATTATGGCCTCGCTCAGCAGCTTAGGGGGCAGTTCCAAGCACGTCCTGGTGGCCGAGTACGGCTCACCAGGCCCAGAGCTCGGAACTATGGCCAGTGCACTGCAGGGCCTCGGCTTGCCCGGCTCTTCCTCCCACCGGAACGGGACAGCTGCCGTTGTATGGAACGGCGGTGTTCTCATCCCTGATCTGTCCGGTGACTCCACCGTCTTTGGGGCCACTGAAACTAGCAGCAGCTTTCTTGGTGCTGTGCCTATGCTCTCTCCTGGTTCCATTGCCTTGGATCCCATTTGCTTTTGCGTTCTCTCTCTCTCGCTCTCTCTCTCTCTCTCTGGGTGTTTTATTCTTGGTAGGGCAGGTTTGTGTTGCGTATATACATAGCTAGGAGACGAAAGACAGAGAGACAAGGAGGAAGAGGGAGGAAGGTGCTGGGGAGAAGGAATGGAAAGGAAAGGGGTACTTTTTTGTCTCGATCTTTGGGCATTGAGTTGTAACCCCCGTTACAATCACAGTAACACGAGAGGACTAAGGACTTTAACAGGAGCAGAACCAACCAATAATGAGTACCTGTGGGACTGAACTGACTTCACCATCAAGAGAGAGTACTTTACATATAAATTTTGCTAGTACAAGTTTAGGCAATTTATGTTAACTCAAATGACTACTCCAAAGTTTTTTAATCATCAATAACCAATAGAGGGTGATCGATTGCAAATTTTCTTTATTGTCCATATGCACTTTTTACTATAGCTCCGTTTGATGGGGCTTTTTGGAAAAAGTTTTTGAGGAAATGAAAAAGACTTTAAGTTATCTGATTTTTTCAAAAAGTAAATAGTATTTGGTAAAACTTAATTAAAAAATATTTTAATTTAAGTTTTGTTTGGAAAAAATTAGACTTGTAAAAGATTTCAAGTATATAATATGAATATATAAAGAAATCTATTTGTGACCACGGACTCTAACGAAACAGATCTGGTATTGGAAGCTGTTGCTTGAGGTCGCATGACCTCAGATGACCCCTTAACAAGGGCCACCTGGTGTTGTAGACCCTCTCCCGAGGTCGCGCAAGGCTCACTGGCATCGTATCTGGTTCGCCAATGCCAGATTTGGCTCACCAGTGATGTTGCGCAAGGCGAAAAATGGTGAGTGTAAAATTGAAATTTTGAAAGCAGGTAGAGTTGGAAGAAAAAAATGCACTAGCATTTTGAAAACTAAAGCCCAAAGCTGGGTAAGACTTGCATTCAACTAAAGGCCTTCAGAAGACTTTGTAAATACAATGGTATCTCCCAAATGCTCTCCAAAAAAATCGCTAAACATCACTTGCATTTTGTCTTAGGGCCTTTCGCAAAATGATTCCCAATCGCATTCTATATATGTTCCACTTCCCCAACATTAGAATGACCTATCTAGAAAGTTAAACCATTAGGTAAAAAGAGACAATGTATTTAAGCAATGTGGGATTATAATTGACAATCTCCCTCGCATGTAGTATGACTCGGCTTCACCACCGATAAGTTTGAAAGGAAAGCGATAGGATTTGAACTCTTGATATGTGCTTTTTTAGGATGTTAGAATGACAAACCTAAAAACTTAAATTATTCGATGGAAAGAGATTACATGTATATAAACACATTATATTCATGTGTTTAATCCATATAAGTTTACGGTTAACACCCTCGTATGATATTTTCAGGAACTTTCTAAGGTACAATAATGTGGTGATACATTCTTATCATTGAACGATGGAGACTAACAATTACTCAACTTCTTTTTGTCATTTAGTGTTATCCACAGATGGCACACAGTTGATGGAGAAGTTACTAGCTCAATACATACGCATAGTTATTTTTAACTCACGGAAAAGTCACCTAACCACGTGAAAAACAACGTATAAGAAACATAGATTTATTCTTTTATAGGAACTTCATTGTGCGTGTGGACAAGTCGCTTGTAAATTTTTATTCTTTTAAAAAATAACATATAAGAAAAATATTTTTACCATCTACGAAAAAGTTTAAATAAAATAATTGTTAATAATGAAAACATTTCTTATCAGCTAAATATTTCAAGTTATATAAACTATCATTTTTAAAAAATATATATTTTTAAAATAATTCATTTTTCGCATGACAAGAGCCCAGGTCGAAGGGTATGAAGAACATGATCTATTAGAAGTTTTAATGGAATGTAATGATGATGAGCATTCCATAAGATTAGTGCTGACGAACATCCAAACGCTGGCCCGCAGATCTGCGGCAGGAAGTACAGATATTCTCGTGCCCGCCTCATCAATCCCTGTTGCTTTCCCTAAGCTCTTTCGATTTTTCCCAGTGAGGGCGATAGCATTGGATTCCAAGGTCTGATGCAGAATGAATTCCCACTTTTACTGTGCTTTGGACTTTTGCAGAGTCTGATGGAAGAATAGTGCCCTCCCCAGCAAGTCAATCCTCCTCCCAATCCCTATCCGTCCACTTTTTCCTCCACTTTCACACGCAACTAATGAATTGGAAAAATACAACCATGCATGTATGAGAGGTAGCTTCAAAGGGTCACATAAACGACGGATTCATTCTACACAATACTCGTCCCTTGTGTTCATTCGAACAGCTACATTTAACGGGTCTCTTGTTACATCTAATGAGACGGATCGATTGAAATGATTTGTTGACGACAGATAGAATCAAACAGTCATTCGGATCGCCTTCACCATATGAGTAGTCTACATATTCGGCTTGAGGTTTGCTTTCACTTTCTTTCTCAAGTTCCTACTCAAGTCAGAAGAATAGAAGTGTACCGATGAAGTGCAACAAAAGCTAGGTAGGTTTCACTATTGATCAGAAAAGAGGCATTTAGCCAAAGAGTGCAAGTCTTTTGGTTTATGACTTTCCATCCTACTTGTCTTTTAAACATCAAAAGTCAACAAAAGCTAAACCATAGACATCTGACGTCCCAGTTTCTACCACGTGCTTTGTTTTTTCTTTCTTTTCTTATTTTTTTTTTGGTTTAGAGTGATAATTAAGAGAGAATCGACCCAAGTTTTTAAGTTCAAAACCGGAAGAAATGACCAAAACAAAAAAGCATTTCAGTTCTAAGCTCTTATTAGATATCCGCAATCAGTGGGGGCTGCTGATCGTGACTCAGAAGTTTATCAATCGATTTGAAATCGGTATAAGGTTGTGATTATCGGGATCTTCGGAGTGTTTGCTGAGGATTGGAGACGGAGACGGACGGTTGGAGAACACGAGAAGATGGCCTGCCAAGCGCTTGTGAAAACCAAGCAACTAGGCAGGTATCCGGTCAAGATGTGGCCAGGTTGCCGACCAGCCTCCGAAACCAAAAGCGCTTCTGTTGTGGCCAGTTGCCTGAGCCTATTTTGGCCGGATACCCGCCCTCGATGCGAATTTGATCCATACTGTTTTAACACCCATTTTAAAAAATTATTTTGAAAATTTTAAAAACTTCAGAAAACTTTTGAGAAATATATCCAAAAAGAGTTGAGAGTGCGAGAAAACTTATTTTTTTATGATTAACTCTTACAATATAGGTGATATTTAACGTTAGGAAACATTTGCGAATGAGTTTGATCCGATCAATCGTAATATTTTTCTTTGATTATGGTGGAACATTGCGTCGATCTCTCCCCATGGAGCAGCAGACTCATCCGGCCAAATCTCATAAATCTTTTGTGTCAAGTTTATTTCTATATGTATTCCTCGCTTGGATTGTTCGATTTTATCCGTACTTTTGCCGTTTTGCGCAAAAGGTCGGAAAATATATCCTTCACAACAAATAACGTGACCAAACTGTCATCTTTGCATGCACGTATGATCAAGGAACTCAGTTATATTTGGGTAAATATTCTGAGGGATGTGTCGGCACCATGTATAAAAAAGTGATTTTGCTCTTTCAAGATTCCATTTCCTTGAGTGAAACTTAATTATATATTTATGCCTTATGTTGACAAAAGTCAACTTATGACCAAAACCATTTGGAAAGGCAGCTCAGCCACCAACCACTCCACAAATGTCCAAGGATGATGCAAAAAAGACTTAATTTTATGGCAAACATTAGATACTCACCGTAAGGACAATTTGATAGCTAGACCAATTTAATTAATCATAGGGCAAAAAGAACTTACTTTTTCCTCGTGAGATTGTGCATGCATCCCATCATCATTAGGTGATGTTCTCATTGATTTAATCTAATCAATTAAGTCTAGACTCTTCCTTTTCGACAGATAAGCACGAAGACTCATTCTAATGCAGAGAGCCGAGTCAATTAACCCTAGTGATTGATCGTGACAAAGAGTGGATCATCGCTTTCTTTTCATCGGTAAGAAGGGTGGAAAGGGGCGACCAACACCGGTATCCTCCTCTTGGCATTACAGCAAGGATCTTATGTCCATTACGATATATTCAGTTTTAGACATAACTATTCGGCATCAACCAAGATTCGAAAATTCAAGATTGGCTAGCCATAAGATGCTAGCAACTGAAAAATCTCTTCACACGAGGTACTACGGCAATGAAGTAATATAATACGAGCCATTCAGAAATTAGGTGACAATGTGAATCGCACTTGAATGAATCATATCTTCCCAAGTAGAATTCGAACCTACGGCCATTGATTGTTTGACCTCAACGTACAAGAGTTCCCCCAAGGCAAGCTCCCACAATATCACATTATATTCATGCAAATACGCATGCATATTGCATACGCTTGTGAGCAGAAATTTCATTTCTTGACCGTAGCTATTATAGGTCCCACACGTAGATCCCACAAAAATCAACGGTTATGATTGACTTAGTCTATTGAATCCCGATCCAAGCAAGTATTTTCTATCGGGAGCAGAGGCACTAGACTCCAAATCCTCATCCATTACGAACCGCCACAAGAAGCTTCATTATAAAAGAAAATAAAAAAAAATTCACCTCCAACCGCGCAATTGCTCGAGACATCCGGACAGTGAAATCACATTGAGCATGAGGGGAATGATCTAGATAGACCTCCAAGTAACAAATGCAATGCACAGACTTATTGGACCCCTTCATGATTAAAGAAACGAGTAATCATTTCCCAAATAAAGAAACCCCTCAAAGAAAGAAAGAGGAAAGCATGGCACTAATCGGGAGAGGGTCCTGATCAACCATCATTAGATGTTAATAGGCACTCTAATCTTAGCAGCAGTAAGTACAGCTACAGCCAACGAAAGCCTTGTCCACTTATGTGGGACACCACTAAGAAGACATTACTCTCTATGGTAACAGAACAACAGATCCAGCTTTTCACTTCTTGTTGGTCAGTGGGTAAAAGGAATTCCAGAACCAGAAGCACTAAGGTTGCGTTTGGTCATCTAGATTTTTAGTTAGGATATGATATGAAATCCAGGGATTTTGCTATGTCCTAAACACTGTTTGGTGAATCATAATAATAAAGCCAGATTATTTCATATATTATCATGTCCATTGTTTGTTATGAACGATATGTCAGCGTAAATGAATCTAAAAATTGCATAAACAAAAATGGTAAGAATCTCTCAGGACACTCTTGCCTACTTCATTTTTATTTGCTTATTTGTTTATTATTTATCCCTCTCTTTTTTTCTTTTTTTATTTCTTTTTTCCCTTCCATTACCCTTTAATAAAATTTTATTAAATAGTAAGCTATACTAATATACTTACAATATGTAATAAATATAAATACTAAATATTTATTCATTTATATATATGGAATTTGTATCATAAGATAGAAAGAAATTTGAATATATAATTAAAAATAGGAATAAAAACGAAATTGTCATTATTTTTTGTTATTTTGAATTTTTTATATTAGAATTAGAATATTATTTATATTCAAATTTTATTTTAACATTATTAATTTAACAAGTTTGTTATTCTAGAAAAATAACTTTTGATATTATGGATGTTAAAAATCATATCCACCTTTATCCCACCTCTCATGTGGGATAATTTTATCTGGGCTATATCCCCCTTATATCCGACTTTATCCTGTCTTGGACAGGCACCAAAACTGCCAAACGTAACCTAAGGGTGCGTTTGTTCGAGCAAAAGAGATTTCCGAGAATTAATTTTTCATACTTTCACGTGTTTAGTTTGTGAAAATGATTACACAACAGAAAATTGTTTATGATCAAAGAAAACATGCATGCTTAAAATTAGAAGAATGGATTTCCTAATCCGGAAAAGGGAAAACATTTTCAATGATTTTCAAGAGAGCATTTTCCTTTACCCTGAAGTTTTCCTTAAACAAACACACCGTAAACTCCTAAAAGCAATTATCAACGATCACGTGAAAACTCAAGGCAAGAAAGAAATCACAGGCCACCGTTAGCAACACTTAGATGGGGAAAAAAAGAGAAACAGCACTCGAAGGCCCGAAACGAGGCCCGGCCCATTGAAGCCCATTGAGCACTCTGATCGGAGCCATGCCTTGGATCGGACCTTACCTTTTGCCATCACTTGCGTGTCAAGCATCAAGCCTAGCACCAGTTTAGTCAGTCCTCTTGCTTTAAGAGTGCAATCGCATCGTCAGGCCGCAATCGAACGAGATTAACATCGTTTTCTTTTGTTTATTGTAGTTGACAGGCAGACGCATTTGCTGGCGGAGGATGATAGGGCAGCGATGAAACGAAGTCCAAAGGATGAGAATGATTATGTTGCTTTGTCGGCTAATTAATCCCACTTGATCCTTTGAAAAGAAGCGTATATCTCAATTACGAGAATAACAAATCCGTAATGCTATATTATTTTCACGTCAAGGGAATTTGATGTGGAAAATTACCTAATCGGTCAAAGATTTTATTGTACGGATGCCAATTAAATCCTAAATTTTTCTCGATTTTACTAATTTAGTCATAAACTTTTGCTCAAAATTTCAATGTAGTCCACCGGCCAATTTGCCCAGAAATCGCTGACGTGACGATCTATGTTGGCAATGCACAGCAGAAGCCCGATATTTTCACCTGGAAAGATCGCCAAGAGGAAGCTCAAGTCCGAATCCGTTAATATATCCAGTCTGACTTACCTTTACTCAAAGCTTAAGTCAATGAGTTATGGGTCAACTAGAATATATTAACTGCTCAACACCACATCAATTATCTGATGTGGGACTTCTCTAATACAACTCACACATGTATCTCAACAATCTCCCCATCACGTGTGAGTTCAATATTATGTTTATTTCTCCTTAATTTAGATATTCTTCTGCATCAGCTTTTCTCAAGCTGAATCTCCAAGTCATTGGAATGTACTCGCAACTAATAGTGTCAATGGGTCGGGTTGGGCTTTGATGATACCCGACCCGACCCGAACCCTATAGGGTCATGCTTGACCTGCCCCGCCCTGCCCCAAGACCCTTTTTAGCATATAAACCAAGAGAAGGGTCGGGTCGGGTCGATTCAGATCCGGTTTCATGGGTTGGGTCAATATTTTGGAATAAATCAATAAGATAAAAATAATAAAAAAAAGTCCCCACGAAAGCGACGTTTTTCTTTCAGAAACTTGGAATCATCTGGACTTCCGTTTGCGCCTCCTCCTCCTTCTCTCCGGCGAATTTCTCCATTGAAGACGACTTCTGCAAGAGAGCGCAAGTGAAGAAGGAGAAAGCTCCCGCCTTTCGCCTGCTTGCGTGTCGCGTTTCGCTACGTATGTGGTGTGACTCGTGAGGGAGTCAACCAAGCTCTCGAGCGTCATCCCCAAACTTCCCGAAGGTTCTCGCCGGCTAGGTTTCTGTGCTCTTTGTCTGATCGTCCCTTCCCCACTCTCGAGTTCCTCCTCGTCGGCTGGTGGAATCGGCGAAAGGATTGGCACGATTGGAGCCGGGTTCTGCTTCCCGAAGCGGCGGCCATGCGAAGCGGAGCTAAGGTTCGGGGAGCGGGAAGAAGGGCGGAGCAAGCGAGCGTGGGGGGTGGGGGCTCAACATGGTAATCGGGTTCTGAGGATGTCGAGCTTTGTCCCAGTGAATCCAACCTTCAATTCCATGTGAATCTCTCCCTCCTTCGGTTTAATGATGGGTAAGCGGTAGTCGGACGGAATAGAGGAAGAGAACTACTTTTGGCCCTAATGGTGTCAAAAAGCCAACGCGGGCCGGGCCCGACCCTACCCTAACTTGACAATACCCACACCTAAAAACACTATCCCAAGCAGATTAAGGCCTGACCCCATAATACCGGAAATTTTAGAATAGGGTTGGGTTGGGCTGGGTCGGGCCGAGCCGGCGCGGGCTTTTTGACACCCCTACTCACAATTATGCACAACAACCATTATCAACTGCTAACTTAGGATTGCATCACCCGTGGTCTCTACCTCGCGTCACTAGACCAACTGTGCTAGGTCACTTCTCGCTAGACCAACTGCGATGGCAATTTCCTCTCAACAATCTCCCCCTCAATGTTCTTGATTAACCAACCAAGCTCTGATAATAGTTGTTGGGAATCGCACACTGATTCCAGAAAAATAACCCAAGCAAACAATCATCACCAGCAAAATATAATAATAAAAAGAACATAATCGAAAGAACACATCAGAGAATTTACTATCGAAGTTCACTCAAACCTGGGCTACATCTCCGCGCAGAGGCACTCTGCGAATCCACTAGACTTTGAAAAAAGTAGGAATACACTGATGATCTTCTCTCAAAATTGGAACACAAAAAAATTGAGAATACTCACAAAGAAAAACTCACTTTTTCTTCTCTTTTCTTTTCTCTCTCTATTTTCTTCTCAGCGCTTAACGGCTAGCTTCTATCAATGACTGATATATAAAGTGTAACTTTTAACCTAAAAGCAAAATTAATAGAAAAGACAAAAAAAGCCCGTAATAATAATATTTGGCTTCATCTTCCAATCTCCTAAAGTAAACATAGCTATTCAACTAACATTTAGAATAGTCCTTACTAGCTATGAAAGAATTGAAACACTTATACCAGTGCCTAGGAGACTGTTTCAACCCATACAAAGATTTCTTCAATAAACAAACAGATCTTCCTTACCTTCCTCTGGCTGCCTCATGTAAATCCGCTCCTCCAACTCACCGTGAAGAAACGTTGTTATCACATATAAACTGCTCCAGCTCGAGACCATGTGCAGCAACTAAGGCAAGTAATATACGAATAGAAGTATGTCTTACCACAGGAGAGAACACATCGTTGTAGTTAATACCCTCCCGCTGTGTATACCCCTTCGCCACAAGTCTCGCCTTATATCTCGTTGCCTCGACACCGGGAATGCCCTCCTTTCGTTTAAAGACCCACTTACTTCCGACAATTTTCTGGCTCTTGAATACTTTGACCAGCTCCCATATCTGATTTCAATGGAGTGATTTCATCTCTTTACTCATAGCTCCTAGCTACTGTGACGACTCAGAATTAGCTATCGTCTCAAAGTAAGATAAATGCTCATTTATCTCAACCTCATCACCTACAGTCAATGCTTAAGTAATATCTGTATAACCATAACGTACTGGTAATTTAATTTGCCTTCTCTGTCTGCCGGCGGCTATAGTGTGATCTGGGATCAATGCACCATAGCCGATAGCCTTTTGTTTTCCATAAATGTGACTCTCATAGAAATGCAACTCAACTTTTTGCAAACTTGGAAGCAACTTCCTTGAGTGCAATTGCTTTACACCATTTTCATCAAGATGTCCCAATCGATAATGCCAAAGAGTAGACAAATTACCTATAGCTATTGTAGTTGCAACCATATCACTGACATTGTCTCCCTGGAGAAGGTAAAGTGTACCCGTACGCTTTCCTTTTGCTACTACTTTTGCCCCTGAGGTTATCTTCCATTCTCTACATCCAAAAGCTGTTACCAAACCTTCTTGGTCAAGTTTACTAGTTGAAATCAGATTTTTCTTTAACTCTGGGATATGTCTAGTTTCATGCAAAACTAGACATCCTCCACCTAAGACGTTCACAATCACAGCTCCTTTTCCAACAATTTGACACATGTAGCCGTTCCCCACAACCACTTACCCAAAACCTTCACTGGCATAATCAGCAAATATGCCTCTTTGTGAGGTGCAATGAAAAGAAGCACTAGAGTCAATAAACCACTTGTTTGTCGTCAAGTCATACCCTATAGATAAACATAAGTTCTCTAGCGAAGGTTCATCGCTAACCACATTAGCTCCTTGATTCTCATCCCGCCGCTTCTTTTTGTAGGCTTCACATTGAAACCTCTGGTGTCCAATCTGGTGACAAAACCAAGACTCATCTTTTGTAACCTCTCTCTTTCTCCTTGACTGTGACATGCTACGCCCGCTGAATTTTCTTTTGCTTTTACTTCACAGACACACATTTATGGCAATGGCCCAATGTCTAAAACCACTAGGAGTTGCCCAATTCCTAACACCAACAGGGTGCAACCCCCACATTCAATTTTTTTCCCGGCTGCTACATCAACGGAAAATCATTCGATACACTCATATCATGAATGATGTAATAAATATAACTAGTCATGAAAATGTATTTTCACATAGTGTATTTTCTCTGGTGAGATCGATATGAATTCTATTAACTTTTTTTTTCTGCTCGTTATTGATACAATATTCCAAACTAAATCTACTTGATCACTTCCTGTTACAAAATTTTATCAGCTCGTCCTACTTTTCCTCGACATTCTTCACAATTTGCACATGCGAAATCTGTGGTGTCCTTTCCATCCCAAGGAGAGAGATCCGGCAGCAACCAATAATCGCTTCTATATGCACGGACGCCCGATCCCACCTGCCCACCGGTTTTCCATTTTAATTTCTCATCAAGCTACTAACGGAATGAATTCATTTACGAAATTTTAAACTTAATTACATACGTGTCAGCGCTTGAACTCTACTTTTATGACGGATTCTTATTTCATCGCCTGGTGTACTTAACGATGGTCCTCGGTTTTATACCGCAGGTGCTTGTGCATGAAGAAAAATTAGGGTTAGCTTGTGGGTGAGCACGTTGATATTTATCACACCGTCAGTGGAGAAGGAAAGAATAGGAGGAACGTTGGGGGTCCTAGTTGTCCCTGGCATTTGGAGCTACGTGCATACGTTCACTTTCATCGCTTTTCGGCTCCATCCCAACCCCGAGAACAGACGAAGGACGGGGGATTCGTGGACGATGCTCTCTGTTCTGGCTTCTTCTTAGGGTTTTTTGGTTCGTGTTGTACGATAGTTAATGTCGCGTCTGTTTTTTTTTAACAGCAAGTGCGTGGTTGTGTTTTGTGGAGGTGGCTCGTTCGGGCTCCACCTGACTCAATCGATCTGAGACTCTGATTTGAGCCATCTGAAACTCTTACTCCTTCAGTTAAATATGTAAAGGCATGTACCGCATAGCTAGCCAAACTTACTGTTGCATGTTCATCCTAGTTACGTGCGTTTATGTTGCGAAAGGACGACATTGCATTTGGGTTCTTATTGTCGTTGCTCGCTCGTCCCCTCCTCGTCCTTGCATTTGAAGGAAGAAGAACGGGAAAATTACCGGTTCGGTCATAAACTTATCGTGCAGATGCTAATTCAATCCTCCACCGAAAACCGCCGATGGGGCAGCCCGCATTGGACGCCGTTTCGAGCGAACCTGTCCATGTCGGCGTGCCACGTAGGACAGCCGGCGATGACTAGACTCTACGTCAGTAATTCCCGGCGGCAATTAGCCCAGATGGACTACGTAGGAATTATGGGAAAAGGTCGAGGATTGCATTGGCAGAACCGAAAATTTTATGACCAAATTAACATTGGTGTAGTAGGTTCAAGACCGAATTGGTAATTATCCCGAAGAAGAATCTTACATGCTTAGTTCTAGACACAAATAAGTCCGAGGGTCGGATATAGATGTCGAGTTTTTACAGGTTCTTTTATCTTGACCCCCAGCAATTGCCATCTCATCTTTTTCATATGGACTCGAAAGGAACGACCTAACTTACAGCCGGTTTGCATCTTTTATCAACCGCGAGTCACGACTCAAATGGTTAATCCAGCAAACGAGACAAAAAGAGAGAGTTAAATGTGGGTAGGCTACTGCTTAATAAGATGTGATTAGCAACTTCTCTAATTAGAAGCATCCCTCGTGATCAAAGTCCAACTGGTGCATGCAGCAATAACACACAGAATATTGAAGATTTCGAAGATAAAACAATCTGGCATAACTGCAGTAGCATTGCAGGAATTAACTTCGAAGGCAATCTATATGTGCTGTCAATACAACCACCGAGTGGATTCACCTCTTGGGGACATGACAGTGCCACGAAGAGGCGGTCGTCGTCGTCGTCGCCTCATCCTCGCCGTCCCTACACGCAGCGTCGGCGACGAAGGCCCACAGACAGGCGTCCCAGTGGCGCTCTCCGTCCTCCATGAGTTCCGGCAACTCTATCTCGGCCCAGAAGTCGTCGCCGTCGATGCCGCCGCGCTTCTTGTTCGCCGCCACAGCACGTGCTGCCTCGGCCGCCGCCACCTGGATGTCCCGCGCGCTGTGGGTGGCGGGGATGGGCAAGTCGCGGACCTCGTCGGGGAAGTTGAGCTGGGCCTTCCGTCCCTTCAGGCAGTGTGCGGCGACGTCGTGGGCCTTAGCTGCCATCTCGGGCGCTGGGAACGAGCCGAGCCAAATGCGAGACTTCTTCCGTGGCTCTCGGATCTCGGAAACCCACTTGCCCCACCGCCGCTTCCGGACACCACGGTAGACAGGGTGGCGGGTGCTGCCTCCGGGAGGGCGGATGGTTTCGCCGGAGACGTGTTCGGCGAGTGGCGGTTGCTCCATTGATGTGGGAACTGATGGTCCCATTCGGGAGTCTGTGTCGTCGCATTTATAGTACAATACACTCGGATCCTACAAGCTTTGGCCGAGTCCATACGCAATTACGTAGATACCCTCGGATGGGCTCCAAATTTCCTGTACTGCGGACGGTATAACAGGCAAAGGTAAGGTCAAATCTGAACGTTGGACATACACCAAGCTTCTCCTCCCAGGACATACATCAGCCTATTAATATTAAGTATGTGACGTTCCGCTTACTCTCGCAACTTATAATCGTGTAATGTACATGTGCTGTTCTATTAGGATCGAGATTTTCTAGACTTACAAGAAACTTCCCAATTTTGTCAACACTCAACAATGCCGACCGTGGAGGTTATTCACCATGGGACTCTACATTAATTGCAAGCGTCGTCGACGAGTGAAGTCATCTCTTTAAGTCTATGGGCAATTGTGAGTGCCACACCTTCTAGAAAAGGGTAAATGTATATCACTTTTGAGCGTATCATTTATCGAGACAACTTGCATACAAGGAATTGATTCAGTAATTAAATCAAATGGGCCCTTTTAACTTAGTGACAGAGTAACGCCATGGTAAGGCGTAAGTCATCGGTTCAAATCCAACTACAGTTGAAGCACCTAAAGGAGAATTCGGTGTCTTCCTGGTCGGTGACGGAAGCAATCGTCCCTATCGTCGTAAAATAAGAGCACCTGGAGCAACCAAAACTGAGCGTCATAGGGTGATGCAGTTTGGTTTATCGCAATTCACATTAGCTTTCCACATAATTTCATCGTCGAGTTTATGTGAGAACGAGGTGTCAACTCTGTGATCATGTGTTTCTTCGGCTCTTATCAAATGCGGGACATTTCAACACACATGACGTATCATTGCCAGCTCTAACCCCGAGGATCAACTGTCAAGAGCCTTGATCATAGATTTGAGGCTGGTGGGTCGCGCGCCAATCACTGCCTTCCTTCTGCCATGCAAATATATTTCTGGGTTGGCGACACTCGAGAGCCACTTGAATCAAAGGACGAGGGTCGCAATCACGTGCGGTGGTCACCATGCAAAAAGAGAGACAGATCACACAGAGCCTTGAGCCTTGTGGGGGAGGGCGTCGCTACGGTACTGCGTTCTTAGGCATTGGCGGTTGGGTCGCTTTCTCGCAACGGGAACGGGGGATGGCGATCGGGCTGTGTAACTGGTTCTTGGGTCGATCGAAACACGGGGTGATGGTCACGCGGTGCGTGTAGGAAGCAAAGGGTTGGGTCGACACGGGACGTCCGCGACAGAATCTTTCGGCCTGAGATATTTGTTTTCGCGTGGGTTGTGGACAAGATTGTACAACAATCCAACTTAGAGATATAATAAATAGACCTATCAAACGGGTGAGTTGGGTCGGACTGAATATGGTCCGATCTAAATTGATCAATTTAACTCGTTTTCACATATCTTTATGCAATACAAATCTAGTGACCCATACCCGACTTGACTCGACCCATATTGCTAAAATATTTATATATTCTAGGAAAATCCATACTCAAACTAAGGTAAAAGCACGGAATGAGCGAGCGCAAGATCAAGGAAGAGCGAGAGAGAGAGAGAGTAAAGAGACAGTAATAGAGGTAAGATGGATCTAAGTAAGTTATAAACCCATTTAATACCACGTTAAACCCATTTATGACAAATAAAGTTGGGTCTAAACCCATTTATAACATATTTACTTAATAAAATTAAGACATATAATAACCCAGCCAATCAAATACGGGTTGAGAAATGGATTTGTAATTCATTTTGACAGTTCTAATAAGTACCCAATATGGCCATCTCCACGCTACGATCTTATATCGGGGAAAAGTGCCAAAAAAGTCATAAACATTTTGCATTAGTGCCAATTTAGTCCTAAACCTTATTTTTTGTGCCAATTCAGTCCTAAACCTTTTGCATTGGTACCAATTTAATCCTAAACCTTTTTTTGGTGCCAATTAAGTCCTAAACCTTTTAAATTGGTGTCAATTCAGTCATAAACTTTTTGTTTTTGTGCCAATTTAGTCCTTCCGGCCAATTTTGACCGGAATTTGCCGACGTGGACGCCTGCCGGCCTGTGGCCGGTCACCGGTGCCGACGTGGACAACTTTAATAATATTTTAATATTTTTTTGATTTTTTATTATTTTTTTCCTTTTTTTTCCCACTTTTTTTTTATCTCTCCCTCCTTCCTCTGGCCGGCGAGGTCGACGCTCGACCTTGCCAGATCCGGCGAGGGCTCGAGCCTCGCCAAACCAAGGCGAGGGCTCAAGCCTCGCCCGACCAAGGCGAGGCTCGCCCTTGCCAGTGGCCGGCGAGGTCGAGCTCGCCGGCCTCTGGCTGGTGGCCGGACCGGCGACCGGCCAGAGGAAGGAGGGAGAGACAAAAAAAAGTGGGAAAAAAAAGAAAAAAAATCGAAAAATCAAAAAAATATTAAAATATTATTAAAGTTGTCCACGTCGGTGCCGGTGACCGGCCGCCGGCCAGCATGCGTCCACGTCGGCAAATTCCGGTCAAAATTGACCGGAAGGACTAAATTGGCACAAGAACAAAAGGTTTAGGACTGAATTGACACCAATTTAAAAGGTTTAGGACTTAATTGGCACCAAAAAAAGGTTTAGAACTAAATTGGTACCAATGCAAAAGGTTTAGGACTGAATTGACACCAAAAAAAGATTTAGGACTAAATTAGCACTAATGCAAAAGGTTTATGACTTTTTTGACACTTTTCCCATCTTATATCTGCTTTTTCATCTTGGGTCCGTCATTGGCCTGGACCAGATCCATGGGCTTGAATTGTGTACTTTATGCGCTGCACAGTACACGCAACCACTTACCATCCCTCTTGTCCATGTCCTGGAATTGGGAAGACATAATTTTGTCTGCCGAGCTGCTACAATGTGTGAATTACTGCTACACATGCATGTCATGAACTTTTACAGCGGTGGCAGCGTGGTTGATATCGATCGCGAAACCGTCGTATTTACGATGCCCGGACTCGATTGGCCTTTTGCCAAATGAACGGAGGAGGGAATCTGGAGACATTGATCCGTCCTTTGGAAAGGTGTTCGGTGTTTGAAACTCAAAAGGTTGCATCCGATTCTATCTTCTGTTCCCAAATGCATCCAAGTTCTTGGTTCCATCACAGTATATCTATACGTAGTCTGCATATCTCACGGGGGGAAAAATACCCTTTAAATTGATTTTGAAGATGTCATGTTTTATATGATGTACGAAAGTCTGCTTGTGAGGTTTGATGTCCAAATAACCTCGCCATTGGGCCAGCGTTCGATGGACTCATCTTTAAAGATAGCCCAACATATCGTGCGGAGGATGAACAAAACCAGGCTTTTGAATCTGGGCAATCTCTCGTTTTCACGCCTCAAACACATCGTAATTCAAGTAAAACTCGATTGCTAATGATAACCATCATACCTCGGAGCGGCTTGGTTTGATGACAGCGATCAAGTTAGGGACAAATACCAAAGTCCAAATCCCAGTAAATGCAATATTTGAGCCGATGTGTACTCTTTCTTTTTCTTAGTCACGTCACGACTCGTGCGATTGAAAGCGAGCATCGGCGTCGTGAGAATGAAAGGTAATCGATATCGGGAATGTCAAGCATCCCTCGACATGCCAGTGCCACGTGATTTTTTTTCTGTCCACCCTTATCGATGCTACTCTCGATCGACTGGTTCATCGAGGAAGACGCTTGGAACCATATGCGTCGAGCCCACCCCTAGAGTTCAAACCGAAGACGCCAAACACATACACCTACTTGCACGTGCGGGATGGATCCGTGTGCGTGCCTCCAAGCGAGAGCTGTCCTTGTGTCGAGGACGTAACATTGTGAAGGGGGAAAGAACACAAGTACGAAGAGTCTTCCCAATGCGGTACCTTGTAATTGTGAAGTTGGGTTATTTAAGGGAATACCTGTCAGCTTATTTGTCGCCTAACACAGTCTCCTAATGAGGCTGCCCACAAACGTCAATTTGATTTTGTCCAAAAGTTCCACATCGGTCGTCACAAGAATGTACGAATGATGATGATCCAACTAGATTTAGTCTTACAAGTTTTGCTGACATTGGAAACTAAACTTTACACCAATCAAAACCAATAGAGAAAAGTAAGCGAACATGCTTTACACGCTCGGGGTAATTCATTGTATGTAAAATTTGCCAAAAACAGTGTTGGCATGATAAATCTTAATAGTTGTGGTTTTAACCGACCAATTAACTCCTGGCATGTGTTCAGTTTATGTGAACGGGTTAAGTGACATGACTCGATGACAATACCCATCAAAGCATGATTTTAGGGTCTTAGTTGCGCGATCGATAAGACAAGACATCAGTTTAGAATCAGCTCATTGGAAGAGAAAACGGTGCGCAATCACTATTTGATAGATAGACATGCAATGATCTCTAAAGACAGTATGCATGCCGATGTCAAGCTATCTCATCCACTTGTCGTCCGAACAACGTCAACTATCGAGAGTCACCCGACAATCCACTGACAGAATTACCTCATAAGTAGCAATCTAGGCACAAAAATACAAAGCCTGGAAAAAAACTTCTTCTTCCACGAGCTTTTCCTCTCTTTCCCAAATGTTAACTTAAGTATCGAGGGCCAATCTGAATACGCGATCGAAAACGCACTAACCTAGATTCTACCTACGTCGCCGGTGGATTTTCCGGTTCGAAGCTCCGGACACGTTCAAAAGTTTCGTGTTCTTTCATATGGCAGCATGGTAAGTTCGACAACACTCCCCAAAAAGGACCTCAGAGCAAACCAAGACGAAGCGACTTGCTGCTTCTCTCTCCTGCTCGACACAAACGAAAGATGAAATACACGTGCGAGTGTGAAAGGAAAATGACGAAAAGATCCTCCTCGTGAGAGGAGGAAGGAGCCAAGCGTGGTTTGACTTTTCTACGGAACTGAAACGTTGCCGGACGCGGACGATAGATTTTACGCATTATTCAAAGATCTGATGCGGAGAAGAACATTGCGTTGACCAGCTCAAATCATCAATAGCTTTCCATCCCCCACTTTCAAAACACGCGATCCCCCCCACGACGTGATATCACTACCAAAGATGCTGGTGCAGCGTCAGAACTCCGGATCGCAAAACAGAAATTCGCCCTAAACTCGTCTTATAATTCGCTGGTCCTTTTTACACGCTTTCTTCGACGACACCCTGCGGTTGAGTGGGTCGAAAATGATATGGATTCAATTGATCTATTTAATCCGTTGTGACATATTTTCATGCAATGCAAGCTATACCCATATTGATAAAACACTTCAATGTTTAATTCAGTATAAGAAAATTCATACTCAAACTGAAGTGAGAGCGAGTCATTAGGATGTGTTGGGTTTGAGTAAGTTGTAAATCCATTTGACATTAATATAAAATCATTTTATGAGCCATGGAGTTGTGTCTAATATGTATAATAAACGAACTCATCAAATAGAGATTAAGAAATGAATTTATAATTCATTTTGACAGGTTTATCGATGGTTTGTGAAGTTAGCTTATTGATATCACCAAGCTCCAAACTCAATCTCGTCAATCATAAAAAGTACGGTTTCCCAAGAAAAAAATATCTTCCTATGTGTTGCGCAACGAAGTTAACAACATGCACCAATCACGTGCGCTCACCAAGGTTGCAAATGATAACCATTCTGTTTTGATTTTTCTGTTCCAGAAACAGGTTTGGAACAGAAATCCCTTTGGTAACGCAATTTCAATTTTCTATTTCTGGAACAAATTTTTATTTCGGAAATAGATTTGGAACAGAAATGAGAAATTAAAATTTTCTACTTTTCTATTTCTAGAACATAAATGAGAAATTAAAATTCTTCTCATCACTCGTCCTCGCTACTAGCCGATCGCCCACTCGCCACCCATCGCTGCCCACTTGCCGACTGCCGCCTCCTGCCATTCGCAATCTCCCGCTATGGGCTGCCGCCCGCCGTCCATCCGCCATGGTCTCCAGCCATCGTCCTCCGGCTGGCGCCCGCCTCCAGCCACCGCCGGCGGTCCACCGACTACCATCTTTCGCCGCCAGCCGCCTTTCTCCCGCCTCTGGCCGCTGTCCCCCTCCCACCGCTAGCCACGATGGGCCGTTGCCAGCCGTCCACCAGCCACTGTCTCCCGCCGCCGGCTGGCCTCCTCCCGTCGTTGGCCGCCTCCAGCTGCCGGCCGTCTCCCGCTGCCGGACACCCTCCCTCTGCCGCCGCAGGCCACCGTCTCCGGCCACCAGCCGCCCTTCTCCCGCAGCCGCCCGCCTCCCGCCATTTGTCATCTCTCGCCGCCGGCCGCCCTCCTCTCGCTACTGCCCATCTCTCACCATCGGCCACCATCTCCTGTCGCTGACCACCCTCCTCCCACTGATGCCCTCCTCCTGTCGCCGATCGCCGTCCTTCGCACTGGCCTCGTCGCCGTCCTCCATAGCCTTTATCATGCCCCGAATCAAGACCGTAGTGATCGATCCCGGCCCGGGCATGATTTCTTTTATTGTTCCGGGGATTTTCATCTTGATGTCCCATTTCGGTTTCTTTTGGTTATGCGCAAGTGGAAGCTATTATACTTAACAACAACAAAAACAACAATGTAACCTAGGAAGCATATTATACAAACACGCTTAATTTACATGATAGTTACTTAGTTTACAAGCCCTCTTTCCTACGGGCCTTCTTGGTTATTTGTTTACATCCGGATCACGTCCGGTCCTTCACATACTTTTTGCATAGCTGGGTCCATCCTAGCTTCACTACCACCGTGCCCTTCACAAAAAGCAAAAGTTAGCTTCTTCCCAAGCTTGATCGACTAGCTACGGTCCTCCTATATTCTCGTTAGGCACGTTATCATCAGCAGCCCCGGGTGGCCTGTCGAAATCAGCAAGGGGTCCCAAAAGGTCTCCATCAAACCACACAAACTACGCTTCGTAACAATGGGGAACCAACTCGTCAGCACTTTGTTGAACCCAAACCGTGGTACTACATTTACGGTACATGACTTCCATTTCTACGTCGACAACGTCTATCACTG
Source organism: Syzygium oleosum (assembly GCF_021117445.2). Classification (NCBI taxonomy): domain Eukaryota; kingdom Viridiplantae; phylum Streptophyta; class Magnoliopsida; order Myrtales; family Myrtaceae; genus Syzygium; species Syzygium oleosum. Next base: position 3,277,601 of record NW_026607516.1, on the reverse strand, counting down.
AAACATGCATTTCTATTGAGAGACCGAAACAAACCGGGGATGGTGAGGCCATACCTACAAAGCTAAAATAATAAGGAGTGAGTTATATAACTCAGTAAGTTAAATTCACTGTACTTCGGCTAAGAAATAGTCTCGCATTGAACAAGAGAACAACTTTTACTGTTGGCTTGTCAATGGTAGATCAATGGCAAATGCTTCTTACCTTACTTATTTGCTAATCATGCCATGCACACCAAGTAAGAGAACATCAAGCATTGTATTTACATGTTGCATGCAAAAATCGACACACGAGATTTCTTTATTTCTCAACCGAAATCCATCGGTTCCTCCGGTGTCCACAGGGCATTCGACACTCCATCGGGCATCGCCTCGAAATTCATCGATGGCGGCATCGTCTCGAAGTCCATCGATGACGGCATTTCCCCGAAATCCATCAGCGGCGGCAACGTCCCGAAATCCATTGGCAACGGCCTTAGTCCCTCGTGTGATCATGCAACAAGCAACAAACAATCTAGTTTCTTATCTTGATAACATTAGCCCATGCAATTAAGCCCGAAGGCGTGCGGTACTCGTGTAATCCATGATCTATAGGGCGAAATGCCTATCGTGTGGGGCGCGGTCTAAGGCATGTGGCTCGGTCCACCATGCCAAGCACTGGTTCAGAGCCAAACTCAACCCGGATCTACACGCCTCAATGTAAACCTGCACCAAACCGAGCTCGGTCTGTGACGCCACAACATGAGTACGAGACCATATGACACCTTGTTTCAGGCCTCGGTTGTGCCTTGACTCATGGCCATAATGCAAAACAATAAGCACACGTGGAAACTTCAAGCATCACAAACAAGGTCATGACTCGAGCCCAAACGCGCAACACCACGTCCTAACCAAAAGATAGGGAATTCACTTACTACTCGGGTCACGGGTGGTCCTTACAAGGGTGTTCGGTGATGGTGAGGCGGGCGAGAGGGAGTGACCGAGAGAGAAACCTAGGGGGTGACCGAGAAAGAGAGAGAATGGCTAAGAGAAAGAGAGAGAGACCAAAGGAATGTGTGTGTGTGCCGGTTTGAGGGAAAGAAGAGAATGGGTGATGGCTCTTCTATTTATAGCCAAAGGCTTCAATGATTATCTTGCCAAATGGTCCAATCATTTTCATGGAAGTGGCACCTATTAATAGAGGGAGATCTTATCCAATCTTAGACCCAATTATTTGTTGATCCAATTGGCTAACAAGTGTCCTATTAGGATCATCATGCCCTAAGTTTAGGGTATGTGAATCACCTTATGCATTAATGATCAAGGGAACACCTAAATCTCTAATGATGGTTCCTCTAATAATTCATTGACTTGGTCTTCATTTCTTCTTGTTCTCCAAGCTTTTGGGCGTGTGGCTCCTCTAGAATACTCAAGAACTTCTCAATTATTGGAGATCTTATAAGATAAGATCCTCACTAATGATTAGCCCTCAATTATTGGTTCAATGTTGACTTGGTCTATTCGGCTTCTTGCTCTCCAAGCTTGGCTGAGTAAGGCTTGTTCTTGTTCATCAAGGGTACCTAATAGTTTACTAAGGACAACCGGTTCATGGCATTTAAGCATAACTTCCGAAATCCTATTGTGTATGTCCTCCAAAATCCATAATGATACTTAGCAAAGATGAATAAGTAAAGGGGAATTTACGGAACTAAAACGATCGACCAATCTATTTGAATCGAGGTTCGGTGTAGGAATATTTTCAAGTATGACCAAACATGACTGAGCCAAAATCCGAGTTAAATGGTGCAAGGTTAGGTCAGCCGGACTGACCATGCGCGTGGCCTATCCAGTCGGGCCGAACCGGGGGCAAGGCTTGGCACATTGCCGGGCTATGTGGGCGCAGGGCCGGGTACAGAGTTGAGTGCACGAGCATAGTGCTGGGCCGCACGAGCGGTGCGCCGAGTGCAATGCTAGGCCACACGAGCGAGGGGCCGACATACAAACCAAACACTTGCATTGGCTCATGGATAGGCACAATGCACGATCTGGGGCCAAGTCTGGTTGGCACGGTATTAGGTCGGAATCGGATCTGATGGGCACAATACCTGGCACAAGGATCGGGCATAATAATTGGCACATGGCCTGGCACGTAGCTGGTCCGTGGCCTAGCCGACGGGTACAAGGGCCGGTCCATGATCGGGCACAAGGCCTAGCCAGCGCGGCCGGCACGAAGCCTGGTTTGCGACCAAGCCACTGAGCTCTTGGCCTGGCACATGGCTCGTCCATGGCCTACCCGACTCAACGTGTCGATCCATGGCCGATTCGCAACCAGTCCACGTTTGAGTATCAACGACCCATGGTCGACCCTCGGTTGTCATGTAACCATGTGGAATTAAGTACTACGAGATTAATCCATGGTCATCCGCGACTGATGCATGGTTGTGCGGAATCACCCGCGACCGACACATGCCGACATGGCACTGATCCATGGCCGTCCTGGACCTTCCCACTAACGGCTTTTATGGTCGAAGGGTCAATCCACAGTCATATTACTCTAATTGACTTACGTGATCGGGGCGTCATTTCATTGTCGATCTTATGGCCAATCCATGGGCAATCTTTCGATCGAATCATGACCAATCCTCAGCACACTCATTCCGACCATGTTATCTGTTTCATTACCGACCCTTGGACCGAACCGTTCGCCCATTCCATTACCATTTATCTTTGGTCGTATTGTCCCAAATTGAGGATGTCATAGCCTCCCCCCGCCGTTCGCTGCCACAGTCCGCCGCCCGCCATCTGCCGCCACCATCCGTCCGACATCCACTCGCCGGCCACCGGATATGGAGAAATTTTGTGCCGTTATCAAATAAATTTTTGTTTCGGGAACAGAAATTTTGTATCGTTATCAAACGTGTTTTTTTGCTCAGAAACTCGTCCAGGAACATAAATCGACTATTTCTGGCCAGAAATTAATTTCTGAGACAGAATTGTTGTCATTCGCAGCCCAAGTAAACGAACAAAAGAGTAAAAGGAAAAAAATAACCAAGAAAAAGATCGGAAGTCACGCGGAGCTCACGTGACCGCCGAGCGCCGAGCACGTTCTTCTCACCCTTTTTTTTCGTTCGTAATTAGGGTCGTCGTGGTGTTGGGGGGGGGGGTGGGCCCCGCTGGGCTGACGTCAAAACCCATGTGCCCCTTCACGGGCCCCCTCTCTCCTTCCTATCCCGTCTCGTGACCGACGAGGAGGAGGAGTCGATAAGATTCGAGACACGTGTCCCGACCCAGTCGCACCTTCCCTCCCACGTGGTAAGCGTGCGCCGTGGGTGACGGGGTGGGGTAAAAAAGAAATGGGGCGATGGTAAAACGTGTCCGACTGCTCTTCATCATCTCGGGAGGCGAGCGAGAGGCGGGAGGGTGGGCCCCACGCGACGCGACAAGGCAATTCCCGCGGCGGTTTACAAAGGGGGACCGGTCGCGTCACGAGACGTGAAAACGGTGGGGAGAAACAGCACTCCTCTCTCTTCTTCTTTTTTTTTCGCTCTTTTTCACGGACCATGAATTTAAGTTTCCTCTCGGCGCGAGAACAAGGACAAAAACGAGACGACCATCTCTCTCTCTCTCGCTCTCTCTCTCGCTCTCGTCGACGAGAAGGGAGGAAGAGAGTCGCCCGAAAACGCGTGAAAGGACGGGGGCCTGGGGAGGGGGCCCACCACCGTCCCTTCCCCCCCCCCCCCTCCTCCTCCTCCTCCTCGCGGGGGGTGGCGAACGAATGAGGAAAGCCGGAGGCGGGGGAGGAGGAGGGCACGAGTCGTACATGTCGTTTCCCGCTTTGCATCGCGTGACTTCTTTCTTTTTTTGACTTCGTTCACGCTTATCACGCACGGCCGTGTAAACGCGAATACGAGCCTCGAAAACACCACATGCATGACTTTCAATAAATATCATCGTTCCCCCACTCATGAATTATCATTTATATTTGGACAAGAGTCGCGAAAAAAAAAAATCATAAACCATGCTCATTTTAACACTTTCACCCTAAATTTAATATCTCAAACTTGCACTTGTGTAACACGTTTACCCTCTTCCGTCAGAGTAGTTGTGGTGAAATAAAAACGACATTATCTTGATTGAAAAATCATCCGACATAACCTTGACGGAGGATAGATATGCAACATAGGTACAAGTTTGGGATTGTCACAAGAAATATTTTATGTCACAGTCGGCATAATTTCGGATCTTTGACGTCACAATTTTTTTTTTGAGGATCAATATGTCACGGGAGGCACAATTTAAAATTTTTTGTGGCGTTTTTCCTTTGTAGATTGGATTTTGGTGCTAGATAAGTGTGAACACACACACATATACAAAGGACCCGAAAGACGCTTGCGAAATTGCTCTAAAAGCTCGAGATAGTAGATGAATGTGTAGTTTTAATCTATGAATATTCTAATGTTTAATCTTTTGTTTTTCCCCAGCTTGACTTTACAATTAGGATATCCTTAATTGTCACCTTAAACTCGACATGGATTGCTCGGCCTCATGAGGCCCGCCTTTCTCTATCTATTTTTGTTGTTTCACCGAGGCGGGTGGGGATGATGCCCCCAAAAAGAGAGAAGCATCCGTTCTCCGTAGAAACGACGGCCAGGATTCATTCGACGCGGACCAATCATCCGACGCTTTGACCCTTTGACTCGGGGACCCACCCGAGGGTAGCCTCGTCCTTTTCCGCGTCCCTGTGACGCCCCGTTCAGGATTCGTACCTTTTCATAGTACCACCCGCTTGGTCTGGGCATCTTCGAGGAAATTAAGGTAGGAAAGAAACGCATCATGCGGGGCTGAGCTGCTCGCAAAATTAGATCGTGGGATCTTTTCGACCCCAAAGAAAAAGAAGAAGGAGAAGGAGAAAAAGAAGAAGGAGAAGAAAAAAAAGGCGAATTTGCATGGATTCATATTTTCGACCGGACACGCAACGCACGAACAGCACACCGTCCTAAATCATGGAGGGAGGGAGTGACGCGCAAAAGTCTGCACGAACAGTGTTCGATCGATTGTCTCCTCCACATGCCAACGTGACATTTAATCATACATCATTCTTTTCTTTCAATAATATTTCGGACCTTTCGAGTTGTTTGGTGGATTTTATTTTTCCCCGATATCTCCGATATCTATGAAAGTTTTCGTTTACGCAAACCATCCCAGTGGATGCACATGATTCCCGAAAAGAAACACAATTTGCTCTAAAAAAGCATAAACCTCCAAAAGAATTATTCACGGATGATTTATTGTTGAGATGCACGCGCGAATTGTATCGAGAAAAGTCTTACATCGCAAAGTTGGTGTGATGTGAAACAGTTAATATATCCCAGTAAAGTTAGGTCCAATCGGATATATTGATTGTCTAGAACTCGGGTCCTTTTTTTTTTTTAATGAAAGTATTGGAATTTTGTTGCGCGCTCTCGGCAATATCTAATATTATAAAAGAAAAATTTATGGGAAAATATCGAATATTAGGGGGGAGGGGGGGATTAAGGGCAGTCACAGGTGGTTCATGTGCGGATAGTAAATGTGGGGGGCATGAGGTTCACGCAACCTCATGTGCGTGGGTGTGGGTACCCACAAAGCAAAGAAAGAGAGGATAAAAAAGCGACATGCAGAAACAGTGAAGCACAACAACACAAAGGAAGGACATTAAAATCATCACCACCATAAAAAAAACAAAAAGAAAGAAAGAAAGAAAAAAGGAGGAAATAACGCCGCAAATAGAAATAAAAATAAATAATAAAAATAAGAGAACAAAAGAGAGAGAGAGAGAGAGAGAGGGAGAAAAAGAGAGAGACCGTGCTTAACGTGACATCGTTTACTGCTATAACAACACTGACCTCGTTTTAAGCCCCTTTAATTAAAAGCCAACCCCTCCCCTCCCCTCCCCTCCCTCAAAACCCCGAAGTCCTCCCTAATCACGTTTCCCCACCACCACCACCGCCCCCCCCAAACTAACCACGGTTACTCCCTCACCCCTAACCCTAACCCCGGTTCCCCCCTCCCCCCTGCCAGTTTCCTGGGCTCCCAGAGCTTTACAAATTCTCTCTCTCTCTCTCTCTCTCTCTCCCTCATCGTACATGCCTACAAAAGAGAAAAAGCTTAAAGCACCCAACCCCCCAACCCTGCTTTCCTCCATTTTTTCTCGTACCCATTTTAGCCGAAACTGTTCTGTTTTTCCGGCCGAAAGAATTCCTCCATCCTCCTCTTCGCGCCCTCCCCCCACCGAGAGCCCCCCCCTGTGTGCGCGCGCGTGTTCCTCCCGCTCTTTCACCCGGGAAAGGAGGAGAGGAAGAAGCTGCACGAATTCCTCCACTCCCTCCGCGCGCGCGCGCGCGGGCAGTCCGCGCCGCCCGATTGCGGCGATTGTCTCATGATCCCATTTGACTCCCCTGCTCCTGCTCCTGCTGCTGCTGCTGCTCCCCTCCCGCCGGTTCGTATCTCGTCTGGGATTTCGTTTTGCGCTTTTTGGTTCCGGTTTCTCAGTTTCCTTTTCCCCTCCCGGTTGTTATGCTTCCCTAGCGGTGGTAATCGAGATCTGTGAATTTATAGCCATGGCCGACGTTGAGGGGGGCAGGATTCGGGGGGATTCCTGTTTATCCGTCGAATGCGTGAGGATTTGGAGTTTTCCGTAGTAGGAAGCGAGGGTTTTTGTGTTGCTTTGGTGGGTTTCGCTAGCTGAGATTCGATCTGGGTTTTCGAGCTTCGAGGGATTTTGTGGCGAGGGTCGTGGGTTTTTTGTTTGTGCGGGGGTAGGGATGAAGATAGAGCTAGGTGTTGGGGATGGGCCTTGGAATGATGAAGAGAAAGCTATGGTTGCTGCGGTCTTAGGAACCCGGGCGTTCGATTACTTGGTGTCCAGCTCGGTTTCGAATGACAATCTCCTGATGTCCATTGGGAGTGACGAGAATTTGCAAAACAAGCTCTCGGATCTCGTGGACCACCCCGACTCTTCCAACTTTAGCTGGAACTATGCCATCTTCTGGCAAATTTCTAGGTCTAAGTCGGGGGATTGGCTGTTGGGTTGGGGGGATGGGTCCTGTAGGGAGCCGAAAGATGGAGAAGAATCCGAAGCGACTCGAATCCTCAATTTGAGACTCGAGGACGAGTGCCTGCAGAGGATGAGGAAGCGGGTGCTGGACAAGCTGCATACCGTCTTTGGCGGGTCGGATGAGGACAATTACGCGCTTGGTTTGGACCGGGTGACGGATATGGAGATGTTCTTTCTGGCGTCCATGTACTTCTTGTTTCCCACGGGAGAAGGGGGTCCAGGCAAGTGTTTTGCTTCGCGGAAGCACGTATGGCTGACGGATGCACTCAAGTCGTCCTCTGATTACTGTGTTCGGTCATTTCTTGCAAAGTCTGCGGGGATTCAGACAATAATTTTGGTTCCGACTGACGTTGGGGTTGTAGAGCTGGGTTCGGTTAGATCTGTACCCGAAAGCTCGGAGGTGTTGAAGTCCATAAGATTGTCTTTCTCGGCAAATTCATTCGCGCTGGCTAAGCCAATAGCAGCCTTACCCGTGACGAACGACAAGAAGGACGAAAATGCCCCCTTCTCCAATTTGGCGCTGGCAAGTAAGGGAGAGGGAATCTCCAAGATATTTGGGCAGGAATTGAGCACAAGTAACAGTCATGGTCATGGCCATGGCCATTTTAGGGAGAAACTCGCCGTTAGAAAGATGGACCCCAGGCCTTCGTGGGAAGCTTACCATAACGGAGGTAAACTCGCATTTTCAACCCCTAGAAACGGTACCCATGACGCAAGTTGGCCTCATGCTCATGGCGTAAAACAGGCGAGTCCTGTCGAATTTTATGGTTCTCAAACCTCGGCCAGTAAGCTAGAGGAGCGGATGAATGGTGGTAGGAACGATATTGGGTTGAACCGCTACCAAGCACAAAAGCAGGTGCAAATGCAAATCGACTTTACGGGTGCCACTTCAAGGCCTTCTGTGATGGCCCGACCATTCACCGCTGACTCTGAGCATTCTGATGTTGAAGCTTCGTGCAAGGAAGAGCAGGGTGGGGCAGCGAACGAGAAGAGACCAAGAAAACGAGGCCGGAAGCCTGCAAATGGAAGAGAAGAACCTCTCAATCATGTGGAGGCAGAGCGGCAGCGACGCGAGAAGCTGAACCAGAGGTTCTACGCTCTTCGTGCAGTGGTGCCTAATATATCCAAGATGGATAAAGCTTCCTTATTAGGAGATGCCATTGCTTATATAAACGAGCTTCAAGCAAAGCTCAAAATCATGGAAGCAGATCGGGAGAGGTTTGGAAGCACTTCGAGAGATGCATCAGCTGTCGAGGTTGATGCCAACGCGGAGCAATCGAACCAAGCTCCGGATGTTGATGTCCAAGCTACTGCTGCCGATGAGGTCGTTGTGAGGGTCAGCTGTCCTTTGAATTCTCATCCCGCATCAAGAGTCATCCAGGCTTTCCAAGAGGCGCAGGTCACCGTTCTCGACTCGAAGCTTTCGACAGCCAACGACACTGTGTTTCATACATTTCTGATAAAGTCGCAAGGGTCTGAACAGATGACCAAGGAGAAGTTAACTGCAGCATTTTCCCGTGAATCCAACTCCTTAGAGCCATTGTCGTCTGTTGGCTAATGGGCGATGTTCGCTTATGCTATAGTGGATAGGCGTAATACATAGGGAAAGCCCCTTTGGAAGCTCGATCAGAGTTTTGGATTGCTGCAGAGTTTCCTTAAGAAGTGGTTGAGCCAAAAGGAGAAAAATGACTTCCTGTTGACCAATTAGGACAGCAAATTTACTTTCATTTTTTGTTTTTTTTTTATGGTAAACAATCCTCTCATAAGGAAATATTCTTGAAAGTTGAATTGAGTCTGTAAGTCTATACCATTTGTGGTTGTTCTGAACATTAATATAGTTTCTCTTTATAATTTTTCCCTTTTGATGGTTTACCCTCAGTTTTTGTATTCACTTTCTTTTCGTTAATACTCCTCAGTTCGGGTTCTTCGTCGAATTATCTGTAGTTTGAAACTTTGATGTAGTACTTACAATGGAAGATGAGGAATCATTTTGCATTTAACATGTGAACGAAGCAGTTGAGTTTCCAGATTGCCCTTTCTTCCATTCGGTGCACTATCTGCGCGGACTTTTTTTTTGTCAGTCTTGGTCCCTGAAGTGCTCTTCCACTGAAGCGGAAAGCTGTCTCTGTCGCCTGATCAATTTTGAATTCTTCGAAGTCAGTTTTAACCTGAAAGTACTAACACGTTTATCTCATTTGCCACAGTCGATCTTTATCACGGCCTCTGCTTTCTAGGAGGAATGAATCTGAGCCTGCGAACTGACGTGTCCTGGTTACTTTCACAAAAGAAATGTGCGCCGAATGTTTCGTTTCGTCAAAGTGTGTTCCTTGTGGGCTGCGTTACCAGATAACAGCAAGAGGGGCTCGCATGGAGCATCGCAATGGCATGAATTTAGGTAACTTGCAGCTATTGAACACTGGAGGACAGTTGCACCGAGAACGTATGGCGGCACGAGAATTGTCACAGTATGTCATCCTAGGCATCAAAGACTACAAAACCCCTAAATTGGTTCTACATGAAAAAGTCAAATTGCTTATCACAGGCTGGGAAAATATAAAGTTAATCAGGAAAAAAACAAAAAGCTTGCTGTGTGAGCATTATGCGAACAATGGCACAATTCCAGTGCCAACACTTTCCTTCAACCTTTTTGCTTTTGGGAAGCAATGCTTTGCTTCAACCTTGTCCAAGAAAAAGTAGAGACACTCACTAAGTTGACATGTATCTGCTCGCTGTCCAACACCAAAATCTATATTTGTGAATGAAAATGCTTTAGATTGGAAAAGCGCAAAGTTGGTGATTTCTTTATGCTATTAATCTCCCTATACTTTTTTCACAGCAAGTGCCAACGCCAAAATCCAATATAATACATTGAATCACCAACTTCGAAAGTAAAGCTATTGGATAAATGGCAGCCCTCAGTTGAAAATTTCACGGCAAAGTGATCTCCTAATTCAAGTCCTGCAGACAACGGCTTCAATGCAGAAAAACAAGCATGTATACAGAGTGCTACTACTTGGAAGCGCTGTATATCCAAAAATTACTCTAGAAGTGTCATCGGCAATGTCTCACGTCTGTTTGTGTAGTTTAAGCGAGATTTTCCGACTCTTTTACAATATTAGCTTCCTTGTCACTTTTCCTACTTCGGCAATGCTTCGAATAGTGTCCCTTCTTACCACAACTATAGCAAACCACCGGCTTGCCAACTGTCTCAGACTCTCTTATTTTCGGAGATTTTCCAGAGTTCCTTATACTGTTATTGCTGGATCTAACTTTCCCTGATGGCTGAATACCATGAATATCATGAGGTTCCTTGGACTTGTATTGATTGTGCAACTCTTCCTCAACCCTTAAATGATTCATCAGCACCTGGAAAGACAAATGCTCATAGTGCATCAACTTCAAGCAGAAATCCTTCCAAGATGGAGGTAGTTTAGATATGATGACACTGACATGGAAATTCTCATCTACCGAAATTCCAGCAGCCGCAATTGAATCTGCCATTCTATTCAACTCCTGGACTTGCTCAACGACTGATTTACCATCAACCATCTCAAATTCAATATACCTTTTGACTTGCAATCTCTTAGTCCCACATTCTTCATAAAGATAAACTAGTCTTAGCTTTTCCCACAGATCTTTTGCACTGTGAGTTTTCTGTGAGTACTTATAGAAGAGATCATCTGACAGAGAACTCAATATGTTGCGACGGCAAATGTAGTCGTCATTCATCCATTTCTCTTCAGCAGCTTTTACTCGAGCAATTTCTCCACTGCTTGCTTCTGGTATTAAATTGGCCACTGGGCGTGGATCAGTGAGAACATATGCAATCTTTAATTGCTTCAGGAAAAACTCCATCTGTTCTGCCCAGTGGTGATAGTTCTTTCCATCAAAACGATTAATCTCAATGGGTACAAGACCCTGAACTAATGTGGCCATTGAGTTAGAAACATCATCGAGGGCAACATCAATGGTTTGCGGCCTGCAGCAATCAATTGATAAAAACCATTCAATGGCCAATCGGCAGAATGTTTTTGTAAAAAGAGTGCTCTTTGATAGAGAATGGAAACAAGTATTCACTTATCATTGTGTATTGGTCAGGAGGAATCACATCACAAGTGTGGAGGATTACATCCCTGAGCCCTGACCATTATGAATATACATCAATAATCAGTTAGATTACCAACATGATATTCTCACCTTAATTTTGACTCCATCTTTTTAATGGCTTCCTCTATAGAAGGGAGACTGCTGCTCAAAGCTGACCATTGGTCTTTTGTTAAGTTAATTCCTAGAATGCATCAGAACAGGCTTAATATTTGCATAAACACGCTTGATGGCAATAAAGGGAAAACTACAGATCCAGCAAAAACATGGACAAAAATGCTTATAAAATTCAGAAAAACATACAGGACTGCAAAAATCTAGAGTGACAAAAGAAAAATAAGATAGCAATGTACAGCATTAACATTTATGACTAGGCAGTATAACAAATAAGCAAAAACAGTTCTTGGACCTAAAGATAAGTTATAGTAATCTTCTCAGATAGTTCACGGATGTGTCATCCTTCCATATAGGCTTGAGACGAAGGTAATGGACGTTGGATGAGCAGAGAGAGAGAGAAAGAGAGACCCATCCGTGCAACAGTGCTCTAATGCTTGGAGACATAGAGAAAAGGGTAAGTAAATGTATATCAGACACTTCCTTACTTACTATGCCCATCTCACACTCATAACTTCCACGTATCTCTTGCCTCAATAATATGATCATATTTGACATATTGTTGTCTTCTACACATAAAAATTCCCAAGCCAATGCAAATCCATAGAAAGCTCCAAAGGAGAGACCCATCCGTGCAACAGTGCTCTAATGCTATGGGATTTCAATCTCAGCACATTACAGTAAATATTTATAGTTAGAGGTTCAGAGGCCACCACAACACATTTATACAACTTTACGCAAAGAGCAGCATTATGGAGTCAATACAAGAGAAAGAGACACACAGTGTTGATAGAAACCCACAGAATTATACTGAGACAAACATACTCTTTAAGCAAAAGTCACTGAAGCAGTTGGAATTGCAGATCTTAACGACATAAACACAAGTGTCAATTATATGCAGCATCAATCAGTGATCAGATAAACCATTGTCATCAAACCTTAGGAAAGCTCACAGGCAGCAAAGAGTAAGAACGCCTACTCACAATTATTATACCTGAACCAGCTAGAACAAAAAGACGAGCATCATTGTAGATGTAGATAGAGGAGAGAATGTTATACATGTGCAATCACCTTTAGCACTGGGAAAATTCTTTCCATCTTTGATATAGTAGTCCCTTATCGATACCATATTTGTGCCGTTATAATCTTGAAGAGCCACATACCTCCTATCTGACAGCTACACCAACATCAAATGACGATTTAAAAGTTGTTGATGTGGCTTATCTAATCACAGAATGCAGAATAATCAGTCAGCCACAAGAGGAATATAATGAAAATGTCACTAGTCAGTACCAACTGTTTTAACGGCAACGCAAGTAGAGCCTTTAGAGGTTCTGGAGCTAAGTCCCAATTGCCAACCAAGGAAAACCACGAAAAATCCAAGGAGAGACATTACCCACCAAGTGAGAATCTAAAATGTTAGATTTACAACTGCATGTTGCACTTATCTACTACTGCCAAGTGAGAATCTACAATATTGGATTTACTACTGCCGATTGCACTTTGTCTACTCCTCACCAATCTTATTCAGGTGTTACTTGCAGCCGCAGGGCTTCTAGAGTAAGGATTCCTCTTTCATGCACCCTAAGTTAGCCTCAGCAAACTAGACAGCTACAATTCAAATTTGCCTATAATCCCATTTTCTTCAGCTAACAAAGAGACTGCATCTGATAAAGCTTTTGCAGAACTATCATCTTCGCCTTTTCGACTGTCCGGTACAAGAGATGCTTGTGCGTGCGCAATCCGAACCTTAAAGAAATACATATAGGCACCTCTTCGCAAACCCGGACAGCCATGGCTTTCGAACACGATTTATGCAGCTGAGTTCAATCTCACCAATGAATTAGCAGACAAAAACTAAGTGACGACCAAGAAGTTCACTTCCTCTACAATGCCATAGGGTTTCACTTTCAACCTCACAAATGACGCGTCCTCCACTTTCGCCGAGCTCCATCTTCACTTCCCTCGCCTGTGCTGCCGCGGCGACCTCGCCGGCCTCCCCTCGGACGTCCGGTTCGCCCCCCTTGCCCCCGTCCTCGCCCGCAGCGTCGGAGAGGAGGAACGACTCCAGGACGCTTCGCACCAACTTCTTGCTGTCGATGTCGGAGAGATCGAAGCCTAGCTTCTCGGAGGCCTCGTTCCGGAGCTTGAACTCGGTCATGGCTTCCATGTCGGCGCTCCGCAGGATCGCCATGACCGTCTCTTCGATCTTCTGCCTCGTCTCCATGATTGTGGTTGTGGATGGGCGGGAGGAGCTTTTTCAGTTTGAGCTCTCTGTCTCTTACCGAGCCCCCATTATATATATCCGGCGCTTTTCCTATTTAAAAAGGAGTTTTTTTTTTATTAAAGTATTCTAAACGAGGGTACGAAGTACTTAGTACTTTCATGTTCTCAAATAAGAATCTGAAATAGATCGTGTCTCAAATAAGGATCTGTAGTACTTTTATTTTCTCAAATATGGTTCTGAAGTAACTATAATAGTTTCAAATAAGAGCCTCATCCGGCCGACCAAATTTCGGCAAGTCAAAAGCATTTTCGTGAAAAAATATTTTTTTAGTTAAAATAGATTAAAAATTTAAAAAGTTCAAAAAATAGAGAGAAAAAAAAACAAAGGGAGCAGCCCTCCACTCCCTAGCCGGGGCTCTTGCCCCACCGGCGATGGGGCGGTGGCCATAGGAGGGTTGGCCGACCTCCCTTTTACTTTTTTTTAACTTTAGCTTTTTTTTAGTTTGTTTTTTATGAGAAAAAGCTCAAAAGGCCAAAAGAAGAAAAAAAAGGTAAAAAATCGAAAAAATTAAAAGATGAAAATGTCCTTGATTCCAATGAAGTTAGGCCTTTTATTGAGATTAAAGATGATCACTTCAAACTTTTATTTGAGATAATATTTACTTTAGATCTTTATTTGAGAAAATAAAGATACTTCATATCATTATTTAATACAAGATCCATTTTAAGGTCATTATTTGAAAAAATGAGATTACTTATTGTTATCTGTATTTGGAATTTTCCCAAGTAATTATTGTTATCTGGATATATCTTCGCTACATGTAGCGGCACAGCCAATAACCATCTTCTACCCTGCAAGAAAAATGAATGCGGGATCTGCAACTAAGTCAGATAGGCTCATAGACATTGAAAGACTTCAATAATTTGCAAGAAGCTTACCAAGAATCGACTGCGACGTCCAGGTGTCAGGTGTGTACCTTTGATGGCGTTTGAAGGTTTGGCTTTCCTGTTTCCTTCCTTTTGCTTGAGTACAACTCTGTTCGCCGGTCGCGCCCTCCACCTGTTTGCTAAAATGCTCGACTGCCATGAAATGTGCTTCTGCTTGCCCGGAGAGTCGTATAGATATATGCATCTCTAACGAAGCTCTTTGACTTTGACATCGTCTAGTGATTGGATGGCGGACTTGGCTTGCGTCCTGCTTCTGAAATTTTAGTTTAGTTTCCTCTCACCGGCTATTGCCCGCTTATGTTTCTCCAGCTTCTGCGGTAGTTTGAGCTCTGGCGGAATCAAGCTAGCATGTTGCTTCGTCGACTTTCCGCAAAGTTTGCTGCTTTGGCGAGACCCTTTTGCAGTAACACCAGATGTGATCTAGCCGGAACCATTGCCGAACTGAATAAGGTAAGGTAAGGTGATCTATGTCCAGAAAATTGAGAGAAAAATAACAGTGGTAACAAGGTTCGGAGGCAGACAACGATCACATTGATGGAGATATGAAATACATAGGATGCATTTTCCTACAGCTTAAAACTTGATGTGATCGGCTGCCCTCTTGATTCGTTGTTGTTATTTAGTCCGTTATAACATTTTGTTGGAAGCTAACATGTTTGGGGATACGGAATTCGCATCAGGAAATGGAAGTTGTTTTTGGTGAGCGGCCATCAAATGGATTTGGCACTTCTACGGCGGATGGCGTTATGGCACAGGAAACCCAATTTACCTCTCAAGGATCTGAAGTGGGTTTAGGTGGCTTGACGCATGTCGGCAATACAGGAGAAGCTCAAATGGTCGATGTTTCTCCCAAAGTAATTAGCAAGCGAACTGCCACTGCCAGCTGCAAAGTGATGCTGGGGAAGAAGGTGTTCGATTTGGTGTCCGCCAACCAGATGGCCAAGGGAGATGTCCTGAGCGTGGCCAAGATCGCGGGGATAAGTGGGGCGAAGCATACAAGCAACCTCATTCCGCTGTGTCACAACATCACACTGACTCATGTTCGCGTTGATCTGAAGCTGAACCCTGACGACTTAAGCGTGGAAATAGAAGGGGAAGCTACGTGTTCCGAGAAAACCGGGGTCGAGATGGAAGCAATGACAGCTGTGACCATCGCTGGTCTTACAGTATATGATATGTGCAAGGCTGCTTCAAAGGATATCCAGATTTCAGACGTGAGACTTGAGCGCAAAACTGGTGGGAAGAGCGGGGATTGGTCTAGAGGAAAGTGATGGTATTTGGAGGGATACATCCAGGCAATGCTTCATTTTGGCGCTCATATAATGAACATTGGTAAGATTGCCACTGATTCTCTGTTTTATAGCCAACCTTTTCTTTTACATCTTAATGTCGTGGACTGCAAGGATGGGATGAATCATCAAAGTCGCGGTGTCCCTGTACGAGGAGCTGCTTGTATCTTAGGATTGCTCTGCATGGTGACCTCATAGTGTCCCTGTACGAGGAGCTTCTTATGTGTGAAGGGAAGGGAACTCTGTTTTATACACTCATAGCAGATTCTTGCTCAGGATCAAGTTTTAGGGTTGTTGGCAATTCAGTCCATTCGTTCTTTGTTTCTTTAGACATATATATCCTCTAATAATGTGACGGACCAGATTAACTCCAGCGTGAGCGCAAAGACCTCCTCCTTTGTTGCTAGATATACCAAATCATTTGGTAAAAAACGTTTGTGTAAATTACTTTTCTTGACCATAACACTAATTTTAGGGTGAATCTCCAGTTGAGCAACGATTGAACCTATAAAACGTTGAAGTAGGAAGTTTTCTTATCTTCTTTCTACTCTTACTTATTCTTATATTCTATTTATATATAGGGTTGTTCCATGTTTGTATTTGTCATTTGAAATGGTTCAATAATTGAAATAATGAGATTATTTAGAATTAAGTGTTAAGATTACACATTGAATTTATGGTAGTAGATCCACAATAAAAAAAAAATGTTTGCGATTGTTCCAGAAGAGATGAAACAAAAGACACGGTAGAGTTAGGACTGTTATTATATGATGCCTACTGTTGTGGTACAGGAAGCTAGAAACTCATACGATTTTTCTCTTTTCGTATATTTTTCTAGCTATATGGATTCAAGCAAGGCCAATTGAGTTAATAACAATTTTGTGGTCAGAGTCGACTTGACTCGACCATGCACTCGAGGTTGATTTATCAATATTGGGCTCAAGTCAACTTAGTTTAGTTTTCAACGAAGGTGAGCTTGACTTGGAATCAACTCAATCAGCAAGTAGAAGTTTAAAAGCTCAAGCTAGGTTTGAATTCGCTCTGGAGCTTGAATTCCTAAAGCACAATATGTACATTTGAAAGTACTAGTGGTTTAGAATATTTACATATATGTCACAAAACAAATAATTAACTAGATTATTGGATTAAGCTTAATCAAGTGCTCGAACTTGACTCCGACTCGAGAAGAAACGAGTTGAATTCAAAGTACCGGAAGAGTCAATTTTGAGCAACTCTCAATCAAATAGCTTTTGAGCGACTCCTGAGTATGTTTTGGCCCTTGTAACTAAGAAAAAGTGAAATAGCTTGACTCACTAATACGCCTTATTCTCTCGCGTTTATGTTTAGAGCAGAAACACCCATCTCAAAGATTGCGAGCAAGTGCAATTTTGTCATAGAGTTTATGAGAGAAGCTGAACTCGAACGGAAGAACTTTTTCCAATAGCCGTTTTCATGAAATTGCAACGGGATTTGATCCCCCGGCCTAACCTAAACGCCCTGACTTGCTCAACCTCGAGCACTCATTCACCGTCGGGTCAGACGATCGGCGGCATTTTTCAGAGTTAATGGGAAAAATCAAGAACTCGAACGGATACGAGAAATGTAGTAAGTACTGCTACAGAAGCAGTGAACAGGGCTTGGACAAGGGTCAGTCATTTGTGTAGCTTTTTGGGGGATGATTGGTAGCTCAAGACAGGTGCGGCCGAAAAGTAAAAAGGGAAGTGCTCTCGCGGCAGGGGAAGTAACGTCGAACCCAAGTCTTGAATGATGCCAAAACCCATCCCTCTTTGGGCGATGCCCGTAGCAGGTGGGTTAAGTAAGTTCAGATGAACACGACTCGTTCTTCTTTCATTCCTCCCTTTCTTGGAGGCTCCTCGCGACACACACGAGAACATCGGCAAATGCAGCAGCAGCTCGACACCGAAGTTCGGACGAATGCAGACAATTTCGCTGCTCGACCCCGTGTGTTCGAACGATGCAGACGCCTTTCGTAACACGACCCGATGTCCGTACTGGCTGGTAGTGTAATAACAAGAACAAGAATCTACATAGACGAAAAAGGGGCGAGAATATAATTCGAACAGATTAGCGTCAGCCAACTATTTCAATAATTTTAGTGTTTAAGTAATCTAATCCCCTCCTTCACGAATCCTCACGATCACCATCCACCCACTGGGGCCCTTCTATTGAGATCGATCTTTCTCATACGCGACACGCACAGCGCGAGCACAAACGAAAGACACACACACATGTGCCGGTCTCTCTGCCGTCGGATTTCGCTTCTCTCTCTCTCTCTCTCTCTCTCTCTCTCTCTCCCTCCCAAGCTGTTGAAGAAAGGAACCTGCTTTTTGCAGAAAATGTGTTTCGTTTCTGTAAAATTTTTCACTCCTCATCACCACCATTCTTTGAGAAATCAATACTCACTGATTCTCTGAGGGGGGAGAGCCAGACATACCCATCGTGTACTCGATTCAAAAATCGAAACTTTCCCTTCTTTTATCCTCTGCCCCTCTTTCCTGGTTCGGGTCGGGCACCTGTGAATCCGACAAATTCGGCGACTTTCCCACATTTCCGAGCTCAGATTTTGTCGGAGTTTGAATGGAAGCCGATAGTATCGAATGCGTAACGTCCCTAGATGGGACGGACGAAGATGAGATCCAGCAGAATCCCCTCCACCATCTTCACCAGCAATTCCCTTCCAAGTCGTCTCACGGCAATGGCGTCGTTTCCTCTGCGATTCTTCCCAGCACCACCCGCGTCCACGAATTGCTCGAGTGCCCAGTATGCACCAATTCGATGTACCCTCCAATTTATCAGGTCATTCTCTAATTTTGACCCTTTGGGTCAACGGGTTTCTGCGATTTTCTGTTCACAGGGTGTTTTCTTTTCTGTGCTGCTTCATTCCTCACCTTTGCGGCATTGGTAGGTGAGTATGTCCATCAATTTGTTGGATGGTGTTTGAGTTGATTAGCCGGTTGATTTCGGCTTCAATTTCAAAATTGATTTTTTTGTATGAGATAATGAAAGTTTCTGGGGTATGACTTTGTGAATCATGTGGGCTGTGGGATGAAGGAACCCTCTTGGATTATATGAAATGAGCTGGTGAAATTTTGGTGGATTTGGCTTTATATATAATGGTGTGCTCTTGGGGGATTTGGCTGCTGCTGGGTCAAAAGTAACTTCTTGAAACTAAAAATGGTCCCTTCATGTCTCTAGTGACTTGTCAAAGTTGCTTCTCTATGATGTGAACTTGGTTATGTCTAAGGTCGATTTGCTTGTCGCTCTTGCTGCTCAGTATTTTGGTGAGAGAAATGCTTGACTTGAACATCCAGATATGAGAGTCACTCGGTACTATAGTTCAAGAAATAGAAAGAATTCCAGATATATCTGCTGCCTTTTCAGCCATAATGAGGAAATTCCATCAGATAAACTCTTGCTGTTTCTCAGAAATCAGGGCAGTAGAGAGGGTACTTTTCTTGTTGTATCCCTTGCTGAGCTGGAGCATTGTAGGTAATCATCCCTTTTTTATGTCTTTCGAGGCAAACGCATCGAAATGAAACTTTATTTTCTTAGTTGTTTATCTTTTGTTTTTGTTGTTCATCTTGATTATATCTAGTTTGGTGCCCTTAAAAGATGATATTCTACCGTTTAGTTATTTAATTAAAGCAATACTTCAAGAGTACCGAAACATGTTATCTTTATTGGAAGGTGCCAGTTTTCATGCTAGCTAAACTTATGTATTTTCAAGGACTGTTTCAATATAAATGTCGCTGTGCTTTCTAGTAACATTGCTGAATATTTCCTCCGGATGTTGTGAACTTAGAGAAGCAGCTCCTTCATGAATGGGGTTTGTTTGGCTAAACAATCAATGCAACTTTCTTCTTGCAGTGCCACAATGGCCATACACTTTGCTCAACCTGTAAAACCAGGGTTCATAATAGGTGTCCCACGTGCAGACAGGAACTTGGTGATATAAGGTGTCTTGCATTGGAGAAGGTGGCAGAATCACTTGAGCTGCCTTGCAAGTACTTCTCTCTTGGGTGCCCAGAGATATTTCCTTACTACAGTAAACTCAAACATGAGACTATTTGTAACTTCAGACCATACAATTGCCCGTATGCCGGCTCAGAGTGCTCTGTCACTGGGGACATTCCATTCCTAGTTGCTCATCTGAGGGATGACCACAAAGTGGATATGCATTCTGGATGCACTTTCAACCATCGATATGTGAAGTCTAATCCGCGCGAAGTAGAAAATGCGACATGGATGTTAACTGTGAGTATTCACTCACCCATGATCTATAGGTCTTTGTGAGGAAAAAAATGATAAAATCAGCTTTAATTAATGAAAAGGTTTCTCAGGGTTGCTATAAGAAGTGCAGTCGCATTATTGGGAAAGGATTTAATTTCAGATAATTAATCATCAAAAATCATCTGGAATCCTCCTTTCTTTCATAACTTTTTTCATTCCTTTTAACATCGAAAAGTACATCATGCGGCCTTGTCAACATCCACACACTTCAGAATTACTCTGAGTTTACTCTGTTTACAGTGAGATATGCTTGTTCAGTCGAGTTTTGAACTATTATTGACTACTTTAAAGTGCCGCTAGTACTCATAACGATAGAACTGAGTCTGTATGCGATATTTACCATATAATTGAACTATTTGAAGTTCAGTACTTAACTGCAATAGAGTTTTTAAGAGAGTTAATATGTCCATAAGTAATTCCTAAACTATCTTCCCCTGCATTCTGTGAATCAAAGCTGTGACTGAATGCCCATGTCCAAAACCATTTTCGCCTGTCATATGTTCAGGTCTTCCACTGCTTTGGACAATACTTCTGCCTCCACTTTGAAGCATTTCAGCTTGGAATGGCTCCTGTTTACATGGCATTTCTCCGTTTCATGGGTGATGAGATGGAAGCTCGGAACTACAGCTACAGCTTGGAGGTTGGGGGGAATGGTCGGAAACTCATATGGGAGGGCACACCACGAAGCATAAGAGATAGCCATAGGAAGGTTAGGGACAGCCACGATGGTCTAATTATACAGCGCAACATGGCACTTTTCTTTTCTGGAGGGGACAGAAAAGAGCTGAAACTTCGGGTTACAGGACGGATTTGGAAAGAGCAGCAGAATCCAGAAGGTGGGGCCTGCATACCCAACCTGTGTAGCTAGCATGGTTTGCACTCTCACTCTCTCTTTCTCTCTCTCTCATGCGTGCTCTAAGGTGGTGGAAATGTAGTCTTCTGACAATTCAATCTCAAGATTTCTCTAACTTTGTAAGGATGCTGGAATGTATTATATCCACGAATTGTTAATAATGTTTTTCGTGATTCTGTGCCATGATGATGCATTAGTCAATGTTGTCATAGCAAGAGATCATCAGGTATATCAAATGCGAATACCGGAACACGCTAGCTACTGCATGCACTGATATACCTCAGGACCTATTGCTATTACCCTGTAACATGGCGTCTTCTCCCTTGAGCTTGGGTTGAGAAAGACTATTCCCACATCGTAGTCAAAAAATGGGCACTCGTGTGCCCAAAAGTCTTGCTGGAGGAAGGATCTCATTGGAGTAAAGTTGTTTTCTCTTCTTGTTTTTTTCTTTTGGTGAGTCAACCTCATTAACCCAATACTAAAGGGAGCGGATGAACTACTTCCACCACCATACCAAAGAGACAGTTGTGATCGCTAGATCCAATTTGTTCGTTTTCTTTACCTTTCCCTTTGACTTACTGAACCAAAGGTCGAAGGAAGTGACTTTCAGGAGCTTATTAAAAAGAATCAACGACTTTCAGGAGCTTATTAAAAAGAATGAACTGAAGAAACTGGTTCACACATGGCTTGTAGTCGAGCCAACAATCATGAATCAGAAGTAGCTAAATAATGTGTCTGTGTGTCCCCAACAGAAATGAATACAAGCTGTGTCAATTTATGGTTGGGGAGGTTGTTGTACAATGAAAGACACCTTATCCTTTCTTGAAGTTGCACTTACCGCACTCTGGCCGTTTTCATTTGTTCCTTTTACTCACGCAAGTTACATAGCCATTCAAGCCAAGTGTCAGCTACAGACTTGTCAACATCATCAGGAATCCTTATCAGATCGTCTCAATCTGGTTCTTTGTTCTAAAGTACGTTAATGCGCTTCGAAAGTGGGCAGACGAAAACAGAGGGAAAGAAACAACCGTTCTAGATGTAAAAGTTTGTCACTTCCGTCGGAGTCCCAAGCTCGTTCCTTCATTTGTTGTTTAAGGAAAACGTACAACTGTTGTTTCTTCCTTCTCAAGTCTTGGATTATCAATGTGGTAATGATTATGTTAGGGGAATGTATCTTCTTTCCACTATCAATCCCATTCGGTTGCATGCCGCAACGGTTGGTGCCTGTAAGTTGTCTGCATTCATCTGTGATTCGACCTCGACAAATCCCTAAAACTCTTTCTTTGAAATATAACATGAAGTTGCCTGTTTTGGTGTACAATCATGGTTTATATCAGGTGTGAGTTTAGAAGTTCTTCACAAGAACCACCATGGGTTCTCCATTATATAAGGTTGTCAACCACCAAGGAATCATATAAAACTACCTATTCGTTACATAAGACTCTTTTCTCTGTTTATGGCAATTATATATTGGCAAAACCATCATATAGTTATTGCTCCCTAGTTACGGCACTTATACCTTTCAAATCAAATGCATTTTTATTCTGCTCCTGTGAGAATTCATCTAAGCCCCAATAGACCGGACGAAAGTTTTGTGCGACCAGATATGTCAACTGGTGGAACTTCAACCTACATAATTAACAAAAGGTAATATGAAATGCATAGCTGTTGCCATTTGGCTTTAATAGGAGCCAACCGGACTAGGTGGATGAAACAGACAATGCCTATTTGGGAGAGAAAATATTCAGTGGTTAGCCTATTTGGGACGTTCTTTCGTTTGAGTACAAGAACAAGGCCTAATTAAGGTTTTAAATCGTGAGAACTAGTTCCTAAATGAAGGGATGAAGAACATGCAGGATTCATCCCTCTCCACATTTTCAGCATCTTCTGGAAAAAAAAAACGGGCTTTTTCTTGAAAAGGAGGTCATTCGGTTGGAGGTAACCTGTCGCTGTAGCCTACGACTCCTAGTCATGTGCTTCACCTGGCAACACAAAGCTGGGAAATGATGTGGTTATGTCCCTGAAAAGGCATTGAGAAGCGAACTTAAGTAAGCCAGTTGGAAATAGCAAACTTGTCTTTGACAATCCTTTGCATGAATGAGAGTTAATTTACAACCAAATACCATATATGAGTCCTTCATGACCAGAGGGTAGTGAACTAAGGACTTAACAGCAGAAATGAAAACCCAAAAATAAAAAACATAAAGGAAAGTAAATTCAACATCTACGAAATCCATTAAAAAGGAGGCCAATTTCAACAATGCAAAGCATGCCAAGATGCTAGTTTTTACCCAAAATTTTTCTCTGAAAGAAATGAATGAGATTATATCCTGGCTGAGCACGTGTAAACCACACAAATGAAGTAATTGACGTGCTTCAGATACAGAAAGATGCTAATTCTCATGATAATGGCCAAGAAAACACAGGGTCAAGCTATGTAGAAAGATGCTACTTCTATACACAAGTGCATAAGATCGGATGAGCAAACTTTTATTGAAAGTGATGTTATTGACATCTGACGTACATCAGATATGGAAGAGTCATGTTCTTCAGCATCAAGGGGTTCTTTGCCACATACTCTTTCCACTCTTCTTCATCAATTCTTCCCTCGCCTTTTGCATCTGCTTCCACAAATGTCTGTTTAAAGAGAGCAAGTAAATAAGCAAGAGAACTAGAAAAGACAGAATACTTGTTATCATACACACTACATAGATGTCGTTCTTTACCTTGTCCACAATCATTTCTACAACATCATCTGATAGATTTAGCTCAGATTCACTCAAAAGGGCCAACACCATTTCTTTCAACTGTAAATATGCCAAAATATATGCTTAGTAAAAGAACATGAAGACTTATAATTCATAGGTAACAAGTAATTAATTTCAACAATTTTTTTTACTGTTTACTTTTAAGTTTAGAAGCATGCGTCGAGTATGCCAGATCCTCAGTAGTTTCGAACCTAAATTGCTAATATCAATAAACATGAAAGGATCAATCACAGTGTCTAAAGGATCAAATTGGAAAGAAACTTTGAAGGAAAAGTTTGTACATCAATGATACCAACCCCCGAGGTTTCATTGATTAGGATCGGAATACTACAAAGATTGTAGCAAATCAAGATCTAGGTTAAGAGCCATACGTTTAATAGGTTGCAGATCGTACTTGGATTGGGATTTCAACAGTCAAGATGGCATCAAATCGAGAGCATCCAGTGGCCTTACTTTTTAAAGATTATTTTTGTCAAGCACTTGGGATCGAAATCAAGAGTTCATGTGAGAATAAGTATTAGCAAGTTTTTACATGGTCAATTGGAGCACCTGTGTAGATGAGAGAGAGAGAGAGAGAGCTCTCCCCTTTTGGCCGGAAGAGGATTCAAAACTCATGGAGAAACAATCTAAACAAGTAGTGAAGCAGCCTCATCTACCTCATGTTGAAGCATGTTGGATTAATATGCTTACCTCCACCCGTTCGATGTAACCAGTCTGCCGTAGATCATACAATTTGAAAGCATCTGTCATAAAATACAACCTCCTTTTAGTACTAGCAAATGCATAGCATGAATTCTGAACCGTAGAACTAAAGAATATAAGGTACTCAGAGATTGAACATCCCTGCGGAGAGACTCATAAAGGTCATAACACCGTAAGAATGTTTTCTACTCTGCTTCTTACATGAAGCTTTGACTGCATAAGGAGTTTTTGGGTGGAAAACTGACAATGATCGAACGAATTCGCCAAATTCAATGTGTCCATTTCGGTTGACATCAAAGAGATCAAACATCTGCAGAAGTGGCAGGGATATGCTAATTATGGAAGGCTAATTCACGGAAAAAGAAAAAGCATATTCCCCATAAAATGATACAGAGAGATAAAAAGTATAGTTGTCAAATGCATAATACTCATTAAGAGTGACTTTTGCTGTCTTCTGCAGTTAATTGATTAGTATCCATACGTGACAGCTGACACAAAAAGAGGCACCAAGGTACTTATTGAGCACATGCTTAGCTTTTTCACCAACAGAATGTGTTGCAGTTTTAACTTTTGGCTATGTCATGCTAACATTTTCCCTTAATAAGATGACCTAGATTTTACACAATTCTTCTACTTTATTATCTCTTGGATGCACGTCAAAAACCTTCTGTAGACTTCGAGCTTCGTAGCAGGTAATTGGCAGCAGAAAAGACGTATTTTCCCCAACGAGGTTAGAAATCATACCCTATCCAGAAAAAGGCTCCTCTTCTTGCTATTTTGAAAAAGTGCAAGCTGAAGTTCTTCCTAGCACACAAATAGAAAGAAATGTTAGGTCAGACTAGGGTAGAATACACTGTTGTATAGATACCATTTATTTCTATCCCCACGCGTGGGAGGGAGCAGGATACCTTGTGTATAAGCCCATCCTTGATCACAGAAGTGCTTAGCTTTTTGAATAGCTCATACAAAGATTCCACTTCACTAACAGTAACTGCAGGTGACACAGGGTCTGTCAATTACCAGCAGCCTCCAAAAAAAGGCATAACAGAGTATTAACACATATAGGAAACTTGATAACTCATCGCAAGCTAAACTTCCAATCAACTACATTTTTGATACCTTGATCGACCAAGGCGAAGCATGTCATCCTCTAAACTAATGCTCATGAATCTATAGAATATTTGCAAAAACATCAAATGAAATTTGTTAGCAGGTTTAAAGGAACTTGTCTATGGTCCATGTCCAAGCAGCAAAATGAATTGATAAATGAAAGTACACCATCCCTTTCTAAATTTCTTTCTCTTTTGGGATGGGCAGAGAAGTGGTAGGAAGGAGGAGGGACCTAACAGTGTGCTTCAATGCATTATCAAGTCATGAATGTGGCTGCTCGACAAAAATGGTTACAAGATTTCGCCTTGGAAACTCCAAATAGGCAAGGATAACAAGGGGATGAGCAAGGCACTCACAAGGCGTTTCAGAAGCAAGGGAAATATGTTCGGCCGATGCACTTGATGGTTCGGCTTCAGGTGTGGCACTCTTGGTGGCGTGCTTGGAGGGAGCACAACCCATTATTTACCAAATTAAGCTCCAGTCCAGCTCAATGATTAATTCCTATGCAACAATGCTCTTTCAATTAAGACAAAAAGAATTACCTGCCACAAGAACACCAGTTATAGACTGACCCATTTGGCATTGGCATCAAACTACAAAGTAAAAGACTGACAACACAATCAGCTTCACACGACAAGCAATAAGCATTCATGGGAACTCCCAGCTTTCCCTACAAGAGAGCACATAACCAATTTTGCATGATACTAATACTCAGGTTAACAAGTAAAAGACGATGAAGACATAACCGTAGATGCATGGGATCGTGGGAATTAATAGAAAGACAAAGAACCTGGGTCCAATCAGTGACAGTCAAGCCATGGTTCCAACTTATATTCATCATAACTACAACAGAGCTCGCTCGTTTTCATGTAATGGGTGTTTTTCTTCCGGAGTCTTGAGTACAGGAGCGAAGCAGAAAAGCCATACCACTCACTCCGGAACCCGAAGACAAACTCGAACCCAGAAACAGCAGGAAATCGTTTCTGTCGCGAGCCCACGAGTGATCGTGTTCCAACCTGGCTCCGATGCGCCTGAATATCTCACCAAACTTTTCTTTAAGCAGTAAATGAAAGATCTCTTTCCGGGTTAAAAAACCCACGAGAGCCGACAAACGAGGAACAGGTGGCGGTGTCACCTTCCCGGGACGGCGGCGGGTGAAGCACGAAAGTCAGAGGTCCAAACATCTAGCGGGGAGTGCGTGCGAGAATGGCGAATGAATAGTGATAAATCGTACAAATAAAAATCGGCAAATCCGTGTATAGGTTTTATATATATATAATATGCGCCTTGTAGAAAGGCAAATGAATTTTGGTAAACTACAATTAAAATTGAGAAATTAAAAATATTAAATATTCGTTGGTAAGTAACTCGAAGGAAAATCGGTAACATTTAAATTTAGTTGGTGAATTAATAAGAAAAAGAAAATGTCATTCAAATAAAAATCAATGAATTCATATAAAATTGATAAATTTGAGGCGTTATCAAGACAAACAAATAAAATTGAGATAAGTGCGGAAACACGAATAAAAAGTTTTGGTTGTTATAAGGTTTAGAAGAACTCCGATCAGGTCTTCAACTCGTCACTGGTGGAATTTAGGTGTCGGAAATAAGTGGGAAACACGTCGGATTTTTTACGCCTGAATTTCATCCATGGCGAGTTCGAGACCTGATTTTGACTTTTTTAATACCTTAAATCCTCAATTGGGTAAAACAGAACCTTTTAAGTTCTCGATTGACCAATTATCAAAATATTAAATCTTGCTTTTGCACTTACCCCAATAAAAAAATGGTAAAAGCGAGAAAAACCAATACTATGCAAACTCACAAAGGAGTTGGTGATTTCATTAAAATGTTAATAACATATTAATAAG
Organism: Syzygium oleosum; assembly: GCF_021117445.2. Taxonomy (NCBI): domain Eukaryota; kingdom Viridiplantae; phylum Streptophyta; class Magnoliopsida; order Myrtales; family Myrtaceae; genus Syzygium; species Syzygium oleosum. Next base: position 3,250,233 of record NW_026607516.1, on the reverse strand, counting down.
TTACCGAGAAATCAGATGGTTGACAAATCTCTCTACTAATAATTTTTTGACACTATTGAACTCTTTCAAAATTTATTGGCATAGGATAAAAAATACATTTTCCTAACGAAAAAGTACACTCTCACCGGATAGATTTATGAGATGATTGGATAGAGAGCGCCGTCTCAAATGAATCATTTCCTTGCACCGCCCAAATTTTGCTTAAAGAAATCCCAACCCAACATGATATAACTTGATTTTGACATGAATCGAGGTATTTTCATCCATTTTTTAGAAGAATTATTTTAATCAAGTTAAAATATTTAGTGATGAAACGATACGTGTTATCACTTTTTGTTTATGTTGTCCCAATTAAATGACAAGCAGGACATTAACACGTGTCACAAAAAATGCCTAAAGTCACAATGACACTCCAAATCCAACCCCTATCATACATTGCATTGCTAACATTTGCTCTCACTTGCTCTCGGCTGTCGCATAATTCATTTTCTGTGTCTTAAATGCCATCAGACTGCGGCGCAACTAGCCAGGCCATGTCATGTAAATATTTTTCCTTTGAGTTGGCTGAGAGGCTGATATTCAGTAACACAGTTTATGCTGGAGATGGCCAAGGGTAGCAAAATGCGTTTCGAATGGGAGGAAAATACAAAAAGCAAAGCAAGGACATATCAAGCTAGTTTCAACCCAGTTTAGTCCAAAGAAAATTGTATCCTGTACCAAAGCTCTTCTGACTTTATTGCCGCTGACAAGCTCAATAAAATAGGAAGAGAAAAGAATCGATTTCCATCCATTTTTGACATTATCCAACCATGGAAAATGTTGCATTATTTGTTTGATACAAAGGCAGCCTGCAAAACAATCAGGTTGTAACTAAGCAACCCTGACAACAAATACAGGCAACAAGAATCCCAAGCAGAGCTCCTGCAAAGACTTGTGACGGCGTGTGCCCGAGAAGTTCTTTGAGCTTTCTCTGGCTGATTGGATGCCCTTGAAACAGATCCTCAACGATCATATTGAGAACCTGCAGTGATCAATCCCCATTAGGCTCGTAAGAAAATTTAACCAATCTATGTTGATGGATGGTATTTCAATCATGGTTAATGACTTCATGGCATGCTCCTATAACAACAGACAGACCGATCAAATGATTGCCAACAAACTGAAAAATGATTCATCCAACGGTAGAAGCGCAGTGAAAAACAAACAAAGGAAGACAGTGATAGGCCAATAGTGAGAGAAGAGGAAACTTTCCAATGAATATGGAAATATATTAGCAAAAACTTCTATTAACACTAAAATCCTCATGTTCCTACTTCCTTTTGGGGGTTTTCTAACTTCTATTGTCTCGACTGGGACCATGCTTAAGACATGCAACTGCCAAAGCACTAACCAACAAATAGAACTGCTTGATAGTGAAACTCAGATGGTGAGGCAAGTGCGTGGTGAGAGCAGTAGCCCCCTGCGGGAGGTGCAACAATTTCCACAGCCAAGGGGGGTCGAACCCCACAGGTACAAGACCAAAGGTTTGAATGGATAGCTGTTCAAAGCAGCAAAGCTTGCAGATCCTATAATTTGAGGGGTGAAGGTGAAGGAGGAATTTCTAAGACCACAAGTGGCGTTGGTTAGCAAAAATGGAATTCAAAGTTTTGGTTTTCTCACAAGCCCATGGGGTCTGCCCTGATCTTTCATTATCAGCAGGAAGAGGAATAGGGGTTTTTCTATGAGGAGGTTTCCTGTTCCGCCAAGGAATTTTGGGTGCCTTATTAATATGAGCATCAGGCTTTGCTTCCTTCAGCTTAGAGAATGTTTAGCCTATCAACTTCAACCAATAAAGACAAAAAAAGGAGGTGGCATCACAACCAAAGAGACCGCAACGGTCAACACTTAGCCAGCCATTACAGCTTAATTGAATGCAGACTATAAAACACCCAACAAGACCTCCACATGCAACAAGCCAACTTCCCATCAGCTTGGCCCCTTAGTAGATCTATACTACCCATTTTTTTTAATGCAGACTTAAACTCTGAATTCTGCCAAACATGCATCTTCCACCGGTAAATCATGAGAGATGTCGAGCGTCTGTCCAATCATCCATCCATCCATCATCAGCACAGCAGAAACTAAATATCACTAGCATCATTCTTCTTTACCCCAAAATTTAAACATCACCGAGAACTAAACTTTGTGCTCCTCTTCATATTAATTTGAAGCGCCTCAGTTAAGCCAGCTCTAATTGCACATCCAGTACTCCACAAAAAGGAAGGGACCAAGTATGAAATTCATAGAACAAGATCACAGGGAACAAACTCTGACCCCGTAATACATCCGCCATGCGAAAGCATGACGCATAACAACATTTCATTAGCTTGACCAGTTTAATCTTTCTATACTTTCTGAACTGACTCTAAGAAAACCAATCTTGATTCCCATCCCAAAAAATTCGCTCTACGGGACAGCACTTTGATTTCTACTTTTATTTTTGCGTGACAACATATATAGAGTACACACTTAAGAGATTATATACTTCTCAAATGCATTCATCAAACACTATCTGTCCACCAAATACTAGAGCATCCTCTGCAACTATATGCTTCAAAAAGACTAGTCAGCTGTAGCAGCACAGATGCTGTGTAATGTTTCCTGAATCATTTACAGGAAACTCAATGACATAACTGACAACACTACATAGAACACCAAATTTCCTACAAAAACTGCAATTATGCAAATTGTCTCCAGATTAAGTCTTTATCAGCAAAACGGCAAACAAGCTATATGCATTAACTATTGACGTAGAGAAATAAATATCTCTGACATAACAATGCAGAATAAACCTCATCAAAGCCAGCAGCCTAATGTACACAAAACAAACAACCCTCACCTCGGCTTGCATCCCAGCATGTCGCCGCACACCAATCGCGTCATACATAACAATCGAGCTAAACCCCAGACAAACAGGGAACAATGAATCCGAGATGCCGTGACAGAGTGCCACCGACGTTGTCAGTGCAGTACAGAGAGCAGAGTGAGAAGAAGGCATCCCTCCCGAAGCAAACAGTATCCTCAAATCCCACTTCTTCTCCACGAAGAAGTTCAATATCACCTTAATCGATTGCGCAACAAACCACGCGAACAAACCCGAAACAAACGTGGGATTGGACGCCAATGTCGCCACGAAAGGACTGATCTTGACCTTCACATTGGACGTTACGCTAACCAGAGCTACCCCTATCCCTCCGTTCTGTAAGTAATTATCTCTATGACTATCCCAAACCTTCTGGGAATCGCTACAGGCTTGTATGCCGGAATCCCATCCCTGTATTCGCGAAAAAATCGAATCTTTGATATTCTGCAAGATTTTAACTAAGCCCCAGAAGTTGTTATTTCGGTTCGTAAGAGAGTTTTTGGTGTTTGAAGGTGGTCTGAAAGAAGCTGAAGATGAAGAGCTTCTGAGTTTCCTAAAGTTGGAAAATTTAAGGAATGAACAGCGTGCAGTAGCATGAAGAAGAGGCTTGCCTGAAGCGATTGTGGGGCTACAGGAAACACAGCTAAAGGTGGACTCGAAGCCGACACAATCCATCAGAAGGCCTTGCCTTGACTACAGTCTGCATTTCAGGACAGTTAAGAGAGAGAGAGACAGATGAAGGGAGAAGGAGAGCCTACCAGAAACTGATGAGAGCCTTTTATAGGAGATGAGGACTCCGAGACTTGTGGCAAAGAACGAGGCATCAAGCACAGGGCTCTATGATGCGGAAATTTGGATGCTTATAAAATCTTCAAATTTGTGGCAATTCAAGTTGAGGAACAACTTCGACCAAAAAAAAAAAAAAATAGTTGAGGAACAACGCATCGGTCAGAGCCAAAAAGGAGAATGAGTTTACACATAGTTGGTTCAATCAACATGAAAAATTGGTTCTTGCAAATACGCGGCTATATTGATTAATCTCTATAATTAAGCATATCGTGGTTAATATGATAACCGTGCTGAATACTTATAAAGAGACTAACCAATATCGACCCTAATCCTCAAAAGTCAATATATTTTCGGGAGGGGGAGGGGATATCGGTACACTAAAAATCACGCCGCTTAATTTCATCGTAAGGACGAGAAATCTCGATATGACTAAGATTGTGAGATTAATGATAAGATGGAGATAGGTTTCTTATGAGCAAAGCTAAAGTTTAGCAGATAAAATGAATCTGTTGATGATCCAAAGTAGAGAGAGCATGATGAGGATCAGTTGACCTGGTTATCGGGTATACTGGCCAGTAAAGCCCAAGATGCAAATGCACGAGCAAATCCCACCTCCATCTTTAAAGCCCAACCCACCTCAGGCTTTAGCTGAGTCGACAGAATGGAATGGGAAAACAGAGTTGCCTCGTTCAACGACGTGGTCGGCTTGGACCGTGGAAACTTGAAAAAACCAGGGAAAAAGAGAGAGCGTTGTCATTGTGATCCTTCGTGGGGAAGTTCTCTGATGCGTTTCGGTTTTCTTCCACACCGACCCCAGTTCTCCTCCTTCCTAATTATCTTCGCAAACTTTTGAACGCGATCTCTCTCTCCGTCTCTCTCTCTCTCTCTCTCTCTCTCCATAGCCTCACGCGCATTTCCGTAAGCAACAACCGTCAGCAGAAAAGCTCTGCGGCGATATCGCGGCGATCCGAGTTCCGAGCTTGAGCCCCGGCGATGGAGAACCTGATCACGCTGGTCAACAAGATTCAGAGAGCCTGCACGGCCCTCGGCGATCACGGCGACGAGAGCGCTCTTCCTACTCTCTGGGACTCCTTGCCTTCCATCGCCGTCGTCGGCGGCCAGGTCTCTCTCTCTCTCTCTCTCTTTCTCGCTCTGAATCTCATCGCGTTTGCGTGTGCCTATCTATTCCAGTACCTGTACGTGACACCCGTTTTCGTATATGCACGTCGTTCACGTTGGAGGTGTCGGATGCTTCGTCTGATATTGGCTTTTGGGCGATGATCGGCTCCTTCACGAGACAGGATCGATGCCTTTTGCTGGCTTTTCCCTTTTTGCTTGTTGCTTTTTTGGGGTTGACCGAGACATTTGCATCGGTTGGTCAATTTCGTTGTTGCTTATTGGAATACTTTGCTGCTCATTGTTCGATGATCAGAGTCTTTGCAAGCATAGATGTTGATCCTAAGCTGCTATTGCCGCTGTTGCGAGTTTTCCGACCCTCTTATATTCTTCCCCTGCACTTTAAATTGTACTTTCAATTCACTGTAGTCTTAAAGCTCGCCAATCGGATCGATGGATTAGAATAGTTTCCATTCATCCTCGATACGAGATGGCGAGTCATTGTGCTGACTCAATACGATAATGACTGTTGCTCGATCTCAGTCGTTCTCCAATGCTTTCTTCACTGCCTGCAGCTTTGAAGTTCAAAGCTCTACACAGTTTCTCCGGTTAACTGTGCTAGCAAACTTGATGAGTAGAAAAATTATGATGGTAGCTTAGCACTTAAATTGACATAATTTTGCCAAATCACTTGAAAGGCCCGAATTTTTCATTTTAGGCAGTTAGGTTGCCTATTTTTTAGAGGACATCGTCTATTGAGATCGAGTTAATTTGCAATTGCTTAAAAATAAATATATTGCTGATTATTCATTTTGGAAACTCACTGTCTGCTGATGCTGGCGTTCCTCAAGTTACCGGTAGTTTTCCTGTTTCTGATAAATCTTGAATACAATTAACATCTTTAGAATACCGCCTCTGCTCCTCCCTCTTTCTTGGAGGTAGTTGAGCATATACGTAAAAGCTGAAGGGTTATGATTGATAAATGCGCTTGACCATTTTATCTGATCTTTTTTTATTGTAGAGCTCTGGGAAATCTTCAGTTCTGGAGAGCGTTGTTGGGAAGGATTTTTTGCCTCGTGGATCTGGTATTTTCTCTTTGGGACCGTGCACCCTGTCTAATAATAGTTTCCTGGTTTCTGGCATTTTTTCCCTTGGCGGTTGGATCTTGGATGTGATAGGAATCCTTTTTATGCAGGGATTGTTACCCGGCGCCCTCTTGTTCTGCAGCTTCACAAGATTGATGAAGGACGAGAATATGCTGAGTTTATGCACCTCCCAAGGAAGAGGTTCACTGATTTTGGTACACCATCTTCACATATAAGTATATTTGTTTGAGCTTTTTGTTATTAGCTATTCCTTTCTGTTCTCATTTTCCTTGAGCTAGCTATTCTTAGTAAAGTCATCACAAGTTGTTCTTCCATTGTTTCCATTTGTGCATATGACAGAAATCTAGAACACCAAATTTGACTCTTTGATTTGTTTCCTTTAGCTCATAGATGCTTATCAGTTTTGTCTGTCATATAGCTGCTGTTAGAAAGGAGATCGCTGATGAGACTGATCGAGAGACTGGCCGAAGCAAACAAATTTCCGGCGTTCCTATCCATCTAAGCATCTTCTCTCCTAATGGTAAGACATGAGTGATGCCCATTTATGGTTCTTTCGTTTCAAGAATTAGACAATAGAGTGATGATGTTAGGTCTCTGTACCTTTGAAATGGATAATTTCACTGAATGACCAAAAAGGAATGTCCACTAAAGTTTTCCCAAAAAAAAAAAAAAACTTCCAGTGTTAAAGGTTTGATCAACTTGTGCTTTTTTCCTTTTTGGTTCACAATTACCTCTTCACGTGTTCCTTTGCTGGTCAAATGTCCATTAGATGTTTCAGCTTTCCAATGCTTACATCCAATATGCAACCTTTGCAGTTGTGAATCTGACTTTGATTGACCTTCCTGGGCTTACAAAGGTTGCAGTTGGTGAGTCGTGGTTTCTTTATTCTTTCATTTTTGGTAAACAGTTGTTTCTCTATGTGTTATAAATGTTTAACAGCCAAAGTTCTTTTTTTGTATTGAAGAGGGTCAACCCGATAGCATTGTGCAAGACATTGAGAATATGGTTCGGTCCTATATTGAGAAGGTAAGCATTATTAATCTCGAAAATTACTTTTTAAGTTAAATGAGACTGGAAGAAGATAATGTTGTAACTGGTTCAATAAAGAATGATATGAACTTCATTTTTTTACATTAAGGCAGAATACACTTCAGAAAGCATGCACCAAAAGCACTTGATAATGATCACTGCATAAATTTTCCGTCACTTGCATTTGGTAAATTATACAGTAGAGAAGTTTCTCATGCCATATTTAGCAATCACGATGTCTTTAACCACTCAATTTGGTGAATCTTTTCATGGACAAACTTAATTCTTCTTTTTATTTTTTGCTTTCTTGGGTTGAATCTGCATGGACGAACTTTATTAAGCTATTTACTTTCCTGTTTCAGCCCAATTGCATCATTTTGGCAATATCCCCTGCCAACCAAGATCTTGCTACCTCAGATGCAATTAAAATCTCCCGTGAAGTAGATCCTAGAGGTAAGTTTAGGAGAAGAATTAATGAAATGTGTCGCTTTGTTTTGTGGCACTTTTGAGACCAATCTTTTTTCTAAAACGTGGATGGATGGACTAACATCTAAGATTAATTGGTTAAGGAAATAAATGAGCTAAAGGAAAAGGAAGGAAAGAGTAGAGCGGATTTGGTGAATTGAAGTTATGTTGACTTTAAGAAGAAGTAGAAAAAATAGTAGACATAAGCAGCATAGGGTTTTGTCTTCCTGTAGTGGGCCTTGCCTGTGCAACATGAAATTGGAAGTGTAAGTAGGGTGGAAGTTTGATTTATCAACTGGGTTGCGACAAGGTCTGATTTATCAGCTAAGTTATTTAAGCATCCTATGATACATAAGATGTAGAATTGAACAGATGCATTTAAAGAATGTTATCATATCATAACATTAGTATGGATCTCTAGTCTTAACGCGTGGCTGCCTGGGATGCTTTGACCGATTGTTACCTTTACCACCTCGAGGCAATTTATCGAGTTAGTAGAGGGTGCTTACTGTGAGTTCTACATTTTCTTTTAATATCAAGAGGCTTCACTCATTCCATTTCTTTTTTACTAATGGCATAGATTATCTGGCTGGGACTCGGGGTCGTTAAAAACAAGAAATTGGACATTGGAACTTTCATCTAAAACCTATTAGTCCTGCATGTGATGATTTTCTGTTTTAAAGATGATTGTGTGAATGATATGTTCTTTTTCTGTTAATGCTCTTAACACATAAGGGAATTGACTTTATCTTTGTATGCACGTCGATTTTAAGGTGAAAGAACTTTTGGAGTTTTGACAAAGATTGATCTGATGGACAAGGGCACTGATGCAGTTGATGTAAGCTAGTTCTTCTCAATTTTTTATGTTGTTAAAATGAGCTGAGTGTATGTTAAGTATTCGTTGGTGAAGTGGCATGTCTCTCCTCTTTGTTGGATAGGCGACATACTTTGTCTTTGAAATCACTTCAATTGATGCATTCAGTTCTGGAAACTGAGTGTACAGTCTTGTTGATTTCCTTTTGACACTTTGCCGGAAATCTTATCCTTAAATCTTCCATCTTAGAAAGTTGCACTCTGGTTCAATATGGAATTTTCCTTTCTAATCAAACACTAGCTGGGAACAACAATGAGTCAATTCTCTATTTCCTTTTATCAAAAAAAGAAGAAGAAGGAATTAGTCAATTCAAGTTTCCACTGTCGAGGAGTTGGAAACATATTTCATCTTCCCTTAAGTGAAGTGCTAACAGAGACATCGGCTAAGTATTTGCTTTGGTATCGGTGAAGGATTTGGTTTTAGATGTGGCAAAGATTGGGGTTTGCCAGGCATGAACCAAGCTTCATAAATAACTTTCCCCTCTATGTGCTAATTTTGCTTTCCTCAGTCCAATGTGACAATTGGTAGGTTAAGATCAGGGATGATATCCAAAAGTTCTGCTGCACTGCACCTGAGCCTTTTACTTTTGAAATATTTAGCACTCTTGGCCACATGAATGTCTTTCACCAACATTCTTCATTTCTCTAGATCCTTGAAGGAAAATCATACAAGCTCCAGTTTCCCTGGATTGGCGTTGTTAATCGCTCTCAAGCTGATATTAACAAAAGTGTAGACATGATCGCTGCGCGACGTAGGGAGAGAGAATATTTTGTTAATAGCCCAGAATATCGGCATCTTGCTAACAGGATGGGTTCTGAGCATCTAGGGAAGGTGCTTTCTAAGGTATGTGAAAGCACCGAGCATGAGTTTCATAGTTCTCTTTCCCTGAAAGAAATAGGTTGTCTTTTTTTTTTTTTTTTTTCCGTTCTACAAACAATAATCTTGTGTTTTTCAGCATTTGGAAGGTGTAATCAGGTCAAAAATTCCAGCCCTTCAATCACTTATCAGCAAGACAATTATTGAACTAGAAACAGAACTGAGCCGACTTGGGAAGCCTATAGCGACTGATGCTGGAGTAAGCATGCTAAGTTTGTTTACATACCTGTTATTTATAGAGTTGCTTTACCGTTCTGATCCTGCTGTCATGTCCTTTTCACTTCTATGGATTTGTACTTCAGAGTTTAAGTCAGCATTCTTTATGTTTATATTAGATTTTGCCAGCATTAAAGTAATGTGATCTATAAAACGTACTTGTATTAATGCAGGGAAAACTATACATGATCATGGAAATATGCCGTGTCTTTGATCAGATATTTAAAGAACATCTCGATGGCGTGTATGTACTCTACTTATATAATTTTTGTTGTAAATATTGTCAGTGATCTGTTAAAATTTGTGTTGCTTCCATATTTCTTATGATCCGTTGACAACTGATCTCTACAGCCGCCCTGGTGGTGATAAAATATACAATGTGTTTGATAACCAACTTCCCGCTGCAATGAAGAGACTCCAATTCGACAAAAATCTTTCAATGGATCATGTGAGAAAACTTATCACAGAAGCTGATGGTTATCAACCGCATCTAATAGCTCCGGAACAGGGATATCGTCGCCTTATTGAGTCTTCCTTAGGTACTATCAAAGGTCCTGCTGAGGCTGCTGTCAATGCGGTATGCAATATCATCTAATTTTGTATCACCCAATATCGACACTTCTAATTCCAAGTGATAGTCATTCGAGTCCCAAGGTGTACCGTTTCCTTAAACAAATATGTAACTGGTTTCTCCAATATATCATGTATGGAACTGCACTCTACCGCTCAGTCAGACATGCCCACAGTCCACTAGTGTGCACACTCACGCACTTCTAAATACACATGCGGGCACAAGTGTGTGCCCCCTTAATTGCTCGAGAATTACTGAATAGCATGTTTGCCTTGGCCTTCTTGATAATAATAGCTTCTTTTCTGATTGCTGAATTAGGTACACGCGATACTGAAGGAGTTGGTTCACAAGGCTATCAGCGAGACAGTGGCAAGTCCCATCCTGTGACAAAACTATTTTTTTATTTTTCTGCATGAGAATTGCCCAGAATGAGGCATTGACAGCAAGTTATTATCATAGGTTTATGTTTAGAGTGTTCAATTATGATTACTATAAATGCATTCTATTTTCTGTTTAAATTATATGCTGAAATTTCGGTAGACATGCTCAATATACTTTTTGTTTGGTGTAGGAATTAAAGCAGTATCCCTCTTTGAAGGTGGAAGTTACCTCTGCAGCTTGTGAATCTTTAGACAGAATGAAAGAAGAAAGCAGAAAAGCAACGCTTCAGCTAGTGGACATGGAGTCTGGTTACCTGACAGTCGAATTCTTCCGCAAGCTTCCCCAAGATATTGAGAAGGGTGGAAATCCGACGCACTCGATTTTCGATAGATATAATGATGCATATCTCCGACGAATTGGTAAGTCATGGGGTTATGTATAGTGTTAGGTCCCACTAGTATGAGGAATTGTGGAGAAAATTTTCAATTTGTTCGCATTAGAGTTCTGGGCCTAGGCTTTATTTGGCCTCTCACACATTATGGAGTGACTGTTTGTCTTTGTCAATGAGGCGTTTTAAGGTTTTAGTTTGTCCTTTTCTTGGATTCATATTAAGAGAAGCTAGATTCATCTGTTATTTCTGGAGACCGACAGGTTTAGATCTATTGTAAATTGTAAATAAGTGAAGGTTTTGGTAGCTATATCAATTTATATTGGTAACATCTCCCTGAACAACACAGGGATGACCGTGCTCTCGTACATCAACATGGTTTGTGCAACTTTGAGGAACTCCATTCCAAAGTCCATTGTCTACTGTCAAGTACGCGAGGCCAAACGTAGCTTAATGGATTATTTCTTTGCTGAACTGGGTAAAAAGGAGGTAAAGATGATTGGATCTCCCTCTTTTTCTTCATTGTCCGTTTTTTATCCCCCAACCATTGTCCTTACCCATTTTCTGAATTTTGACTCCCATCCTCGTTTTGGGTTCTCTAATTTGCAGGCTAAGCAGTTAGCTTCTTTGCTGAACGAAGATCCAGCTGTCATGCAGCGGCGTACCTCCCTCGCTAAGAGGTTGGAGTTATACAGAAGTGCACAGACAGAGATTGATGCTGTTTCATGGTCCAAGTAGAGGGGTGCCGATTACGCATTGGAGTTTAAGACAGCTGCGATTCAGTTCTTGGGTTTTGGAGATTCCGATTCTTTATACGCAGATTTTAGTGTAGGGGCAGATGGCCTATTTGCCATGCGTTTCTTGGTCATTCATTTGAGGGATGTCAGCATATTAGCTTTGCCTGTATACTGTCCATTCTTTGGTAGTAGACTTCACATTTACTTCTTTCTAAATCCAAGGACATTTTTCGCCCTCTAAGAGTCGCCATTAATTTTGGCAACGACCCAGACGCCCACACATGGATCTATAGAACACAAACATTGACGAACACTCGTACAGACTATAGGCGGAAATGTTTATCCACGCACCAGATGGGGAAATGGGTTTACAAGGTTGATGAGTTTGACAAAGCATAAATTCATTTCTTTTTCAACTGAAAATCGCATTTTTTTCGCGGGTTGTTTAGGAATGTCTTCAATGACAACACAGGATTATATTAATTATTCGCTTCATAATTCAAAATAGCAATGAAGCTTCAGCTGGATACATTCCAGCTTCCACCTAATTATGAATGAAGATATTTAGCAGGAAATGTGTGATTGAAGTCAATAAACTGATCTATCTTGGTAACCCGGCATCCCTTTCGCCAGGGGTTTGGAGGTGAACCCTTTCTGCTGTATCGTACATTGCAAGACAAGTGGACATCAGTGCCTATTTGTTGAAATATTGCAATGGAAAGGCTAAACATCTATTCTCTATGTGGCTGGTGGGCCTCCAAAAGGCAAAGTCTTGGGGACACTTAGGTGCCCAAAAATCTTTCCCGTAAAAATTCACGAGAGGTAGCCTCTTGCATGCTCTCTTCCTAGTGTTAGCATACATGATCCCTCGCTACGGTATCTGCCTTAACAATAAGAACACGTTTAAATACACATACCACTGAGAAGAGAAGGAGGTTGAGATATCGGTTCTTATAGAGTAGCCGGGTTCTACAGGAAAATTATCTAAAATGTCCTAAACTTATTGCACTTTTGCCAATTCAGTCATAAACCTTTCAATTTTGCTAATTGAGTCCTAAACCTTTTTACTTCTTGCCAATTGAGTCTATTCGGCCAATTTTGGTTGGAAATCGCTGACGTGGATGTCGAATTTTCCAAAAAAAAAAAAAAACAGAGGAAAGGGAAAAAAAACCATTAAAATTTAGAAAATTATTAAAATATTATTTTAAAATATCCATGTCAGCGCCATGTGGCCAACTGACATCCACGTCAGCGATTTCCGACCAAAATAGGCTGGATAGACTCAATTAGTAAGAAGTGAAAAGGTTTAGGACTCAATTGATAAAATTGAAAGGCTTATGATTGAATTGGCAAAAGTGCAATAGGTTTAAGACTTTTTGGATAATTATCCTAGGTTCTACGATTGAGAAGTAACTATGGGTTACAAACAAAAAACAAGTCTATTGCATGGTGAAGTTCTCCTTTATTGGCTAAACTTATAGGGTAGCATTAACGTTCAATTTTTATTTCCCACAAAACCCCATAAGAAGATAAATTTCCAAAATTGGACTAGAAGTAGCATAAAATGGTAATAACATTGTTAAAGTGAGTCGAAGGACATATTATGTACCTTGTGTGGAAAAATTTGATCTTTCCCACAAGTTTGTGCAAAAAATGACCTACTGACGGAAAGATTAAGCAAGCCCATTACCGTTGGGTAGTTAGTAGCCCTCCAAAATTTGGAGGGAAACATGATTACTAACCACCATCTTTGCCACCCACCCCTCTCCCTAAGCTTCACATACAAGAGACCGATACCTCTCAACCGCCAATAGTTCCTTCACATTCTACGATCACACTTCTTGATCTTTGATCTGGTTTCTCTCTTTTCTAGAAACCTTAGATCTAGTTTCAGCTGCACAGTGCTTTAATGGCAGGTTTTGGATCTTGGGTCTTACTTGCGAGGTTCATTTTCAGGCTATGCGTCCTCATTTTTGTGCTGGAACATGAAATGTTTGCAGTGGCTGATGGCGCTGGATCAAATGAGGAAGGATCAGAAGAGTGCAGGACCGATCTCTCAGTCTTGCTTCCTCCACCGTACAGTAACATTTCCCAATCCAAACTGATCTGCATGACCGTTTGGAATACTTTTGTTCTGAGAGTGAGTTAACTTTAACTTTAACCACATCGGTGAAATTTCTTTGACGGGACTTTGCATTTTTCAATCTTGTTTGGCCTGTAATGAGGCAATGTCTGGAAGCTCTTCAGGGTGTTTATTGGTGGTAGAGTAGATAGCTGCTGTCATTCTCTTTTTTCTATTTAAGATAACTGAGCCGAATTAGCTTCTTATGGACGCAGAGGCACTTATTTTTCAGGAAAAAAAGAGACATAGTTGCCTCAGTTCGATGGGACCTTGTACTAGTTTGTTTTATAATGTCTGAACCGAAAGTAAATTTCTGTATTTAGTTTCTTTTTGGAGTTGAGCAGTTAAGCTGGGGGACGGACCTTGAGTAAATTTCTTGGCAATTGACACGGTAGATTTTTTCTGCTTGTTTAGTCAGATTAGACTGGATGCCATAAGCCACGGATTGCAATCAAACACCCGCATAATTGGTATTTCTTAAGCATTGTTAACGGGTCTCTAAGTTAAGAACTAGCAAGTCATAATTATTTGCCATTTTCCTAAATCTTCTAGTTTCAAGAATTGTCTGGATGCATCGGCCTACAAGCTATCCTTGAAGGCATGTTCCAATTTGACAGAGTTCTAGTACTAGTTTCCTGTTGAAGGAACAGAGAAGTCCTGCTAAAACTCATAGGAAGGCATGAACTTGCACTTGATAGTGGCAGCTAGTAGATAGAAGAATTAAATCGAAAGGTACTGAAGCATGACCAAAAGAAAACAATTATATTTGCTGAGAAACATCAGAGCTAGATCCATTTTCACCATAGCAGAACCACCCCTTGCTGACTAAAATTCTCATTTGCCACAGCATTACCAGAGTGAAGATGGCACTATGACCATTGTGTTATCTGCTGTATACACCACGGGATGGGTTGGAATTGGTTTCTCCAAGGATGGGTTGATGGTTGGCTCTAGTGCAATGGTTGGATGGTTCAACAGAAAAGGCCAACCAAAAATCATGCAGTACTACCTGCAAGGTACTGTTGCCTCTAAAGTTATACCAGGCAAAGGTGAATTGCCACTCAGTGGAGTTCCAGCAGCTGTTGCACTCCACTCCTCTAGAATTTACGTGGCTTTTCAGCTGAAATTGAGCAAACCTCTTGCCAGACAACCAGTCATTTTGGCTTTTGGAACTGCATATCCGAAGCATCACCGACTTACTCATCATGTCGATAAAACAGCAATCTATGTCGACTTTGTAGCAGGTTCATGGCACTCTACTAGATCTCTTATCCTCCCTTGATTATGCTCTTTCCATTTTGAATATTGCAACACCAATTTCAGCTTTGGAGTCTTTCATCTTATTGCTTTGACTGAGGGTGGTGAAGGAGTAAACATCTTTGATGAAGCAATCAATATATATCATCTGAACTAGCTAATGTTGTCTTTCCAAACATATAATGTTAATTTTGAGTTAATCACCATTCAGTTTATAATTACCATCTGTTGCTTTATTCAGGATCAGCTGCTACGGCACAAAAGGCATTAATGTTTTTTTCTTTCAGCCAGATCAGTGACTGCATTTTTACTCTGTGCAGGTTCAACGTCACCAGGAGCAAAATATGTGAGGGAGAGAAAGAGAACCCATGGGGCATTGGCCCTAATTGGATGGGGTCTAATCCTTCCCATTGGGGCTATAATTGCCAGATACTTCAGGCACAAGGATCCCCAGTGGTATTACATTCATACAATGACACAGTTCATTGGGTTTATCATCGGGCTAGCAGCTGTAGTAGTCGGACTGCAACTCTACAATGAAGTTCATCCTGACATACCAAACCACAGAGGAATTGGGATTTTTGTTCTTGTGCTAACTATTCTTCAGGTTCGCTTAACTTGATCATATTAAATTCTGAAAACGCGCTGAGTTTGAGATCATGATTCATGCCTCCAAAATTTGATACCCCATCACTTGGCAAATTTGCCCAGTGAATGTGGCTTCTATAACCAAATACTTGCTGCCATTTGGTTACCTATAACAAAAACTACGCCATTGGAAGAAAGGTTGCTCTATCCAGCTGATTGTGATGAATTTGACAAGTCCTGCATGACAATGAAAAGACCCAATAGATCATAAGGAGTCGATATGAAGTGTCTCATCGGATAACTACATTTGGAAATTATGGTGCTTACTAATCTGAATGTGTTATTCTATTTTCAGATATTGGCGTTCTTTTTGAGGCCGGACAAGGATGCCAAGATTCGAAGGTACTGGAATTGGTACCACAGCTGGGTAGGAAGACTTACCCTCTTCTTTGGAGCAATAAACATTGTGCTGGGGACAGAAGCAGGGCATGCAGGGAATGAATGGAAGATAGGATATGGGTTTCTAGTCAGCTTGGTTATAGCAGCAGTTATCGTTCTAGAAGTCTTGTTTCGGATGAAAAGAAGAAATTCAACGAGACTTGACGTGCCTTCTGCCTTCCAGATGAATCCCATTGAAGAAGCATTGCCAAATAAAGGTCCGTCCTTGGCTTCTATTTATATTACTAATTGACTGTTGTTAAGTTACATATGAATTATTTGAAATAGGGTGACACTGACCAAACTCAAATTTTGCATTGATAAATATCATGAGAAAGCTCAGAAGTGAGGCCGCCATCACACAGATAGGAAGTGAACTATAGACCTACCCACAAGCCGATGCCAATTTTCTCCTGCAAGGATGTCCCAATATGTTTCTGAATGTGCGGGTGTTGCTCATCAGAAAGCATACCATTTCAGCTTCAGCTTCCTCTTGCAAGCTCTTCAGGGTGTGCAATCTGCTTCTCCTCTTTAGTGACTTCTTCTAGTATCAGAATATGTATGTAAAGTTTTGGTGCTTTTTTTTTTCTCGTGGTGCGGAGTGTGCAGGTATTACATTCATTTTCTTACCTATTTGATTTTCGGATGTGTTTGAGAACAGATGCATCGTCGTGAAAAAGGGAAAAAAGAATAGGGTATGAACGTATGAGTTTTTCTGAGTTCAAGTTTCATTTAAAAGTTGCTTGATTGGAAGGAGGAAGATTCGGAAAGGCAGAGTGGTACAAAGTTCATACACAACTCACATAGCCTGTATAAGTAGACATATACTTCCGTTTTTACCATGAATCAGGGGGTAAACGATATAACCAACAATAACAGAATGGAATGCACTCGCCGTAATAAATTGTAAATAAGAATCCGTACTTTTCAATGCTAAAACTTCACTTTGCAAAAGCATGACAAGAATGATCCTCATCTCTTTGCTTATGCCCATTTTTTCACTACCAGGCTTACACCAATTGTGTTGCTTTGTTTATTCATGAGCAATGTAGCTTCATTTTATTTTCAGACAAGCCAAAGAAATAAAAAAAGTACAGGGAAAGGCAAGAAGGGATGCGATCGTACAAGAGAAACCCACAAGTTATGATAAAAATAAACGAAACTAGCTCTCAAACTGAATACACGAATTTTGCTCCTTCAGCAACAACTTACAAGACGGACTTCATTTACAATTGCTGTATACATAAAACTTACATTGACTAGATAATTCAGATCCACAAGTGTGTGACGGTCTACTACAATGTCGATTTACATGATTGTAAAAGAAAACAACAGATTTGCTGTGCTATGGCAACCTGAAGGGGCATTCAACTTATAGTGCAGCAATGCAACAAATACAGCTGCAGCTGCCACTTAATAGGAATCGGTCGAATCACAAAGCTACCTTTCTATTTTGACCTGCACATCAAACAGATTAGGCAGATGAGCGTCATTAGAAAGAACCTTGATCAACACAACAGCTTAATGACCACCCTGCAAACTTCATAAGCTGAATTATCTCTAAGAAGACACCTTGTCAGACATATTGTTCAGACTCGTAGAAACGTATCGAATTCACTAGTCACCCACATTCGTCCTTTAAGCTACATTGAATGCATCGGACTTGAATAAATGCCACAAGGAACAGACAGAATGCGCGTAAACAAGGGACGAAGGATCAGTACGAGGATTCTGATCAATGCAGGAGTATGCGAATCATGTCGGGAGAAGTCTAGGTAAGCATTCAATATTAGAATGCAACCCACGCCTTTATAATCAACCCACGACCATACTCAACAAAAGGATGCCAAGCATGGCCAGATCAATGTACAAGAGGTTGCGAGAGTCGCAATGCCACAACTTGAGCAAGGACTGGGGCCCTCTTAATTTTGGAATTAGCTAGGCAAAAATAGTCCTGCTCAGACCTTTTACTTTCAAACATCACATCCAAGTCCCAACATCAAACAATCAACACACAAACCAGAATGCAGGCATGACTAATGACTGATCACCGATTCCCAGACAGAGCATAAGCAGTATCTCCTCCACAAACAAGAGACTGTTTGAGCAAATGCAAAAGACTGGTTTTTATGAGGAATCTTGAACCCGTGCAAATTGTAACCTATGCGCGAAAAATCAGCTAAGAATGGACCAACTGCTACAAACCCAGAACCACCATGAAAGTGATATTGACATATAAGAAATGCTTTCATCAGCTCCCTCTGCTGAATTCCATGAAACAGAGAGCCGCTCTGGTACATTAAGCCACAACCCAACAAACCATCATGCACCAAAACGGCCAAGAAGAGCCCCCAAAAAAACACCCCTTTTGTTTTTTCCAATTGGAGGAAGAACTTTGAGGAAAAGTGGAGAAATTTCGCACTTTTCCTCTAAGCTAAGCTAAGCTACCATTGCCAGGAAAGCAGACATGGTCAGCCCTGTAAAGAACGAAAGCCAGCTAGGGTTTTCAGGAGGGTTTATGCTGGACGGGTTTGTCCGGTCAATCCAGGATAGTCGGGTCGGGCCGGAAAGGCCCAAGACCTGGACATGCAAATCTATGTTGTTCGTTTTCGACGAGGAAACCGCTTACGTACATTTCTTTTTTTCTTTTGCCTAATTCCCAGACTCAACGGCTCGGTCATGATGAGCGGAGGGAAGAGAGGAAAAAAAAATGAAAAGGAAAAGAAAAAAACAGAAAAAGGAAAAAAGAAACAAAAAAATTTAAAAAGTAAAAGACGAAACTGTCCTTATTCCGATCGTCGAAATAGTCACGTGCTTGCTGGACGGTGAACATTTGACCGGCCGACGAACTCAGGCCCTTACTTGAGATTAATTGGGTACTTCAGATCCTTATTTGAAACTGATTGGACATTTCAGGCTCTTATTTGACACTATATCTATTTTGAATTTTTTTTTGAGAAAATGACCTCACTTTGGATATTGATTTGAAATTTTCTCCGAGGGAATCAGCCCTTTGTCTTTTGCAGACTTTTTGTACGGGCATTCTCCGATATCGACGAAATTGTTCTCAACATTCTGATGGAAAAGATATTTCCTAGCAAACCTCTTGTCGGTTTTTAAGCTCTGGCTTCTGGGCAAACGTCGTCACCTTGGGAATCGGATCCTGTTGGGAATATTTTATAGAGGTTTGCTTTGATGCAGGACCAAGACAACTCGCCATGAAGTTTGACTTATTTTTTTTCCGACCAAAAAAAAAAAAACTCGCCATGAAGTTTGACTTTAGTAATGGTAATATATATTAATAGGGTGTTGAACTTGATAACAAGCAACTTATATTTGCATATATGCCTGTTTCATTCTTAAGGCAAGTCCCTTCAGAATCATGTACATCTTAGTCAATCTCTTTGTTCTCTTCCTCTTCCAGAGCAGAACCGCCGCACAGAATTGCTCGGTCACGGCTTGCGGCGGTGGCAGCAGCATCCCAATTCGGTTTCCCTTCTGTTTGGAAAGCAGTCAGCAACCCGAGAGCTGCGGGTACCCGGGCTTCAAGTTAAGTTGCGACGGCCGAGGAACAACAATCCTGAGACTTCGTCATTCCGGTGAATTCTTTGTCCGCGAGATAAATTTTCCCATGCAGCAGATACAGCTCTATGATCCAGGGGATTGCCTCCCTAAACGACTTCTTCAGCTGAATCTTTCGGATTCTCCATTTTCGGCCAGTTATTATGAGAACTACACGTTCCTTGACTGTCCGATGAAGCTCACGTACTCGGCCATTGCGTGCCTCAGTAACAGTACTCGCACCGTTCTTGCATCTTCGGATGAGAGCTTCGTGAAGACTATGGCCGCGGTCTGCAGCATAATGGTCAGTCGACCAATCCCGCTGTCTTGGCCCGTTCAATATGATCAGGGCCCTTCAGATTACCTGAATCAGGATCTTCTGCTCTCCTGGTTTACGCCTGACTGCATAGATTGTGAGATGAAGGGTGGCATGTGTGGATTTGCGAGCAATGGCAGTCAGAACATCGGTTGTTTCAGCATCCCAGCTACAGGTGACGGTTTTCTTTTAGATCCTCGGAGTCATGACCTGTTAACTTCATCCAACTTCTTAACCATATGATGCTACGAAGTTTTGTTGAAAATTTCATCTGACTGTCATTGCCTCACTTAGACGGGTCGGGATATTCTTGGCGGACCCAGTACAATGGTCCTAGACCTGGTGAACACACAGCTGTATAGTTTCCTGCAACTCCATTTTGTATTGATTAGGACACTTCACAATAAACAATCCCATATCTCTGTGGTGGTAATAGACTTCAAACTCGAGAGAGCTATTTTAAGTATTCTAGGAATTTTCCTCTTCCCATAGATTATAAGCAGTGATGGCTATCGCACGCATTGTCAACCATATTAGAGAATTAAAAAACGAGCTCTGAGACGTCATTTCCTTGCTGTACAGGATTGCACAGCTATCAATTCGATTGTATTGTTAATTGACTTCTTCTCTATGAGGCCCATAGTCAACCCTCCAATTAGACTCTCAAACCACCATGCTTCTTATGTTCACCAACATTTATGCCTTCTGTCTTCAATGGTTTCTGCTTTCAGATCGAACAAGCAAGGGTCTCCTGATTTTCAGGATTATATGCCTCACAGTTGCTTTGCCAGCTATCATTAGCTCCATCGGGATCGGGGTCTTCATTTGCTGCACGGACCGAAGACTAGGCAGTAACAGGGCTAGCAACTCGCTGCAGAGCATCGATCCAGCCGCGGTGACCCCACAACCGAGCATTGTGACGGTTGGCCTGGACGAATCCACCATCGAATCTTTCACAAAGATAGTACTTGGTGAGAGTCTTCGCCTTTCAGGACCCAATGACAATATTTGCCCGATATGCTTGGCTGAGTACCGGCCCAAAGAGATCCTAAGGTGCATACCCAAGTGTACACACTGCTTCCATGCAGAGTGCATCGATGAATGGCTCAAGATAAGCAGTATGTGTCCGGTTTGCAGGAACTCTGCGTCACCGGTCCCTCCTGATGATACTTGATGGATCTCTAACTTTTTCTCGCTGTACTGGTGCAAAACCTCCATAGCTTACGGCCATTTTTCTTCTTTCAACTTTCTTTAAACTTACAGGGTCAATCCTCTTAACCACACAAATTATTTTGAAGAAAAGATTTGATTCCGGGTGTTTTTTCTCAAGAACATAAACTGTGCATCTGCTTACAGAATACATTGAGTCCATGCTTTCTTCCAAATAACAAAATGCAGGCGCAAATCTTGCTGGAATTTAGAACAATTGACTTTAACAGGCAAAGCCACACGACACACTCTTGTGAGAACCTCCATATTTCGACCCTCGCATTTGCAGTTTATTCATTGACTTTCCGAGATCGCTTGTGTAGAAAGAGAATTCAGTTCTCATCTTCTAAAAATGAAATTACTTAAAAGAGTCTCATGCTCTCCCCTTACAATGATCATACTTGTCTATATTTAAGGCTAAATATAGCTCAATGCACCGCCTTATTTTTCTCAAAATCCTGTAAGGAGATGAATGGACCTTTTGCTGACACGCAAATATGACTGCTCATGCGATCTTGACCATCATTGACATGCTCATGCTAACTGCTCACAACTTCTTCAGATGACGCGTGAAGCTGAAGGGATTTTAGGAACCATGAAATGTGCATGACCTAAAACATGAACACCAAAATGGATTACAACCATCCCAGCAGAAATATATATAGAACTCAGTACAAGTAGTGTTCTATCCTCAACTCAAAAGCATCAAACCTGCCTCGAATCAAGATATCATACTCTCGTATTGCAAGTCTGTTCAATCAAACCAGGGTAGGAGATCAGGCAATGCAGACTCACTTACTCAGCTTCCTCATATTAACAACAGTCCCCGTATTCTCGAAGTCAGCCTTCGGTCATGAATTATCTACACCACCAATTCCACCACCATCACCGTCATTATTAGCACACCCAAAGCCGGCCTTCACTGATCCACCAACACCACCGCCATCACCATCACCATTAGTGCCTCCGTGCATCACTGTGGTGGTAGAACTGTTGCCTTGCTTGCCGTTCTTGAGAGGCGAGGGCTCAACTCCATCGCAGAGTTGCTGCACTGGCGTGGTGGACATGAGCAACAAGGCCAAGAGCAAAGGCGATCGACAAGCCATATGCGGGTGCGTCAAGGAAGCTTTGGCTAATGTTGAGTATCAGCCCAAGCTCATCTCAGTCCTGCCTCAGAATTGTGGTGCCTCCATGACTCTTCCTCCCATCGACAGCAAAACCGACTGCTCCAAGTAATACTTGCCCACCCCATGTGTGATGAATTGAAAAGACATGAATTTTACGCACTTGTCACGTTATTACTGACTGGATTTACCCCGTAAAATTCACAATATAAATCCGTCTAATTTTCCAAAAAATGCGTTTGTGTTTGGATGCAGGGCCATAATCGAATCGTGGATCTATTGACATGTACTTCTGATATCCAAGATATTATTTCAGCTGCGGTAGAAGCCAAAGACTCTTGGAGTAAAGGATACTTTAGAACTTCGCACGGGTGAATCTGTACTGCAAGGCCTTCGCCTGCGGGCAATCATCTTGAATGCGATGTCTTGATATAATTCTAAAGATCAGAGTGACCCATTAATCAAGTCAGAATAATGTCTCAATCTTTGCGATTTGCATTGATGATAGTCGCTTTTCGTTTCCCTTCCCCCTCAAGATACGAAATCATCCTACGCGTTTGAGTATACAACCCAGGACAATAATACTGCAAGTAACTGCAAATTCGACCATAATTTCGAATATATAATCTTCCAACCTATCCTCTTGCTCTCGGCTGAGGAACATATCTAGTGAGGCAGTCAAAAAATTGCGTGAGTTTTTTTTTTTTTATCAAAAAAAGAGAGAAAACAGAACTCTCAAGACTCATTGTTACTATTATAGTTCATAGTCGCTCGAGAGAGTTGTGGTCATCATACTCAAAAGTACATTTTGACCATTGATAGCAGGTACAGTCCATATACGAATATGTCGGGGTCTCAACAAAATGATTCTGGTTTTTTCACCTGCTTCTGGTTGGGAGCAACATTTCTCCCTGTTTTCAGTGTTTCGACGAGATGATGCTGGGAAAACAGAGCCCCCAACGAGTGTTGGCAGGAAAGCATTCTCCAACTTCAGTTCTCCGCCAGAGAATGAGATGTCCAAAGATAAAGATGAAGAAGGCAAGAAAGGATGAACAAGAATAAGCGAGATATATGAGTAATCTAATCTTCTCACTGTGCTTCGTGTTTCAACGAGTCGATGCAAACTAGGTTGTGACTACCATCTGAAAGGACAATCTGCCATTTTGACCTGATTGTGTTAGCTGGGTTTCGACCCCCTACTTTTGGGGCTACATGGATAGGCTCCAATTTAGTGCGAGTTCACTCTCTAATGTGCTTAAAATTTGTTTACGTAGCATGTCGGTCGATTGAACTCGCATCGTGTTGGCCGTCCAGTGAGGTGCTTATGACCCGAGCTTGAGCTTGCTAAAATGGGTATCTTCCATATTTATTATTAGAAAGTAACAAAGAAAAAAGGTAAATTTATGAACAACGGGCAATAATAACGTTGAATACAAAGATATCGATATTAAGCGAGTGAAATTGAGCTGATTATGCACTTTATTTTAAAAGAATAAACCTAGTTTTATTAAGACCAACTTACCAAGTAATGTGACAAACTTTTCTTAAATGTTAATCGGTTGAGAGGCCAATTTGGCAGATCGATACTGCTCATTTTTCAAGTAGGATAGAATCTCTAAATAATCTAAAATAGAGAGCCTCTGCCTGAAAAAGGAAACACCAAAAACAGAGAGTAAGAAAATAAAAAAGTAGATCTTGCGTGGAAACGGTGCAACACATTTGCGTATCGGGCTTTCGGTGAGCGGAGGAACTCAGGACTTCACTGCTTAGCTCTGAGCAGTGGCGGCATGAATGAAGCTTGATCTCGATTTGGCCGTCCGCGAACTGCTCAAAGGCGTCGACTTTCATGCGCGCTCTCGTCGTCGCCGTCGACCACTTTCAAGTCTTCAAGTTTGCTTTGTGCCGCTTTTATTTGCTTTTCCTTAGTGTTCGGCCGCTGATGAAATCAAGAACCGCAGATTCGAGGTTCGTCTTTTCCTTTGGAATTGAAACTTGAGCCGAACTGGCGCGCCCCTTTATTGTGCTTCCATTTTTCTCGATACCCTTTTGAGTTATCTTTCGCTGTGATCTTTAGTTGTCTGATGAGACCAATTAGCTCGCTTTACGTTGAATATAACTTCGTGAATGAGACATGGCTGCACCAAAAATTCGTTCTTTCATCTGTCCAGTGATTCGCATTGACTAAACATTACTGCTTGGTGTTCAGACCAAAATACAAAAGGAGAGAAATTTCTTGATTGATGAAGTAGAAGGAGATGGCTTGTAGGCGCAGTTTGTCTGCCACCGGAACCTCAATTGCCAGAAGGCTCCGTCCGTCATTCTTTCCCATTCACCATGACAACCACGATGAACCAATTTGCTGTTCGCCGGAAAGGGATTATTTGTCTCAATCTACTTTGATCAACTCATCGCCCCGTGCTTCTTCGGGGTCAAGGAATCTTCTCAGCCCTCAATCAATGGGGAGACGGGGTTTGTTGTTCGTGCCGCCTCCTGGGATCAGCTCCTCTCTGTGTAGATATATGTCTAATGCAAGTGGAGACGACAGCTCGTTTAAGATTGATGACTCTGTTAGGGAAGCAACCCCCGAGATGGTGATGGATGTGGTCACTTCCCAATCTTCTGCTATGAGCGAGGTGGCACTTGCTGCGGCAGACTCTTCTTACCCTGTTGCCGGAATTGAGTACCTGATCGGTGCATTGCATTCGTTTACCGGCTTGAATTGGTATGGCATCTTTAGCCATCATGACAATTTTGTTTCCTCATTGTTTCGATGCCTAGTGTGGTTCTTTGCTGCTGATCAATGAGTGACTGGCTCAGGCTTAGTCACTGATGCTTAATTTAGCTATCATGCTTCTAAGCTACCACTGGTCCACTATGCTTCTGCATGGATACTTGGTTCGCAAGATCTACATGTGATATTTTCATCTGATCCGCCAAAAACCAGGTTGATGTTGCTAAATCAAGTGTTGTCTAAGGTAAACCATATACAGGAGTTTACTTTTTATTTCAAGATAAGCAGTTTCGTGTGCTTTGCTTAAGTAATTTAAGACATGTTCTTTTTCTGGTGTGGAAATGGATCAAAGAAGTGAATGTTAATGCATGATAGGCAAAAGCTGGTTTAAGTTACCACCTACCTATCACCAAAATGAAAATGTTGCCTCAAGAATATCTTTTCACTTGTTTCCCTTGAATCAGGTGGGCATCTATAGTTTTGACAACTGTATTAATCAGAGGAGCGACAGTTCCACTTCAAATAAATCAAATGCGCTCTACTGCAAAACTCAGTGTAATTTTCAAGCCCTGTTGTGTTAGGCATTTGGAATTTTTATATACTTCATGTATTTCATTTTAGTCTAATAGCCAATACAAAGATAATTATAATTCTTATTATCAATTTTTTGGCTTTAAAATCGATTATTGACAACTTGTATTGAAGAACTCTTGCCAATGATGCCTTATCCCTACCATTTCAGATTAGCAGCTTTTTTTGTTGTTTTACTAAACCACATGGTGCTTCAATTTACTTAATGTTAGAAGAGGTAGTACAATGATCATGTGCCTCTCCATAATTGTTTTTGTCATTTCATGTCATGGTGCAACATACTTAACTTACGGTTGGACGATTCTTGCGACCTAAATATGTTGAAATGTAAGACCTAAAAATATTGAAATATAACTTCAATGTGGAATAGTCGAATTAACATTATGCGAATTTCATCAAATCACCTTTTATGTAATTGCAGTGTGTAAACGTGAACTAGAGAATCTCTATACGATACATTTGGATAATATCATAGAAAGAGTGGAACATGAAGATTTAAGCCTTTGAACTTATAAACAATAAGGGGAGAGCTCTACTTGGAATGAATCCTGACATGCAAAGTTACGAAAAAAATCATATTTTGCTCTTCTTTAATATTCCTATGTTCAACATGTCAAACTTTCTAGTCGCCAATGTAAGTTCCGGTCTAATATTTAAGAGGCATGTTTGCTTGCTTCTGAAAGTGATAAAGAAAAAGATCTTGGCTTTACTGAGCAAAGCACCGCCAATTCTGGCTTTGATGAAGTCACAGGATGCCTAAAAGCCTTCCCAACAGCAGGTTGGCTTATTGATGATTCCTTTGCTTGCTTCTGAAAGTGATAAAGAAAAAGATTTTGGAGAAGAAGTAGTAGGGAGGGAGGGAGGGAGTTTTGCTTGCTTCTGAAAGTGATAAAGAAAAAGATCTTGGAGAAGAAGTAGTAGAACGGATGGGGCCTACTTTAGAGGTTCTTACTACCATTACTTCATCCGCTCTTGTTATTTTTCTTCTGGTGCTCAAGGGATAGTGATTATCTGCTTCTCTTTTAGCTTTTGAGAGAGAGAGAGAGAGAGAGAGAGAGAGAGAGAGAGAAGAAGAAGAAGAAGAAGAACGGATGGGGCCTACTTTAGAGGTTCTTACTACCATTACTTCATCCACTCTAGTTATTTTTCTTCTGGTGCTCAAGGGATAGTGATTATCTGCTTCTCTTTTAGCTTTTGAGTTGGATAGTTTGCTAGGTGTGTACTTCTGTTTCTAGATGATCTCAACTTACATTTGGCAGTAACATCTGGAGCTTCTCAAACTTTGGCCCTCCTATTTGTATAAATGATGAGTAATTGGTGTTATGCAGTTAATGAGACCGCGCGTGGAAGAGTTGAATCGAACATTGAGGGAGACGGTGAGTTGTTGTCTGTATTGCAGTTCATTATACTGTTTGCTAGAAGTTGGAGCATCAGAAGCTATCCTGAAAATGATTGTGAATTTCTACTTGATGTTTATTGAGACATGGTCTGCTATGCTGTTGACTGCTAGTCACTGAGATGCTCCAACAATAGCAATTGCTTGATTGCTCTTCAAAACATTGGCTGGCACAGCAAACAATCTCTTAAAGTAAAGATGCCTTTTTAATCTAGAATTTCTAATTCATCATCTCGAGTAGCGGACGTAGCTCTCTCATTGAGCTCATCTTCTGATGTCTGGTCATCTTAATTATCAACTGTGAAAACTCACTACTTTTTGGTGCATAGAATATTAAATATTCTACAAGTGAATGACCTTAGTCACCTTGTGCCTGTATTTTGACTCTGCAGGCAAATGCTCCTGATGCTGCGTCCAAGTACCTGCAAAGTTTCACATCATTATTCAAAGAGTAAGCTTTTCCTTTTTCTGTTTAGACAATCTGTAAGTCAATTAATCTTCCTCTGGTAAATTTTGTGTTTCGATTATTAATGGTGTGTGGAGTTTATTTGGGTGTTATATAATTATACATACATTAGTTAAAGTGGTAGTTGAACAGAGTGGACAAGCTTTCGATTCTCATTGTCATCACTTGCAAAAATGAAGTTGAGCGATTGAACTCTGTTATGGCTTTAATTGGAAGCATGATGAAGCTGACTGGTCCGGACACAAGAAAAGGATGAGGACAGAAGCAGTGAAAAATAAAGTTAATTAGCCATAGGAAAGAGCATGAGCTCAGTCTTTTATGTACAAAAAAAGCTGGGGGAGAAAGAGATGGAACTTTCCTTGTGATGAGAGAGAGAGAGAGAGAGAGAGAGAGAGAGAGAGAGAGTGTGTGGTGCGAATCTAAACTTCTGGTTCTAAGGGGATTTGCTAGTTTGTCCCCATTAAAGGCTTTTTCCTGTCATGAATTTGCCTTAGAATTTTCTGATTGTGACCTTGGTCTTTGCAGATATGGCATCAGTCCATTCACTCCTCTGAAAGGAATCCTGATTCGAGGTCCCATCTTCATTAGTTTTTTCTTTGCTGTAAGATTCAAGCCTCAGTTCACGCTGTATGTGCGAGATATTTGATTTGCAATTGATGTTTACAAGGCTCCTGCACTGACTTGATCTATGTAGATAAGAAACATGGCTGAAAAAATTCCGTCTTTTGAAACTGGTGGAACTCTCTGGTTTGTCAATCTGGCTACTCCAGATAGCCTTTACATCCTACCAACCCTGACAGCTCTGACCTTCTGGATTGCTGTGGAGGTTAGCATTTCAATGTTGTTTACTTAAGTTCGGCAAAGCTAAAGATCATGGATCATATTATCTAACGAGGTAGTATAAAGTCTTTAGAATCTATGAGCTATTCACTTAGCTTGTATGTTGATCCAATGTGCGTTGACCCCACCTCTCAGCTAGCACCTGGAATTTCACTTGAAGATTATACTTTTGTTCTTTCTTTTGCTTGCATGCATAGATTTCTGTCTGATAGACTGACAGAACTAAACTTTTCTTTTATCAGTTCCACTTGGAAGAAGGACTCGAGGGAACCGCTGTGGCTGGTACCCTGAAAATATTCTTTAGGATCCTTACTGTTCTCTCAATTCCAGTTATGATGTGTTTCCCAAAGGTATTATGCCTAGGACTATGTTTTCATGGTCCTGCCCATATCAATAGTCTTTTGTTCACCTGAATGCAAATCTGAGACTGCTCAAGCATATAGCAGATGAATTGATGATAACAGTAATCTTTGATTTTTGTTTTTGGGGTAATCTAATGAGGGGAGTGAGGGGTTCACGATGCAAGGGAAGACTTCATGTTTAGCTTCAATACTAAGTATACAATGACCTATATGGCTTGAATAATGAACACCTACTTGCCAAGTATTGTCAAATTATGTTCTGCATCTATCACATGAATCATGATTTTCTTTCTGATAGTTCTAACTGGTTGCTT
Organism: Syzygium oleosum; assembly: GCF_021117445.2. NCBI lineage: Eukaryota > Viridiplantae > Streptophyta > Magnoliopsida > Myrtales > Myrtaceae > Syzygium > Syzygium oleosum. The sequence goes on along the minus strand of NW_026607516.1, from coordinate 3,221,468 downwards.
GTATTTCTAGCTGTTCGTTCTTGCTGATCAGTATATTGATGGTTAATTTTACTTTCTTCTTTCCTTTCTTCTGGTCTCAGATTTTGACTTTATTTAAAAGTTCTCCTTTTCCTTTCTCAATTGCAGGCGATGTTTGGCTATTGGCTTACCTCCAACCTATTCTCCCTCGCATTTGGGTTAGGTCAGTTCTTCTAACTGCGGCATTCACTTTTATATCGTCACCTTCAAAAAGAAGAGATATGAGAATGCAAGAGGTCCAACAGTACTCCACTTTTAGAATTGCCTTAAGAGAATAAGTTGCAAACTTGGTGAATATTCATATGTGGGGACTGCTTTCCAAAGCTTCTGGGTATACAATTGATATGCTTCTTTCATGTTCCTTGTCCTTGTGAAATTAGTCACCACTTATTCTTGAAAAGCTCCAATTAGAACCCTATGTTGGATGCAAGGTAGGGACTTGGTTTCAGTTTTGATATTTCATATCCGAAGTTGGCGATATCCGAAGTTGGCATAGAAAATGTCTCATTTAATAAAAATCGAATAGGACAAATAAATGTGACGGTATTGTCTTCTGGCTTCATATATAGATTGCTCTCCCCGTTCCACTGCTGTGCTAAGCTTCCAGACGGTGAAGAGCCCAAATAGTGTATGGCAAGTGTTGACCTTCTGAATGCACTAAATTGGCATTAATCATGCCGAAACGACAAAAGTGACGGTAGATGTTCATCTAGCATTATTGAATATGTAGACTGAAAATACATTTCACATTAGACAAGATCGGTTAACTTGCAGCACTTAAGTATGCATTTCATATATTTTGTAGGCTGGTCTTGAGGTTCGGAGTTGTCAAATCATGGGATCTTATTCTTCGTTGCAATGACATTGTGTCTATTTCCACTTGTTGCAGTTGTACAACAGCCAGGGGTCAAGAAATTACTGAAAGTTCCCGAGATACCGGTTTCACCTATTCCTGCATCACAGCAACTCTCTCAAGCCCCTAGCTCAAGAGAAAAAGATGGAGGCAACGGAACAAAACTAAGATAGGTGTGACATATAAGTTATCTGCTCAGTGAAGCATTTATTTGCCAGGTGTAACTTTGTCCTTTAGCCCGTTACTCGATGACAGGACTCTAATTTTGTTGTAGTCCCCACCCCAAGGCAATTTGTTTTCTGACAAATTCTTACTTAGCGAGACAAAATGAAATTTCTTGATTATTTTCAGTTTGCTGTGTAGTGTGTATCGTCAACTGAGTCAAGTAAAATTGTTGTGACTCTTATCTAGAACAATGATGAGCCATTTCACCCGAGTGTTATTGTAAAAAGTTTGGAAGGAGAATTTGATGATGATAAGAAATTTCCTTGGTCATTTATGTGATTTGGTGTTTGAGCTGTTCTTCTAAGTCAATATGGGTTAGCTTGAAATAGTCTAAGTTCATTCTCCATGCGTGTGGAGAAATCTATTGAACTTTTCGCAATCTCTACAAAGCTTATAATTGTTCATTTTTCAGGTTAATTAATTGAACTTGGAATCAATCTTCTCTTAGATTCTTTTGACCCGAGCGCAAGCGTGCTAAGAAACATAGTTGAATGCTTTATGTTCCACGAATATTGCTTCAGCAGAATTTTGCATTCCTGAGGTGAATATTTTATTGAGCTACCATTGTTTTAAATGTAATAAGCACACAAAGGGCATGCAATGTTCTTTTTGGGGCTAAAGGAAGCATCATCTTATTTAAATTGAAATGCACTTTGCTTGCAGATGGTACAATGGGGTCGGTTTGCGTGAATTCTTCAGAAACAATCATTCGCATCCCTCGGGGTTCTTGCCTGTTTAAATTGCTGCCTGGGAATCTTCAATAACTTGTCATCTCTAATGCTCTCGATAGTGTGATAAACTTGATAAGGTGGTCAACCCGATTATATCACTGCCTTGTAACATCATATTGATATTGGAATGGAAGTCAATAGTAAATTATGGACATTTTCAAAGACTTTAGGGAAGTGACTACTGCGCTCCAGTGTTGGTTCGATAAGTCTGCGATTTGGTATGCAACTCAATTAAGCTGCTTTGACATGACAGAACTCAGCTAAACATCACGGTAATAGAGGGCATGCAAGAAAATCTCTCTTTTCTCGAGGTGAGGTATGGTATTTTACAGCAAGGTCTGAGTCATTTACCGAGATCAAGACACAACATCATATTGCTAAGTTATCTATTTGCATATCACATCCATGTAGAAACATCTCTAACTATGCCATAATTGAGCTAAAGAGTAGGAAGAATCTTTAGTAACTGCCACTGGCTGTGAAATCAGGTTCAGCTGGCTTTTGAGGCATGAGCGGAGGTAACCTCTGTGGCGTCTTTGAGCTACCACTTTTCCTTAAATTACTCAATGCTTTGGCTGCGAATCTTGATGCATATAAAGTAGCAGCAAGGCTTGGCGAAGCGCCACCATCCTTTGCTAAAGCATCGTGTAACCTGTCTTCTGCATCACGCAAATCCTTATCGTGCTTCCTCTTGCAGTATCGGCGCCAAGCGGCTTGTATAAAGCAAGCTCCCCATGTTCTCCATTGTTGCGAGTAGAGCCTGAATGCAAATATATCCGAAAAATATTACCAAACCCTTCCTTCTTTATATAATTATGTAAGTTCCGTACAATGGAAAGGAAAGTTCTGCGAATATGCATGGCTGGAGGCAATCTTTGGACCTGTGTAGAAAAACAATGAACAGGATACCACAGAGAGAAAGGTGAGTTTCGAGCTTTGCCTGAAAGTATGTTGGAGCTGCTTGCTGTGAAGACGCCGAAATTGAGAGGCCACAGACTTCAGGTCATAGGCAGTGAACGCGAAGGCTTCTACCTCTGTAATAGCTTCTACGGTTCTCGTTGAGGTGGGAAGATTGGAGGAGGAATTTGGATCCAATGCCCAAGTAAGCAATTCCTCTCCACAGAAATCACCTGCCTTTAAATAGACTGAGTTGAAGAATCCTGTTCTTCCACCATTTGTGGTCATGGTCACTAACCTGCCTCGTATGACGAAGAGCATCTCGTCGACTGGGTCCCCCTCACGTGCAATTGAGCTCTTCTCTGTGTACAGGACTGGCTTGAGGCGATCGCACATTGCGTCCAGCAATTGTTCATCCATTTTCTCAAACATGGGCACCTGAAAGAAACCATAAGTCAGGCAAAGCGTCTAAAACTTTTGATCAATATTTCATGTTCAGCATCGGAAAGGTCCAATTGTGTCAACAGACAGAGAAAGTCGAAAGAATACTCACTCTCATTAGAAGGTCCAGGCAAAGGTGACGCTTTATGTCTCGACGGAGATCTTTAGGGAGGTTCCTGATCAAAGATTCTTCCTCGACACCTCTCGTCTCTTGCCATTTGTACTGTTCGTACCGCCTAATTCGGTCCTTCAAACCCTCTGGAAGCATACGGTGCGACATCCATTGCTCTGCATCTCGCCTCTTCACTCTCATCTCCTCTACTCTAACTGTGGTGGACTGTAGATATTTCTGTGACAACAACATGGTTTTTCTGGGAATTTTAGTTCGACGCACCCACTGAGGTTCTTAATTTCATGTTCTTGCTTAAGTTCTCAATCTTATGTATTGAGTTCTCAAATTCAATCATTTTGCAAAAGTGGGCTCCAGGATCACTGCGAGTTCAATGTCATTCAATGTCCTAGTAGGGAAGAATAACCGAACTGGAGCTGGATCGTAGAATACCTGCATATTGCCGATGAGCAATGAAAACAAGACCAAGCCGGCTATAGCTATGCTGACAGCAAAGACAATCTCCCCCTCAAAGGTGCTTGTTTTTAGGTTTTGACCCAAAGAGCTGCACAAAGGGTGACTTTAGAAGCTAGTCCTCTTAATCAGGGAGGAAAGCCGCAATGAAGTTAAACGTACCTAAGATTGCGCAATCCCCACCAAAAGCAGTAGAATAACTTCTTTGGAAAGTCTTTTGTCTCCACCACGCCAGACTGGAGGGCATCGTTGAATATTCCAAAGTTGAACACTGTCGAATTCTTAATGTCATCGGGTTCAACCAGAGGACAAGCAGTGTAAAGAAAAGTATTGTTTTTCTGCCCACTGCTGCAGTATAAAATTGAAGAGTTAAATCCTAGTCTTCGACACTCCTTGTGCCAGCACCTGATTTCTTGATCGATCGAGAATAAGTACCAAAAAGCTCCAAATACCTGGTAATTCCAAAAATAACATGACAGTTCCGGCACAAATTAAACTGATTGAAAAAAGGTTCAGAAAACGAAAGATATAAAACTTGAAATAGAAACTTACGTGACTGGCTAACATGTAAAGCAGAAGATTGAAGGCAGCCCCAGCCCAGGCTGTTTCATGAAGTATTCCAGATGTTCTTGTCACTTCCTTGTACAGTGGATAGATCCTCATAATTCTCGGTACATATTGGCCATAAATGATGAACTTCAGCCACTCCTTTGTCATTAAAGGAACTGACCCATGGATTGTGGGAATGATAACAAATACGACGACCTGCCGATCGAATAAAGGGTCTGTAAAGTGAAGGACTAATAATAACTTGGATAATGCTCCAAACTACGTTTCACTGGAGAAATTAAATGGAATCAGGGTACGGTTTCATACCTGCGGGATCGGAAGAATTGCTAGGATATCAAGGAAGAAGTACGACGATAAGTATCTTCGTGATACAGCTGATGGATCATCGATTAACTCCCCTCTTCCGAACACTCTTGAAGAAGGGGCTATGAACCCGGTACGGAATTGGAGGATTATGTGGAAAATGTAAAACGCATCGAATACAGTTCGAAGGAGGCATGCAATGATCCCCATTCTGTGGTCTGAATCAAGGCACTTTTTAACGTCAATCACGGGGATGTAGAAAAACAGCGGGTCCAAAGCCAGCGCGAAAACACACAAGATCAAGAATATCTTGTTCCACTTTTGAAGAAATGGCCCTTGCGGATCAAGAATTTTCTTCTCGGGGTGATACTTTTTAGCTTTAGTCGATCTATCGGATACGAGCGAGGAGCTCAATCGCATTCTCAAGCTTTTGATCTTTTCGCAAAAACTCTCATGTCCTCTCTGAAATCCATCTAAAAGTTCGTTCCCAATTATTCTAAATTTGGTTGGTCGAACCCCGTGTCTAGCAGCATATTGATGCTCCGAGTTCCACGATTGCTCAGAATTGCATTCTTTGAACCTGACCAAACGATATACACAAGGAGGAGATGAAATCAACTTCTCGTAGAGCTTGTTAGAATTTGAAACGACAAAGGCATCAAAACCGCTTGTAGGTTACAAACTGTAACATCACAAAGTGAAAGTACAGACAACTATCCACGACTATGTTTCTTTACAATGGCAACCCAAAGAACAAGCAACTCAGAATTATAGAGATGGGTAATGCTCGTGATTGTTCAATTTTCATGAGCACAAGTTCTATCTTCCGACATAACTCAGGTAAGAGGCCGAAAATGATAAGAGTGAAATGCAAGCATACGACATAGACAGGAGTAATAACAAACACCACTAAGCAGATCATCCAGAGGACGACTAACCTCACGAATTTGGCTTTCCCGAAATCCATGTTCTTCCGCTGATAGAGTTTGCAGTCTCTCCTCGAACTCAGTCAACTCTGTTAACACCTATCGGTATCGAAGATTAAGCCCTGCAGTCAATGAAACCACATGAGGCTCTCCGAAAACTGATTATTGAATTACTACAACCAACAAGTGCAAGCATACCATCAAAACTAAAATAAGCAAAACAATCTGGTACAGTACATCTGAAGCATAAGTGAAACAATTATGGCTGGCACGCTTTGAACGTTGTAAAGAGTTTCTAACAACAATTTCCTTCAGCCTCTCAGACAGATAGGCCCAGCGACAGAAACTCGGGAGAATATGGAGGAAATCCATCCTATGACACGACTACCATCAAAATACAAAAGCTGCGATGTGATGAAACAGGTTCGAACACGACGCTGCGAAGACAACAAAAGAAGCCTGGCGTCTCAATTCTTATCCGTGAACAAAAAGGACCAAACAAAAAACCCACCTCCCCAGTTTCAAAAACTCCGTTGCTTTTGCCTCAGCGATTACTTTTACCAACCTCCGTCCCTTCTTACGAGCTTTCTCTGCTTCCCATCAATGGCGGGAAAACAGAGTGGGGAAGAGGAGGAAGAGAGCGCGACCGCAGGGTCTTATATGAAACCGTAGAGAATTGTCCGCTCATGCGCGTGGTGAATGGACATGAATATTCGGCTCTGCTCCATCAGAAGAAAAGTCCAAATATCATGAAAATTCAGCAGGGTCTTCCCATAAGAAGGCGAAACAACAAAAAGGAGGAAGAGCTTTAACGAGAGAGAGAGAGAGTTCGTGGAGCAGTAGAGAGAGACTTCAAAATGTCTGCTTTCAGGAGAAAGTTCGTGGATGGACACCCCCCGTATGTCAACTTTTCTAAAGTCATCTGTGAGTGCGTCTTTGCGTTTCCAACACGGTGACGTTCAAATCATCGACCCAGTGAAGAAGGACGTAACTGGTTTGATGATATCTCAACTTGACGAGGAGATACGGACGGCGACCACGGCAGCAGAAGCGTAAATGATAACTCAACTTGGCGACATACGGACGGCGAACACGGAAGCAGAAGCGTAAAGAAGAGTCGCCCCTTGGGAAAATCGTTGCGTGGACCTGTCAGGCTTGGAAAATGGATCAGAGCCCTCAGAAAAATCTCCACAAAATGACTAGGTAAATATTTAAACTTCATTGGTCATGACCAAGACTTTAAAAGGCTTCGTGTCTCTGTCGTCTCGTTCGGACGTCGAGATCATCACGATAACAAAGGGGTATTGCATGTCAACGGGCAAGACAAAGATATCTGGACAATTGAGGGCGCGAGACATACAAGACACTTTAAAATAATGAATGCATTTATGGAGCCTCTCGTAGGAACGAAAGCTCCCTTTTTCAATGAGGAAACTCTTGACCACACCATGGATCCAAGGACAACAAATCCCGCATAACCAATTACAAGTAGCTCTTGTATAGTGGGCTCACTATCGATCTGGCGTATATTTAGCGCGATCATACAGTAACCAGCTACCTATCAAGAGCTAAATTGATTTCGGAACCGAAGCATTTATAGCGAGCTCGCCATTACAAATTCGCCGTGGATCGTTCGATCAGATCTGATGCGCATCGGACCGTTCGGATTTTTCTAGCAGAACACCTTCGATCCACACCACACGAGCTTGCTCTTTACGATTTTGCCATGTTGCTTTTCCAAAAGGAGTTTTGCATGACCCACATTAAATAATGTTAGATAGAAAAGGGGTGGACCGTGACTCCGTTTACATGGTCGGTCTACTCTTTAGTGTATTTTATTAGCAAAATTTACTAATTAACGACGGAAGCGAATTAGAATAAAGTCGCGGTCCTAGAGTTGCGTAGGTACTACGATTTTTTAATGCATGAATACGATCTTAATGCCGCCGAGGTCCACAAATTTTGCCAGACGCGGATTGAGAGAGAGAGAGAGGACGTTTGTTGCTCTTGATATTGACTTCGCTAGTCAACTCTCTCTCTCTTAATAAAAGATCATTAGCTATAAAATATTGCTTAAGTAGTCGCTAATACGGCGTGCTCGTCGGCCAGGCCGGTCGGACCCGATGAGTTCTGAGATAATTTTTGGACGGGTCTGATCAAACATCATTTGATTGCAAATCCCGGTTCGCCTTGGACCCGAAATCTAAATACAATTTTTTTTTTACAACGAGCGAGTGTGGACGATGAGTCCGGATATGATGTCCGGGCCTAGCCAAGACCCTCCTTTCGATCACCTCTAAAAGGACGACGCCCTCGAGGCCCGGCTCGACACGACCCGTATCGAATCCTTAACGAATTCAACGACGAATTCCGAGATATTTTTCGTCTTTGGATTAGTTAGCAAGTTGCGATGGAAAGGAACATTAGCAATTAAAATTTCGAGACTAGAGGCCTTCCGATCATTGGTGGTCGGCTCCTAGAGCGTGACTCTAATGTCAACTTCATTAGAGCCGAGCAAAATATTAAAAAATGGCAAGCGAAGCCAAATTAAATATATTGACCAACAAAAGAAAAAGCCAATTAAAATATGATCTTTCTATTTCTATATAATATCGAGAAATTAATTATGGGACTCGTGCAAAGACTTTATAAAACCAAGTCGCAAGGGGGGAAAATGCACATTGTCAAATTTCACGAGTCAATAAAAGGATGCTGGACTTCTCGGAGGTCACCAGATGTCGATGCTCCACGAATCGTCTCCCCACGTTTTTCATCTTCCTTATTTTTCTGGTGAATAATTAGGGGGCAAAATTCAAAGTATGTAACAATAGCTAATAAAATTCTAACTCGATGCGTTGTCTATGGCAAGTTCACTCGCTTTGTTTGGTTATTCTTTTCTCTCCGTCGTTTTTTAACCCGTGGCCCTTGCATGACTATTGAGAAAATTACCCAATCAGTCCCAACCTATTGTACAAATGTCAATTCAGTTGTAAATTTTTCGATTGTACCAATTGAGTCCTAAACGTTTGCGCGAAATTTCAATATAGTCATTCCGATCAATTTTCGCTGGAAATCTCTTACGCACAGGTCTAGTCATCGCCAGTCATCCTACGTAAAATATCACCACGCCAGTGATTTACGATGAAAAATAGCCAAAATGACTGTATTATAATTTCACATAAAGGTTGAAGACTGAATTTAGCAAAATTAGAGAGTTTATGATTAAATTGGCATCCGTACAATAGGTTTATGACTGATTGGACAATTTCTGCAAGTTTAAGCTAGTAGTAAAGACAGGGAAAATTATCTAAAATATCCTGAACCTATTGCACTTTTGCCAATTTAGTTCTAAACCTTTCCATTTTGCCAATTCAGTCATAAATCTTTTCGCTTTTTGCCAATTGAGTCCATTCGGCCTAAAATTTACTTATGAGGACGCTGGCCGTCCTACATGGCATGGCCGGCGCTGACGTTGATATTTTTAATAATATTTTAATATTTTGTTGAACTTTTTATGGTATTTTATCCTTTTTTTCCCTTTTCTTTACTTTTTTTTAGGGTTTTGGAGGGATGGCCGACGAGGGCTGCGATGCCCTCACCGGCCAAAGCGAGGGCTCGCGAGCCCTTGCCTAGATCTAGCGAGGGCTTCGCGGCCCTCGCTAGCCCCGAGCGGGGGCTCGTGTGCCCTCGCTTTGGCCGGCCAAGGCCGCCAAGCCCTTGTCTAGCAAGGGCGGCGAGCCCTCGGCTAGTGGGCAGCAAGGGCCGCGATGCCCTCGCCTGTGGCCAGTAAGGGTCGACCGGCGACCCTTGTCGGCCATCCCACCAAAATCCAGAAAAAAATAATAAATTAAAGGGAAAAAAGAAAAAAAATCATAAAGAATTCTAAAAATATTAATTCAAAATGTCCACGTAAGCAATTTCCGATCAAAATTGACAAAAGTACGATATGTTTAAGACTTTCTGGACAATTTTTCCGGTGAAGACATAACAAGACCTCCTTGTGATTAGGGGGCACCGAATGGAGTTCCTTGGATAGTATTCAAGCGAAGCCCTTGACGTGCCGCTGGTGTTCTGCTTTTTTCACCTTGCACTATGAGAGGAGCATACATTGTTTGCGTGACGAATTGGTCTACCCAAATTAGAAATCTCTACTTTCGTATTAGTCCTAACTTGTTTTGTATCGCGCGATTGCTTGGTCTATATATCTCGATTTGACATCGCTACTATCTTTTCCAAACCGGTCCTATATGTAATGAGTCTTTGAGTTTTATGTTGGATCGACATAAATTATGTAATTGTTAGATCTATTTATATATATAAGTAATATTATTAAAATATTAACAATAATTAAATATAAGTACTATTTGAATTCCAATTATAAAAAAGAAATTTCAAAATAACAAAAAATAGCAACAATTTTCAATGATTTGGTGTTTGAGCTGATAAGAAATTTCCTTGGTCATTTATGTGATTTGGTGTTTGAGCTGTTCTTCGAAATCAATATGGTTTTAGCTTGAAGTAGCCTCATTCTCTATGCATGTGGAGAAATCTATTGAACTTTTCGCAATCTCTACAAACCTTATAATCGTTCATTTATCAGGTTCATTAATTGAACTTGGAATCGATCTTCTCTTAGATTCTTGTGACCCGAGCGCAAGCATGCTAAGGAACAAAGTTGAATGCTTTATGTTTCGCGAATATTGCTTCAGCAGAATTGTGCACTCCTGCTGTGGATACTTTATTGAGCTACCACTGTTTTAAAGCACACAAAGTGCATGCAATATTGTTTTGGGGGCTAAAAGAAGCGTCATCTTCATTAAATTGAGATGCACTTCGCTTGCGGATGGTACAACGGGGTCAGTTTGCGTGAATTCTTCGGAAACGATCATTTGCATTGCTCGGGGTTCTTGCCTGTTTCAATTGCTGCCCTGGAAAAATCTTCAATAACTCGTCCTCTCTAATGCTCACGATGGTGCGATGTACTTGATAAGGTAGTGAACCCGATTATATCACTGCCTTGTAACATCATGTTGATATCTGAATGGAAGTCAGAGAAAACTATGGACATTTCTCATAGTAAAGACTATAGGGAAGTGACAACTGCGCTCCTGTGTTGGTTCGATAAGCCTGCGATTAGGTGGTATTCGACACAGTTAAGCTTCTTTGACATGACAAAAGAGAACTCAGCAAAACATCACGGTAACAGAGGGCGTGCAAGAAAATCTCTCTTTTCTCGAGGCGAGGTATGGCATTTTACAGCACAGTCTGAATCATTTACCGAGATCAAAATACTGCATCATATTGCTAAGTTGTCTATGTGCACATCACATCTGAGTAGAAACATCTCTAACCGTGCCATAATTGAGCTGAAGAGTTGGAAGAATCTCTAGTAAACGCCATCGGCTGTGAAATCAGGTTCAGCTGGCTTTTGACTTTTGAGGCATGAGCGGAGGTAACCTCTGCGGCGGCTTCGGGCTACCACTTTTCCTTAAATTACTCAATGCCTTGGCTGCGAATCTTGATGCATATAAAGTAGCAGCAAGGCTTGGCGAAGCGCCACCATCCTTTGCTAAAGCATCATGTAACCTGTCTTCTGCATCGCGCAAAGCCTTATCGTGCTTCCTCTTGCAGTATCGGCGCCAAGCGGCTTGTATAAAGCAAGCTCCCCATGTTCTCCATTGTTGCGAGTAGAACCTGAATGCAAATATATCCGAAAAATATTACCAAACCCTTCCTTCTTTAAATAATTATGTAAGTTCCGTACAATGGAAAGGAAAGTTCTGCGAATATGCATGGCTGGAGGCAATCTTTGGACCTGCGTAGAAAAACAATGAACACGACACCACAGAGAGAAAGGTGAGTTTCGAGCTTTGCCTGAAAGTATGTTGGAGCTGCCTGCTGTGAAGACGCCGAAATTGAGAGGCCACAGACTTCAGGTCATAGGCAGTGAACGCGAAGGCTTCTACCTCTGTAATAGCTTCTACGGTTCTCGTTGAGGTGGGAAGATTGGAGGAGGAATTTGGGTCCAATGCCCAAGTAAGCAATTCCTCTCCACAGAAATCACCTGCCTGTAAATGGACTGAGTTGAAGCATCTCCCTTCATTTGTGGTCGTGGTCACCAACCTGCCTTGCATGATGAAGAGCATCTCATCGACTGGGTCCCCCTCGCGCGCAATTGAGCTCTTCTCTGTGTACAGGACTGGCTTGAGGTGATCGCACATTGCGTCCAACAATTGTTCATCCATTACCTCAAACAGGGGCACCTGAAAGAAACCATAAGTCAGGCAATGCATCCAAAAGTTTCGATCAATATTTCATGTTCAGCATCGGAGAAGTCCAATTGTGTCAACAGACACAGAGAAAGTCGAAAGGATACTCACTCTCATTAGAAGGTCCAGGCAAAGGTGACGCTTTATGTCCCTACGGAGATCTTTAGGGAGGTTCCTGATCAAAGATTCTTCCTCGACACCTCTCGTCTCTTGCCATTTGTACTGTACGTGCCGCCTCATTCGGTCTTTTAAACCCTCTGGAAGCTTACGACGCAACATCCATTGCTCTGCATCTTGCCTCCTCGCTCTCATCTCTTCTACTCTTCTAACTGTAGTGGACTGCAGATATTTCTGTGACAGCAACATGGTTTTTCTGGGAATTTTAGTTCAACGCACCCCCTGAGGTTCTCAATTTCATTTTCTTGCTTAAGTTCTCATTCTTATGTATTGAGTTCTCAAATTCAATCATATTGCAAAAGTGGGCTCTAGAATCATTGCGAATTCAATGTCCCAGTAGAGAAGAACAACCGACCCAGAGCAGGATGCGAAAATTATCAAAAAAATCCTAAACCTATAGCAATTTTGTCAATCCGAACCTAAACTTTTTTTTGTCAATTGAGTTCTACACATTTTGCATTTGTGCCAATTCAGTCCATTTGGCTAATTTTAGCTGGAAATCGCTGACATGGACATCGGCCATCCCATGTGGTACGACCGGCACACGGTCGGCGCTGACGTGAACATTTTTAAATAATATTTTAATATTTTTTCTTTTCTTTTCTTTTCTTTACTTTATTTTTCTTTTTTCCAAACCTTAGGTCCGGGACACCTTTGCCGTCACTGGGCGAGGGTGCCGCGGCCCTTGCTAGCCCCGAGCGAGGGCGTCACGGCCCACCCTGTGTCTGGGCAAGGGCTATGACGCCCTCGCTCACCCAGATTGGGTGAGGCTACTGCGGCCCTCGCCAGATCGGGGCGAGGGGCCACGCGCCCTAGCCGGCCCTAAGTGCTGGAAAAAAGAAAAAGAATAAAGAAAAGAAAAGAAAAAATTAAATAAAAAATTCAAAATTTTATTTAAAATATCCACGGTAACACTGGCCGCGTCACATCCGCGTCACATAGGACGGCCGACGTTCATGTCAGCGATTTCCGACTAAAATTGGCCGGATAGACTGAATTGACACAAATGCAAAAGGTTTAAGACTTAATTGACAAAAAAATCTGTTTAGGACTGAATTGGCACAATTACAATAAGTTTAGGACATTTTTAGTAATTTTCCCGGAGCTAGAATACCTGCAAATCACCGATGAGCAATGCAAACAAGACCAAACCGGTTAGAGCCATGCAGACAGCAAAGACAATCTCCCCCTGAAAGGTGCTTGTTTTTAGGTTTTGACCCAAAGAGCTGCACAAAGGGTGACTTTAGAAGCTTGTCCTCTTAACCAAGAAGGAAAGCGGCAATGAAGTTAAACGTACCTAAGATTGCGCAATCCCCACCAAAAGCAGTAGAATAACTTCTTTGAAAAGTCTTTCGACTCCACCACGCGAGACCGGAGGGCATCGATGAATATTCCGAAGCTGAACTCTGTCGAATTCTCAATGTCATCGGGATCAATCAGAGGACAAGCAGTGTCAAGAAATGCATATATCTGTTCCCGTGCTGTGCTGCAGTATAAATATGAAGAGTCACAGCCTTGTCTTCGACACTCCTCGTGCCAGCACCTAACTTCCCGATCGATCGAGAATAAGTACCAAAGAGTTCCAAAAACCTGGTAATTCCAAAAAGAACATGACAGTTCCGGCACAGATTACACTGATTGAAAAAAAGTTCAGAAAACGAAAGATTAAAAACTTGAAATAGATAACTTACGTGACTGGCTAACATGTAAAGCAGAAGATTGAAGGCAGCCCCAGCCCAGGCTGTTTCATAAAGTATATCAGATGTTCTTGTCACTTCCTTGTACAGTGGATAGATCCTAATAATTCTCGGTATATATTGGCCACAAATGATGAACTTCAGTGACTCCTTTGTCATTAAAGCAACTGGCCCGTGGAGTGTGGGGATGATTAAAAATACCACAACCTGCCGATCGAGTAAAGGGACTGTGAAGTGAAGGACTAATAATAACTTTGAGAATGCTCCAAACTACGTTTCACTAGAGAAATTAAATGGAACCAGAGTAGGGTTTCATACCTGCGGGATCGGAAGAATAGCTAGGATATCAAGGAAGAAGTACGACCATAAGTATCTTCGCGATATACATGATGGATCATTAACTAAATCCTCTCTTCCAAATGCTCTTGGAGAAGGGATTACGTACCCGATACGAAATTGGAGGATTATGTGGAAAATGTAAAACGCATCGATTACAGTTCGAAAGAGGGATGCAATGATCATTGTTCTGTTGTCTGAATCAAGGCACTTATCAACATCAATCACAGGGATGTAGAAAAACAGCGGGTCCAAAGCTAGTGCGAAAACACACGAGATCAAGAATACCCTGTTCCAATTTTGGAGAAATGGCTCTCGCGGATCAAGAATTTGGTTCTCAGTTATTCTAAATTTGGTTGGCCAAAGCCTGTGCCTAGTGGCATCTCGCTGCTCCAAGTTCCATGATTTCTTCGAACTGAAATCTTTGAACCTGACCAAACGATATACACAATAAGGAGATGAAATCAACTTCTCGTAGAGCTTGTTAGAATCTGAGACAACAAAGGCATCAAAACTGCTTGTAGGTTAAAAACTGTAACATCACAAAGTGAAAATGCAGACAACTATCCACGACTATGTTTCTTTACAATGGCAACCAAAAGAACAAGCAACTCAGAATTATAGAGATGGGTAATGCTCGTGATTGAACCACCTTTCATGAGGAAAAGTTCTATGTTCTGACAGAACTTGGTGAAAATGACAGAGAGAAATGCAAGCTAGCGACATAGACAAGAGTATAACATCACCACTCAGCAGATCATCCGCAGTTCGACTAAACTCACAAACTTGGTTTACCTGAAATTCATGTTCTTCCACTGATAGAGTTTGCAGTCTCTGCTCAAACTCGATGGACTCTATTAATAACTATCGATGTCGAAGATTAAGCCCTGCAGTCAATATTACCACATGAGTTCTCTGAAGACTGATTATTGAATAACTAAACCTACACGAACAAGCAAACCATAAATCTAAAATAAGCAAAATTCACCAATTTAGTATAGTTCATCAGAAGCATAAGTGAAACAATTATCGTTAGCATGCTCTGAACGTTGTAAAGAGTTTCTAACAACAATTTCCTTTAGCCTCACAGACAGATAGACCCAGCTACAGAAACTCAGGAAAATATGGAGGAAATCCATCCTATGATATGACTTCATCAAATACAAAGCGGTGATGTGATAAACAGGTTCAAACACAACGCCGGGAAGACAACAAAAAAAGCATGGCGTTTCAATTCTTATCTGTGAAGAAAAAGGACCAAACAAAAACCCACCTCCCTAGCTTCAAAAACTCTGTTGCTTTCGCCCTAGCGATTACACCTACCAATCTTCGTCCTTCTTATGAGCTTTCTACTTCGCGAGAAAACAGAAGGAGAAGATAAGGAAGAAAGTGCGACTGCAGGCCTACATGGAACCGTAGAGAATTGTCTGCTCATATCAGCTCTGCTCAATCGGAAGAAAAGTTTGAATATCATGAAGTCGGCAGAGTCTTCCTATAAAAAGCCAAAAAATGGTGAACGAGGATCTGTTTAGTAAAGTTTCTATTCCCAAAACTAATTTCTATTTAGAAATAATTTTTTTTATTTTTATTCCCTAGACGAGTTTTTGAGTAAAAAACACGTTTAGTAATTATACAAAATTTCTATTCCCGAAGTAGAAAAAGAATAGAAATGTGTTTGGTAGGACACTAAAAATTTCTACTCCCAATTTTTTCATTTAATTATAAAATTTTCGGTGGAAACTTAACAATTCGTGTTTGGATAAAATTGGACTAGAAATAGAATAAAAATATATTATGATATAGAATTGGATGACCTTAATACAATCTTAAAAAAAATTACTCCTTATAGACAAAGCAAATACCTGGTGGTGATCAAGGACAGTGCAATTTAGGGGACTTAACAATTTGTGTTTGGATAAAATTGGATTAGAAATAGAATAATAATATATTATGATATAGAATTAGATGACCTTATTACAATCATAAAGAAAATTACTCCTTATAGACAAAGCAAATACCAGGTGGTGGTCACGAAAATTGTAGTTTAGGGTGTATGATTTTAGGATTTTAGGATTTGGGGTTAGGGGTTAGGGTTTAAGGATTTCGGTTTTGAGGTTTTGGGTTTAGTATTTCAGGTTTGGGGTTTAAGGGTTTGGGCTTTAGTGGTTTAGGGTTTAGGGTATTGGGGTTTGGGATTTAGGGTATAGGGTTTGGGGTTTATAGTTTATGGTTTATGATTCGGGGTTTTGCGGTTTAGTGTTTTAGGATTTAGGGTTTGGAATTACGATTTAGGGTTTATGTTTTAGGGTTTCAGGTTTGGAGTTTTGGGATTTAGGGTTTAGTGTTTCGGATTTTAGGGTTTGGCTTTTTAGGTTTAGGATTTGGGGTTTAGAAGGTTTAGGGTTTGGGTTTAGGGTTTTAGGGATTTGGGTTTTGGGGTTTTAGGGTTTGGGTATTGAGGTTTAAGGTTTTGGGGTTTAGGGTTTGAGGGTTTGAGTGTTAAGGTTTAGGGTTTGGGATTTGGGGTTTGCTATGAGAATATCTTGTGAAAGAGAGAAAACTAATCTTGTTTCTCTATTGTTTCTCTCTTTATTCCAGAAACAGAAAATTAGATTTTTTTTTACTTTTTATTTGTGTTCCAAATATATTCCCTGACCACTTTTCTGTTCCGGGAAACAAAAAAACCAACTGACGTTACTAAACGGATTTATGTTCTTTTTCTGTTCCGGAGAACAAAAGAATAAAAAAACAGAAAAACAGAAACGTTGCTAAACAAATCCTAAATATGATTCTCAACTTTGCTACATGAGAAAAAAAGTTTGAATATCATGAAGTCAGCAAAGTCTCCGGTGAAATTATGTATTGAGAACCCGAAACAAAAATCTGAATTTTAGAAATAAATTTTTTTTTTAAGGCAAGTATCGGAAATTAGCTTTCCGAATGTGAGCCGGAGTTTTCGCCCGTTGAAAAAGGAAAGTCCAATTGTGTCAAAGAAAGGAAACACCTAGTCGGCCAAAGAAAAGTCAGAAGAGGAAAGTACACCAAATTGGACTTGTTGACCGTATCCTATTATTTCCTAATCCTTGTTGACGTTGGCTTTTGAAGGTTTTTCTTTTTGGCTATATATACATTCGGTTGTGGGCACTTTGGGCAAGCTGTTGTTGGTGAGAAGCAGTGAAGCCCCGTTTAAAGCTGAGTGCTTGATTTTGTTCGTCGAATTACACTAAAAGTTCAAGTTTTTACAGTGATTAAATTTTATACTAAGATTTGTGTTTCCTTTGTGAGATTAAGATATTATTTCGTGAGAAATTATGGGGCTAAACATTGCGTAAGTTATCGGATGTAATTGAGACTTGAAAAACACTTGTTTGAGTGACTCAAGTGTAGTTGCAATTTCTGTTGTATCACTTGATCTAGAGTGAAATTTCGTGCTGCTCTCCCCGTGAATGTTGGTCACTCTGACCGAACCACGTAAATCTGATGTCCGATTTATTTTCTTGTTCTATCTGTTCTATTGCTCGATCATTTGACTTTCTCAATATTTTTTTTTTGCTTTTTATAGGAAGACTATGCTGAATTCATGATATTCAAACTTTTCTTTTGATAGAGCAGAGCTGAGGAATCACATTCATGCTACACACGCATGAGCGAACAATTCTCTACAATTTCGTGTAGGCCTACAGTCGCACTTTTTTTTGTTAAAATTGTAAGCAGCGAAAACGGCACTCCAAAATCTCCATAGTCGTAACCTAGAACATAATAATTAAGAAAAAGTAATTTGCGCACCTAATTTGGATTCCAAATCCATAACTCAAGTGTTTTTCTTCTCTATTACCTCTACTCACGAATATCATGAGGCTTGAACACTATTTATAGAGTTTTAAGGTACGGAACTTCTCATTGCAAGCCGGGCTTTAGTTGGCCCACACAAACCAGCACTATATTAGACTAATTAAGATTTTTTATATATTACCTTATTAGAAAAATCCCCTAAAACGGTAAATTATAATCTCAATTAATGTAGGTCACATCAGAAAAACTCTTACATCCTCTCACTTGGGCTGAAATTGTATTGTATAGGCGCACAATTATGTTGGTCTAGAGATTATTCTTAATAGTCAATCCGATCTCATAAAATCTCAAACACCGAATCATTAAGATATCTGCATGAATACACATAGAGCCTTCTATGGTCACGAGTGCTTTTAACTCCACAGATATAGATTCAATATGGTAGTGTAGCAATGGATAACACCTTATAGAAAGTGATACCTTAAGTGTCATCTCTTTTGTCAGTCTACATTCTCTTTCCTTAAGTGTCACAAAATCGGATGTATTATTAGAGAATATCCTTGGAATCTATATATGTCTTATCCTTGTAGTTAACATTACTTTATGTATAACAAAACATATCTTGCTAATAACTGAATGCATGTAGCCTTTACTCAAGATTTACACAATACATGTGGATTTTCATTAGATATATGTATCAACATGATAAAAACACATATATAAACACTTTATTGAATGCAAAACAGTTGATACATATCAAAATGTTACAAAATATAATAAACACATATGTAAACTTTATTAAAGGAAAATTACCAAAACAAAAATTATCAAAACAATCATGAACCTATTGCAATTGTGTCAATTCAATCATTTACCTTTTTTTGTGCCAATTCAATTCTAAGCCTTTTGCATTTATATCAATTCAGTCCATTCGGCCAATTTTGGCCGGTCGGTGCTGATGTGGACGCCAATTAACACTGACATGGTAATTTTTAAATATTTTTTTCGATTTTTTTATTTTATTTATTTTCTTTCCATTTGTCTTCAACCTTTAGCCGGTTGCCGGTCCGGCCAAAGGTGGAGACCGGCAAGGCCAACCTTACTGGCCCACTCCTCTGGCCGATTGCTGGTCGGTGATCTGCTAGAGGTTGAAGATGAAGGGAAAGAAAAAAAAAAGAAAGGGAAAAAGAAAATAAAAATAATTCAAAAAAATATTTTAAATTGTCATATCAGCGTTGGCCGGCCGACGTCCACGTTAGCGGCGACTGGCCAAAATTGGCCAAATAGACTGAATTGACATAAATACAAAAGGTTTAGGATTGAAATAGCACAATTGTAATAGGTTTAGGACTATTTTAATAATTTTCCCCTTTATCAGAGCAAAAACAAAATAGCTCCCACTAAACAATAGCATCTCATGATGCTCCTAAGCCCATGCTAATTAGGGGTAAACATGGTCAGGGTGGGCAGTTTCCAACCCTGAACCGTGGATCGCCCGCTAAGGACTGGTTTCAAAAAATTGGAACCGAGAACCACCCATCGGTTCCATGGACCCACCCGGAAACCGGACCGCTGGTCTGGTCCGATTTCCGGGTGGGTCCATGGAACCAATCCCACCAAGTTTGCCACAAGTTCACAATAGTCAGCAAGCAAACAAAACAACAACTCTCCTATTTTTAGAAATAAAAAGAGCAAACAACTTCTCAAGCTTTAAGAGCTCTTTAACTTCAAGTTCCAACATCCTTAACACAAAACAACAATGAGTATAGATGAAACGAGTTTAAAATAACAGTGTTTAATATTTACAGACACTTTGTATTGAAGAACATGAACTTACGCAGGAATAATAGCAGCAAATAACTTCTCAAGCTTTGAGTGCTCTAAAACTCCAAGTTCCAACCTCCTGAAAACATAACAATAACAAGTATAGATGAAGATGAAGAACAATAAAGCTTTTCTTAGCTTTATGGCGATGTCTAACAATAGGTAAGTGGAGTTCTACCTAGTGAAGACATCAAGACAAACTGAACCCTTATAAGTGATCCTTGTTTTCTCAATGCAATCTTGAAATGTTTTAGCTCTCATGGGCGAACTTCTCACATACCTCACCACGTTACGAATACGTGCAATAGAATCGCGTACCTCAGCTAAGCCATCCCTCACAATCAAGTTTTATATATAAGCCGTGCACCTTATGTGTAAAACTTCACCATCTAAGATCAATAGTTTATCTCTTGCAAACTTTTCTTTCAAATAACCAATGGCAACATCATTCGAACTAGCATTATCCACTGTGATTGTTGACACTTTTTTTCTCTATTCCCCACTTGTAAATGCATTTCTCAACCTTTCCAATATCCCTGCCCTTGTGACAAGGCATCATCGCAAAATTGATGATTCTTTTCTTCAATTTCCAGTTTTCATCAATAAAATGTGCGGTGAGACATAAATAGTTCAAATTCTAAAGGGAACTCCATGTATTAGTCGTGAGTGCGATTCTAGAATTAAGCTTACGAGAGGAAGCCTTCAAACTTTTTTTTTCACAAAAATACAACTTCATGCAATCTCTAGCCACCGTAAATCGCGACGCATGCTTGAACAGAGGCTGTAATTGATTGGTATAATCACGAAATCCAACACGCTCAACCATCGAAAATGATTGTTCATCAATTATAATCATTCGAACAAGCATTTGACTACATTTCTCCTGATCAAACTTCCATGTCGTTAAAACACTAGCACTTCCAGTATTAGTATTTCCATTGTCATCTGATTCCCATCTACTCTATGTGATGCAAACAATTTTTGCTTCTTATCTATATTGCGAGGATACTTAAGGCACTTTCTCAAATGCTTCAACACATTTGAAGTGCCATTATCAACATGGCACAAATACCTGGTCCCACAATAATTGCAAAACATTTCAAGTTTTTCGTTCGCGTCAGTTTTGCCTTTACGAAAATGAAGCTAAGCTACTGATTTTTGCTTACTAGGCCGAGGACAAGAACCAGATACCTTATATGTATTGGATGCCTCTTCAAAGTCATCTTCCCCTCCTCCATGTTCTAGTGATTCTGATTCCATTATTGGTGTTATCGCATCATAGGATTTCTCTACTTCCATTGACATGTTAATAGATCACCTGCTCAAATCAAGCAACATGTCATCAACGGATAAAAGTTAAGGTCATCCGAGATTCAAAACTAAAGCGAATTGACTTTGTGTATATGCTATATCGAAAAGTAGGGGCTTCAACCCATGCAGACTGTTAAGTAAGGGCTTCAACCCATGTATATCAAACATTGTTACAACTTATTTCATAAATCACGAGGCTTTTTTCTATTTCAGGTGTGAGAATGTTTTGTTTGCTTTCATTTTGTGAGTTTTGGGCTGCTCTTAAGGACTAATGACTAAGAAAGCAAAGTACAGCAAATATCATACAAAAACAGAGGAAAAAAAGGATGAACTTTGCCCGGATAAAAAGGGAAAATATAAGTCGATTTCGGTTGGCAAAAAAAGAAGAATAGTATCAACAAAATTCAGGCCAAACTTTAGATATTAGATAAAAGGCTTTAAGAGTTTTCAATACTCCAAATAGACCAAGCCAATCACATATGAAAAAAATCTGTGGACCAACATCGGATCAGCAGAACAAAAAGAAAAGAATATAACTTTCCATACAATTCCTACACTACGATCAGTTCTATTAACCACATCATCCATAAATCAAGTGGGTACCCATCAATCATTGGGAAAAATGACCAAGGTATCCCAACTACACAAGAGCTTCAGACATGAACTAACCTCATACGTAAGATAACAAAGTGACCCTGTGTATTCAAATTAGCATTGCGATTCTCAAAAGAAGAGCAAAAAATTTGATCTTGCGGTTCGACTGATCGCGATTCACAGAGCCATTCTCCAACTAAACTAAGCCCTCTAATCAAAACTTTTCTCTAGACCGACCAAACAATCAAACAACATAGAGGTTAAGGATTTAGGGTTTTATTTTTTCTAGAGTTTTTGAGCTAGATTGACCAAACAAACAAACAAACCTACAACTTACAGATTTAGGGATTTAGTGAGTAGATTAAAGATTAGGGATTTGAACTTACTTGACGGCGACCGAGACCGAGACCGAGGACCAGAGGTGTAGCCGTCGAGAGTTGACAGTTGAGGCCGGAGAGACGGAGACGAGGCCGAAGAGACGAAGACAGAGTCGAGGCTGGAGAGTCGGAGAGAAGAGTGAGCGTGAGATTCTCACTTCTCAACTTAGCGTGAGACTTGAGTCGTTGAGTGTACATAGATGAGAGAGCAGAGAGTTATGTTAGTTTAGGGATTTAGTTTTTTTTTTTTGGGTCAGATTTTTAATTAAAAATTTTAAAAATAAATATATTATTATTATATTACCGGTCCGGTTCGGGTGGGCAGGTGGGCGGTTCCACACCAGGAACCGGGAACCGGACCAGTACCCACCGGTTCCCAAAAAATTGGAACTGGGAATTGGACCGGTTCCCTTGAGAACCACCAGTTCCGGTCTGGTTCCGGGCAGTCCTGAGCGATCCGGGCGGGTCCCAATTCTTTTGCACACCCCTAATGCTAATGACATGTCGTTCAAACACACAAGGGTGAAGACTTTTAGTTAGTGGTTCTTCAATCATATCATCTGTTAAAATATACTCTATTGCAATGTCACTATTCTGAACTATTTACTTTATGGTAAAAAACTTGACCGCCATATGCTTATACCCTTTGAGACTTTTATTGTTGTTGATAAATAACACTATAAAGTTATTGTCATCATACAATTGTATGTGCCTAATCACAAAATTAAATACAGTCAACTTCCAAATGACGTTCTGGAGCCAAATAGTTTGAGCAGCGGCCGAAAAGCATGCTACAAACTTTACTTGCATGGTAGATGATAATATAGATTCTGTTTCTCGCTTTTCCATGATATTACGCCTCCTGCTAATATAAAGATATATTATGTTGTCGATTTTATGTCATCCTAACAGCTAGCAAAGTCTACATCTGAATGCCTTACTAGCTGCAATGTCTGAACATGTCTGTAAATCAGTATATAGTCTCTTGTCCTCTTTAAATATCTCAAAACCTTCCTGACAGTAACCTAGTGATTGTATCTTGGATTTGACTGATATCTGCCTAGAAGTCATGTTGCAAAAGAAATGTCTAGTCTGGTACAAACTTGAATATACATGATACATCTAAGTGCACTAGCATAAGGTACATTTATCATTTGGGCTTTCTCGATATTTGAACGAGGACGGTGTGACAAACTCAATTTATCACCCTTAATGACATGAGAAATTCTTGGCTTGCAATGTTGCATGCTATATCTTTCCAAAATATGATCAATATATGCCCTCTAAGACAAACCCAATGCACAGCGAAAACGATCCCTATTGATCTCAATGCCAAGGACAAAAGACACCTCGCCAAGGTCTATCATGTCAAAATTCTTCGACAACATCCATTTTGTCTTATGCAATATTTCAAAGCTCACAAGCAAAATATCGTCTACTTATAGTATGTGAAGAATAAATTTCTTCCCACTGACCTTACAGTATATATAATGATCCACTTTGTTATCAACAAAACTAAATGAAGTAACAACACTATGAAACTTCAGGTACCATTGTCTAGAAACTTACCTGAGGCCATAAGTTGACCTTTTTAGTCTGCACACAAATATACTTGAATCATCTATTGCAAAGCCTTCCGGTTGCACCATATAGATATCCTCATCAAGGTCTCCATCAGAAGATCAGTTTTGACATCTATTTGGTATAACTCCATATCAAAATGAGCTACTAATGTCATGATCACTCTAAAAGAATCTTTAAGATTGGGGAAAATGTTGTTTCATAGTCTACTCATTCTCTCAGAGTAAAACCCTTAACTACCAATCTGACTTTATACTTTCAATATTTCCTTAAAGTCCATTTTAGTCTTATACACCCATTTGCATCTGATGGGCTTATAACAATCAAACTCCCAAACATTGTTATGTTTCATGGATGCATCTCATCTTTTATCTCATCCAGCTACAAATCTGACTGAGGACAAGAAACAACATCTACAAAAGTCAATGGATCAACTACACAGCCGATGTCGTTGTCATGCTCTCCCTGATGGTATAGTTGATCTTCTCTCCCCGATGGATCTCCTGAGTAGACCTATTTCAACCTCATCGTACATCTGAGGAGCTTTAAGAACTTCATCAAGAATAACCTCAATAACAGGATCATGGACATCAATAACATCAATATGTTGTGTAGGAAGCTCCACAATCGTCTGTATAGGTGAATAAAAAGACACAATGATTCCCACCGTACTTTTATCCTTAGTAGTTTTTAAGCAGTTACCCTCTTTGGCCACATCAAACTCCAGAAACTTTGCTATTTGTGATTCCACAATTCTTGTGCCTCCATTAGGATTATAAAATCGATACCCTTTCAAATGATTTGGGTAAGATACGAAGTAACATCAAGTAGTTCTAGAGCCCAACTTACTTAATGTTTGATTATATAACCTTACTTCTGCAGGTCACTCCCAAACCTTAAGATTGTTCAAACTTTGCGTCCATAACTCAAAAGGAGTCAATTAAACAGCTTTGGTAGGAACACAATTTAATATGTAATGGGCTATTTCCAAAGCTTCACCTCATAGAAAATCAGGTAAATTGATTTTACTAATCATACTCATCATTATATCTATAAAAGTGCGATTGTGCTTTCGGGCAGACCATTTTATTCGAGATTCATACGTATAGTAAACTGAGCTTCTATCCTAAAATTCTCCAAGTATTTGGCATCAAGCCTTTTAAACTATCCAACATCGTCATGCCTGCCATAATACTCACCACTCCGGTAAGATCTAACAACATTTATGACTTTTCCTAACTGTTTCTCCACTTTAGTCCAAAAAATCTTAAACTTATCGAGAAACTCAAATTTTTCATTAATCAAATCGGGAATAGTCGTCAATAAATGTGATGAAATAAAAATTTCTACACAAAGTTTCCGTATATAGTCCACTAATATCGATGTGGATGACTTCCAATAGGTCACAACTACGGACTACAGTTTTTTCTTTACCTTAGTTATCTTATCCCTACAATAGTCTACGCAAGTCTCTAAGTCACTTTTAAGCAGGCAGGATGTTAGTCTTTATCAGCATTTCCACTCTTTCCCTAAAGATGTGACCAAGCCGTTTATACCATAACGAATAAAACTATTCCTTAGGTAGAGGTCTTTTGGAAATAACTTTTTCAGCCATATAGGCAACGTATAAATCATTGGGAGTTAAACACAATATGTACAATTCATTGGACATTTTGCAACACCCACCTTTATTTGAATTAAAAAACATAGAAACAATATTGTTCTTAAATTCAAAATAGTAATTGCACATGTCCAGACATGATACAGAATCTAAGTTCCTTCTAAAGGAAGCTACATAAAATGTGTTTCTTAATATCAAATTAAAACCAGAATCTAGAATTAAAATGACATCTCCCACAAACTCGATGTTGACTTTATTGTTGTTTTCTACGATGAGCTTTGATTTATCATGATTTAAGTTCCTCTGATTTTTGAACCCACGTATGGCTATCTAGCCCCTATGAACTAGATGGGGCTTCCGATAGGTTGGATTCATAAATAAATGCCAAAGAATCATTACCTACAGGCTCACGCTTAGACAATCAAGTTTTATATTTATTGCGGTCTTTCTTTATGTGACATTTCTTCTTATAAAAGAAGTGATGTCACCATCATTCTTAAAGGATGCTTCTTAGGACCCAAACTGTCAGAATGGTCGGTGGTTTCATGAGTTTTTTTATGAGTATAATTTTTGGACCTCTTGCTTTTATTATCCTTAACCCAACTAGAACCATCATACCTCAAATTGAAGAGTTTTTGCATATGTGTCACAATCTCAACATTAGACGAGACGCGATTCCTAGCCTTCAAGGCTTCCATCATTTATTTAGCAGTGCAATCAGTTGGCAACCACTCTTCTAGTGTTCCTAAATTGATCGCTTTATAGATAACAAACAAATTCGATTGCTCTTTCTTTGTTGTGTTCTGTATTGGTGGTAATGAGATTTATCGGCTTATTTTCACTAAGAGCAATATAAACATCCGCCAGCTCCATCCTCAACTGAAAAGCCTCCTTTCATTTCTTAAAGTTTGAACCATCAAGTATCATGTGAATGTGTAACTTGAAACCATATAAGTACACATCCTGAGAGTTACATACATCATCACATAATCACCTTTAGGCAGAATACATGACATGCAGTTTTATACTCTCCACATAACTGTGGCCATGTGAAAATATTTCAATTTTCGTGAATTCACCACCTTTGAATGTTTGAACCCCTAGGATCAGTCACTCTTCAGTCATATATTGTACATGTGTCACTCCATGAACCAATACACAATCACCTCTTTTGAGAGTATGACCATGCATTATTATAGAAGACATCCCACCACAATGTAATATCGATATTACTTAAACACAATCAAGTGTACCACTTTGGCGGTCATAATCCAATTGAATCCTAGATACTCTCTCATACTAGGAATATAAATTTTATGTCTCGCATTTACCATTGGACCAATTTGTCACTAAAATCACATAGTATACTGATTACATTGTTCCATTAATTGATACACGTTAAATCTTATACATGCAATCAATGAATCACGCTATACACATTATGTATGTGATGATATACATGTGAGCTATCATCTGTATTTCCGAAACCATCGAGATATACAGGAAAAAATAAAAGAAAAATATCCTAAAAATACACATATATAGGGTTTTGTACACATTTTCACATCCTTAAAGCATCAAACATGTAAAACAAATATACAACATTGTAAAGCATCTCAATATGAGAACGCCAGCACCCAGCATGCTTAAATGAAGCTCTCACGCGTCGCTAGAGTGCACGACGCATGGAGTGCACGCTTGAAGTGTGTAATTCAGCCTGAATCGCCGGTTTGACTGGTTTGACCGATCAGGTCGATTTGACCGGTTTGATCGATTCGGTCGATTTGACCACTCTAGTCAATGGTCAACTAGGTCGAGTCAACGAGTCGGATCTCCGGGTCAGGTCGGGTCGGGTCACCCATCGTTGACTGGGTCAAACCACATCAGCGGGTTGTTAATGTCAGCCAATGCAAGCGCTGGCAACGTTGCACATGGCCGCCATGTGCCGACACTGCAAAGGCACATGGCCTCATGTGTAGGCACGTGTGGCATCCTTTGGAGACATGCCACCTATCAAAATTCTCATCTCAACGAGATCTTTTCGTTTATGTGATCAAAATTAATTTTCAACAAACAAAAATTCTGAAAATGGGCCAAATCAGAAAGTGCCAAATCGAGACTATAGCAGCTCTGATACCACATGTAAGCTGCAAAAACGGCACCCCAAAATCTCATATTCAAAACCTAGAATACGGTCATGGAGAAAAAGTGATTTGCACACCTGATTTAGAATCCATTGTTCTTGAGGCGGAAATAACGACGATCAACAACTCAAATGCTTCTTCTCTTTTGCTCTCTGTATCACTAGCTCAATGAAACTGCTTCTCATGAATAGCGAACTACTCCTTATGCGAGGTTATTTGTGCATCAAAGTTAAAGAAGTGACTCGAGCACTATAGCCGCAGACCCTCTCATCATAGGCCGCGCTTTATTCGGTTCACACAAACCAGCCCCATATTAGTTTAATTAATAATCTTTATATCTTACCTTATTAGATCAATTCCGTAAAAAATTAAATTACAATCTCAATTAATGTAACCCACATAAAAAAACTCTTACAAAAACATGTCTTGGTTTTGAGCGACCCGACCCGTTATCTGCTACACAAGTGAAGCAATAAATGCCGATCGGTTCAATTTTATACAACTTTACCACTCACAAAAAAGTATCAAAAACACTATTCCCTCTTTTCAATTTTGTACTAATTACAAGTTTTTAAATAAAAGAGATTTTTCAGCCAATATTATTTTCCCTTGATCTAAAATAAAAAATTTTGATAACCACTTTTCTGAATTTGAATAAACAAATATTTTCTACTTCCAAAATAATTAATTATGTCGATTTTCGCTTCCGAGTTAACTGATTTTTTCCATAGTAATTCAATTAGTGTTTTTGAAAAATAATTTTTGTGCTTTCAAAGCTAAAAAAAATGAATGTCCTGAGCGCTTTTGTTTCGCGAAAAATGAAAGATTTGAAGAATATTTTTCTAAAGACGATTGTTTATATCTCTTATAAAAATGAACTAACGAAAAATATTTTTATCATCAACGAAAATAATTAAATATAAATCGTTGTTAAATAATGAAAGTTTTTTTCTATTAATTAATCATTTCGAAGCGATAAAATTGATCATTTTTGAGATAATATTTTTGGAAAGCACTCATTTTTCGTGAAATAAACGGATCTAAATTGTTTAAAAAACAAAAGAAGGGAAAAAATCGTTAGCTAAAAATGGAAGGCCCAAACCCTTATTGAAAACGTGAATTAGCGCGCCAAGCCCATTTCCCAACCTGTTCCCCCGGAAACGGTGCGTATAACGCGCTTCGTCTTCTCATGTCCTTAAACCCTGCCGCTGCCAAGCCTCATCATCTATCTCAGTCCTCAGCTCCTTATCCTTAAACCCTAAAAAAATCCGTCATTTCCGTCCCCCTCCCTTCAAGCTTCCACCTTTATCCTAGTCCGTCGCCATCTGCATGACGCCGGCGAGGCTCCTCACCCACCTCCGCCTCCTCCAGCCTTCACTTCCTCTTCCTCTCCACTCGTCCATGAAGCTCTCCCGGTCCCTCCACTGCGGCCCCGCCCCGTGCCGAATCTTCCCTTTCAGGCTCAGGCACGCCGCCCTGCTGGGCTTCCGCGCCAACGGCCAGCTGGCCGTGCGGGGGCTCTCGTCCCGGTCTTCGTCCGGCTCGCGGGTGTCTCCGAAGAAGAGTTTGATCGACGACGAGGCCGAGCTCAGCGACTGGGTCAGCGGGCTGGGGAAGGACGACTTGGTCGGGGAGGCGGGTTCGGGTAGAGTCCGGGGAAGGAGCTATGCGGATGAGGCTTCGTTCGGGGTGAAGCGGCAGAGGTATGGCGACTCGGACGATGTTGTCGGCGGTACGGGACGGAGGAAGGGCCGGAGGGATGCGGAGGGGCTTGATTCGAGGGATTCTAGGAGGAGATATGGGAATGAGTTGGGAGGCGGTGAGGAGTTCTCATCCCCGCGGAGGAGGTTTGACGATAGGTCTAATGGTAGAAGCGCGAGATCTTCCACCTGGAAGAGGGGTGACGTAGGTTCCGATTCACAGAGGAGGTTTGATGATAGGTCTAAGAGTAGAAGCGCTACATCTTCGACCTGGAAGAGGGGCGACGGAGATTCCGATTCACAGAGGAGGTTTGATGATAGGTCTAAGAGTAGAAGCGCTACATCTTCGACCTGGAAGAGGGGCGACGGAGATTCTGATTCACGACTTGCGCGGAATAGTAGAGGAAATGCAAATGCTATTCGAAGAAATGCAGGTCCGTTGGATAAGTATGAGGATGAGGAGGAGGAGGAGGAGGAGGAGGAGGAGGAGGAGAGGAAGAGGTTCGCTGGGAAGATTGACGATTTGATCAGTGAGGAGGATAGCGAAGTCGATGGCACGGATGACGACGATGAGGAGTTTGTGAAGAAGAGCGCGAATGGGTTGTTTGGCGAGGAAAAACAAGCTGTTGTAGAGAATTCAAAGAGAATCTCGCAGCAGGGTTCCGATTCTTACTTGAGTGAAACTAGGTACACCATCTTCATAGCCTTATCCTTCTGTATTAACTTAGCTGCTAGAGTTGATAGAACGAGTAGTTTCTAGTGCCAATTAATCATCCATCATGGCCAGGGAAGAGAACTTTAGACACCTACCAAGAACTACTAAATGTTTCCTTAACTCTCACTTTTGCTGGGACATTTTCTTCTGTAATGAGCTCTGCTTGTCAAGTGACAAGGGGGAAATATATAGAATGTGACTTTTTCTGTATTTGGTGATGAGTAAGACGTTCCCTACCTTTCCTTCCCCATTTTTCCTTAGGAACTATTCAGCTTCATTGAAATCAGTTCTACAGCATAAATCCAAGTTCTTTCCAATTCCATTGTGTTAAAACTGAATCCACTTGTATGCGTGCTTCAACTATGCCTTGGCATAGGTCTTCGGTAGTCCAATGTTTGTCTTGTATAGCTCCTTGTGAAGCGAAATTGTGAAAAATGTCTGTGATAAGATACCGTGAGTTCATTATTGGTGAGAAGAGCATAACCATCTCGTGCTCCTTTTACTCATAAAGTATGAATATGCCTGGATGGGACTCTAGAAAAAGTCTGATACTTGCGGTTCAGCTCTATATCAATGTAGCACATAAGAACTTGGTAAATGTCTCACTTAAGTTCACATGTCTGCAGATTTGACCAATGTTCAATCTCTCCCTTGTCCTTGAAAGCAATTAAGGATGCTGGCTATGAGAAGATGACTGTGGTCCAAGAGGCCACGCTTCCTGCTATACTCAAAGGTATGGTCCCTAACCTAACAATCCTTTAGGCTAAGGCACATGAAGATTTTGTTGCTTGGATACCTCAAATTTCTTGCTGAAATCTAGTCGAATTGATAACAATAGTCTTGTGGGAAGTTCAGTTGATTTTGAAGGTGGTGGAACTTTCTCTTAGGGTTGTGGCACTATCTAAAAGAGATTGTGGAGGTTTGAGTTGACTATTTTTTTCAAGAAATGCTACTAATAATGCACTGGTATACAAGCCAAGCACTCGGTCTGAGTTAGGAAGGCCAATGGGCCGTGCCAGGCTCATGCCTGGACCTAGTTTTTTTTCTTTAATTTAGACAATTTTAAAAAATTAAAAAATCCAGAAAAATTCACGAGAATTCTACTAATAGATTAAAAATGAAAAATATATTAATATATTGCAAATTTAATTAAAATAACATCACATTAATTTAACTAGATGAAATACGAATACATCGGAGAAATATAACTCGAGAAATGTACAATTAGGTTCGTGCTTCAGAAAAAAAGGACAACCAAATGCCGCTGTGCACCTTGTCATCCATTGCTATACCGATGTGAATAAGCCCATCACCATGACTCCGATGATATATTGTCATCATCCGGTCGCGGCGCGTGTTGATCTATTTCATCTGGCTTCATTTCTTCCTGGAGCCAAGATGTGCGGACGACAGTCATTTCTAGATTCTTGTCACTTAGCCTTTGCCTATTGTTCTTAATGATCCATCCGCTAGTGCTGAAAGTCGAATCTGACGGTACAGTTTATGACGGTGGGTTGAGCATGTCACAAGCCACCATCGAAAGATTAGGAGAATGCAAAAGTTCGGCCATTCCTAGCCCATGAGCTGGCCGGCCTAGTTTCACCCAGGCAAGTGGCCCAGGAGCAAACGGGCCATGGATGGCATGACCCTTTTTTCCTGACAGGCCCTTCATGGCCTCAATTAAGCATGGTACAGCTTATTGGCTATTCTTAGTCTAAGTAGTAAAATCACGTGTCTCAAGAAGAGGCTGTGACTTTCTCTTTTTATCTTACAGAAATAGGATTTGCTTTTTCATAAATATTTACTTTGAGAATTTGTATCTGGTTTTGTGTTCTTATGCTTGGTTGAACATGGGTAATTTGACTTGAGTTCGTAGGTTGATATATCCTTGTCTCCCCCTCACCCCTTTTTCCTTTTTTTTTTCAATGCCTGAAGCTTTAATTTTCTGTTGTCTATTTTTCCCCCAGGTAAGGATGTTCTGGCCAAGGCTAAGACAGGCACTGGAAAAACTGTTGCATTTCTTGTAAGATACTTCAATTTTAACATTTTACCTCCTAACCGAGGGCACGTTGTTCAAAGGATCATGCTTCAGTTTCTACAGAGAGACGTGCATTTACATTTGCTTTCTGTTAATGAGAAGAGAGTACTTGCTACTTGCTAGTCTGAGGGAGTTTGTTTGTCAGAATTCCCTGTTTGAGTATGTGAGAAAAAAATAGTCAGTCAGATTTTTCAATTTTGAGTTCTTTCTCATACTTAGCACAAACAAGTGATAAAGTTTTTCCTTTACTCTAAATGTATGATGTCACTTGTTTTAGAAGATTGTATGTCTAATGGCTTTCTTGTCCATCTTAGTATTTTGGGTAACTTGAATTCAGAAAGATATAGTTTGAGAGTAGCAAAAACATGAGTCTGTAAGTTCTGATTTATGAATTGGTATTACTTCGCTTTGGAATATGCAACAGTTTCTCTAATAATAAAACTTATTTTCAGCTTCCATCAATTGAAGTTGTCATAAAATCACCGGCCCCTGCGCGTGATCAAAAGAGACCACCGATTGTTGTTCTGGTTATATGTCCGACTAGGGAGCTTGCAGTCCAAGCAGCTGCAGAAGCCAATGCCCTTTTGAAGTATCATCCTTCTTTTGGTGTTCAAGTTGTTATAGGAGGGACACGACTTGCTCTAGAACAGAAGCGCATGCAAGCAAATCCTTGTCAGGTTAGTCTCTATGAGGAAATATGAAATTGTTTCACTGTCCTTAGTGCAATATGATATCATGTTCTGTAGTTAGAAAACTTAAACAGTCTGGAGGTAATTTCCATGTAAGAGGCTGAGAACTGCTGGTGAAACTTTCGGAGGACTTTTCCTAAAGAAGAAAATTTGGGAAATCATTTTAGAAGTTGTTTGATGCAATGGAGGCTCGGGATAAACCAGTGTCGATCTCACTAGATAAACACCACATAATTTTGCAAATGCATTGTGCAAGAACAGAGAAAAAGTCAATTTTGACATAATTGTTCAATAGGCAAAGCTTGTCTTACAAAGAAACATGATGAACGCGTAATCTGCCAATCCTAGCAAATCCTAGAGAAGCTATAATATTTAAATTGGGAAATAACATAATTGCCAAAAAGTTCTAGACATGTCATCGAAAATTAGCTAACATATTATCTAAAGCTCTAGAGATAAGAAAAATAAGTCAAATTTCGATCTCGGAGGTTATGCGGTCTCGTGTCCCCTAGAAAAGCTCAACTTCGGCAAACTGTATAAACTGCTTCATCATCCCCTGTGAATGTTGTAAGTCTACTTAATCTGCGTCAGACTTAACACTGTATAGTCGGAAGTTAACAATTTTGGCATCAGTTAGAAGAGAACTTCTTTCGATGAGGAATATTTTCACTACTTTTGTGGGAATGGATCCGAAAGGCTTTTGGGTTCATTTTCATCTACTTCCGGGGTTCTTGAAAGACTCTGCAGGGACTTTAATCATATGATGTAGCTACTGGTCTAGATTAATGAACCAACATGCTTGTTTTGTTGTTTCTGTATACACTCTCTCGAGAAGATTTCAATCATAGAATACAGCAAGAAGTTGCTCTCCTCCATCCTTGTAAGTTGACTTGATATTATTCCTGAAAATGTCAAATTACCTCTGCGGCATGCCTTTAATCTAGTGCTGTATAGTTGCCATTGATGACTTAATTTATCTAGTTATTCAAAGGTTTTCCCCCATACCATGCAGATACTCGTGGCTACACCTGGAAGGCTCAAAGATCATATTGAAAATACTGCAGGATTTGCAACCAGGCTGATGGGCGTGAAAGTTCTTGTACTCGATGAGGCTGATCGTCTGTTAGACATGGGATTTCGCAAAGATATTGAGAAAATAATTGATGCTGTCCCGAAGCAGCGGCAGACCCTTCTATTTTCTGCGACTGTTCCAACAGAGGTTTTCTTCTTTATCCCAAGCTTCTGTGGTTTCCCTCATAAATATTATCGAAATACTAAAAGGTACCCTTCTGCTTCTAAGGTTCGACAAATCTGCCACATTGCTTTGAAACGAGATCATGAATTCATTAACACCGTTCAAGAGGGAAGCGAGGAGACACACGCGCAGGTAGTTTCTCTCAAATATCTTATATAATTATCGTCATTTCTCAATTTTTTTCTAATTAGCTTGGTTGCTGAGAATTCTTGATTGGCTGGAAATCTCAGGTCAGACAGATGAATCTAGTCGCTCCTCTAGACAAGCACTTTTCCTTGCTCTATGCTCTTCTAAAAGAGCATGTTGCAGATGATATCAATTATAAGGTACAGACGTACTACAGTATTTCCACTTCAAAACTAAAATTTATTTATTGTAGTACCGATTTAAGGTTGTTTTTGGAAGTACAAAGATAATTTGCTCCATTGAGAATGATCTTTTTTTTTTTTTTCAATGAACTCGTTTCAGTTTTTCATTAATGGGTGATAACTGCAATTGGTTCTTCAGGTTATTGTGTTCTGCACAACCGCTATGGTGACCAAACTTGTTGCTGATGTCCTTGGTGAGCTGAAATTGAATGTCAGAGAGATTCATTCAAGAAAGTCGCAGTCTTATAGAACAAGGGTTTCTGATGAGTTTCGGAAGTCGAAGGGTCTTATTCTTGTAACTTCAGATGTGTCTGCACGTGGAGTTGATTATCCTGATGTCACCCTTGTCATACAGGTATCATAATGCCAATTCCTACCCATGCAAAGTTAAATTCTCTTTTCCATAGGTGGCAATATTGAAGCAAGATTGAGCACTATATATTGCTGCAATCTCTCTATCTCACTAGGAAGGTTCCTCCCATAGTCATCTGTAACTGCTAAGAACCTTATTCTGCATTCATCCGTAACTGTTGAGAACCTTCTTTTCCATCCTTTTTTTTCTAATTATTTGATCTGATTTCAATGAAAGTTACTGTCTGTTGTCTCAAAAGAGGGTTCTGGACTTCTCGTGTAGTTTTTTTGAGCTTGTTGGAGATTTAAAGATGGAGTTGGGTGGCTCAGCATGCAGAAATAATCATTAGATTTCTTTGCCAATGGCAGGTGGGATTGCCCGCTGATAGACAACAATACATACATAGACTTGGTAGGACAGGACGCAAAGGCAAAGAAGGGCAGGGTATCTTGTTACTGGCGCCATGGGAGGAATTCTTTCTGTCAACCGTAAAGGATTTACCAATTACAAAGGCCCCAGCGCCTTCAGTAGATCCTGATACAAAGAAAATGGTGAGCTTAGATGAGCCCTCTCTTTATTTACTCTTTTTTTCTTTAGAGCCATCTTTTCATTCAATGGTATAGTCTTCTTCTTAGATTTAAGCGCAGTTATAGATTTGTAGCCAGACAAAAAATTCATGTTTTCTTGTAAGCATATTTAGTTTCTTAGGCTAGGGGATGGAGGAATGGAAAAATGATGTTTATTTTCTTATGGACAGGTGGAAAGGGCTCTGTCTCATGTGGAGATGAAGAGCAAAGAATCAGCGTATCAGGCGTGGCTTGGCTACTACAATTCGAACAAGAAAATCGGTAGCGACAAGATCAGGCTTGTGGAGCTGGCGAACGAGTTCAGCCACAGCATGGGGCTCGATAACCCGCCTGCCATTCCAAAACTCATCCTTGGCAAGATGGGCCTCAGGAATGTGCCCGGCCTTCGATCTAGATAGATTCTTGGTTTACATTCGTGCGGCCACCTTGATACGACAATTTATCAAGTGCTCTCGTAGAAGATGAATGCAGGGGCTGGAGTTTCTTCATTGATCTACAAGTCACCAGGTCATGAAGTGAATGTATTTGTTTTAGTCCATGGGTTAGAGTTTCAGAGATGTACTTATACCCCATTTATTGGAACCAGGTGAACCGGATCCCACAAAGCGCATAGCGTCCTTCGCTTGTTTGTAGCTAAATATCTAGGCGTGTTTGAACCTAGAGCTCTCCCAAAGCATAAAAGTACTAGTAGATCAATTCACATTGACTTATCAGTCTGTGATCGGCATCCTTCGATTGTAAAGCATGGTAAGCTCAGCGGCTATAAGCTGATAATGAACCCCCTAGGTAATTTGTTTGATTGTTAAGAGACTCGAGCCTTCGTTCAACAAGCTAATTTGCTCGATCGTGGTTGTCATCCATTAAATTTGATGGGACCCTTTTCCAGGGTTGGACATTTCATTGACATGCATGCATGGTTCCGAACTTTGAGGGAATGGTGGTCCAGAAAAGATGGTTCGACGTGTTAAATGAGGCTTATCCTATTCCCTTTTTGCCTACTTTGGGTAGAAGTCCCTGTTTTACATCCAATTTTTGGCATCTAACCAAAGTATCATCGAGGCTTAATCCACCCTATATAAAGAAACCTCATCTTTGTTTTGAACGAATCAAATTTAGCCGGAAAAGGATAAAAGTAAAAGAAAGGAAAATTGCCAATGACTCGCTTGTCAATTTTCCATTTATGGGCATGAGCAAGAATAATTGGTGTGGTATCTACTTTGGGTTTTTGCCTGATGCTAGCTTATTGCTATCATCAGTAGTATTGCGTAAAGATTCCTATCAACACATTTAAATTACCGCTACATGTACACGCTAAAGAGAAAGGCACCCCCCCACTGTCCCAATCAATTCAAGCGTCTCTGTGTGAGAAAGATGGAGAGATTTCCCCATACACGGCGTGTTGAAATCAAATCCCATCGTCTAAGTCCATGTCATTCCGCGTATACTCCTCCGATCGCACGAAAGAGAGGTGATTCGGATTCCATACGAATTTTTAGTCCTAACTTAAATAGGATCAGAAAGGTGGATTCAATTTGGTACGTCAAAACTAAGCTCATAAAATTGAGAGAAAAAGAAGGGATCGACCACAGTTTTCGCATAACCCGAAATCTTTCAATCACTCGTGGACGATTCGTCGTTGAAATGAGCCGGGAAGTTCATACGTATGAACATGAGAGTTTCAGACATTGTAAAGACGTTATCCTGTGTCTCAAGCTTAACTTGGGTCGTTGAATGGGTAGTATGAGCCAGGGCAAAAAGCTAACGGAGCAAAAAGATCATTTGTTTCTAGTCCCTCCCGGCAAACACATGGTTTTCTTTTCTTTTCTTTTCCTGGGATCCCAACGAGAGCGAGTGCATCATGCATTGTCATCTAACTTTAGTAGGACTTCCCACCATTTTAAGAAACGATTAAATTATGTGCGGAACCATTGCACTTGGCACAAAAAGTCAAGGACCCAATGAACATCGATTTCTTTTAGCAACGGGTTACAATGTCATGCACCTCTGACATAATGCGATCGCGACTCCCATGTCGACCAAATGAAGCTCACGTGAGTCCCGACGATTTCTCTCGATACTAATCGCTAATCACACCGTTCACACGGTCCCCTTCGAGTCCTCCTCGAACTTCAAAGCTCATGTTCCTCTTTTTCCTCCTTGAATCGCGAATGAACATGTGAAGAAGTAAGAGTAAAGTCTACGGACGCACTTGCAAGACTCAAACAGGTCAAATTTCAAAAAACTTACACAAGGAAGGAAACTTCTTATCATGATCTCGAAATGATGTATGTTAGCTCAGTGCATGCATACCTACTCCCCAGCCAAGATAATCCCATCTGCCCATGAAGTCACTTTGCTTATATTTAGTGCTACATACGATGCATTTTCCTCAATTTCCACAAATTCTTGGTCTCGGTCTTGGTCGGTGAAGGATCGACCTTATCCACCTTTATATATAATAGAGTGCAAAAGCAGATGTATGGGCAGACGCGGCCCTATCACAGCACACAAATCATTTTTTTGTTAAAATTGCTTCATCCCTCTACAAGACAGACAAGTGGTCTGCCATCAGCCGTTGCTGTCATTTTCGTCGACTACTATATATTTTTTTTCTGTCCTTGAATTTTTCTGGAAGGATTAAATTTTCCTGAAAATGCTGTAAGGTTACGACCACAACGTGAAGCTCGTGCTGCAGCACTGAGCAGAACTGGTGACAGAGAGGGAACAGGATAGTGTGGCCCTGGTGAAACATGTGCAGAGAGAGAGAGAGTTCCTGGCATCCACTCATGCGGAACATGTTCTCTGAAAAATTCTCAATTCTTCCGGAGGAGGCCATGTATTTTGTGTGGAGGACACCAAAAAAGAAGAAGCCTAAGTCACTCGAAAGTGGTCCAAATCTTCAAAGCTTTCAACGTGAAGAAATGAGGGCAATCTAGCTTTGGACTGGTTCGTGAACTCAGTTCATTCATGGAGTGGCCGTCCCTTAGCTAAATTGACTAGAAACTAGTTTAGATGATTTGGGTCGTTCCACTTAGAGGAACCTAGACTTGAAAATTTGGAACTTACTTATCGAAACAGGTTCCTTAATTTTTTGAATTTGAAGCCTCCTCTGTTTACCCAGAAACCTGAAACCTACTCTGTTACAAGTTTCATGAACGGTTCTAAAATCTACCCATGGTCCATCTGTACTCCTAATTAAACGATTGCGGTGAATCATCACTTCTAATGACCACAATTTGCTACAGTCTACTAATTACAATTCATATTTAGATACATGAAGAATATAAAATATTAATAAAGTAAAAGTCTCAGTTATGAATATTATCGGAAATGGAAGCTCATACTAGTGGTTTCAGATTACACACTCATTATTGGACGTCATGAAATACCGCAAGATCGTGCGAAGATATAGAATAAGAAAAACACAAAGACTCGTTCTAGATTCTAAGCTCCAATTTACCTGGAACTTGGAACCTACTCTCCAGATTAGATTCCCCAAATTTTGAAACATGGAACTTACTCTATATACCCTAGAATCTGGAATTGGACCAGTTTCTACCTATCCGGCTCTCAGATTTTCAATTCTACTATGCCGGTCCGGTTTTTAGGTTTCTGGTTCTATTCTGAAATTATGTTCGCCCCTAGTTCCCTCTCCTCTTTCTCTCTTTCCTTTTCGTTCTCTTTCCTTTTTACACATTCACCGGACGGAGCGATTAAAGAGTAAATTTCGACAATAGCCCGGGAGATGTTTGGTGAAAATTTAAGCCTTCAAAAACAATTGAGAGAACAAAAAAGGGAAAGGGTAAGAAATTGAATGGAGTCATGCCCACATCAGCCTCACTTCATCAATGACCACAGCTTGAATCAGCACCCCCTCCACTACCACCATTCCTAGTGCTCTGCCTACACATTCCAGCACCCCCTCCCAATTACCCTCCCAAAGCTGCCTACTTTTTTGCACTCAAGCAGTTAAAAAAAAAAACAAGTTAAAAAAAGAATTCACAGGCAACCTTATCCTCCGCTAATTTGATAATTGGTGAGAGGGTGATTAGTTAGGATTTTTAAATCAAAAGTTGATAAAATAGCTTGCCTAACTTTTTCCTTTATTAATTACAAATTTCGAAAAAGTCAGACAAAAGCATTCGGAATTACCCTTTTTTTTATTTCCGCTTTTCACGCACGCACAATTTTTTTTTTCTTAAATTCACGGTTGACGTGTTTGGATTGTTGGTTCGCAGTTTCACATAATAATTAATTTTTTTTGGGGTTAGATATTTGCGATTATAATAAGAGAGTAAAGACAAGGGGGCTATCGCTTTCCGAGTAGCCGACCGCCGATAAAAAGGAGTAAAAAAAAAATCAATTTATTTAATCAAGCTTTTCTTTTCTATAACTTATTTAATCAGAGTTTATTATTGGTCACGAAGATAAGCATTTCTGAAATTGCGATGGTGGGCCCCACCGTCCCCCCACCCAACCCAACCCAACCCAAACCCAACCCGCGAGTGCGGCTCCTAAAAAGTCGACTTTTCCAATTTTTGTTTTTTTTCCTTAAAATAATTTTATCATTTTTCATTTATGGCGAATATAAAATTAGATAATGTCGGCAAATTCGGAGATTTTTTACGGGCTCTCGGCTCAAAGCCAAGAGCTTAAAGGTCGTCTCTCTCTCTCTCTCTCTCTCTCTCTCTCTCTCTCTAAGCAGCAGCTTCGTCTTCGTCTTCGTCTTCTTCTGCAACTGCGATTCTGCGGTTCTGCAGCGAGAGAGCTGGAGAGATTGATAGAGGGCGTGAGCGGAGATGAACGGCGGCGAGGCGGCTGGGATAATGGAGGCGCAGTACATACAGAGGCACCACCGCCACGACCCCCGCCCCAACCAGTGCACGTCCGCTCTCTTCAAGCACGTCAAGGCTCCCGTCAATTTGGTACGCGCCCCCCCTCCCTCTCGTGTGTTGTGCGATCATCGGCCGCTGGCTTTTCCCGTTCTGTTGGCGGATTTCTGATCCGGTTGGCGGCTCGCGGTAGATGAATAGGGTGTGGATCTGATGAGCCGGAGCATTTTCCAAGCGTTTGGGGGGCGAATCGTGGGCTTTCAGGTTGGGGCAGTTCGCATCGGCTCGATCATCTGTCCCGGTAATGAAGTAACGAGCTCCGGGACGATGTTGTTGAGCTCGGAGTGTAGTTGCTGTGCGGGAGATGATCGATAATGATCCAATTCTAGTGGTTCTGGTGTTTAGCTCGATGAGGGACCGTGGGGAGTGACTTGATTGGGGGTGGCGTGTGTGATTTTGGAATCCTTTTTGTTGATTCTCTTGTGCTTTGTGCGTCAGGTGTGGTCTCTGGTGAGGAGATTCGATCAGCCCCAGAAGTACAAGCCGTTCGTTAGCCGATGCGTTATGAGAGGAGGCGAGCTCGGGATCGGAAGCGTGCGAGAAGTTAATGTTAAGTCCGGTCTTCCCGCCACCACTAGCACGGAGAGGTTGGAGCTCCTGGATGATGAGGAGCACATTCTTGGCGTTCGGATTGTTGGCGGCGATCACAGGCTAAGGGTAATACTTCTATGTCATTAACTTCAAGCTCCTCTTTGGCATTTTCAATTGCTATCGACATTTTCTGAAGTTACCCGGTACGATCGACAATCTGTGAACTGGGGGGATCATGATTTTGTGGTAAGCCTTGATGCAAAAGCTTCGTCTTTTCTCATCATGTGGTTTGGGGAAGACGTGACACCGACTTCTCTCTTCTTTTTTGTTAGTTCTGTGGCTTTCTAAACCTTATCCCTTTCGTCATTCTTTCATTTTCTCTTTTCCATTTTAGCCTCATTTGGTACATCGTTTTGAAGAATCTGACTGTATTCTGGGACAATTTCCCGACAGGTTCAAATTGTAAAGTGTGACCTTCTTCCCCTGGTTTCAGCTTCACAGGAAACTGTCTTTTTCCAGGGGCTATGCCCTGCAATGTTTCTGTGCCGACTATCCTGGCTAAAAAATTGCTAATCTTTTAAAGGTAGAATTGAATCTATTTGACCAAAGGGGAGCCTCTTATGAAGGATATGGCATGAATGAAGTAAATTTGCAGGGCGACCGCCACGATCGAATCACTAAGGGTCTAGGGTACATGCCTTCATGGAGACAGAAGTGTTTGTTCTAGTGTTATTTCTCATTTTGTATATTGATTCTAGTGATAAAGGAAAGTAGAAAGCATCGGTTTCATCTTGCAAAGTATGAAATTGCCGCTAATGGCTTACAAATTCCGTACACTCCTTTTGCCTTGCAGAATTATTCATCAATAATGACAGTCCATCCAGAGGTCATCGATGGGAGACCAGGGACGCTGGTAATTGAATCTTTTGTGGTAGATGTGCCTGAAGGGAACACCAGGGATGAGACGTGCTACTTTGTTGAGGCCTTGATCAGGTGCAATCTGAAATCTCTGGCTGATGTCTCAGAGAGGATGGCTGTGCAGGACCGGACGGAACCCATTGATCGGTTTTGAACAGGGTGGCTACTGCTGCGGTGTTGGAGAGTTTAGATCCTAAGAACTCCCTAATGTTGAGCCATCCATTCATGTTGTCGGAAGTTTCGGTTGCATCGATGGCTGCGATATCAGTCTTTTGGAAATAGTTATGCTATTCACGAGCTTGTGCTTGCCAGTCTGTTCTTCTCACTTTGCAATTATCTGCAAAGTAGAGTCCTACAAAGGCTTCTGTATGCATTTGTTGAATGGAGTGGATGGTTCCTTTTTGCCCCGAATATTACTAGGTTTTTTGTTCTGTGATGCTTATGCAATGGTATGTAAATATCAATAACAGATGCTCTTATTTCTGTGGGAATATGTAATTTCGCAACCTTTAGGTCAGGAGGACCCAGTCCTTCGTACGAGGCTGTGATACTTTATGCTAGCTTGTAAATATTATGGACATGTTTT
The DNA here is from genome assembly GCF_021117445.2 of Syzygium oleosum. Taxonomy (NCBI): domain Eukaryota; kingdom Viridiplantae; phylum Streptophyta; class Magnoliopsida; order Myrtales; family Myrtaceae; genus Syzygium; species Syzygium oleosum. The sequence continues at coordinate 3,179,567 of NW_026607516.1, read as the reverse complement.
GGTTATTTGATGTTATTGCTGCGTGACTTCCCCGTTAACACTCGTTAGGCTACAATCAAGAAGCTCTCTCCATGATTAGAAGGATTAATGTCCTCTATCGATATTCTTTTTTTTGAAAAAGCGAATTAGGCTGTGTTCGTTTCCGGAAAATATTCTTCCGAAAATATTTTCCGGGTTTTCCGGTGTTCGGGGCGGAAAATGTTTTCCGTGGGAAAACATTTTCCCACCCCACCCCCAAACTCTTCACAATTTTGAGGAAAATGACTTCCGCTTCTGAGAAGCGGAAGTCATTTTCCGTAAGTCTAAGCTTCAGACTTCTTCCCTTTTTTTTTTTTTTTGTTGCTGCTGCTTCTTCTACCTCAGCCAGTCGGCGGCCGGCGACCGGCGAGCTCAGCCTGGCCAGAGCCTCGCCGGTGACCTCGGGCGAGGTTCGCCGACATCCGGCGACCTGGGCGAGGTTCGCCGACGTCCGGCGAGGCCCCAGCTCGCACGGCCGGCGAGCTCGGGCCTCGCCAGATCCGGCGACCTCGGGCGAGCTCGACCTCGCCCAGGTCGCCGGATCTGGCAACCGCGCCCGAGCTCGACCTCGGGCGAGCTCGAGGCTCGCCCAGGTCGCCGGATCTGGCGACCTCGGGCGAGGCTCGACCTCGGGCGAGCTCGACCTCGCCGAGGTCGCCGGATCTGGCGACCTCGGGCGAGGTCGAGGCTCGCCCAGGTCGCCGGATCTGGCGAGGCCCCAGCTCGCACGGCCGGCGAGCTCGGGCCTCGCTAGATCCGGCGACCTCGGGCGAGCCTCGACCTCGCCCAGGTCGCCGAATCGGGCGACCTCACTCAGGTCGCCGGCCGGGCGAGCGAGCTGGGGCCTCGCCGGCCTGTGGCAACGCTCGAGCTCGCCTCTGGCCGGTCGCCGGACGTCAGCCGTGGCCGTGGCCGGCGACCCGCCGGAGAAGAAGAAGGAAAAAGAACACAACCGGCGGCGATCATTGCCGAACACCGGAAAATATTTTCCCAAAATTTTTCATATTTCAGCCGAACACCGAAAATTGTGTTCGAAAAATATTTTCTAGGAAAATGATTTCGAAAACATTTTCCAAAAACACAATATTTCCCGCCAAACGAACGGAGCCTTAGATTACTTCCACCAACCACGTTCCAGGATGAAGTTGTTTTGCCATGCTGTATCGAATTATTCATGCGGCTACAATTGTGAGTATTCTATTGTTCTGATGCTTAAAGATTCTTTGCCTTAATTTTAGGCATGTTCCATGTTCTTCTCGACTTAGGTTCTTCAAAAGTCAACGAAAGCGTCAAAGTGGCATATCAGATATTTGTGGTAAGTCAACTCTTTGAGCTCCATTTGGAGAACAAATGGAGTTGGGAAGAACATCACAAAAGTTCTTTAGCCTAATCGTAAAGCCGAGTACGACCAAATCAATAGAAGATTGCAGCACATACCGTGGGAATTTGAGGACAGCTTCCGAAGTAAAGTACGCATATCAGAGTTTTGTAGACATTCCTCGATCCAACTCTCCACGTAAGAATCCACAGATGAATTAATGATTAGGGTCTTCATGCGGTGCTCGACTTGGCATTGACATCTCCAGGACCAAACTCACGACTTCCAGGCGTTACCTCTTAATATACAATATGAACCTAGTCTCCTTGACATGTACAGAGGTTATGCATAGTTCCACAAGGAAACATGTATGAAGATCCATCTAGAGAGAACCCACTAAACAGCTTTCTAGCATTTGCCCTTGCTGGACTAAATTTGTTGGTGGAAAATTTTCCGTTCTCATCCTTAGTATTGACTATTGACTGTTATTATTTATTAATCAGAACATACTATAAATGGCCCATCGAACAACTAAAACTGGCTCAGCCATTGAGAATGCGTAACTTGTTCGTTTAGACCATAATCATATTGAGAGAATACTGTGGTGCTCCCAATCTTTTAGCTTCAGCGCCAAGTATCTATCTGGACGTGTCGACTTTTCCCTACATGAAAGAATTGCCATAAAACATTTTCTGTCATGTCTAAGTCATGACTATCTCCTAGTAGCCTGAGTAGCCCATGATTATACTGACCCCTTCTGGGAAACGATCTGCAGCGTCACATAGCCCTTCCTTTTCCCAGAGAGACTGGACAAACTAACAAAGGAAACAAAATTGAGTTTTTTTTTTTTATCAAAAAACAAAATTGAGTTGGTTAGTAGAAAGCACACAGAAAAGTGAGCGTCCAGCCTCCCTATATTAATGATCATCTAGTCACACAACTGTCTTTTCCCCCTGTACTCCTTCCTAATAGTTATAGGTGGTGACTCCACAAGAAAACACTTGAGGCCCGGGTCTTGCAATATTCATCCACCAGGTTTGGACAAACAACTGTGGAAGAAGCATATCCAATATTCTAATGATGGATGGGACAAATAAAGCGTCAATATTTAACACAGTGAAAATCCATTGGAAAAAGTGAATGAATCAAAGTTGTTGTCGAAAAACGAATAATTTAGGAGCAAAAGTCGTGCCAAAACTTTAAAAAAGATCGGATACAAAAATATTATAGGCATGCTAGTTTCTAATTTGTTTGACAGTGGCCTCATCTTAATGTGGTTTTGAAACTTCCAATTAGATAATGCAGTGGTTTTTAGTGAGGGGTTTAGGCACAACATAGGGTGCATGCACCTCATCAACCATATAACAATCATCATCAATGGTGCAAAAAAAAAAAAAAAAGAACAATCATCAAAATCATTGCGCATAGCCCAGCTGGAATCATAACCCTTGATCAAAATTAGAAGACTATGAACTCTTAATTAAATCAATCCTGTCAGCGTTCCAGAATTCCTATGACTAGAAAGTCTTTTGCGCCGGTCAATCACAAAAGACAGTAGTAAATCACTGTGTACAAAAAATTGGGGTTGATAACTTAAAGAAACACAACAAAAGAGGCCACTTAGTAAGATTACTGTATGTTCATATATTAAATTCTAAAGTGCTATATCTCATGAAAAAACCTGTAAGAGCAATCAGCTTCACAAGATTTCCTTCCCTTGGGTATTGATCAACGCAGAACTATGACAGAGTTATTTATTACTAAATATTATATTACTTCACCAGGCATCATCATAAAATTCCAGGACAAGACATAGGCCATGCCCAGAGACTTTTTTCGTGTTCATTTATGATGAACACTAACATCCAACTCTTCTCTTCTTTGAATTCTTGCAAATGCTCTTGAAAGTATGAGATGTCCCTGGTTTGATTAAAAAAATTTCTGGCCAATAATACAATCTCTTCGTAATAGACTATTAAGGATAGTAATTGATAGTAAGAGCCTTGTAAAGTACCTATAGGCGGGAGGACACTGTGGACAGAATCCTACTTCAAAGGAATTCATGACACACCTTGTATAATGGACTCTTCAATCATATATCATCATAGCAATTCTACCAGCATTCTCTAGGACGACCATCAGGAAACGTGGGAACAAGAATTTTTTCTTCATTATCTGTGGAGTAACCAGTCTGCTCAATTGGCTTGCCGATACCAATCTTCACAGAACTGCCATCTTCATCAAAATCTGGCGGTGTATCTTCATCTTCCTCAGTCCAATCATCCTCATAATTGCCATCAAAGTCGTCATCCTCATTGTCATCACCATCTACGCCATCAATCATCAAGTCACCAACATCCGACCAGTCTTCAGCACCCTCCTCATCACTTGCGTCTTTTTGCTCCGGGATTACCTCTGCGCTATCATCATCCTTCTTGGAAACTCCCTTCCTTGGAAATCGAGGCACAGCAACGAGAGAACGAAGCTTCTCCTTGATAAGCAACAGGCGATCCTTCTCTACTAAATGGGAGCCATGGTATGCTTCCCTCAGGAATACCGAGTCCCTGTCCCCTTTTAGAGATACATAAAACATATCCGGATGCCTTATCAGCATACCCCTCAGCTGCTGCGAGAATCTCAATTCCTCCCTAAAATGAGTGAGGTGATCAACAAGAGTTCTCTTCTCAACAGTGAGGCTCAAAATCTCATGGACAACCCCACAAGCATGCTTCTCTTTCTCTGGCGTACCTGACCGCAATGCCGAGAAATCAGAGTAAGGGGATATATACGGCATATCTCTGAATTTAGAAATCCTCTTCATCTCACCCCTAGACAAGACCAGAACCTTGGGCAACCTCACTCTATTAAACTTGGGAGGCCTATCAATGATCAAATTCTTCTCTTCAATCTCTCTCGCCCTGTTCTCCTCTTCAGCAAGCTGCACAGCAGATACCGCGAGCTCGGGATCCCAATGAGTTAGCTCTAAAGCCGGGCCTCCCGAGGTCGCTATGACCCTGAAGTATTGCGGATACCGGTGGCAGATCGTATCACGGAATTCTAATGGAAGCCCCAAATCACTCCTTAAATGCGCAATCTTCTCGAGTAAAATGCGCTTCTCCAGAGACATCATGACCAATTTCCTCAATTTGACTACTAACAGATCCTCCATCTCACTCCTAACTTTCAACTCCTCAAGATAAAGCCTTTCTGCTTCAGGGGTCAACTTGAACTTCAAAGAATAAAACCCTTCTTCTACAATTTCAAACACAGCCGGGAATTTCCTCAACAGAGCGATCAATCTTCGTTTTTTATCCAACCCCAGAGCCCTCTTGTACCTACCCAGTTCCCGCAGCGACATTGTTCGATCGGGTTGGCTTACGAGAATCTTCCTAATCTTGAGAACCATTTTCAGTTTCTTGTCCCTTTGAATTACATTATCAAACGGAAGCTCCTTCCTTCTTTTCACCCCAGCCCTTACCGGACAAGAAGTCCTTACTGGGTGTCTCGGATTTGCACTGTTCTGTCGCAAAATCAAAGCTTTGCCCAAAAATGGAGCCTTTTCCGGATAACGTGGGGAACAAGAGGCACGTGGTTTCGCAGGCAATCTGGGTCTTTCGAGAAGAGAGAAAGGAAGAGGAGTTAAGGGCTGAAGCAACAGTCCCTGTTCCATAACAGCTTCATCGAACGAAAGAGATAATGCAAACACTTCCCAACTGAGGAAGAAGGAAGGTAATTTCACGAGCTTGAAGCTGAGCCGAGCGAACGAAAAAAGTCACAGGAAATGACATTTCCTTATTAGTAGATTGTCACTGTAGTAATTGAATATGAACACGTAATTCAGATTTCGTATGAGAAATAAGTGAGAACTCATGTTGAAATATCTTGTTATTAAAGAAATTTCTAAGAATGTTTTAATTTCAGCTTGTAATTCTTAGGATGTCTGCCGATGTCTTTAATAATTTTTTGGAGACAACGATAAATTTTCTAAAAAAAAAAAGGATTCCATAAGAATATTTTTCGCTCTCTTGGTTTTATTAAGAGAAAATGACAAAAATGGTCCATAAACTTTGACCCAATATGCAATGTGGTCATTGAACTTTAATTTATTCAATGTAATACATGAACTAATGTAGTCCCTAAACTTTACTACATGTTCATATTAGTCTATGGATCATATGAAAATGTTCAATATTGTCCATGGTCTTGAATTAATTGAATGACTACATTGAACATTTTCATATAGTTTAGGGACTACATTGAACACGTACCAAAAGTCCAATGATCATATTAAATAAATTAAAAGTTAAAGGACCGCATTGTACATTAGGCTAAAGTTCATGGATCATGTAGAATAAATAAAAAGTTTAATAATCACGTTGCACATTGAATCAATGTTTAATGATTATTTGTGTCATTATCTATTTTATTAATAATACGGAAATTTAAAAAAAAATAAAGAATTTCATATGAAAAATTTTCTTTCTTTTGGTTTTATTAATAATACGGAATTTTTACCGTCGCCGGAGTGTTGAACTTGAGAGCTCATTTGACCAAATAACAAGAAATAGAAAAACTCGAGAGAGCTCAACTCAGTCGCCGGAGCTACGAGAGGTATAATACGAGACGAATGGCGAAGCCGGCGAAGAGACGGGACCGTCGCGCTGCACCGAGCTCCGCTTCGGCGCAGCACCGAAAAGCACCCGGCGCATCCGCCGACCAGGACGTGCTGGGTGACTCCGCCTCAGATCGCAGGCTCATTCTCATCTTCGTCGTCTTCTTCGTGCTTTCTCCCGCCGTCGCCGTGCTCGTGTACCGTCTCAAGTACGCTCCGGGCACGGAGGCCCCAAGCTCCGCTGCACGAGGAGGAGGAGGAGGAGGAGGGTTTGTCAAGACCGATGCGACTTACCAAGAAGTTCTGGCGGTAAGTACCGCTCTGCGGGGGGGAAAAAGTTTTCATCTTTCTTGTTGAATTTCGATTAAAAAAAAAAGCAGAGAGAGGGGGAGTTTTGAATTTGCCCATGTCGTAATTCTGGGAAGAAATTCAGGAGAATTCCAGGGTCGCCGAGAATGCCTCCCGACGGAATTTCGGGAATCCGGTGCTTGCTTACATCACCCCATGGTAAGACCTTACTGAAAAATCCGGAATTGCTTAATCTTTGATGTGTTGTTGCTAAGTTCCACTAGAGCTTGCTCATGTTTCTAGCGTGGAGCTTGTATCAGTTGATTTGGAAGTGTTTCTAATGGTTTGATGAATTGTAAGAGATTGGTCTGTGTTCATACAAATTGGACACTTTGGAAATTCGGTGCTTGCGTTTGGTCGACAAATGTAGTTCCCGCTAGCATCGGTATAATATTGTTGTTGTCATTGAGCTTATTTGGTGCAATACACCTACTTCAATGTAGGTTGCCTTTCAAGTTTCGGATTGGATTTTACAATACCGGTGCTTCAATCTTTTTCTTGCGGTGTTTGTGAACGTTGAGATGTTAAGATTCTTGTTTGAGGGAGATACTGAACATAAAAAGCCTGAACTTTGCAGGAACTCAAAGGGCTATGAGATAGCAAAGCGGTTCAACTCCAAATTTACACATTTGTCACCTGTGTGGTATGAACTCAAAAGGTATGCCCAACTCCCATATTTCATTCAGCCATTAGCTTTGTTAAGTCTAACCCACGTCACTTAAGTACGTGGTTATAATGTGCCGTAAATACATATAATCTCCCTTAACCTAATAGTTTAAGCTTTTGGGTTACAAACATTCGAGCATGGTATCAGAGTCTAAGTCAATAGTTGAAATCCTGGCACTTCTCTCTCAAACTCAATGCTCATGGTGGGTTACAACAACTTCCTCGCACGATAAGGGCCGTGCTCATTTCACAATATAGAGCCGAGTTAATCACGTGTGTAGGAGTGGCTTGCACATGAGGAGGAGTGCCAAGTATAATCCACATCGCTTAAATATGTGGTAATAATGTCCTTTATATACATGTAGTCTCTCTCCACCTAATAGCTTAAGTTTTTGGTTTAAACTTTCTAACAAGCTATGTTTGCTAATTTATGAAGTCTACTTCTCTATTGGTCTCTCAACTGCCTAACAGATCAATCTCATCTTTCCTTAGAAGAGGCAAGTCCTGGGAGGTTGGAGTGTGGTATTGGCTGGTTTTGCATATCCTCTGATAATTAACATCGAGAACCGATGTTAGAAGACGGTGTTTAGGCATTTTGGAGCTGTATCATTTTGTGTGAAGATATAGTTTTATTTTCCATAAATGTCTCCAGTGGCTGGAGTTCTTCTTATGTTATTATGAGAAGAGAACTTTGGAATCTAGAGTGGCAATATAATGATACCCACTCACCTGTGAATTCTCAATCCACAGCCAAGGAAGAAGCTTAACCTTGGATGGGAGACATAATGCTGATGCGGAATGGATCTCAGAGCTCAGAACGAAAGGGGATGCTCAGGTATGGTAATTTTATCATTTAAAACTTCAGGTTAAGGTTGACAAGTTGGATATTTTAATCTCTTAGATTGCTTGCTTGAGAATTCGCTTGGATGTTAACAAATTAGACTTAGTGCTGGCAAAGATGTTTTAGTTGAGGTGTCAAGGCCAGTGTACCTTCTACATTTGCCTACTTTTGAGTTGCTACTTTAAGTCGTACTATAATCTGCAGGGGACCTTTGACCAGAGACCTGTCCATATTTTATGCTTAAGTTGTTATATTCTAAGTTCTTGGGTATTGTACTCTGTGATTTCAACCTAATGAATCTCTTTGTGATCAGGTTTTACCTAGAGTTGTTCTGGAAGCACTTCCTACAGAGCTGCTTAGGAAGAAGAAGCAGAGGGCTAAAGCTATTCAGCTGATAGTTACAGAGTGCAAGTAAGTTTCCTTTGGCCTCAATGGGTTATTTCTTTAAAAAAGACAGTCCTATCACTTGATAAGTCTTGAATTAGATATCTGTAAGAAATTTACCTTGCAGTTTATTTGAGGTTTTCCCAACTGGAAGGTGATTTATATAACATGACGTAGAACAATTTCCCCTCTCTCGGCATCATCATGTCATCATCATGTCAATTCCCTTGTCCATTCTAAAATAAAGGAGGGGCCTTTTGGTTAGAAGTTTTTAAATGTTGGTTGATGCTGATAAAGGTTCCTTAGCATTTATCAACTCTTTAACTGCCCTTTGTCTTTTAGGGAAATGGGCTATGATGGCATTGTGCTAGAATCCTGGTCAAGGTGGGCTGCTTATGGGATCTTAGATGATCCAGATTTGCGGACTATGGTATGAATTTGTGCTTGAATCAAGAATTCAATCTCGATTATGCTGTTATTCAGAGTTTTCTAAAATCTATCCTAGTGTATCAGAATTTTTGAATTTTTTATGACCAGAATGTTTTTTTTTTTGGTAAAGTTATGACCAGAATGTTTATACTCGATTGTGTGAATGTTTTGCCTATTTTGTAATGCTGAGTTGATGTAGCCTGCTCCAACTCTAGATAGATAAATCTTTCAATATTGTCCCTATGAGCTCCAAAGATATGGTATTCTGATCCTTTTATCTTACTTGAAGAATCTGCTGTTTTGGATGCAGGCACTCCAATTCGTACAAGCACTTGGACGTGCACTTCATTCTGCCAGCTTGGATAGGAATGGGGGGCAAAACTTGCAGTTGGTCTATGTAATAGGTCCCCCACGTTCGAACAAGCTAGAAACGCATGACTTCGGGCCAGCAGATCTTCGAAGCTTGGACGGTGCTGTAGATGGCTTTTCTCTTATGACCTATGACTTTTCAGGCCCTAATAATCCTGGTCCTAATGCCCCTTTGAAGTGGATTCATTCCATAATGCAGCTGCATCTAGGTACTGGTGGGGATAAAGGACTTGCCCGCAAAATATTTGTTGGTCTCAACTTCTATGGAAATGATTTTGAACTTTCCGGAGGTACTTAATATTCCTCAATCATTTAGTATACTGTTGCTAATGTTGTTGAAAGAGCTTCATGCATGAGGTGACAATTTAAATCCCGGTACCTCTTCAGAGAAAATTGTTGTTTCTGACTTCAAGACTTAGTAGGTACTATGGATGGGCTAGGCTCATTCTATATCTGAACTTATCTGTGATTTGGGAAAAAGTGCTGGTGTTTTGAGGAAGAATGGTTTTGTGACATCATTCAGATGGACCAGTTTCATAAGTCGTTTTATCTAGAAATTGATCTCAGGGGTATCAACCATGGTGAGTTTAGATGTGATTCACTGATATTGACCCTGTCAAGTTCTTTGTCATCTTGGTCCTCTTTACATTTGGGTAACGTCTTGGTCTTTTTGGTGGTTCTATTTGTATCATAGCTTTTCCTAGAAATCCCCTAGGGATTCCTCTACTCTCCAAAGTTTCTCAAGAAAGTGTCAAGAAGAAGCACTCACATAGTATGGTGAATTCCTGTTTGACTTTTGTTGAATTCCTGGTTTAGGTGGTGGAGCAATTACTGGAGCAGATTACTTGTCTTTGCTGGAAAAGCACAAGCCTTTACTGCGGTGGGAAAAGAACAGTGAGGAGCACTTCTTCGTGTACACTGATCAAAACAGTGCCCAACATGCAGTTTTCTACCCATCATTGATGTCAATATTCCTCCGCCTAGGGGAAGCACGTCATTGGGGAGTGGGCATCTCAATTTGGGAAATAGGGCAAGGACTTGATTACTTTTATGATCTTCTTTAGAACCTTGGCTTCACAGTTTTGTAGCCTGATTCTTGAAAGGTAAAGAAATTTGCCAAAATACCTTTCAACGGTTTTTTGACTTCAAAGGAATTATCTTTTTTCAGTTGAATGTCTGATCTTATAATTTGCAGAGGTAACAACAGCTCACAACCATGCCATCGCAATCCGAAAGGCGCAAAAACAGGGAAGAGACATTACAGAATCATCATTCTCAATATGCAAGCTCATATTGTTACAATGGCTTAAGATTCAGTTCCCCTTAGTTCAGCAATCTTCTTTCCTCATACATTTTTCCCGTGACTATTCTAGTTGTGCAACTGCCAAGCGAGTGCTGCTGCTTCAGATTATGCGCAGATGAGTGATTTCTGCTTGTGCTATCTACCTAGTGAAAGAGGCCAGATATTGTAACAAAAAACACAAGGAAAGCAAGAATCCAGGTTACTGCAGAAGCTTACGGCATCAATAATAAAACGTTGTTCTAGATTGTGACAAGTAGCTCTTGCCTTTGTTTGGGCGGATGACAACATGAATGAACCTGCTAAAGAAAGCCTTCCCCGTTCATTCTTTTTCTGAAGTTTTGAGGACGGTGCTCTTCTTTTTCTTGTGTCCCAAATTTGCCCTTTCATCTTCTTATGTGGCAATTTCAGTAGACAGGTGATTTTTGTTCTTTTGATAACTTGTTCTAGGTGTATGTTGTCTTAAATACCTAATGTTTTCCACTATAAGTACATTATTACTGAAGATATCAATTTCTACGAAAGGTTTGGAGACTCCATTTCTTCGACCCATTTTATGATGTGCGAGAGACCGGGGCGTACGTGTCGAGTTTTACAAGTCAATGTACTTCTGCGATATGCCACCCTGATGGCGTGTACTTTTTCTCGAGTGTTCCAAAACCTTTCACAAAGTTCTCTCAAATCACAGCCACACATGCACAAAACAATGAAATTGGTGAATTCATCAGGCCTCCACATCCTAAGGTGATCACATCCTCATTTGCCACGCGTCACCCTGCTATTGGCGAATTCCCACCCCTCTCATGTCACGTCATCTTTTCCTTCCACTCGATGCAGAATCAATGAAACTGCACTCAACTGAAGCTAAGGTTTGCCTCAATCCGTCGACTTCCTCATCGTAGGAAAGACACCATATTGGCGATGAAGTCCGAGTTTTGATGGTGTCCCAAGCTTTTTCATCAGTTCATTGAGAACTCCATCAAGAATTCCGGTGTCATCAAAATTATGCCATGGAGGCCCTCAAAGCAGCTGGCTTGACACCAATCTCAGTCCTTTGTGACAGAAAAAGAGAACCCAGAAAAGTCTTGTCCCTCCCCTCAAATTCTCCACTCAAATTATCGAATTCCTCTTCTTCAAGCAACACTTCACCGAACTTTCAAGAGCCTGTGTCTTGGGGCTTCCATGGAGGTCTTGTTCTTGCATCGTCTCTTATTAACACTGGCTTGGCCAAGGCCTTGACATATGAAGAGGCACTGCAACAGTCAGTGAGCACCTCAGCCCCTGAGGGCGGCCTCGACTTTGATGCGCGTGGCGTTCTTGATAATGTCATCAGCTTTGCCACCGAAAACCCAGCAGTCATAGTGGGCGGGGCTGTTATTTTGGCGCTTCCGTTGGTTCTGTCTCAAATTTTCAAGCCACCAAAGCCATTTGGTGTGGATTCTGCTAGGAATGCTTATGCAAAGCTCGGTGATGATGCGATTGCTCAACTGCTTGATATAAGAGCTCCTGTAGAATTCAGACAAGTGGGTAGTCCAGATGTCCGTGGTTTGGGCAAGAAACCGGTTTCAATTGTGTATAAGGGAGATGATAAGCCGGGTTTCTTGAAGAAGCTGTCCTTGAAGTTCAAGGAGCCAGAAAACATTACCTTGTTCATTCTTGACAAGTAAGATTACGTTAACTGATCAGACTGCCATTGTCCATAGCACATAGCTGATCTCTTTGTATACTTGGTTGGAATAACCTCAATTCAATAATGGGAACGCGTGACACCTCTCGCACCTTGCAACTTAGTATAACTACTGGAGTAATCAGATATATATATATGCTAAGGCTTATTTGCATGCTCAATACCTTCACTTGAATTTGATCCTGGGAGCAACCCATGATTTTCCAGAAAGCACCATGATTTGCATAATTAGCAAGTAGCACATGGACATGGCAATGTCAAGTTAAAACATGACCTCTAAATTTGTAAGTTAGCATTCAGCTATTCACTAGACCGGAGACTTTCTTGATTGGAGCATGGCAAATGCCAAGCATAACTATGATCCAGCACAATTTGAGATTAAGAAATATCCTGAAATTAATCTAGAATTTGCCACTGTCGAACAGGAGGTGCCTAATAGAAAATTATTAAATGCCTTTTGTGCTAACCAGTCAAATGTGGCTTGATTCAGTAAACCTATTGATATCATAGTACACTTTTTACTATTTTCACCCTAGAACAGTTGTAGAAAACATATCTATGCATGTTTAATTTGTTAGTTCAGGAGAGTGAAATCGATAAATCAGGTTTTTTTTTTTATCAGAATAAATCAGGTTTAAACATTCTTTTTGCAGCAAAGCTGTGGAAGCTCACATTGTTTTGTTTTGCTGGAAACCAGATTCGATGGGAATTCCGAACTTGTTGCAGAGCTGGTCACTGTGAATGGTTTCAAGGCAGCCTATGCAATAAAAGACGGGGCAGAAGGACCCCGAGGATGGATGGTCTTTGCCACATTTCGTTTTTCTTTAACCTATCTTTGGATCTTTTGTATGTGTTCTCATAATGATTTGCATGGACTGTGATATTGCAGAATAGCAATCTGCCTTGGATACCTCCAAAGAAAGCATTGAGTCTTGATCTTAGCAATCTCACAGAAGCTATTGGCGGAGCAATTGGAGTACGTATTTGAGCTTTTCACTTTACTTTGATATACTAGTTTTGTGATGATGGCTATTTATAGAATGCTTAAGGATAATGGTGCACAAACTGTCATGTCCCATGGATTTTTATAGATATAGAATGTTTCAGAGCTGAAGACAATAAGAATTAAAAGATTCTTGCTGAATTTGTGATATCAATGTGAAGCTGGCGGACAAAGTATATAGCTCACAAATATAATTGCATTGCATCAGTCCATGACATCAGGAGAACAGCTATAGCACTAATTCTTTTGCCTTTGCAGATAGGGAATAAACTTCCTTTGCTCAGCTTTCTTTTTCCAAATGGAACAGTTATTGCTTAGTGGACACAGAAACATGTACTTAAAGGTTTAATTTGAGACAAACTAACAGTAGAACATGAATAATGCTTTGCAGTCGACGTATGTATACCTGTCCATTGTCACTTGGTGCTGGTTCTGATTTCTGAAGTAGTCTCTCCAGTAAAATTTACTGTGAATATGTGCTTGCAGGATGGCTCAGATGGCTTGTCGGTTGCCCTTGGTGTTGCAGCAGCTACTGGATTAGGTCTGCTGGCATTCTCGGAGGTGGGTTTGTTATGTCCTTTGCTCTTGACTCTTCTTTTCAAACCCATTTTTCATCTTCTCCTATAGCACTAATTGATAAGTACTTTGGCTCCAATCTTGTTGGCTCCACTCAGCAAAATATTGAATTCAAATTTTCTTTTAGGTAGAGACAATCCTACAACTTTTAGGCTCTGCTGCAATTGTCCAATTTGTCAGCAAGAAACTTCTTTTCGCTGAGGTAAGGCTCCACTCTTGAGTACATTGTTTTTCTTGCATTGCTATGTTTTAAAGTTGATAGATGAGGGGCACTTCATAGAAAACGTCTCTTTGTCAATGTAAAGTGATTCTGAGATACTGCTTCACATGCAATTTCTGTTGAACGCCCTATTGACACTGCTGAGATTAGGATCTTAGTGATATAAAATTACATTTTCAGTGAGAAATTGCTTTCAGGCCTTTCCTAAGTGGCAAAATAATTAGTCTTAGTTCCCTACCATTGTCAATCGCAGGACCGGAAGGAGACACTGCAGGATGTTGATGAGTTCTTGACCACTAAAGTTGCTCCCAAGGAGCTGGTCGATGACATAAAGGTAATCTTGTTGACTGCCTAATCTTTGAGCTATAGAGATGATGACGACTTTGTGATCTATAGTACAAAATGTAAATAGTATTGTTACTTACGATTCTTGGAGATGGTCGAGTATGTGTGATTTCTCAAGCTTATAAGCAGTTCCCGTGAATCATGCTTATATCCATTTATACTTGAAAATTTCAGCAAATTGGAAAGGCACTTCTTCCAACGACAGCTAGTAGCAAGGCTCTTCTTGCTCCAACAGAAACTAGCTCAGAGCGCACTTCCACCAATAACACCATGCAGAAGATTGAAACACCTGCTGCACCAATCCCGGAGCTGAAAGTAGAAGCGGCTGCAAAACCTCCTAGTGAAGTAAACTCAGTACCCAAAGAGGAAGTAAAAGCCGAATCACTTCCAGGATTTGCGAGAGCGCTCTCTCCTTATCCATATGTAAGTCTCACTTCCTCCTTTCTCTAGGTTTATCCAATCTATTCTATATCCATTTGGCGCAACCTATTAGTGTCCTTCATCCCCCTAAGGTTTCTTAATTAACTCACTCAGAGCCCTGATTTTCTTTGACATCTGCCGTAGGATCTAATTATCAGTAATCTTGTTACAGGCAATAAAGCAGGGTTTCTCAGGAATTTTTTAAGCTTTCACTTATTTAAGATTCAAATTATCCAACTAATTTTGATTATATGCGATAAGTCTATCTTTTATCAATTCATGTAGCGATAATTTTCTGGTTGCAGTACCCAGATTTCAAGCCTCCAACATCACCTACTCCATCGCAGCCTTGAGATATATTCTCAAGGAAGTCCCACATGATAGCATCCATGCCTGAGCAACCGTAGCCAGTAATTCATATCTTTTAACTTCTCAAGTATAAGTCGAGAGTGATTTTCAAGTTCAGGGTGGCCTATGGGTTCCCTCTTACCAAAGCTCCTCATTGAGTTGTCATAATTTATAGCTACCGTGTCACCATGGATAATCAATTTGAGGCACTTTGGCTTCGGATATCTGGTAGATGTCTGTATTAGCTCTATTCGGAGTATAAAATTGAGATTTCATTCAAGGTCTTCTTGTGAAAAAGTTAGAGATGTGTTGATGTATTGATCCTTTTTCATGTTATTATCACAAGAAAAGTTAGAGATTGTCAATAACCGCTGTATGTGGCCAACGTAGATCAATTTCTCTTAATTTCTAAGTATTGTGATTCTCTACTCTTGGAACTGTATGTACCTAGTTCTTGTAGATTCTCATTTCTGTCTGTACTAACTGGTTTTCTCTTGCATGAGTACTACACTGTTTTCTCGATTCTTTGTCGACTCCCACCGAATCTTCTACTCTGGGGTCTGCCATTGATGAGACCAGATAAACATCAATTTCTGGTAAATTTCATCTTCAGAATGGCACGATAACAGGTGGGAGTCCTTCGTGATTGACTGCTAGGGTTCATGGGCAGTACACCAGGAGTCATGGGTTCATGATTAAATCCAAGACTGAACAGCATTCCTTGTATAGATTGAAGTCCAATAAATACATTCTCTCTGAGTGACGCTAGGTATAGTCTATAATACAAAAAGTTCGTATGCTAAGTCGTGTCAAACTTACATGTTAAAATTTAAACATGCGACCCATATTCAAAATGCTATCTATTAGACTGTCGCACTATTTATCTATCAACTTTGTAAACCGGTCTTGGTATATTTGGCATTATTCCACTCGCTGAAGTGCTTTTTCAATGTTTAGGACACTCAAGGCAACATCAAAGTACAAAACTCTACTGACGACTAAGAACTATATGGAGAAGAAGAGGAGGAGGAGGGGAAAAATGTTTTCGATTTTTGAATTAGGCAAGTAATCAAACATAGAGCTCATATGTCAAGTAAGAAGACGTGCATACCTATCTGTGACCAGCCATAGAGGAACCCAATCTTAAAAAAGTTGATAATATCTTGGCAAAATAAAATAAAATTTTAAAAAAGACTTCAAAAGTGGGTTGCAGAACATCTTGGCAAAAGCTGCCAAAATGTATTGGATGTGAGGATCTCTTCTGGCAACGACCCAGGTTGTTCAATCCAAAAATTGATAGAAAAAATAAAAATAGCTTCAAAAGGCATATATACGCATTGGGTACAGAGCAGAATAGAGAAAATGCGTACAGTTTTGAGTTGTGTGGCCTGGATAAGGAGGGAAAGGGATCGCTGACACAAGGGACGCAAAAGCTAATTTGGCCTCTCTTTTTGACCCTGTCGATCCTCATCGTCACACCAAACATTCTTCTCCTTCGGCTATCTTTTTAGCTTCAAAAGACAATTACCAAGTGAAACTGTTTAAGCAGATAGCATCTACATTAGTAGCGTTTCTACTTCTATTACACGATATACACACTTCATTAATTGGAGAGACAACGAAAAACCCACCCACAGTAGTTATAGTGATCATCAACTCTTGCTAAACAGATTCACTAGTTATGAGACTTGCAGGAAATGGCTTGATTCATTCTCTTGAAATCGCGATACAACTATACTACTCCATGCAATTAATTGGTGATGATCATAGGTGAAGGTACATGCACGTTGCATCTGCGGGGTCTAGCATCTCTAAAGCCAAATGCAACTTCACACGCTCGAGCTTCTTCTCTTTTCTGCATATCTAGATTACTGGAGAAGAGACAAAAAGACGAAGGCTCACATCAAAGATCCCCGAACGCTGAATGCATTTATTAATTGAGAGATGTCACTCTCAAACACCTCCAATCTAAGGAGAAAAAAATGAGAGAGAAAAAAGGGAGTTGATGCTGGGGCTCGACGAAGTGAGTACAAGCGTGCGGAGGTGATAAGATTAAGGTGCATTTAGGAGAAAACGACATGCTATGCACTTCACAGAGAGCCACTAGAGGGAATGCTTCATTCTCGAGTTCTTTACTTAAAAAGCAAAACTTTTTTACCGTTTTCACAGAATAGGGCAGCAACAGAAAATGCTGATTTTCTATGTTTTCACACGTAGGGAAAAAGAACAGGGAAGCAATGTTTCATTCAAGAGTCAAAGACTGGTGGGTTGGTTCGGTTCAAAATTCAACTTAATCTGCTTCATGTCAGGGATTCAAAAGAAAACTAATTTGAGGTGGAAACTGCCATAGAGATTCTGATACTTGATTGCAAATGCAATTTTCAACTTTCTTGAGCTACCCTTCATGCAAATAATCCCAAACGCTCTGAAATTTGTACTCCAGATGCCATCCCTAATCTCAAATTAATCAGCCTGACCAGCAACTATCAGTTATTAATACACATAGAGGTGCATAGTGCTAGCTTAAATAAATGTATCATCAACGACCTACGAAGTGGTAAAATTCAGGTCCCAGGCTGCACAATGTACTAAAATTCTGATTATTAATTAAATGACCGTGGTGAACATAATAATGTCCTATTTATAACGAGACCAACCCCATTTCCGAGGCATGCAGAAAATATGTACAGTCACATAAATATGCATGCATGAATGTTTGTATGTAGTTATCTAGTTTTGGAATGATGAGAGTAACCCTAGTCTCGTGGTACATAGACCAAGGAATGGCTGTCTTTGCCGCCCAAGGTTTTCCCCAAATAGTCATACTGTTTGGGAGCATACTTGTCGGGGGTGGTGGTGTTTTCCAATCTTGTAGCCATACTTTGACTGAGAGTCTTTCATTGACTTTCGAAAATGATTTTCCACATTGATCGAATTTACACTGTCGACCAAGTTAGACACATGAGTTCCATGTTATATATGTCGTTTCTATCGATAATTCACTCCGTTGAATTGGCACCGCTAGACGAACACATGTTTGATCAATGATACATAAACTTTCAACTTACGATGTTAGCAGCGCTAATGAAAACCGTGAACTCTTAATCGGTATGCCTTTATACTAAGTTGAGCAAATCCCCGTCAGACGTAGGAATACTGTCACTCGATGCTCTCGAGACAATGAATAAGTTTCTCAATAGTAAATTTACATTTTGAGGGCAAAAGAGGGGAAACTTATTGACAGTTCCCCCACCTTAGAAGGTGGGAATAAAGAAAACGATGGAACGAGCCATGGAGGCGCGAGCAACGAGTTTGTGAGTTGGACGTAAGAGTAAGAGTACACGTCAATAGGGCAACTACAAGTCAACTCGACCAGTTTTTACATGGTCCGTTTGGTAGGACCTGTCGTTCGCTCCCCTCCTCTCTCTCACCGAGACTCAGTGACCGAGTCTGCAAATTGCATAGCCATCATCTCTCTCCTCTTCTCTCACTCTCCCTCCCTCCCCTCTGTGTCAAGAAATGGACATCGAGAAACCCGTTAAAACCCACCTCAGGATATGAATATCTTTTCATTCCTTTATTCTGTTCTCATTTCCCCCCAGCAAAATCCCCTTTCCTGAGAAACTATTAAATATCACTCCCTTCTTCTTCCCCATAACCACTAACAAGTTCTAGCTGTGCCACTTTCAAACTCATTCTTATTGTTCTCTCTCTCTCTCTCTCTCTCTCTCTCTCTCTCAAGCACACACAGACACGCACACTCTCATCTCTTGAAAGATGGATAAACCACGCCGCCACAAGCAAGCCAGGACCAGCAGTTGTTGCTCCGACGGTGAGTTCTCTTTCATTTATTCTTTTCTCGGTCTCTTTCCTTTTTATCTGTTCATATCTCCGCCTTATTTTATTCCTGCCATTGTCACTTTTTCTTTGCTCTTCATCTTTTTCTTCGTGTCTTCTTTGGTGCTTCAAATTTCTGTGTAATTATTCTGTGCTCTTTCTGTTCGGATTTATGCATAAATGTTTGAAGGCTCGGATTATAATCTTTTTTTTTTTTCTTGTCAATGTTTTGGCAGAGGTAAGCAGCATTGAGTGGGAGTTCATAAACATGTCAGAGCAAGAAGAAGACCTTATTTACAGAATGTACAAGCTCGTTGGTGACAGGTAAAAAGCACAGCTGGAGCTTGAATTTGCTTTCTTTCTTCATCTCTTTTGTGTAGTTTCACGAAACTAGTGCTTAAATAACAGCCATTTCATTTCTTTACTTCCATTATTAGAGTAGCTTTAAAGCAAAGCAATGTGGTTTTCTGTTTTTTAGTGAAGACTTTAGGACAAAGTAAAGTCAGGCCCACCTGATAAGCCACATTGTATATTGGCAAGAGTCTTGTGGCAAAAGGCTGTTCCGCAGTCTCTTTCAACATGTCAAGGACCTAGAAGCGAAATATTGAACGCCTATTAGAACACAAGCCTAAGTATATGATTTTTCAGGTCACCGCTTCAGACATAGACCGCCCATCAATCTCTGGAGACTATAATTGCCAATTATTCGGTCATTTAACTTCAGTGCAGAGTTAGTTTATGGCTAAGTAGACCATGTTTGTCTTTTTAGTTGCTTATTACATGGGAATAAAAGAAATGGCAATGTACTTCTCAGGTGGGCGTTGATTGCGGGCCGGATTCCGGGTCGGAAAGCAGAGGAAATTGAGAGATTTTGGATCATGAGACATGGAGAGGTGTTTGCTGAGAAGAGGAGACAGCTGAGAAGACACAAGTCCTGATGTTAAATGCCAAATTCCTTTTAAAATATCAGCTTTCTAGATTTTTTTCTCCCTGCTCGATCCTCTGTTATTCATTTTTTGGGGCGTGCTAAATCCGTAACTTCTCTCCTTTTTCTAGGATTAGATCGGATTAAATTAGATTAGATTAGATTAGATTAGATTAGATATGCAAAATGTCACAACGTTTTTGGGGGTTGGATGAAACTAAAAGTACCTATAGCTGTGACATACCCATTTGGCTTAATTATTAATGAGACGGAACATTTGGGCTCTCGAAACTATACAAATTTGCACTCTCAGAAGAGGACAGGAGTAAGGACAAAATCCATCCCAAAGAAACAAAGATTCTGGGCTTTTCGGTTATTTAATGTGCTTCTCAGTTGGTATGTGGTCCACCAGTTAAAGCTTTATAATTCTGGATGGGTCGAACGGTCACTTTCTTTCATCATTCACAAAGGAAGAACTGGAGGAAAAAGAAATGGTTCTGGTTAAATTCAAGATGTTCTGCTTTCTTCTGCAATGCCTCTAACCACATGAAACATCTGCTGCTAGACTAGGGGTGTCAAAAGAACCCAGTCAAACCCGACCCGACCCAACCCGAACAGAAAATTTTCGTTTTGGGTCGGATTGGGTCTCATCTTGTTTGGGTAACAGTAAAAATAAGACCTTAGCTTGTTTTGGATCTACCCGAGCCCGCCCGAAACAAGCCCACCCAAAACAAATAAGAACCATTTGTTCTTCTTACACCCAAGCCCACCCGAAACCCTATTTTCTTCTTCCATCGCGACAAGAGCTTCGGATCTGCAAGCGCCTAACCTCCGGTTGCGCAAGGGTGCAGTCACACTCTCAAGCACCTGACCTTCGGTCGCACAACCCAGACTAGGGGTGTCAATGGGTTGGGTCGGGTTTTCATGATACCCGACCTGACCCGACCCGACCCAAAAAACTGAATATTTATGCTTGGCTCGACCCGAAACAAGACCTGAACAAGACATAGCCGCACGATCGGGTCAGGTCAGGTCGGGTCGATTCCAGTTCAGTCAGGTCGTGTTTCAGATTTTTATTTTAAATTAAGGTTAAGTTACACATGTTTCCCACAATCGCATAGGAGTTTCACACCTCCAAAGACCTTGAAGATTCATAATGCGGCGTACCTCAAGGGTTTTCTAATTTTAGTGATTTAATTTATGTTGTCTTGCCAATTGTCATTCATTTTCTTTTCCTTTTTCGCACTTGAAGCAGAAAGAACTTATACTTCTGGTCGATGGAAGAACAGTTGAGACAAAACCAAATCATTCCAAAGAGTGTAGCCAAGTCTTCAGACAATTTGAACAGCTAAGCTAGTGGGTATATTTCTTCCCGTGCTTTTCATACATTGAGACAAAACCAACTCAAAAGAGCATGTCAAAAGTGAAATCGTGAATTCTGGGGAATGCATTGCAGTCCAACTCTGACATGAACGACAAGCGCATCTTCATGTTTTCCGATCAAAGAAACTAGAAGAAACATATGAAACACCTATATGCACGAGCGTACGCAAAAGGAAGTTGAGCTCGCCGCTAGAACCAGGATAATATCAATATGAAACACTTGCATTCACGATCCATGTGAAGCTCGGGGCGCTTTTAGCAATTGCTTCATTTGGTTTTTATCATATTAATCTTCGATAGATGCTTAAAACACATGAGAGAATCAGAGACAAAAATTGGATTGCATTTAACCGGCAAGAGCAGTAAGCCCATATGAAACGACTACAATAGTACAATATCTGAATTATGAGCTAAATGAAGACCCATGGTGGTCCAACAAATAAGCAAATGTGTCATCCACAAATGCAAAATGACCTATCCAGTCAAATGTCAAAAGTCTTTAATGTTAAAGGAAGATTGTTGGACAACAAATGCACGAGTAGAGGTTCATGGCTAAGTTTCTCTTTTACCCACAAGAGTCAGCACATCTAAACAACTAAAATAGAAGTGCATTCCATTTAGAAACCAATACTGATAGAACTAGCATGACCTATTGACCTTCAAACTCCAACTCCAGGATAGGAACCTATTGACCTTCGAATTCAGTTTAGTGACCCCATCTCATCTCATCCCCTCAACGAGACAAAAGTGGATCAAATCTACTCCAAAGCAAACCAAACCAAAGCAACTAAAATTTAAACAAACCAAAGCAACTCCACCAAAGCAGCTCCAATGTTATACAACCTTGTCTACATGCATAGTGGGACCAATTCACAAACTAGGGCAATGATAAAAAAAGTAAAGCTGGTGATAATAACCCCACATCCGAGATTTGAAAAGAAAGAAAATCATTCTTCAGTAAAGTCAACCTGCAAGTAAGAAATGAAGAAGACAACAATTACTAAATGCCTAATCTGAATATGAAAAAGTAAATTTGCAATAAAAATTTAAAAAAATTTGGTTTAACAAGTACCAATTTCCAACTTTGTCAATTATCAAGAGAAACCGATATCAAGTTCGGCTCCATAATTGTAGTTGAACACTCTTCATTAAATTCACAATCAAAATGAGAACTTAAGTATCCATTGTAATATAGAAAATAATAAATATTCCACAATTATGTTTTCTGACCTGACTCAAAATTTTCTTGTTCTTGTAAGTCATCCTCAATTGAAAGTGAAAGTGGCGAGGATCGTAGCTAATCTTGAGCACATATAAGATCCTCCACCATGCTTGGGGTCAAGGAGCTACGAAAGACATCGAGTACACGACCTCCTATGCTGAATGCGGCCTCTGATGCTACAGTCGAGACAGGCACGGCCAAAATATCTCGAGCGATGGAAGATAGGATAGGATATCTCGAAGAATTAACTTTCCACAAAGTTAAGATATCAAAGTCGGGGCTATAACGTTCACATCCTTCCTCCAAATATTTATTCAATTCAGATTTTTCTTTCAAAATTTGTTGTCCTGTTTGGCTAAGATACTTTGCAGTCATAAAGTCCGCACCAACCACGGGGGACTTTGACACATTTACTGTCCTTGTACCCTTTAATCTCAAGTTGCTTTGGGGGCATTTACCGGTGCGGTATTGCTCATACAATGATGTCAGCGATGATGTTACTTTATCATATAAAATTTCTGCTTGTTTGCTTTCATAAACATCATTAATCAACCATTTCACATATTCCCACTTATATCGAGGGTCAAGTATGCAAGCAATGAACAAATTAAGATTGATGTGGTTCCCATTGCCATAATACTTATTGAATTTGATCTTCATTCTTTTAGCCGTTTCCTGCAAACTTTTATCCTCATTCTCACAATATTCATTAATCATCCCAAAAAGCCCATAGACATCCTTTGCCAAATTATTACTAGTAACATAAGAAGAACCCGAAACTTTTGAAGTCGTATCAAAGAACAACTTCAGGAAAGGAAGAAGGTGACGGCATAATCTCAATCATCACTTAGTAGGCAACCCTTTCGCCTTGGACAGTTCTTCAACAAATTTGGTATCTTGAATTTCCAATGAGAAAAAAGTTTTTCGAAACTTCAAAGCCGCCTTCAACATCATATATGTCGAGTTCCAACGAGTCTCCACATATAAGACTCTTGAACTCAATATTCTCTAGTTCAACACAATCCTTAAGCCGCCTCAACCTCCCAGGAGAAGACCTCACATAACATACGGCCGAACATATTCTAACAATGGAATCATTTATGTCTTTTAACCCCTCTCTCACAATCAAACTCAATATATGAGCAAAACACCTCATATGGAGTAACTCACCTCTCAATATCAAAAAGCTCCAAGAGTTAAGTCTTCTTTTCAAGTATTGAATTCCTAAATCATTTGAACTTTCATTATCCACGGTGATGGAAAAAATACTTTGAATCCCCCAACCAGTCAAACATTTCTCAACCGCCTTTCCTATTATCTCGGTAGAATGACCCGGGATTTGGCAAAAACTTAGGATTTTCTTCTGCAACTTCCAATCAGCATCAACAAAATGAGCAGTGAGAAACATATAAGTCAAATTTTGACAAGAGGTCCATGTGTCGGTCGTCAAACAAACTCTAGGACATGTGTCGGCAAAATATTTCATCAATTTTCTTCTTTCCTCCACGTATGACGCATAACAATCACTCCTCAACATGTTACGCGTAGGGATTGAGAACTTTGGCTGGATTCTATACACAAATCGCCGAAAATCCTCATTTTCTACAAACTTAAAGGGCAATTCACCGAGAATGAACATGGTCGCTAGTTCTTTTCTACTAGCATCTTGGTCAAATTTCCATGGACCAAATGAACTACCAACCCCAACAGGTTGACCCGAGGCATTTTTTTGCCTTTTCTCGATGTTTGCATATGGATATTTCTTACATCTATCTAAATAATGATGCATTGAACTAGTCTCTTGAGTACTAGAACAACCAATGTGGACCCCGCAATATAAACATTCAGCCTTTTCTTGTTTCTTGTTTGTACATGAAATCCTTTTAAAGTGATCCCACATAATGGATCTCTTCCTTTTATTTGTGAGGCTAGAATCCGTCGACGAATGCATCTAGCAAGCAGCAAAAGTGATTAACATTCCAGACTAAGCAAAAATCATCATTGCCCAATAATCGTTATATGCTATTTACAAAACTGATTAACATTGCAGAATCAACAATGCATAGAAGAGGCCCATTGACTACAGACCTAGATCAATGCTAAGACGACAGAAATGGTGGTTCTTGGACACTGAAATGAGTACAAAAGTTTGACCAAATTACTCAAATGTCGTGATAAAACTCCTTCGGCCACTAGCTGCAGATGAAGATAGCATGCCCACCAATCAAATTCGTCAAATCTACAAAAGAAATAAAATATAGAACCTGGCCTACCCACCTAACCACAATGCGAAGTTCATGTTTTCCATATTTTTGTCGGATTATTTAGATGCGAAAATAAATATCCAAAGAGAATGTCTTCCATTCTAGAAAAGCTGTATAATCGCACATAACACACAAAGAGCACACCTCGAACTCTTTCCCTTTTCGAGACTCAAGCTCGAGGGAGGAGACGTCGCAGCGAGCTTGGATCGAGAGGTTGAAGGGCAAGACCTCGAACTACTTGCAGATCCGGAACTCTTGGCGAGCTTCGCAAAGGAGTTGGAGGAAGAGATGGTTCCGCGGGTGATCTGGGTTAGGGGTGTCAAAAGAACCCGATCAAACACGACCCGACCCGAACAGGAAATTTTCGTATTAGGTCGGGTTGGGCATCATCTTGTTTGGGTAACAGTAAAAACAAGGCCTTAGCTTGTTTTGGATCTACCCGAGCCCACCCGAAACAAATAAGAACCGTTTGTTCTTCTTGCACCCGAGCCCACCCGAAACCCTATCTCCTTCTTCCATCATGACAAGAGCTCCGGATCTGCAAGAGCCCGACCTTCGATCGCGCAACAGTGCAGTTACACTCTCAAGCACCTGACCTCCGGTCGCACAACTCAGACCACCCGCAGAACCATCTCTTCCTCCAACTCCTTTGCAAAGCTCGCCAAGAGCTCCGGATCTGCAAGCAGTTCAAGGTTTTGCCCTTCAACCTCTTGACCCAAGCTCGCTGCGACGTCTCCATCCTCGAGCCCGAGCCTCGAAAAGGGAAAGAGTTCGAGGTGTGTTTTCTGTGTGTTATGTGCGATTATACAGCTTTTCTAGAATGGAAGACATTCTCTTTGGATGTTTATTTTCGCATCTAAATAATCCGATAAAAATATGGAAAAGCATTGTGGTTAGGTGGGTAGGCCAGGTTCTATATCTTATTTCTTTTGTAGATTTGACGAATTTGATTGGTGGACATGATATCTTCATCTGCAGCTAGTGGCCGATGGAGTTTTATCACGACATTCGAGTAATCTGGTCAAATTTTTGTACTCATTTCAGTGTCCAAGAACCATCATTTCTGTCGTCTTAGCATTGATCTAGGTCTGTAGTCTATGGGCCTCTTTTATGCATTGTTGATTCTGGAATGTTAATCAGTTTTGTAGATAACATATAGCGATTATTGGGCAATGATGGTTTTTGTTGATCTTGGAATGTTAATCACTTTTGCTGCTTGCTAGATGTTTTTGTCAACGGATTCTAGCCTCACAAATAGAAGGGAGAGATCCATTATGTGGGATCACTTTAAAAGGATTCCATGTACAAACAAGAAACAAGAAAAGCATGAATGTTTATATTGCGGGGTCCACAATGGTTGTTCTAGTACACAATGGACTAGTTCAATGTATTATCATTTAGATAGATGTAAGGAATATCCATATGCAAACATCGAGAAAAGGCAAAAAAATGCCTTGGGTCAACCTGTTGGGGTTGGTAGTTCATTTGGTCCATGGAAATTTGACCAAGATGCTAGAAGAAAAGAACTAGCAACCATGTTCATTCTCAGTGAATTGCCCTTTAAGTTTGTAGAAAATGAGGATTTTCAGCGATTTGTGTATAGAATCCGGCCAAAGTTCTCAATCCCTACGCGTAACACGTTGAGGAGTGATTGTTATGCGTCATACGTGGAGGAAAGAAAAAAATTGATGAAATATGTTACCGACATGTCCTAGAGTTTGTTTGACGACCGACACATGGACATCTTGTCAAAATTTGACTTAGATATCTCTCACTGCTCATTTTGTTGATGCTAATTGGAAGTTGCAGAAGAAAATCCTAAGTTTTTGTCAAATCCCGGGTCATTCTACCGAGATAATAGGAAAGGCGGTTAAGAAATATTTGACTGGTTGGGGGATTCAAAGTATTTTTTCCATCACCGTGGATAATGCAAGTTCAAATGATTTAGGAGGTGTTAAAAGACATAAATGATTCCATTGTTAGAATACGTTCAGCTGTACGTTATGTGAGGTCTTCTCTTGGGAGGTTGAGGCGGTTTAAGGATTGTGTTGAACTAGAGAATATTGAGTTCAAGAGTCTTGTATTTGGAGACTCGTTGGAACTCGACATATATGATGTTGAAGGCGGCTTTGAAGTTTCAAAAAGCTTTTTTCTCATTGGAAATTCAAGATAGCAAATTTATTGAAGAACTGTCCATGGCGAAAGGGTTGCCTACTAGTGATGATTGGGATTATGCCCGTCACCTTCTTTCTTTCCTGAAGTTGTTCTTTGATATGACTTTAAAAGTTTTGGGTTCTTCTTATGTCACTAGTAATGATTTGGGAAAGGATGTCTATGGGATTTTTGGGATGATTAATGAATATTGTGAGAATGAGGATAAAAGGTTGCAGGAAACGGCTAAAAGAATGAAGACCAAATTCAATAAGTATTATGGCAATGTGAACTACATCAATCTTAATTTGTTCATTGCTTGCATACTTAACCCTCGACATAAGTGGAAATATGTGAAATGGTTGATTAATGATATTTATGAAATCAAGCAAACAGAAATTATACATGATAAAGTAACATC
The DNA here is from genome assembly GCF_021117445.2 of Syzygium oleosum. Classification (NCBI taxonomy): domain Eukaryota; kingdom Viridiplantae; phylum Streptophyta; class Magnoliopsida; order Myrtales; family Myrtaceae; genus Syzygium; species Syzygium oleosum. The sequence goes on along the minus strand of NW_026607516.1, from coordinate 3,152,480 downwards.
ATCGATGACATCATTGTACGAGCAATGCCGCATCGGTAAATGCCCCCAAAGCAACTTGAGATTAAAGGGTACAAGGACAGTAATGTGTCAAAGTCCCCCGTGATTGGTGCGGACTTTATGACTGCAAAGTATCTTAGCCAAATGAGACAACAAATTTTGGAAGAAAAATTTGAATTGGATAAATATTTAGAGGAAGGATGTGAAAGTTATAACCCCAACTTTGATATCTTAACTTGGTGGAAAGTTAATTCTTCGAGATATTCTATCCTCTCTTCCATCGCTCGAGATATTTTGGCCGTGCCCATCTCGACTGTAGCATCAGAGGCCGCATTCAGCACAAGAGGTCATATACTCGATGTCTTTCGTAGCGCCTTGACCCCAAGCATGGTGGAGGGTCTTATATGTGCTCAAGATTGGCTACGATCCTCGCCACTTTCACTTTCAATTGAGGATGACTTTGAAGAACAAGAAAATTTTGAGTCAGGTCAGAAAACATAATTGTGGAATATTTATTATTTTCTATATTACAATGGATACTTAAGGTCTCATTTTGATTGTGAATTTAATGAAGAATGTTCAACTACAATTATGGAGCCGAACTCGATATCGGTTTCTCTTGATGATTGACGAAGTTGGAAATTGGTACTTGTTAAACCAATTTTTTTTTAATTTTTATTGCAAATTTACTTTTTCATATTCAGATTAGGCATTTAGTAATTGTTGTATTCTTCATTTCTTACTTGCAAGTTGACCTTACTAAAGAATGATTTTCTTTCTTTCCAAATCTCGGATGTGGGGTTATTATCACCTGCTTTATTTTTTTTTATCATTGCCCTAGTTTGTGAATTGGTCCCACTATGCATGTAGACAAGATTGTATAACATTGGAGCTGCTTTGGTAGAGTTGCCTTGGTGGAGTTGCTTTGGTTTGTTTAAATTTTAGTTGCTTTGGTTTGGTTTGCTTTGGAGTAGAGTTGATCCACTTTTGTCTTGTTGAGGATATGAGATGAGATGGGGTCACTAAAATGAATTCGAAGGTCAATAGGTTCCTATACTGGAGTTGGGGTTTGAAGGTCAATAGGGTCATGCTAGTTCTATCAGTATTGGTTTCTAAATGGAATGTACTTCTATTTTAGTTGTTTAGATGTGCTGACTCTTGTGGGTGAAAGAGAAACTTAGCCATGAACATCTACTCATGCATTTGTTGTCCAACAATCTTCCTTTAACATTAAAGACTTTTGACATTTAACTGGATGGGTATTTTTGCATCTGTGGATGACACATTTGCTTATTTGCTAGACCACCATGGGTCTTCATTTAGCTCATAATTCAGATATTGCACTATTGTAGCTGTTTCATATGGGCTTATTGCTCTTGCCGGGTGAATGCGATCCAATTTTTGTCTTTGATTCTCTCATGTGTTTTAAGCATCTATCGAAGGTTAATATGATAAAAATCAAATGAAGCAATTGCTAAAAGCGCCCCGAGCTTCACATGGATCGTGAATGCAGGTGTTTCATATTGATATTATCCTCGTTCTAGCGGCGAGCTCAGCTTCCTTTTGCATACACACGTGCATACAGGTGTTTCATATGTTTCTTCTAGTTTCTTTGAACAGAAAATATGAAGATTGCTAGCTAGTTTCTCGCGCCTATCGTTCATATCAGAGTTGGACTGCAATGCATTCCCCAGAATTCACGATTTCACTTTTGACATGCTCTTTTGAGTCGGTTTTGTCTCAATGTATGAAAGCACTGAAAAAAATATACCCACTAGCTTAGCTGTTCAAATTGAGGTACGCTGCATTATGAATCTTCGAGGTCTTCGGAGGTGTGGGACTCCTAAACGATTGTGGGAAACATGTGTAACTTAACCTTAATTTAAAATAAAAACTCGAAACACGACCCTACTCGAACCCAACCCGACCCGATCGTGCGACTATATCATGTTTGGGTCTTGTTTCGGATCGGGCCAAGCATACATATTCAGTTTTTTGGGTCAGGTCGGGTATCATGAAGACCCTACCCGACCCGACCCATTGACACCCCTACGCTAGACTGCTACAGCATAGTAATACAGTCATTTTGCAATTACATAGATACATCCTAATAAGATGGAGTTTTTTCCCCGGTTCCATAGTCATCCCTCGAGTTTTTTTTCAATGTAATCTCTTTAATCTGGACTCCTGAGATTGCATCTTGAGCCTGTCACCAATTAACATGGCAAATTAAATTGATCATCAATATACAGTCGAGGCAAATAGTAAAAGTTCGGCAATAGTACGCCGTGAATTTTTTTTTTCTTCTCCCAGTTTATAACTTGGTTAGCATAACTCAATCTTTCCATTCTCTAAAATCATGGGTTGGAGTTGGGACATTGAAGTTGGTAACTTGTCAGGGATATTTCAGTGATTTTGGAGAGTGATCTTTTTCTTTCTGAAATGGTAGATAGGTTATTTGTCGAAAAGAGCACAGTTGATGATGTTATATATGTCAGATCTGCAAACGCCCAAAAGGACCCAACAAGTCCCTCCAACATATTTTTCTATTGGGATTAGGCGTACAAACACAACTAAATAGAGAGTAAAAGCGAGAAAGAAAAATCGAGACACGAGGTTTTATTATAATACACTAGTTTAAGGGATACATCCAGCAAAAAATTCTACTATAATAGCATTTATCATTTCTATGTTACAACTCTCAATTGCAAGATAAATAGATTATATAAATATAGCCGACATAGTAGTTATTTATGGACCCAAACCCAAACTATCAATAAAATACGAGCTAAAACTATAAAAGCCCTCTGACGGCTTGGGGATGCTGCCCCCGCGGCCCCCACCAGGGCAGCCCCTACAACCTCCGCCCGCTCACCGAGGAGCGAGACTTCCATGCCTTCCTATTGATGAGGAGTATGAACTACACCTCAATAGTCTCAAATGTCTCACACAAGGCTGTCTCTTACCAAAGGAATGTGTTTGGTCGAAAATGTATTCATCCAACTCAACTATGCACAATTCGAGCCCCTTTTACTATTGAATGTCGTGTTAAGAACTGTACACAGGCGATTTTCGCATCCGTGATCAGACTCCGTTACCGATGCGTACCTTAAATTGCTTTGCATCTGATTTAATGTTGTTTACAGAAGTAACAACCCGTCAAACAGGGCAAAGTTGGTCAAAATGGCATTGGATTTGAGGCCTCAACTGGGATCCTTTTGTATCAGTTGCCGATGGATCATATATATGTCTTTAGCTTACCGTAAAGTCTTCAATGGTTCCTGGCTTTTACGTGGTACAAACATGTCAGATTCCGCTCAAACGCAATGCCAGCGATAAGTCCACAATGTTAGCATATTCGATGATGGCACATGTTATGAACAACTATTTAAATAAGTGGGTCATGCTCAACACTCGATAAAAGCACCTTATATCACTTAGCATATCGATTTTCTAGATCACGTTTCTCTTCAATCAAATAACCCGAAAACTCAAGAAGATTGTACAAACTAGATTATGATTTACTCCGTTGCAAATTGAAACCAAATCGACTTTCTGACAAGTGATAACCCATATTACTTTCTCATACCCCGATTTGGCGATTAACGAGACCTTCTCTCTTGCGCGCCTACTTCCGGCAACAACGACGATGGCCGATCTATTCGGGCCCACAGGCGAGGAGCTATATTAATCAAGGTGTCTCGAGCCTTCCGACTCGGGAGGAAGCAAAAGAGGTGTTGAGTGTCGACCACCTAAGCGCCCTATCCGTCATCTCCCCGATAACGCTTCAGGGAATTTCTTGCCTGGATCTAAGTCCATCTCGATCGTGGATCATATGAGCTCGGACAACACGGGATCCGCCGGAGACCCACATAATCAAAGATGGGTGACAAAGACCAGTTCATGAGATCAAGGCCCAATCAAGCGAAAAGGCCCAACCAAAGGACATACGAGACTTTGTTGATACCCAACATCACATCCCCGTCATTTGCAGAGTCAGAAGCTGGTAAACAGTGCCTGCAAATCGATCGAGAGAGATCGAGAGAGAGGGAGGAGGAGGAGGAGGAAGATGATACACCGCAAGTGGAGTCTCATGACTGGTCCCGTCGCCATGCTCGGTGGCGTCGTGGCCGCCGTCGTCGTCGCCAACTACATCTTCCTAGGCGTAATCATCTCTCTCTCTCCGTTTTTTGTTCGTTTTCATAGCCTCCATCGTTCGTTCGTCGCCTCCCGCCCGATTCTCTGTCTTATCGCTTTCAATTCATGAGCTCTATGCGGGGGCTGGCGATGTTGGATCTGGTTATTGCGGGATGGCGATTGGGTGGTGGGGGGGAGGAAATAGATTATTAAACTTTGAATGCCTGCAGTGACGAAATCCTTGCGAGTCGCATGAAATTGGGTTTGACTTTAAGCGCGAGTGGACAGCAAGTGGATGATATGTTTGTAACTGAATTCAGATGAATGATTTTGCGTGTCTTACGTCTGGTGCTTACTCGTTGTTCAATACTATATAAATAGTTTACTGGGAGTCTGTTTTGGTTTCAAAGCTTCAAGCTTGATTATACTGGATTGAAATTACTGGAAATGTACTTGTGAAGCTATGAGTAGCCTGGGAATTCAGTAATGGGAACATTTCCTAGGCTTATAAAAGGGTTTCCTAATATGTTGGTTGCGTGGTGGTTTTAGAATCCTACACTTGTTTCATGTCACAGGTTTGCCATTTCTTGGCATAAGTAGCTGTCCCTTATTGGTTTCGATCTAGTGGAAGAGGAGGGCCACTAGGACTTATGCTCGAATGAAAGGGATGGTAGGGAGAGAGATGAACTTGTAGGATGGAACTGAAAGACCTACTTCTGTTGGGATATTCGTGAGAATCCAGTGTTGCGAGATAGACATGGCTCAAGATGGATGTGAGGGAGATATATATAATGCGAATTTTGGATTTTCCTTTTGTCCGGTCTGGCCAGTCTTTTATTGTTTGTTCATTCCCATGGAAATAAGTTTTGCATTGTCATATTGCACAACAAATCGCATTGCTACATCTTCTGTTAAATCATTTTTGTTCTAGGATGGGAAATTCATGTACATGACCCATGTTACTTAGACTTCAGCTCTTGTCTGTTATTACAAGGCAATGCTATCTCACTTTCCAAGTCTTTAAAGCTAGAATAGGAAGTACATTGTATATGCTTGCACCGGCCTTCCACTTAAAAACTTGTTGAAAATTTGTGAAAGAGAAGTTGCGACAACCAGGCTAGGGTCCAATTAACTTCAGTCAGTTCATCAAGCAGTTTTTCCGCTGTCCCTTATATAACGTGTCTCTGGCTAAGCATGCAATCGAGTCACAAAGTCATTTTTTGTCACCTTTGTTCTTGATGTTCTTACCTGCTTTTTACATCGCTGTATCTGTAGGATCCATTCCGTAAGCCAGAGCCAAAGAAGGAGTATTCACCATCATCTACCAAGTGACCATGTTGACGTGTAAGCAATCTCCTTTTTCCCTAAGTTTTGGTCATTATCTCTGTTGGATTTTTGCTCCGACATGCCGATAACTTGGAATCTTTTATCAGAACTCAAAGTGAATGTGAGGACCATCTTTGGGCTGGGTTTTGAGCGTTCTTGAACCTTAAGATGGGAACAGCAAGTTGTATCTTGAAATATTAGTTGCGAGACCATTGTTCAACCCAATGTACCTGGCCATTCTCTTTTGTTGAATGCTGCTGTCGCATTTCCTGTTTGACTGCGAAAAATAAGTTGTTTTGAATTTGACCAGTGAACACTGTGGCTAATGCAAATGTTTCCATTAGTGGCAGAAGGTAATGAATTGTCATGCTGATGTTTCTGAAAAAGTGATTTAGAGCTTTAATGTTTGTGTTACTTGTTGGTGAACTTAAGGCCGCCTTTGGTACGATGTTAAACCGTGCTTTGCTAGTTGTGATAAAAGGAGATCTAAGCATCTTTTTTTACTATAGCAAAAACTTGACCAAATCAATAGAACAAAGGAAATACATAGAAAAGTACCTTTTTTTAAAAATACTAAATCATTAAAGCTAAATTTTAAGTGAGCATATTTATCTAAACTTTATGTAATGATTCGGTGGCATCTTTAGCATATTGATCTATATTTTTTTCTCGTAGGGGTTTTTAATTTTAATGTCGTCCATTTTTACTTTTTTAGAAGTTCACAGTATTTTTTTATTCATCAATGATTTTCTCTTGCTTGAGGTGCTGTTTCCTATTTTTCTTATCTAGAAATGCAAATTACATTTTTTATGCAAGTAGCATTTGTAATTTAAAAGGTAGCAGCACCTAACTCTATTTTGGACCTAAGTTACAATGATGTCAATGATCTACGGTGACGAGTCTCCAACCACAAGGCCTGGTCTTTCACTAAATACACTTGAACATCATTCTGCCAATGTTCCCCATAAGAGCGGGATTTCTGGGGCTAGAACTAGAACTAGTTTCACTACACAAACTGCAAAACACACACTTCCACCCCAAACGCATTACAACTCGGTTAGACCTAGTGTCACTTGGCAAATGGTTGATTCTGTCATCGCATCCGCGGCGCAAAAAGCTCGGCGATTTGCTCGCTCAACAATCTTCTTGAAGGTTGTTGTCAGAACAATCCTATATACAGCAAGGGAAGCGGGAGAATCATTTCCCTACAGGATAAGTATAGCTCTAGTGTCGCTAGATGTTATGATGTAATTTGTTGATCCGTCAATTAATGAGTTTCCTCTGGAGCACGAGAACTATTTCTAAGCAGAACTAAGTATCTTCTCCATTTACAGACGGAGTGATCTCAAAACTTGTAAACGATCTCCCACATACGAATAATTGTGTCACCAAGTGACTTGAAAAGAACTTGCAAGAAGGGCTGCCCTGCCACGGCCAAAGATAGAGTAAGTGAATGAACTCCGACAAGCGAACTGCCTTGAAGCAAGACCATCCTGTTTGCACCCTCAAAAACAATTCAAGAATTGAAGAATGTGTAAGAATTAATTATTTGTAATAGATGGAGTATTTGTAATTGATCCCTTTGCAAGCTTCATCCCAACAGATGAAAATGGGATGACAATGCTACGACATTCTCTCCGTATCCTTGTATATGGATTCCACCTCTTCCAAACATGTTATACCGCCAAAAATCATGTCAATGAAGATTTCCTTTCGAAAGGTTCACCAGCATTTCCATTACTAGATCATTCCAAGAATCAATTGGCCCCGGCAAGCACCAATGCAAGCAATCATTCTGGACCTTGGCATTTTTGTCTTGAGCAAATGGTTGGAATTGCCGATACGGACCCGGGTGTGCATCAGGCCGTAACAGTGACATCTGCGTTGTGTCAAGCAATGCCAAAGTGACCACTTTCCGGGATCCCATTTCCACAGCCTTCTCGAATTCCTCCAATTCAATGTTGCGCATAACTGTGTCCACATCCTTCAGGTCCACCTCTCCGCCTTTGAATGGAATCGTTCTATTGCAAGTCCCCCCACTAAACCATTCCCCATTCTCGAAATGATCAGGGGTGGTGGTTCTAAAGAAAACAAATGCCCGATTTTCAGAATTAGTGACAAAGTTCAAAACTAGCTGCAGAGCTTTTCTGTATGCATATTCGAAACCTAGCTCTGTCAAGTTCTTTCCAGGACAGTGGTGACATCCCATGACTGTATCTTTTTCATGGTAAATGGCAGTTTTCAGAAACCACTTGCCACCGGCAATCACCGCATAATCATAGTTCTTGTACTGCTCAGTCCATGTCTTGTCGAGTTTGTCGAGATGAAGCTGGATTTCTGATGAGGACACTCCATTTATATCTTCAAATATATCTGCTTTAACGACGAAAGGAGTCCATATGACTGCGAGAGTGAAGTTGTGAGCTGGAAAATGCCATCTTTTTGATCTGTACTCTTTGTCATGGTAGACCTCAATGGCTTCCTCAGCCTGCACAACATGATCATAATGTAAAGATGGAATAAGATTGATCTGCATCGAGGACCTACACCTCATCCAACTGCTATGGGGCCTGAGGAAAACAATTGGGGACAGCTGGATTTCTTTACGTCGCAGCTATTATAGGTCCAATTGATACTATGTGGAAGAATCTTATAAATGTGCAACCTGATTTACAAGGATGGGGTCTACCACCAGTGCTTCAGTAAAATGTCCCCCACTATATCGAGTTTCTTGTTGATACGTGCATTGGAAGTCTATCATGAAAATACCCCAATACTAAAAAGCACGCACTTACGACAACAAACCAACTTGAAGGATATGGTTGAGTTCAGAAACATCGAATCAAACACAAAGGTCAAACCTGCGCTATTCATAAGTGATTGGAAAACCTTGTCTCCATTGGATAAGATCCACACTTACGATAATTTAAAGTAACCTTTGGGTGGCTCATTCAACTGAGTGCGTGCACTAAAAACTAAAGAACTACCGTAACCATTTGGTGGAAAAGGGGCTAAGTTTCTAGGAAGAAGTTGACAAAACAGCAAGGGCGCCGGAAAAGATGAAGAAAATCCCTCACGATTTTTGTATTTTGGTTACAACATGGAAATTTCATTAAGACCAAATTAGAACTGACAGGTCTTCCTGTTGTTATGGAAAATTACAAGAAAACATCACAAATTATTGTAGTATGAAAAGAACAAAGAATTGACTCCCTAAAACGGTGGTGGGTAAACCAGCCAGCCAGGAAAAAGACTTGGTAGCCTCTTCAAAAGCAGTAGTCCAACCAAAAAAGTTGTATCGACCACATAAAATAAGCTCTTGAAACACCAATTTGTAGGTAATGCAACATCAAGAAATTAAACCAATTCTGACATCAAGCCAAAATAATTGTGTGGCCAAAATCTGCCAGACAGTCTACCAAAATATAGCCTGCCCCAGATACAATCTGCAAGAAAGAGTCCTAGAGGAACAATGGAAAGAACTCAAGGCAATCTCCATCATGAAATTCTACGTGAATAACTCATGACCTTCCACTCACTTTCGTATTCACGAGTCGTTTGAAGCAAATAGCTCTGGTATGGCACTTACAATGAACATTTATAAGCTGTTTAAAACGAGTTTCTTTCTCCGTTGGGTTTACATTGACTGGACAAAAGCTCATGGGAAGTGACAGAACAATTGTGGCAGTAGAAATTATGAGGCTGATGCTGAGATCACGTACCTGAGAGAGGATGCAGAGAAATGACTGAACATGGTTACGAGAGATGGAATCACCTATAAACGCCCACGACTTATTCTTCATCGTGTCAAGAAATTTCTCAGGGTCAAACTTGGGCAACTCGCAGTCCCGGGGAGTCCACCTCCAATAGAGGTAACCGGAATCAGGACGTCCATTTTTCATACAATTTTGATGAGCTTCAATCGCGTGGCAACTCTCATTGGTGTAAAAGGGACCGGATGGGTCAGGTAGCCATTCTCCAACAAAGATATCACAAGTTTCTGCAAATAATTTGGGCCAAAGAGCAATTAAAAATACGACACAGCACACCATCACATTCGATCAAAGAATCAAAATATGAAGAGAAGATCAATACATGCAAAAGAAAAAAAAAGTATGATTGCTCTATGCATGTTGCATTATACATATTGGCACAGCAAAATAAAAATGTTTATGTTTTCGGGAAATTTTGAGATTTATCTTGATTGCATTCAATGACTGAGTAAGCTTCATAACAGATTGTAGTGAACCGACCTTCTATCAAAGATGAATTCTCATTTTTCTTCCCTATAAATATATAAGACCACAACTAAACTTTAATTCAAACATGATCCTATATATTATTTCCTTATTGAAGCAGTTAACAAAACAGAGGAGAGAGAGATATGCTACCATGAATAATCAGCAATGCAGTTCCAAAGTAGGAGAGTATGTAAAGCAGAGTGTCACTTAATGTAATCTAATTTTTTCCCACCAATTCATAAACTCAGGTAAGAGAAAGCCAACTTAATGTGAAAATACACAACCCCATCACAAAACATAAACGCAGGTGCCGTAAAATGAGCTCCTTGATCCAGCATTTATTTCTGAACACTTTTGGAAAAGCTCAGATTTTGCTAGCCCAGAGTGATCTAACTTGACCGCATCATTCACAGCTATTTTCGAAAACTTTGGAAGACAGACCAAATAATGCAGAAAACATATCAAGTAAAGAACTCTACAGGCAATAAAGAATTCACTTTTTTAATTGCATTCGCAATGCATTGTGTCATTCTTGCAAGCCTTGTATCACAGAACATTCAGAGTAAGAACATAGGAATCCACCTGCCGTAAAATGAGCTCCTTGATCCAGCATTTATTTCTGAACACTTTTGGAAAAGCTCAGATTTTGCTAGCCCAGAGTGATCTTACTTGACCGCATCATTCACAGCTATTTTCGAAAATTTTGGAACACAGACCAAATAAAGCAGAAAACATATCAAGTAAAGAACTCTACAGGCAATAAAGAATTCACTTTTCTAATTGCATTCGCAATGCATTTTGTCATTCTTGCAAGCCTTGTATCACAGAACATGCAGAGTAAGAACATAGGAATCCACCCACCTGTCCGATTGATCAGGGACTCATTATTGGACGTGAAAGTAGCGGAAGAATGACCATCGCCCGGCTTTTGAATAGGCAGAGAGGCAAGAGGCGATTGAGTTTCAGTTATTGATTCTGAGACGGGTGGCTCCTGAACGACTGACGACGACAACCTGATGGAATCGGAGACGAAGAGGCGAAAAGCGAGACCTATCAATAGAAATGACAGAGCGAACTTGGCAAAGACGTAATTTTGCTTGTGGAGGGATGATGGGTGGATTTCAGACCTCATTTCCCTCACCTCCCCGTGCCCAAGAAAGGATCAAGATATAGCAAGGTTTGAGAGACAGAGAGAGAGGAGGGGGAGGAGGATTAGTGATTACTGCGAGCAAGCTTTTCGCAACAACCCAAGTGGTGTTTAACCAGAAAGAGTTTAATTATGAGAGAGAGAGACGGACAGAGACAGATAGAGAACACATCAGAAGACGGGTTTGAACGGGAGAGAGAGAGACGACGTGTCACGTCGCCTTTTACCCTCTTCCAAGCTGTTAATGCACATAAAAACTGTCGACACAGCGTCAAAAAACATGCAGTGAAGTTCAGACGGCAGAGGAGAAAAAAGAAGAAGATGACCAAAAAAGCAGTAGGCATGTAATGCCATAAAGAATTGAATACAGGAAGGCGGTAGATGGTTGCATGTGAGCTTCATCCAAATCCATGTTATAAATAAGGAGTGGGTACAACTGAATATGAGTGTGCAAAAGAATCGAGAACCGCCCTGTTCCGTCCGGTTCCCAGTTTCAATTTTTGGAAACCGGTGGATACCAGTCCAGTTCCCGATTACAGATGTGGAACCTTCCACCCGCTCACCCGGACCGAACTGGTAATATAATAATAATAATATTTATTTATTTATTTTAAAAGAAAATTCATAAATTTCTAATCTAAACCTAACTCATTCGACGCTTACAGCCTCACATTGAGCCGAGAAACACCTTCTTTCGCTTTCGCCTCACGCTCACTCTCTCTCTCTCACTCTTCTTAGTCGATGCTCACCTTATCATCTCCGACTCTCCATCTCCGTCTTTTCGTCTTTGTCTTTAGCTAGTAGGACTGGTTCCATGGACTCATTCGAGAACCGGATCGGACTAGAGGTCCAATTCTCGAGTGGATCTATAGAACTAATGGGCGGTTCCCAATTTTAATTTTTCGGAATCGGTCCTTAGTGAGCGGTTCTTAATTTTAGAGTAGAAACTGTCCATCTGAACCATGCTCACCCTTATAACTGAATACTGTACATAGAAACTTGCTATTGAATAATAAAGGAGGAGGAAATAGTAACCAATTGAATAATGGGTTCTCTCTGTTTTTATTTGTGGACTGTGGGAGGTTTGACAAAGAATGAATGTCACTGTCGCAACAGGTTGGACTTGGATATAAAATCTAACTGACGATAATGATTTTCATATTTTTTTGGGGTGGTAGAAATGATATGCTTTGGATTCAAGAAAGGTATAATTGGAATTTAGATCTAAGAAGCGTAATAATGAGTGGAAAGACTATGCACAGCTGGCAGGGAACCATCATCAAGGACAACTAAAGCTTGGCAACGTCAGACAGAGGGAGAGTGGTCCTGTCAGGACGTCTCTCTCTCTCTCTCTCTCGCATCTTCTTGAAATGGGAGGTGGCTCAGTTCAGCCAGTCCTCCCAGATTTTTCTTTTAAGCCAATTAGCATTTGCTTTTCCTTTTTCTCATCATGCATGCTCTGCTCCCAAAACGACAATTTTTAAGCCAGTCATCACGAATTCAAATTGTGACATCCACGACAGGTTCAGTTTGATTTGATCTAGCTTTTCACTTTAGCGGCGAATCTCCTCAGATGCCTACCACTTGCTATAAATTTTTGTTATTCTCAGCAGGTGCAACGTGTTTACTGTCCTTAATGGAATCAATCGATTTTACAACTCTGAAAGAGGTGAACAAAGGGGAGTGTGGCAGAATGATTTTTCATGAAGCTGACCAATCAAAATGAAGCCGTTTCTAACTTCTGGCCATCCATCTTTTCAATGTTACTGTAAACACTTACGCCATTTGTCTGTCATGTCATCGCACTAGAACGAGTTTCTTTCTTGGATGAATTAAGCCATACCAACATACGTGGACAATCAGCTCGAGGATTCCAGTACGAATTTCCTTCTGAAACAATAGTGCAGTGATTCATACAACTGCAACAGGTACAATCTCTCTCTCTCTCTCTCTCTCTCTCTCTCCACAAACTAAAGGTATTATCTGCCTTTTGGATTTGGAAGCACTCGGATGACCCACCAGTTGAAAAGTTGAAGCCACTATCTACAACACTGATTATCTGATGGCCCAGCGCGAAAAAAGCACAAAGAATTAAAATGAGATCGAGAGTTCAGAGACCCACACTTCATGTGGGGTTGAATTTGTCCTCCCATTTTTCTCATGAAGGGCCAAGGCCATGCATACACAGCGCGTGCCTTTCTGCTCTTGTACTGAACAGGTCAATAACCTCCTTAGAAGTACGAGCCAGACAACAGCCCCCACACCACCCGGTGCCGGCACTGCCCCCCCAAGTACTTGGATTCGAGTCAACGTCTTTCGGAAACGTAATATGCATACGGCATATAACATCCTTTAAATTGCATTTTGCTACAGGTTGTCACATTCATAAAAAAAGCCATTGTATACCAGCAAGTGCATAAAATCAGGGGCAAACACAGAGAAAAAGACCTTGAATTCAAGCACAATACAAACGGAATTAGAATGATGTACAGAGCAACTAGTAAGTACAGCAGTAGAAATAAATCTCCTCATCCGATGTTATATCTATAAATTCCATTTTAATCGACCCTTGAACTTCTAAGCTCTACAAATAATACACGACATACAGCGTGTCTACAAGTAAGGTAGAGGTAGAAATCTCAGCACATTCATCACATCTTCAAGTTCTAAATGAATCACACATTAAACTTCAAACAACTACCTCCCAGAAATCATGAAGCAAAAATGGTAAAATGAACAAGCACATTGCAAGACTTCTTTGAGCTGAACTCCCAGTAGTCTGAATACTCGCAGGTACAACTTGATGGCATCACGGTATCACTTGGGCATTCTGAAATGCTCATTATGCAAAATCAGTAATCAGCTGATTTTGGAACTTTCATACCAAACCCATGCTTCACTTTCTCGACTCTGTTAAAAAATGAGGAAATCAAACAAGCAATAAGTTTGACAAGTTATCTACCTTCATTATCAGGAATATGGAAGTTTCAACACAGAACAGTGCACATGATAATTTAGATGTGAACTTTCATTTCTGTTATGTCATTCCGCTATAGAACTTGCTATAATAGAGATTTTTAGTAGAAACGACAAGTAGAAGGCAAAGAAATAAATGTGCCCTGGCTATATGAATATAACAAGAAAGGAGAGAAAAGAGGAGTAATTATTGCTATCAAGTTTGTTCATGGCTTTAAATATCATGTTAACCACAATTTCATAGGTAAATCACCATAATTTCTTTCAGACACTGTATGTGGTAGGCAGTCCCAAATATCATCTACGGCCAAATTCAGACAAGCAATTCATTAGCCTCAAATGTGATTAAATAAATTAGACCGTGAAAATCACCAACTACTAGCACTCACGTTGGAGCAAGTTTACCGAGGCAATCCAGCTCTTCACCGGTTTCCTCGTCCAAGACTCGTCCGGAGATCTCGATGATGTATGACCTATCTCTACCAGTCGGAAGTCCTCTGGAAGCAAGTAAAGCCAAATCCTTTTCATGAAGTTCTCGACCATTAACAAAGATGCTTGTATTTCCTCCCGCACAATTCTCGGGCATAGGATAGTTAAATTCTTCAATGAATGGCTGCAGGGGAGAGAAGAGAGAGAGGGACATTCTTTAAAACATAACCAGAAATAAGCCATTCGAAAGGGAAAATATGCATAAACATTGGCTTCATATTGAGCATTTAGTCAGATAAGTTTGTATTTGCTGCCTCACCGGAATTATGCCAAGACAAGATCCACCAACGACCCCCCAAAAACCAGCTCGATAATCGTACCTGGATTAAGTAAATTAAGGACAAAATTGTGAGGAAAATGTATATGGCTAGCAAATGTGCACAATAGATAATTCCACACACAACAAAAATCCATCAAGAGGAGAACAAGTTTGAAAGAAATATTCGGTCTGGTCAAATCAAGTATCCCTAGTCAAACTAATAGTTAATCTAAGCTCTAAGTGGGAGCCAGATTCATACATAAAACACTTTGCACTTCAACCTTAGGAAAAGCATGCACAACAACTCGATAGGCCAAAAGTCTATAGGTTCTCTTAAGTGAAGGGATGGAACTAGGAATATTAGTAAAACCCTATTGAAAATATGACAGAGAAAAGATCTACCAAAAGAACAAGAAACCAAGGCTACTTCTGGAGATTGGATAATCACCAGAAATTTCCAGGCTGTATTGGTCCGGCAAGCTTCTCAGCTTTCCTTATCAAACGATCTGATATGGGATGCCCATTTATTGAGACTTTTGCTTTGCCATGCTCGTCACTTTGATTGGACCTTGAAAGATCCTTGAAGCTCTTCTTGATAATGTTCATGAAAAATGATTCGTTCCCCTTGTTACTTCTCGGTTGATCATGTTCTCTGCCTGCATCTCCAGATTCTTGTGATACCCCAGTATCGGAGCACTCATTGAACGATACTTCCATCTCAGTTGCAAGTGAAGCCTCTTGTAGAGAATTCTGCCGCAACATAGCCTTATTTGGTAAGACCTTTTCATGATCCGATCGGCTACTGCGATTCCCCTTACCAAACCGGTTAACTGCATGATTATGGGAAGAGTGATCAAAATGTTTTTGTAGAGGTGAACCGGGAGGTGGTGGAGACCGAGTAGAATTTGTTGGCTGCTGTGACGAGTCTCTCAATCCAATCAAACCGTCAGGGCTATGCTCATCATCCGAGTTACTAGGGGAGGTAGAATGCAGACCTTCCATCTCTTGAGAGTTACTCAGGCTTAAGTTGTGGCACGCTGTCAATGGAGCTTGCTTTCTGTCCAATGAAAGAAACTCATAACCAGAATTATCGAAATCCTCAGAAGAGAAATTGGTGCTGTCTCCATTGACATAGCCACGGGAATGCACATAATCTTCTTTCAGTGCCTCATAAGAGCTGTCTTCATAATCGGCATTAGCTTCTTTTGCTCCTGTGTGAGCAGAGAAAACAAGTCTCTTGTTTAAAACCGTATATGAAATCATTGTAGAACAGGCTCCGCATCGAACTTTTTGCCGCTTCTTTGTCATGAGCAGAACTTTCTTGGGAAGTTGCAGCAATTCAAAGCAATTGTGACAAGCTACAAATGGGGCAGCACCAGCAATGGGATGCAATCTACGACCACTACCAGCTAAAACAACCCTTGGAGGTTGGCGTTGTACAAAGCCACCCATTTCATAATTCAAGTCAATTGGCTGTCTAACATGGGACTGTGGCTTGTGAGAAATAAATGGAGGGACAGCTGACCTAGGATTGAGCGAATGACAACCCAGTGAACCTGGATCCTCATGATGATACAAACCATTATGTTGTGGGACATCAGAGAACTTCTTATTGTAGAATGCAGTGGGTGGGACTGCTGTAGAAACCTCCCGATGGTTGTCACAGCAATGGTGGCAACGGCAAGCAGACTGATGAAGACCTGAATTTTTGTACGGTCCAAAAGGATCCGAAGTAGCATCAGCATACTCTCTTGCATAGAACATGTGAGGAGGCGGTCGATGGTATTCACCTGGAGCTGTCCCGTGTACATGAGAAGCATAAGTATCTTTGTACCCAGGGAAATGATTGGGTTTCTGCACTGAGCTGTAAAATCTGTGCATAACATCGTGCTGGTTGGTGTAAGAGAAGGGGTTTTGCTGCTGCCTTGTATAAGGGAGCCCCGCAGAATGTCTATAAGGATCAAAGGACCCAAATGGGTTTCTATTCAAATCTGAAGAGCCAATGGGAAAGCATGCATTTGGACCAGCATAAGCATCTGGAGCAACCGTCCCTCTATTTAGAGGAAAACTATCCTTGGCTTTGTCAACCACATCACAGGACCGAGCAAGTTGATCCTTAAGTTCATCCAATTTTCTAAGGAGTTCAGCTCGATCGCTTTCAAGGTAATGAACTCTGTTATCTTCATGAAGATCATTGTGTTTCCTTAATGGTGCTTCATGACTGAAATGAGAATCTAACTGGTAATTTGAAGGACCCTCGTCAGGATACCTAGAAGTCGATAACCTTACACCATGGAAATCACTGTGCATGCTTTTCGGGAATTCATCCTTGCCACCCATCTCCCTAGTTTGCCAATCGACCATTTTTCCTGATCTTTGAGGCCCAATTGTGGAGCCATTTTGGGGTCTGTCTTCTCCATTACCTTCACAAAGCCCATTACCAGCGTCGTTCTGATCAAGTCCACTCTCAACAAGCCAGTTTGGAGTCGCGTCTTTGGAATTGCAACTAGTAAATTCACTGCCTACCATACCATTTCCCTCCAAACCCCTATGATCAAAGCTCAAAGATCCCACATTGGATTTGACATCCGAAGCAGAAGAGCTGCACAAGTTGGCTGTTGCTTTTTCTGAGAGATTCTCGGGTTTTTCACAAATTCCTCCAATCCTTTCATCGTCGGACTTCTCGGATAAGCAATCAGATCCCTGGACTTTAGGTTTTGCTGCATGTCGAGAAAAGAAAGAGTTCAGCTCGAAGATCAACATTTCTTTTATGTGTGTAAACATAGTGAACTTACCCTCCTTATAGTTTCCACACACATCGAGTTCCAAGTCTTCTGAATGCAGCAGAAATGACAAGTACCAGGGTTTTGAGTTCGATCAGGTACTTCTAATGTCCTCTAAACCTCCCTAGTCTCCTACAAATTGGCTTTGTTTATTATTTTGAGTGAAAAATGTATGTTTTTTCTTCTCTCGTTCTCCGCCCTTTCCCAGTCGAATCAATCACAGGAAGCCCTCTATCAGACCGTGAGCAAAAATCCTGACGAACGAGCATAGGCAAAGCCATCATTTTGAAATCGAGACACGTATCGAAGTTTGCAAAGAAAGAATTGATAATCCCCGAACTACGAATCATCATGCTGCGTCACAACATCAAAGTTCCGACCAACGCATCTAACGCAATGCCTCGACTATTTTAGCAAATCGTGAACCCTTCATCTCCATAGTACTGCCCACAATGTTCCCATTAACCAAGCAAGACTCAAATTGACTCGGCAAGCGCGAAACAAAAAGAAGAAAAAAAAAAGGAACTTTACCCCGAAGAACAGCTCCGCAACCACCGCACTGATAAACAGAGTAATCGGCGAGCTCCGGCAACAGATTCTCGCACTTGGGACACCGAACCAGCCGAACTTTCTCCGCGTTCTCCATTCGAAGGAAAACCTCTCTGAGAACCAGAGCGACAAGTCTAAGCAGAAAAACAAAAAGCTCCTTCTTTTATTGTAAGGGAGAAAACCAGGGGGGAGAGAAGGTCATTGAACTGGATTCCTGAGGCCTCTGGGTGGTTTCTAATGTGAAGCGAAAGGGACAGGCGGGTCCGCGAACGGTCGAGACTAGCAAAGTCTTCGACTTTTTAAAGAAAATGTCCACCCTACAGATTTTTCAGCAAGCAACGACGACCCAGAGAGAGAGGAGGGACGACACTGAGGACATGGGTGGAGAAATATTTCTTCAGAAATCTACGCACGAACCTCGAACTCGTGGGGTTCTGCAGAGAAGATCGAAGCTTGGTGGTGGCTCTGATTTTAGAGAGGGAGAGTTGGAAGGGATCATCTTCCAAAGACCATTGCCGTTGCCGCGGAAAGTTAATGCCGAAAGGAAATGCAAGGGAGGAATGAAAGAGAGAGGGAAGGGGAGGATAGGAGACGACGTCGTGTGGAGGGTGGGACAGCGTCGTCGAGCCAATGATGCTCCTCGGAGTCGGGGAATGACTAGGATTCGAACATCAGGAGGACAAATGTGCGAGGACAAGAATTATGTGCTATGCCCACCCCTGTTGCTGTTTGCTTGTTCAGCACTTGATCTCGTGATGTTAATGATCAGTCAAAATCTCATTATTCTATCGATACCACAAAAGGACGTTGGACCTGTCTTAGTGTCTTGCACCCATAATCCGAATAGTTTTCTTTTCCGAGCTAATCCACTCGGAAATCTTCATTTCATAAATTGTTATAGTAACGAGTGGAGAACTTCCCTCCATTTATCGAACTAAAGAATCAATGCGTGGTCCCGAACTCGATGAGTTAAACCAATGTGTGCTTTGATCTACGAGCGGGCTCTTTCCAAACGAAGGAGGAGGCGGGTCTGGTGCGATTAAACTCCTAAAATGGATGATTAGCAATGATAAGTAAGGGGGTGACTGCTTTTCTATCACCTGACGGAGAGATTCCAGGGGTTGATGGGAGGAACTGGCGCTTTTGCTTTTTCTTCCAATTTCTTTCCTTATTTATTATAAGCTTTCAGCTTTATTCGCTCTTTTATTTTATACATGGAGAAACGAAAAGAGGGGAAAAGTGAGGAAATGACAGGGGGAGAGAGAAAAGCACTGTTTTGGACTCTCCTGAAAAGAAGTGAAAGAGCCAAAGTGGGAAAGCGAGAGACAGAGCAAGAGCAGACAGAGGCGCGTAAAATTACAAGTCTGGCGATTTCCTGAGAATTTGACCGGTGTTGCCATCTGCCTAAGATATGCCGGGGCCCACCTGCACACCTTGTTGACTTTAGAGGTTCGGACAGCGGTGCATTTTCTCAGGATGATGTCCAGGCTGGCAATGTCTCATTGGAGCCCAGAACCTACCGAAAGAGGAGAGAAAAGGGTTGGGAGGAGTTCACGGAAGTAAGTTGGTGGTTGAGCTGAAGGAGGGTGTGTGAGCTTTTGTCTTTATGAGAGGGGGGGAGTTGAGTGAGTCATTTATGCAGAATTACAAGGCTTTGCCTTTTGTGCTTGGACCCTTTCTTTCTCAGACACGGCGGCCCACTTCTTCATACAGAACTTGAACAGCCTCTTTCGGAGGACCTTCTCCGCCTTTCCTTTCTTTCTCTTTGATCTTGGCTTTTTCTTTTGTGAGAATGGTTCCTGATTAGGGTGCTTAGCAGCTGATTAAACATGTACTGTTGTGTGATAGTGATGGCTCTCCTTGACGAGCAGAGCATACCGAATGTGAAAAGCTACCGCGAGAATATAATTTCTTCTAAGGCTCCGTTCGTTTGGCGGAAAATATTCTTCCGGAAAATATTTTCCGGGTTTTCCGGTGTTCGGGGGGCGGAAAACGTTTTCCGTGGAAAAATATTTTCCTTCCCCCCTTCACAAAATAGCCTAAGTCTATGGAAAATGATTTTCGCTTCTTCAAAAGCGGAAATCATTTTCCGGAGCTTCTTCTTCTTCTTTTTCACTAAGGTCGCCGGCCACCGCCGCCGCCGCCGCGCCCGCCGCCGCCGCCGCGCCGGCGCCCGCCGCCGCCGCCGCCGCCGCGCCGGCCGCCGCCGCCGCCGGTCGCCGCCGCCGCCGCCGCCGGTCGCCCGCCGCCGCCCGGTCTCCGCCCGCCGCTGCGCCGCCGCCGCCGTCGCCCGCGCGCCCGTCGCCGCCGCCCGGTCGCCGCCGCCGCCGGCCGCCGCCGGCCGCCGCCGCCGTCGCCGGCCGCCGCCGCCGCCGCCGCCGCGCGCCGGCCGAAAATATTTTCCGAAATTTTTTCATATTGGTCGCCGAACACCGGAAAATTATGTTCCGGGAAAACATTTTCCAGGAAAATGACTTCCGGGAAAATATTTTCCAAAAGGAAAATATTTTCCGCCAAACGAACGGAGCCTAAATGTTCGAATTTTCCTTTTAGGAAGATCTATTTTTTACTGAACCGACAAAGATGTGTTGGATTTAAGTTAGGAAGCTGTCCGTTAGGAAATGGGTGGTCCTTTGATGGGATTTGACGAATGAGGAACCATGAAGGATAAGCATTCTTTTAAGGAATCTTTGGAGGAGGTTAGGAGGTCTCTGCCTCTTTCATGCCATGCACGTTAGGATCAATCAATAAACAACCCAATATCCAATAAACAGGCAAACCACCCCGCTATTTTTGTTGCTCCACGAACTCATGACAGGCTGTTCCAAAATTTGAGACCAAAGTCAGAGTCGATTCGCCGTCGACTCGAATGATCAACTAACACACACCAGCCACACAGCATAAAGAAAGAGGGTTTGCCCGTTGGAAGAGTCATCACAGTCATTACGAAGACTAGCCTCTCTGATCGCAGAGGATTATTTCTTATGCCAAGCTGTGGGGGCTGGCTTTTGATCATCATTGCAAGATGATTGGAGGTGTCAATCGCCCTGTTAAACAAATACTAAATGACATCGTCTTTTTTCTTAACCTAGTCATTAGGTAAGAAATGCTCCTAGAACAAATCCAAACAAAAGGCTCCAAATCCAACGTAGGTCATTACACAAATATCCATGCAAAATAAAGCCCTCGTCTTTATCCCTCTCATGTCTCTGTCGTTTGCATTGTTCATTACCCCAATTTCTGCTTTACCTTTCTCCCACAACTTGCCAACGTTTAATCAGATTACTTTATTTCAAAAGATGGATAAGCTCAAGGTTGAATGCCAGCACTTTTACGTTATCTGCAAGTCCAGGCATGTTTGTTGTCCACATTTGTCTCGTCCTCTTCTGTTATTTCACAGGTTCAGCAGCCAAATCTCAAGTATATTTGACCAGGTCCAATTAAGCAAACTATGTTTTCTGCATCATGAGCCGAATATCTCTGCCTAAGAAACAAGTAAACGGCTGAAATCACAAACTTTAAAACAACCTGATTTATCAATAATTCCCAATCAAAAAGCTGTACTGAAGTAACTGTTGGCGACTTCGTCACACAATATCTGCAAGACCATGCTGTTGCTAGGCCCTATACATCTCGGGGTTTTGAATTGGCTAACAGCGGCTCCTAATCCTATGTAATAGTCTAGGATCTTCTGGAACGTACCTCTCCGGACAACTCGGAGTTCAAGGGCCCCTATCGCGCCCACTTTGCGCGCGCCAACATACCCTGCATCGATAAACGAGCGGTCCAAACAGTTGCAGCATTCTCTCAAGATCTCATCGCTGGCTTGACCATTCATCTCCCAGAATATCACGTAGTGACCTGGGTCCGTCGAGAAATCCACGTGGCTGGTGAAATCTATGACTTCGAGCGTTTCTTTTACCAGTAACTTGGCTGCTGCTTCGACGGATAACTGCAAGTCTTTCTCAGTGTTCTTGTCAATGTTGACAGTAAGCAAGAGATTTCTTCGGCAGATAAATTGGAGTTCAGGGGTGGAGTTGTGAAATCCCACGACCTTCACCACGTCTCCTAGCCTGTATCGATACAGCCCTGCAAAATTTAAAGTCAGAAAGTTACCATTCAAGGGAATAAAAGGAACAGAGATGATAAAAACAATAAATGGGAAAGAGAACTCATATAGATTGACATCGCATGTATCGATGCGTAACTCTCCTAACAAAAAGCAAATTTATTCCTAGAGTAGGCCTTGTAAGTACAAATAGACACCGAATTACAGCAGTGTAGATGGTATAATTAACAAAGTTGCATCAAATAGTTTTCCAAACTAAACATGGAACAAACATAATAATGACATTACATTATAAATCCCCTGAATCTCAAAGAGAAAAAGGCAAAATGGTAAGAGAGAGCCTTATTTATTTGAAGATACTAAAATGTGGAAAATCTTAATCACAATAGCAGGAAGGGAGACTGACACATTGTGCAAGGAGGACAAGTATGACAAGGTTGCCATATGCAGGAGCTTAAGAAAGGTTAATTAACATAAAATAAAGTCAAAAAGGTCAACAATGAGATTCTAAAACTGGCCACAAGATACCGGCATTTCCAGTAGGCAACAAATTAAGAGAATAAAATTATAAGAAATCCAATTTGGAGGATGTGGATTTATCCTGGTCCGGAAAATTTATTCTATCTAAAGAAACAACGACCTTTTTTATTCTATATATACTCGTCTGAACTTATCTCTATAATAATATAAAATAAGAAAACAAGGCATTTACCTAACCCTTGTTTGTCTTCCATCAGAACTTTAATGCAGTCTTGGTGGGGACCGAAATAAATCTATTAAAGCAAGAAAACAACCAAGAAATTCTTCTGGCTCATTTCTTAAAGAAGCAGTCGTGTTTTGATTGTTTTTTCAATCAATTCTTAGAACTTTCCTTCTACAGAAGCAATTAGTGATCTTGTACTGTGGTAGATGCACGAATAATTCTAGGGAATAACCTTCCAGTGAAATTCTGCTCTACTTTCTCTGAAAAAAGAGTGGCCACTAACCTAACCAGGAAGTGGTGGTGGAATAAATTTCTGCGTTTCATGTTTCCTTGCTGCCCAAGCATGCAGCAAATTGAAATTTATCGCTTTCCAGTCGAACAAAATCCTAAATAAAAAGAAAAGATGTAGTGCCTCTCTCTCTCTCGGATGGAAGCTAGTGCACTGACTTTCTTCTAAGTGCTGCAAAAGTCTCGTCCTTCCTTAATGGAAGCCAGCATATACTCTTCTTTTTGCACTGGAAAAGAGTCTTCCACTCAAGTCACCACTTACAAGTGACCCAGAGAACTTATCGTCCAGGTGAACAATCATAAAGCAAAGATAATGTAAGGTTTAGGAAGTCTCCGCCCGAGGGAAACATTTCATAAAACATCCAAGTCCAACCTCAAAAGGGATTTTTTTTTTTATATCAATGAATGAAAATGGCCTGCAATAAAAACAAAACTAAGATAGATGCAGGACTCTGTTTGTGAGGGATAAAACAAGATGAGCCGGCCAAGCACAGAGATACAGGCAACCCCCAAGCCAATTAAAAGAACACCCACAAAAACCTGCTGACAGTGACAAATGAATTGGAAGAACCATTTCTCTTTTGAAATAAATTTTGGGATAAAAACAGAAGTAAAAGGATCAAGGAATCTCTGAGGTTGTGCCATGAAATACCTCAGAACACACCCAAAATACGACAGAATACACGTGGATCTTCTACAAGAACAGGCCGTCTATCTTGTAACAGATATGATGGACCGCTTAGATATGCCACCAATTTGTCTAAATGGCTTCAGATGAAGAAATAAGGCTGATCTCAAAGTTCAAATTTCAAATTCTAATTCCACTAATCAAAAGAGCTAAAGTTTAAAGATCATGTTTGTTGGTTCTGTCTTATTAACCGTAAGAACAATTGGTTTGTTTCACTCTTATTAGCACACGGGATTTAACCACCCTAAGTTGGCCACACAGATCTTCCTCCATACACGGTACACCAGAATGCTCAACAGGTTAGCATTTGTTTCCCTCTGGAAACAGAAAAAGGATTTGCTTTTTTTTTTTTAAGTTAGAAACCAGAGAAGAAATATGGCGGAACACTTTATGCATGGTCTGGGAGATGAAATTTCATCCATGTGTTGTGTGTATGTGATACTGAAAGATATGACAATGAAGAAAACTTGTGCTCATTATGAAGACACAACCTAGACATAAAATTAACAAACATACCTGCAAAATTGGTGACAATAATCTCATACTCCTCACCAACCTTGACTTCAGTCAGACCCACTGGCTTTGGATCGACACAAAGCAAAGTGGATGATTCGTTGTCTTGGCCTGAGAGTTCAGTCATCTCCCTGAGAGGGATAAATTCAAAGTAGCCAATGTTAGGAAGAACGGCAAAAGAAGCCAACTCCGGCGGCAACTTAGGATTTACGTTAGCTCCAATCCATCCTTCAGACGATCCATAATCTGCACTTAATAAAGGCAGATCCCCAGCATAGTGCCTCAGTTTCTTTACATACGGCTCCATTGACCCAGTCATAATCCCATAAATGTACTTGGCATTTGGAAAAAGCTCCTGTATTACTCCATACCAATTACTCAACCGGGAGCATTTACTGTATATGAGATCAGCCAACTCAGGGTCTGGCTTAAGCAATTTTGACATAGCCGCTCGGATGGATGGAACAGTGACTTGACTAGTTAGGTCCCCGCACCTCATATCATTGCACAGTTCTTGCCAAACTAATTCGAAGGTTCGAAATGCATGGACGATGCTATGAGCAAATGTGGAGGACACATACTGGACTTCGTTGCGGAAGATAAGCCCGCACAAGAGATGGCAATATAAGGATTGGTGGAAATCAGGACCGAAAATCACCTCATCTGGACTGCAACAAAGAGACTGCATTGCCCTCATAGTACTTTTGAACTGTGCGCTTCGAAACACATTAGTTGTGGCAGTACCAGCCACCAGGCCACCTTTGGTTTTAAACTGCTTGCTGCTATAAATGAACTGTAAAGCCTTTCCACTCCCAATAGGGTATACTCTGTGAAGGATAATCGAACTTTCAAAATAAAATTTGGCAGCGCACATAAAAAATTTAAGACAGTGATCAAGATGATGTCTAGTGTGCCAGAATTCCACAAAATCTTTGTCTAGAAATCTGGGATTATGTAGATGATAAATTGCGCCCCAAATACAGTATTTTAAATTCATGTAGATTATTCTGAGTTAAAGAATGGTGCAGATCACAAACAAAAAGGTTAGTTAATGTATATATGCAGAAACTGATTTAAAAGTAGTCATACAGCCCTGAAACTAGCAAGAAGCTCTTCTTGTATACCTGTTTCGAAAGGCAAAAGAGGTTCTGTATATTTGCATAGTTGACTCCACAAGCTCATCATTGAAGGGTACATATTTCGGCTTTCCCTGAGTGGTACCAGAACTGCAACGCCATGCAAGAATCAATTATGGCTACAGAATCCATTCATTATGGTTTCATAGTAATAGAATCATCGAAGCTCTATTACCTTAATGATATCGTGGTTATAGGTTTTCCGGTGAGGATCGGGGACGAATCACCGTCCGCAATCCTCTGGATGTAAGACTCCAATTCCTTGTGAGTAACAAGAGGAAAATGAGTCTTGAAGCTCTCGAGATCAGTTTTTCCCTTAAGCCCCGAATTCTGCAAGTACTCCGCCTCAGCATTCTCTTCCAAGATCTTCTTCAAGGTCTCTTCTTGAACCCTTTTGGCGTCTTTAGTCATAGCCTCAAATTCATCTATAACAATGTCAAAATTCGTGCCTTCCATCGTGTCCAACATCTTCAAAATCCCCCAGCTGCAACATAAGCGAAAAAAAAAAGGGAATATAAGTACCACCAATGATGAATAGAACAGTGAAAGTACTGATGTGATGTAATTCCCTTTAACGTAATCACTTACCTCAAGAGGGCCAAGTAGTACATACTCAGACGCAAAAGAAAAACCAGATTACGTAGGCATTCAACATATTGAATTTCTTCAGCAGAGAGTAAAAAATGGTGAATAATGTTGAGGTGAAACAGTGGAGGACAAAATTTTGAATCTTTATAGAAACAAACGTTTGACATCATGCATGAGCAGAGAACATCCACTGAGGGAGCTTGTGTCCAAGAAAGACCAAATAAATAAACAGCTGGCATATTGACTTTCTGGAACTTTCTCCGGCCCAGAAAAGGGAGCTTAATAAGAGCAGATTCAAAGTTCCTACTAAAACTCCAAGTTCAACTGTCACCTTCAATAAACATGAAAAGTAAAAGAAGTGTGTGCTTTGCTTCATAATTGAAAGTCCAATAGAAGACTATACTCATACAATGATCAACTTAAGAAACCATGGAATAAAGCCAAACTGACTTATTGGGTGAATCTCAAAGAAACGAAAACTAAAAAACTTCCCAGAGACTAATGAAGCATGAAAAACTTACATGCCACAAGAACCAGTTCCTCAGCCCAGGTTTGGTAAAAGCAAGAAGTGTGGTATGAATTCCAACCACTCTTTTTTTTTTTTTCCTCTTTTTGAAAGTGGTCAACTCAGTCAACCATACAGAATTTTCGCGGAAGCTGCACCTCTATGCGCTTCAATGAATTGGGGCGGTGCTGAAAAGCAAGAAAAACAGAGGTTAACAACCAGTAGAGTTGGTGAATAATCTAGACTATACAGTGATCCAAAGCCGAAAGCAAAGATTAGTTTCGAATTGACAACCCAAGCACACAAACAGAGAATGGATAAACAGAAAAGAAAGGGAAAGAATTAAGGTTAACAAGAGACACCAACACAAACACACACACACACACACACACACAGAGACAGCGGCATGCGGACGCATGCAGTACCTGTCGCCACAAAACGAAACGAACGAGCTTTAACTTGTTCTACAAGAAAAAAAGGGAACTAGCAGCAGAGATGGAAGAAGAAAATTCAAGAGCACAAGCAAATGGGCGAATGGAAAGGAACAGGGAGGGAGGGAGGGAGAGGGAGGGTACCCGGAAGGAACCAGAAATCTGAGTGGAGCCAATTGTAGACAAAACGAGGATGTTTTCATAGGGGGGAGAGAGAGCGAGAGTGAGAGAGAGAGAGAGAGGGGCCGAGTTGGGTGTGTAAATCTCGATGTAGACGAGGTGAAACAGGGGACGACAAAGCCAAGGTTGGCAATATACATCGCCGACTCCTTTGCCACCCATTTGTCTTCATCTGCATTATTTACTCGAGGGAGAGAGAGAGAGAGAGAGAGAGAGATCGTGTTGCAATCGTCCGTTTGTTTGGTCTCCATTTGTCGCATTTGTTTGTTTGTTGCCATGTTGGTCTCCATGTCAAGCGGGGAAGAGAGAGTGAGAGAGTGAGAGATTCGTTCGGCTGGCACCATACGAAAGCGGAAAATCAGGCAACAACTGATTCTCTGCATTTCTTTACCCAATTTGAACATTACCTCAATCAGAGTTGGCTAATTTATATTTATATATTGCCTATCTGTTTCATTTTTTTATAGTTAATTCTTTTTTTAATTGATGAGTCTTGGTATTTGTAGCATTATTCATTTACTTTAATATAAGAGAGAGAATTAACAAAACATTTATACTTACGTGTCTATTGAAACTGCTCCTAAGATCGCAATATCTTTTTGAATGCGAGCCTGTACAGATCATGGGCTTTAGTACATGGTGAAACAAGAACGAAGATGAGCGAATGTAGGTGGTTATCCTGTTGACACACAACCCCCGAGATCATGCATGATCTAAGCACCAAACAAGCAACGCCCTTATTCAAAGAGGGGATACTTGTAAATCACGGATCAAAGATATGATATGAACCCTCATACTTATAAAAATTTTCTCGATTTTCGTATCTTCTGTTATTTCGATAGACTATCAAACTCTTATCATCCGCCAAAATATTAAAGTGGTTAGAGAAATACGTGTCACTTACCCATTAGTTCAAAATATCATAATCAATCAAAAGATTTTGCTCCACTTATCCACTGTTTCCAAAAAAGCATATATGCGTTTGATCGCCCCCTGATTTGGATTGAGATAGGATAAGATAAGGTGGAATTAGAAATCTTTCGAATATCCTCCGATTTGAAAAATATATATTTTTCCCATGTTTGGTTCAATCCAAGATAGGATTCAAAATTTTTGAAAATCTCACTTGCTTACGGGCGTGACACTTTCCAAATCTTGCACGGCCGAGACTTGCACGATTTTGAGCCATCACCGTTTTCGCTGAAGCTGCTCCTCCTCCTTCTCCTTTGAAATATTCTTATTGTCAACACGGAGTCTCAAATCTGAACAGAGGATGGGATCAGAGAAGCATCACGGCAAAATCATGTGACACTGTTCAGGACCAAGATATGAACGCCCAAAACTTCGTGCAATTTGGTTTTTTTTTTCTTCTTCTTTTTCAAACACTACTTTTTGGGACAATCCATTGATTTCGAGTTATTCATCAGTGACAGTCGGTTTGGTTAATAATTGGCTGGACAACGATGATGATCGGCGATGGTCGGAGGCGATGACGAATGTTCGGTGGTCGAGAGTGATAGGTTGTTGTGGCGGCAATCCTTGTCTGGAGGCCAGCGAAGCCGAACTCTATCACTCCATCGTTGGAAGGAAATTGTTATGTTTTTTTATTATTTTTTATCCAATCTGGGTATATCCCACCCCCTAGCCCAGATTTCTTATCCGGCATTTTATCCATGTATATCCGGGTTTATCTGGTCCAGAAAATCCGAATAAGATATTTGTTATTCTATCAAGACTCAAATCCGAATTATCAAATGCAGCCCATGAATTAGAGCTAGTTATATGTAAAAACAAACTTTCAAATTTTGGTGTCCACCCTGACTTGTATTACTTCATCCATTTTATTTAGTAATATCCAATTTTCTTACTCCACATGTGCATTGTGTCTAGTTAAGAGAAAGTAATAAAATTACCCAGGTTCATAACATTTAGTTGAAGTCACATAAATAAGTGGTCAATGATGTATTTGTTTATCAGAAAATGAATGATATGAAAATTATTTTCCTAAAAATGATCGCTTATATTACTTACAAAAATGAATAAAGGATGAATATAATCATCTCCAACAAATATGTCTTAGATATAAATAATTGCCCATAATTAAAATATTTATCACAAACTAATTATTTCAAACGATTATTTTTAGAAAAATATTTTTTAAATTATTTATTTTTTACGAAATAAACGGACCCTAAAAGTAAATCACAAATTTCGAAATGCCGCACATCAGCACAACCAACTCAAATGGATGCATCTGCTGCGTACAAAAGAAAATAAAATGCATATTTGAAAATTGAGACAACAAATTTTGGAATTATTTGGCCGCTCGTCAGCAGAACCAACTCAAAATTAATGTAATTGTTGCTGACAAAACATAATAAAATGCATTTTTTTTCAATGGTTTGTTTGGACCCACGAGGGGGACAGGGATAAATAAGCACGTCCATTCTCACCTTGGATAAACAAACTTAAACGTTTTGTTTTGAAGAAATTAACACGACAATTATCGTTTTTTCTACTATGCTAAGGAGGATTGCATTGAAATGAGGAGCTCAGCATATGACCTGACGTTAGTAATTTGTTTGTAAAACAGATACCACCTTTCAAAAGCCGTATCAGTTTAGAAATAACTTTCATTTTCATATATTCAATGTTTATACCCGTCGAGATTTTATTATATCCCGGAGGATTTTTGATAACGTTGTGAGGCCAAATTCTTTAAAGAGAGTACTAAAACGCTTAAAAATCTGATTCAATTCTTCTTCCCAATCGATTTTTGCCTAACACCTGATACATCAATGTAGTGAAACATCACGGGTGAGCGTGATTGGAATACATGCAAAGGTTTTTTACTTTCTTTCTTTCTTTGAGTGGATCATCCACATATATATTTCACCAATTGTATGGAACAATTATGGGAGACCCCCCTCCCCCAATCAAATCCATTTTCTCTTTTCATATGCTCAACTTTTAAACTTATTATCGTTCTTGTGGAGGGGACGACCGTACTTGTTCGATTTATCTCTCTACTCGAATGCCATGAGGCAGGCCTTGAAAAGTTAAATCCAAGCGCATGAAAAGCGATTCGATCCCATCGGAGTCTGCATTGAAATCATTGCAAATTAAGGGACGTAATCAAATAGAATGTCCTTCACTAAAATGGGTTAATAGTAGATTAGTTTAATTCCATAGGAATTAATACTTTGATTTTCTTTACTCTGTAGCATCATGTAGGTCATAACAAAGGAAAAGGCTTTCCGAAAAATCATTTTATGAAAAATATTTTCACCGTTTTTCAGGTTAAGCAGCCATATTTTCTTTAACTGTAAATAATTTTCAGCAAATCAAACACGTAAAAGTTCGGACAACTAATTCACAGAAAGCGATGTTGCTCAAACCAACATACCCTTATTATAAATAACTTTTCTCTCATTTAAACTCGTACCACTGAAAAATCTAGTCGCGCGCCAGAACGGTAGCCCATGAAAGCAAAACCATGGTGGGCAATGTCTCTCATGCATTCATATAGTTCTTTCTCACATTCAATGGAAGATTAAGGTGTGATTTCATTACTCTTTCAATGCGATCACATGAAATGATTCCCCTCTCTTCTTTGAATTTGATTGTATTGACATCATCGATTCTTAGAGATTTAGAATCCAGAACTCAATGTGAGGGTGCAATTATTCACTCATCCTGATCGTGCAGAGTGGTTGGAGCCTAGTCTACAATGTGGATAACCTTGAAATTAGGTCAATTCAACTTTGCCCATGAAGATCCAGAGAATCTTTGCTAATACCACGATGGAAAATTGCGATAACGACGGGATGGACGATAATGTGTTTATCCCTTTTGTCATTTCCGGAGCTTTCCTTCATTTTCATTTGAGAATGACAAGGGCTAGAGGCAATATAGCCTTATCTGTGATCCCACCTGTTCTCTCTCTCTCTCTCTCTCTCTCTCTCTCTCTCTCTCTCCCTTTATGTTTGTAGCTTTTCTGTGTATGTGCTTGCTGGAATTGGGGGGCAGCATCTAAATCCAGCATGAAGATCTGCCATTACCAAGAATCTGTGGTGCTATTTGGAGAAGTTGGGAGCTTTTTCTGGGTGTTGCATCTTTTGTAATGGAGGCAATCCACAGCCATGTTTGGTGCCTAGATAATTTTTTTTTTAAACTCGAGGCCCCTTGTGACCAATTTATTTCGTTGTCATCACGCATGTCTAATATATCTCTATCTTTTTTGTCTCTTCTTCTTGTCGCTTTTTGAATAATGTAGGACATATCTGTTTTAAAAAGGTTATGCTCTACTCCATTCGTGACAGGCCAATCTCATGGACATCATCAACGTTTATTTTGAGTAAATAATTGCATGTGGTTGATATCCATATTTATATCTCACCAATCACAAGATCAGTAAGTAGTCCGGAAAAAAAGTCGCCGGTCGTGTTTTTGACCGTCGGATCTTTGACACCTGCCATCACTTATAAATTTACTAACAAGGAAAAGAAGGTATAATGACAACACACACAAACCTACAATTGAGTGGTCACCCCCCTCCCCATCCCCATCCCCATCCCCAGCCCAAACCACATGGCAATGTAGGTTTCTAGGAAAACATGCGCATGTTTTTGTGCACCACATGCCTACGAGGTTTTATACCCCCAACAAAAGCACTTGTTTTTTCATGCTCTTAAAATTTAAAACCTAAAAAATCTCTATGACCTTAGGCTCTCCCATCAAAAACTTTAAATATTTCATCGCTGACCCTAATATGACAAGTCGAGATGCATATTTCACACTCTTAAATAGCGTAATATTACTAACGACTGCTCCTCATTCCAAAGTAACAGTAAACATATGTACATCGATGGTATGTGTCCACATGTTTCATGATATGAACATTACATGAAGTACTTTCTTTCTCACATGATAGTATGATAGAAGTAGTCTGGTCTTCATAAATTACAAGATATCTAGAGGTTGTTGGTCCAACCTAGCAGGAACAAACCCTATGAAAGGATGAGCTTTCCATCCAAATCCTCGCATGGTACCTTTTGGCCCACAAAATATTCCTGGGATTGAACGCTTCACGAAACATAAATGGACAAAGTGAGCTACTATTGTCTATATCTACGAAAACAAAATGCTACCTACTCTCTCTACTGGCCTAAAAAGAAGGTACTATAGTCCAACACTTATTTTATGCAAGTCCCGAAATTGTCTTTGCTCGTCCCAGGCCCCAATATCCCTTATTCTTTGACTGCATAATTAACCATCTTTTCTAATGTCCATTGCCAGATTGCGAATAAACTATTTATGTTATATTCAGACATCGCATCCTAGGGACTTGTTACCCATATACCATTTCAAGTAAACATATTTTAGACATCCTAAGCAAGACATTAAAAGGCTTCATCTTGGTTCTCGTCCGGATCTCGGGATCACCAAAATGCAAAACTTCTAGAGAGTATTTCATCTCCTTGGGGAAAACAAAAATACAAGAGGAATTGGAGGTACGAGACATGCGGGCACTGATACAACATTCCTAGAGCCTGCCCCATAGGATAGGGACAAATTGCGGAGGCCCTAGTAGGAGCAAAACCTTCATTTTAAATCAACATATGTATTTCTGCTTTAGAAAAAAGCTTTCACCAAATGGGAATGAGCCTCAGACTGTTGTCATTGTGGCACTCGTATTTCACCTTGCAAATGGAGGAAATTTTTTTTGAGAAACTGGAGAATTTTATATATACTTTGAAGGAACTTTTAGCTGCCATCTTTGGAGCATAGACGAGACCAATCAATCTTCGATCAGGAGCATTGACAATCACTTGAAAGTTTCTTCCCAAATCTTTTATCTTTTGTTGCTGTCAAAACCACTTAGAAGATGAGTGATAGGTGGTCATCTGCTTTTTCTGCGATAAACCCTAATACGTGTGTGCATTACGTGCAGCTCACTCTTACTTGAGTCGGATTAAAACATTGAGGCCACTCAGGACATCAAAAAGGAAAAAGCGTGAAACTATTTAATTGGATTATCTGCTAGGAGAAAACGTTCTTTACACGTAAAAAAAAACGCAAGATTTCGTATTCTAATGCACGCGATAGTTATTTTATGTGAAAATCTTATGCATGCAGCCAACCATTGATTACATTGCATATGTATAATGCACGATAGTTTGTCTAGACTAGGATATGATTATCACAACAAATTAAAAAATAAAAAGAAATAATTAGGTTGAGTGATTGTGTGGGAAGAAACAGCAGCAAACACCAAAAGAATGACTGGTTTCCATCAACAAAGTGGGTGGTGGTACGAAAGTGGACTCTCTTTCCCAAAGCATTATACGGAGTTCGTGCCACTTGAATCACAACATTCCGATGACTCACTTTAGATGATGGGAGTCTACTTCATTTTGGATTGGATGAACAAGTGGACCTAGCATTTCAGCTACTTAAGAAAGAATAATAATACTTAAGAAAGAATGATAATAACAATAATTAAGGGAAAGAACCTCATTCTTTAATTGTTAACTAGAATTAGACAATCAAAGAAGCGAAATTTTCCTCGAAGAAAGTACCAAACAAATCTTAAACCTATATTATGGGTGCAAATTCAATCTTAAACCTTTCAACTTGGCCAATTTAATCATAAACATTTTCACATTTTACCAATCGAGTTTATCTGGTCAATTTTGGCCGGAAATCGCTGACGTGGACACTAGCCATCTTATGTGGCACGGCTGTTGCTGACGTTGACAATTTTTACAATTTTTTTGAAAAAAATGAATTTTTAATTATTATTCTTTCTTCTTTTTACCTCTATCTTAGGGGTGATCGATTTCCGGTCCAGTCCGGTTCCGGTCCAATAGAACCGGTCACTTATTTAACATGAAGATGAAATTAGAAAAGAAAAAGGGCGAGAGATTTCGGCTTTTCTCCAACAAAAAGAAAGAAATCCACCAATCAATAGAGAAATCTTCCATGATTTTTTATGGCAAATTTTGGCCAGCATGATCAAAGGAATTAATTCCTCCAGATTAAGTAAAAAGGGGCAACAAATGTGGCAGTGATCAAAGAAGGTTGCAAAGGAGATTGTCTCCATTTTATTTTGGCAACAAATTGACAAGGGAATCTGGTCGTGAGGGAAAGAGCATACAGAGATGGATATTCTCTTTGAAAGATAATGGGAAAGGTCAATCAACAGGGGAAGAATAAAAGGAAAAAATGAATAAAAAGAAAGAGGGCGAGAGATTTTAGCACTGAAGAGAGTGAAGCAAATCGGTGATACCATTCAAGCTGCTCTCTTCCCTTAGTTTTTTGAAGAAATATATATAGAGAGTCAGTTCGGTCCGGTTCCCCCTTGGAATCGGGAACCGGCTTGGAACTTGGAACCGGATTGGCTAGATATTGATTCCACTTTTAGGAATCGAAAATCGGATCGGCACTCCTAGAAATCAGAGCAAACCGGCAGATTCCCGGTTGGTCTGTCTTGCTCACCCCTACTTTATTTGTTGTAGAGAGTCGCGGCCTTCACCATCGACCGGCAGGGCTATGAAGGCCCTCGCTCGCGATTAACAATGCCGCGATGACCAGCCTAGGGCCACCTTGCCCGTAACTAGTGAGGCTGTGATGGCCTTGTCAGTCGTGGGCAAGGTCAAGGGCCGTGACCCTTTTCAACTCTCAACGAGGGCTTGTTGGCCCTCACCTAGTCGGCGGCCAAATGAAAGGAAAAAAATAATTTAAAATTTTAAAAGAAAAAGAAAAGAAAAAACAAAAAAATTCAAAATATTATTTAAAAATGTCAACGTTAACGTCGGCTGTACCACATTGGATGGCCGAGCGTCCACGTCAGTGATTTTCGGCCAAAATTAGCTTAATTGACTCAATTGGCAAAATGTGAAAAAGTTTAGGACTAAATCGACACAAATGAAATAGGTTTAGGACTGGCCACCATACAATATATTTATGACTAAATTGATACAATTAAAAAATGTTTATGACTGAATTGGCCATCGTACAATAAGTTTATGACTTTTTGATTAATTTTCCCTATATTATCTCATTAAACGATGGTTGTTGCTTTCACTTGGATCTTGAGCTATGATTAACTTTTGGACCCAAGTTATCATTTGCTAATAAGCACTATCAAGCGAAGGAGAATGATTTCTCCAATAGGAAAGGACAAGCGAGAGAAAAGTATGCAATAAAAGATCGATTTCACATTTCCCGGCATTTTTCACCATGCGATTTATTTTCAATAAGCTTAACTTCCAGTCAAAAGAAAAATAAGTAAATCTAGATCTGGACCATAAACGATCCGCACCGTGAGTGCAAAGGTCAAATTAGCGGCTTTTTTGTTCGATAAAGCACAAATCACGTTGATTTGATCTTTGGTCGAGGTGATAGGAGCTGAATTAGTAAAACCCCACTTCTCTCTCCATTTATTTTGGAAAGTTGACATAGCACTTTTTCCCAGTCTTTATCCATTTTTTTTTTTGGTCATACCAGTCTTTATAAATCAAGTCATTTTCACTAAGTAAGTTCTAACCTATAAACAGCTAGTAAAACTGCAGAGAGCAATTAAGTTGTAGATTTTATATAATAGTTTTTTTTTATATAATAGTTAATACTACGAAAAACCTCAAACTGATACGCATATAATAAATTTACCCCAAATTAATACATCTGTGATAAATTTATCCTCCGTTAGTTTTCGTTAAATTTTACAGTCAAATTGCTGAGTTAGATGACACATGACAGTTGACGTGTGTACCATTTTGTGGTTTTACCCTCCGTTTATCACATGTATACTAGTTTGTGATTTTTCGTGGTATTAATCAAATTTAACGGAAACTATCAAAGGGTAAATTTATCACAAATGTACCAGTTTGGGGTTATTATAGTCAAAAAATTAGTTTGGGGTAAATTTGTCACAAGTGTAACAATTTGGGGTTTTTTGTCGTATTAACCATTTATATAATAAAATAAAAAAATCTATCCGTCGAGTATTTACGAAGCAACCAAATGAGAAAATGTCGCGATTGTTTTCGTGACATATCGATACTTAAAAGTCGAATATTTCCGCAAGAAGTATGCTTCGACAGGCGCCAGACTGGCATTGATTGTAAAACAAGACCCGTGACTTATATTTGCTCGGGTTGCCGTGCGGCGTTAATCTCGTGGTGCTTGTCGATATCGGAAGACTGGAACAGTAGCGGCGAAGACGGTGACAAAGGTCCGTTTTGAGCACGCTCATTGGAATTTTAGCATTTCTTACTGTTTCTGTCGAACAAAGGAAGGACAAATGGGATTAAGGTTTCCTCCATGCAATCATCGTTGGGACCTAAGAGATCGACCAAGTGTTTCAGCCGTTCGAATTTGAAAGCTTTCAACGCCTACAATTGTGGGTAAGATCGACCAACTGTTTGGTGGCATCATGCGTGGAATTAAGGAGAGTACAAGGTACTGCTGCATGCACGAATTAAGAAAATGCATGAACGAGGCCTCGATCCCGCGGCCATAAGATAGTGTCACATGAGACGCACAATGTATAAAGTAATGGGTGCTGAAGTCTTGATTCGTATCTCTTTTCTTTTCTTCGGAATGATGATTCTATGTTGCGTTTGATCTCTGTGTGCGTACAAGAACGAAATTATGGTAGATTGAACTTGCGTGAGGAATTCGTACATTGAAAAATCGAGTATTTCGATATTGCGATAGCTCCCGTATCATTCATATCTTGAGTAACTCAACCCCCCCAAAAGAATAATATTAGAAAAAACAAAAAAGCAAGACTAAAGTCGTGTGTAGAGTTTAGAATGACTAAGAAGCAATCCTAACCCGCACACGACACGTTCAATGATTTAAAGAATCTGAACATCCTCGACGCGCCTAATAAAATGGGTTGCGCGATGCAACACGTTAATGTGATTGCTAAACATGTCACCATGTCAAGTGTCCACATAGCACAATACGTTAACCCATTTTATGAGTTCCATGTTCGTAAATGTGTTTCTAATTTACCCATCATTTTTTTTATGTGGGTGTCGCTTTTATGTACTCCCAAGGATGAAATTTTTTTTAGAGAAAAGTATTTTAACGTGATAAAGTGTATTTAATAATTTTGTGTACAAGAAGTTACACGCTGATTTCAATATGTCCATTCGTGTCTAAGCGGATTAAGCAAGTAAACCGATGGAAGACACAATTTATGCATGTCATAACCGAAGTGACCGAGTTCATCATATGAGCCTATTCATGTCGAATCCGAGCATGCCTAACTATTTGTCAAGATGGCGAATGAGTCTTGTCGAGAATCGCCCGTGCCAACGCGATCATGTCGGTGCGGCTAAGAGAACGGAGAGGGCAATGAACGGCTATCACGTGAAAGGCAAAAGTGGATGCACTCTTCAACCTTTTCTTGTTCTCACTTTTATACCAATCTTTCCACGATGCACTTAATTTATCTCTAAGTATTTTTATGCTCGTGAGT
The DNA here is from genome assembly GCF_021117445.2 of Syzygium oleosum. Lineage (NCBI taxonomy): Eukaryota > Viridiplantae > Streptophyta > Magnoliopsida > Myrtales > Myrtaceae > Syzygium > Syzygium oleosum. Next base: position 3,114,980 of record NW_026607516.1, on the reverse strand, counting down.
TAGGGAGTCGACCTTACATGGGGGGGTCATTCAAAGGTGCTGCTTTTGGTTCTTGATTGGGGCAAGAGAACTCTCTTCCCCACCTTTTCCTTGACCATCTATACACATCAATCAATGTTAAGTAGACTTTACAGGTAGTCGGCCATTTTCTAGAAGGAGTTTGGTCTTCCACAACCCACATAGATTAACATTAAAAGAACAAAGAGCATGGTCTATGCTTGTGTTTACTTTAAGATGGGGTGGTTCGTCACTTCTAGATAGATTTAGTAAAGAGCTTCCACCTCGGACTTGGACTCGATCGATATTCTATGCTCATTTCCGCATTCGAATGCTATATCAAATACTTATTTGAACTCGGATCGAAGATATCGATTCTCATTTACCGTGTAAATAACTTGAAATGACTGCATGACCGGTAGTTGCCAATCCGGAACGTAGTTCGATCAGAGGCTATTAACGTTTACGGGGTGGGGTGGGGCAGGGTGGGGATCCAAGGCCGAGCACGTTGCCTCCACGCTCGGGTCGGCTGATCGGTCCACGATCATGTCCAAGCGTGGCGACATTCGACGGGACAAAAGAGGCAGCATCGGAGGAGCAAAATACAACATTTGCACATCTACAGCGATGCATACATAGAGCAACCCGTTCGACATGTAAAAAACGACAACGATCTTTTCCTCGCTGAAAACGCATGCACGGGAGGCATTGATCGGAATCCTTGACCTCTGCCCTTTCGATTATGTCTTTGTTCTTGTTCATTATCGAGACAAAGTCGCGATTTCATGATGACACATTCGCAAAAGTTCAAGTCTAAACCAAGCAATGTACCCGTCGACGTCGACCGTTCCTTGGAAATGACCGATTCAATGGACCCTCGAGCGGCCGAATTCTCGTGCATATACTTAGAATCCTTCCCGATTCCCATTTCCCATCACATCACCTACTCTCTTTTTTTCCAGTCAAATTACGGTATATCGACTTATTACGACTTAGATTAGTCTCGCAGACTGCCGCGTGTTTGATGGTCAAAGCGATCGAAAGATCAAACGCTTACGCATGCTTCGCTCGTTCTATCATCGGTTTAACTTAAAAGGGCTAATTTCGTTGGCCAGAAGTAAGGCATTTTTTTCCGCAGGTCGGGTGTGAAAATTTCTCGGTTTTTGTAGGTTGCTATAGATCTCTGACTAATGAGACACCCTACGAATCTCGTGAATCGTGATTTATGATTGGGAGTTTGGATATAATCGCGAGCAGGCTGGAAGATAAGGGTGCGCATGAATACCATTCTGTGCCCGGGAACTATTTCTGAACAGAAATGATTTTTTTTTTATTCTGTACCCGAAAACAATTTCTGAGCATTTGAAAGCGTTTGATAAACTGTCCAAAATTTCTATTCCTAGAGTAGAAAAGAATAGAAATGCGTTTGGTAACTACACAAAATTTCTGTTCTCAAATAATATTTTAATAATATTTTGAATTGTTTAATTTTTTTTTTCTTTCTACCCATTTTCTTCTTTGGCCATGGCCGGTCGCCGGTGACCGGCGGCCGGCGATCGGCCACGGCCCGTGGCCGGCGAGGGCGTCACGGCCCTCGTCGGCCGCCGGCGGAGGCGAGGGTCCCCCTTGCCGGCGAGGGTCCCCTCGCCGTCCACGACCCACGGCGAGGCTCGGCCTCGCCCGATCTGGGAGAGGCCGACCTCGCCGTGACCGACTGCGAGCCGCCTCGCCCGGGCGGCGAGGGTCCGGCCCTCGCCCTCGCCGGCAGGGGGGACCCTCGCCTCCTCCAGCGAGGGCCGTGACGCCCTCGCCGGCCTTGGGTGTGGCCGGCGCCGCGACCGGCCACAACCCAAGAAGAACAACACAAAAGAAGAAAAGAAAAAGAAGAAAAAAAGCTGATTCTCAAAATTGTCGAGAAACAAGAAGCAACTTTTTTTACTTCTTGTTTCTCTTCCAAAATCGTTTCGGGCACAAATTTTTGCAAAAATGTGCCCGGGAACAAAAAGTTTACCAAACGCATTTCTGTTCCCAAACTATTTCTGGGAACAAAAAAATAGAAATTTTTACTATTTTGCACGTTATCAAACGGGCCCTAAGTTGACAATTTGACACGCTCCAAAATCGAACTAAGTCGAGCCTGTTGAGTTACTGCCGAGGCTGGGCTAGTCAAGAGACCAGATTAAAGACATGATAATGGGCCAAGGCCTAAGGCATGGATTTGGGCCTTGGCCCTTCCTTCTTTTTTTATCGATCCAATAAAAAAGAAAGAAGGAAGGGCGAAGGCCCAAATCCAAGCCTTCTTTCTTTTGATTTTTGCTCTTTTGTGGGGGGTTTGAGTGCAATTTGTTGTGGATTGCTTCGTCTTGAATATGCAATGTATGGATCTCAGCTCCATTTCAACCCTAACTTGACAAGTTATATGTTCTTTCTTTTGTGTTCATCAAACATCGAGTTGGTCATAGCTTTTTGCCCCTTAGGCATATCATGATGCGTAAGGTTTCGAATACACGGACGTCGATATTGTATGAGCGATGATCAACACTTACGCACAGACCTTAACTCGTCCGAACATCGATCAACTCCCAACAACTCTACATGCATGGTTGAAGGTAAGAACTATTTCTTTTATGGGATAATGATTCAAATAGTCCCTGAACTTTAGTTCAATATTTAATGTGGTTCTTGAACTTTTAATTTGTTCAATGTAGTCCCTGAACTTTTGGTACATATTCAATATAGTTTCTAAACTTGAATAAGTAGAAGGACTACATCAAATATTTAAATATAGTTTATGAACTTAATTGAACATGCACTAAAATTCGTGGACCACATTGGATATTGGGTTAAAATTCAAGTACCACATTGAACAAATTAAAAGTCCAGGGATCATATTACACATTGGGCAGAAGTTCAAGAACTGTTTGTGTCATTTTCTCTTCTTTTATCTACTTCAGCTTTCAACAACTCTTTTTTTTTTTTCATTAACGAAAATAGCTATTACCATTCAAAGTCTTATCGCTATCTCGTCTCATTTCAAGAACTAAGTCTTGAATGAAACAATTGAAACGGTAAGTCTCGAATCCAATTTCTACTTAATGCATACATAAAGTTAGACCATATCAAAGTAGTTCCTTGCGAATTCTGCAACGTCCATATAATGTGTGAAAAAACGAAGAAAAAAAATGAAATGAATTTGAGAATCATCAATAGTGTAGTTGGGATACAATTAATACTTCGATGAGAGCATTCCAATCTAAAGAGGGAAGGTCTAGAATCAAGAAGACAAATGGACCAAAAACACGGCATGCAATTTCGTCGGCGAGTGATCACCGTGCCTTTGTCCCGATCGAACGGCCAGCAATAGCACAAAAGGAGGAGGTGAGCTACGCCATCAGGAGCGACGTGGCCTTCTCTGAAGCCGATGGAACGGGTCGCACTCTTGGGTCAACCCATGACAAATTGTTATAAATAATAAAAATATTTTTTATTAATTAATTATTTTAAATAATACAAATGATTATTTTTAAAAATATATGTTTCATCTATTTCGCTGGAATGAACGATTTAGAGAACATTTTTACAAAAATGATCGCTTGTATCGCTTATAAAAATGAATAAATGAGAAATATTAAATCATCCAAGAAAATACTTAAACATAAATTGTTGTCGACGATAAAAATATTTTTCATCGACTAATTATTATAAATGATATAAACGATCATTTTTAAGACATGTTCTCCAAACCATTCATTTTAGGTAAAACAAACGGAGTCTAAAGTACCCATAATGTTCGCTCAATCAGGATCCAATTAGAGTTTATGGTGTGTTTGTTTCCTGGAAAACTCAAGATTTGAAAAACAATTTCTGAAAAATGATTAGTTATATCTCTTAAAAAAAGTAGTCAACATAAAATATTTTCAATTTGATAACAATTTACGCCTACTAATATTTGTGCATGACGAAGATATTCATTTATTACGTACGGTCATTTTTCGAAAAAATATTTTTCAAATTTTGAGCCTTCCATGAAATAAACGCACCCAGTAATGAGTTCATTTTTTAAACGAACATTCGAAAATATTGTTATCATAAAAACTTATCATCGGCGTAAATTTCGCAGATGATCAGGCTCGAATTGGACATATGGACAGCTCTTTAACGCGTGCTATCCATGCCTTTAATGCTAAAGAACATATTATTCCTGCGCTCTTTTTGGACAGCCCAAGTACTAAATTAGCGACGTGTCCAAACCTCGTCCTCCAACTAGCCAACCAACAAAGGAGATGGCAAACTTACAAGAACGCTGCCGATGGTTGGCCTTATTTACGGCAGTGCCACTGGTGGGTTGGAACTTGGAATTGGAGTGTCTTGGCTTGGCCAGAGCTGTTGGTGCTTTTTGTGTAGAAATCACTTCACTTTCCATAAGATGTACATCTCGTGGAGCTCTTCAATGGTTGGGACAGGGAAGAGGACGGTTGCAAAAATGAAAAACTGTGTGCAGGTGACCGAGAGAGAGAGGAAGAGGAAATGTGGCAGTGTCTGAGACGACGATATGACACTCCACTTTCGTTCGGTCAGAACAAAGTCTGCCACGCTGCGAGGCGGTTCTGGTGACGCTGAAAGCGGGAGTCGCCGTTTTTCCCTCCGCCCTAAGAAGCTTATATTGGGAAAACTTATTTCCCGATCGAGATATTCGAAACACATTCGATCAACGCAGAAAACATGCCCAATAACCATCAACTTATATTACCAATCGTACAGGCAACATATCCAGTATTGCCACAGATTAAATGCCACTTTGCACTTGAGAGTAATTTTCGATCGTCTTTCGCACCCACTTGCGTTCCGAAGAAAACCAGAGAAGACGTTATATCGAAGAGGTGTGTTATTTCGCATATGTGAAAAATCACGTTGGTTTTCCAATGGGGGTCTCCTATTTATAGTAAGAGGCAAATAACCATTTTGTAGGCCTTGTGGTTCATGGGCCAGGTTTGGCCCATCTTAGGCGGCCCACCCATTATGCCTTTCATCTCCCACTTGTCCACAATGGGCTAAACAAAACTCTCTTCTTTGCAAAGTTCATATTGGCAAATAATCCGTGCGACCAACGTACTACAAGAGCTCGTTGCTATACATCTATTAGGAATATACAACAGCTCAAATTGGGCATTATCTAGAGTAGAATTAGTATGTAGTTTCCTGAATCATTCAGTCACATTTATATCTCTCTTGATCTCTTTTAGTATCTCGTATATTGTATTCACAATTATGATTTACTTAAAATCATAATTGGTCATCCTGTGAATACAAAAATAGAATGTGACATTATAAAACAAATTGATCTTCCTCTTTCCTTAAATCTCTCCATTTCAGTCCAACTCGCTTTTCTAGAAATATTCTGTTAGACCGAATTGTCATGATCATCGACAACATCTTAAGATAGTAAACACTAAATAGAAATTTTGAGAATAAGTAAGAGTCGTGAGGGCACTTAATTAAGAAACTATTTTCCTCAAGAGTCTCACACGGCTTAAAAAGTTGAAATCATAACTTTGCCAACTCTTATCGGTCATCCTATGCATACGTGATATGAAATACGTATTACGGTATTCTCTCCTTTCCCATAGAGAGTATGTCTTTACTTTCAATACCGTACAGATGATAGTTCAGACATACTCAATGTCTAACTTGAGTTCACAAATCTACTCTATTCATAAGCACTTATTAGAACTCACATCTGGCATTAAAGACAAGTAAAGTGAAATATGTGGGTCATTTCACTTTTGGACATAATAATCTATATGTCCTCATCTTAACATTCTGTTGAGGCGACATCCATACTTCAAGCTTGAGCTCTCAATTATCACCTAGATAATAAGCTTAAAACTGTCTCATCTCTATTCATCACACAGTAAGTAGATGCGATTACTCGTATGAGTGGGCTAATATCTCATCTGTTCGACATACCTTTTTCAATATAATGTACTTAGCATCGACATTCATAAATGTCATATAAACTCATAATCATTGATAATAACAAATTTCATTAATAGTGAACATCTAGGAAAAATTACAATATTCAGTATATCATATTCTACACAGTTTTAGAGATCTCACATGACCATGGAATACTTCTCTAGGAATCAGCTTCGTTATAGAATCTACTATCATTCTTTGCGTAGATATATACTGCACGTTCACTTCCTTTCGTGCAACCATGTCCTTGACATAGTTATACTTGATATCTATATGTTTGGTCTTTCTATGGTACTTAGGATCCTTAGTATACGTTGTTACTGCTTGGCTATCACAATAGACCAATACTGGGTATGTAGCATTTTCAGTAACACCTAAGTGATCCATAAATCTTCTAAGCCCAACAGCTTCTTGTGCTGCTGCTGATAGAGCCACAAACTCGGCTTCCATTATGGATAAGGTCACACACTCTTACTGCATCAAGATATGGCGCCATTATTCAGTAAGAACACATATCCAGAGGTAGATTTCCTGTCCTTTAAATCTCCTCCCCAGTCAGCATCAGTATAGCCTTCAAAATGCAGATCACTTCCTTGATAAGTCAGCACATAGTCGGCACTTCCCTTTAGATATCTCAGGATTCTTTTGACGGTGATCCAATGTGCTTGACCTGAATTGGATTGATATCTACTTACCATTCTAACTGCATAACAAATATTAGGTCTTGTATACATCATAGAGTACATCAAGCTTCCAACAGCACTAACATATGAATCATGTTTCATTTGCTCCTTTTTCTTGTGGAGTCTTAGGATATATTATGTCGCTCAATGCTTTGCCTTTTGCAATAAAAGTATCTATTGGTTTATAATCTTGCATACGAAATCGCTCAAGGATTTTATTTACGTATGTCTCTTGTCATTCCTTGAACGATCTCTTGAAATCTTAACTCCAAGAATGTATGCAGCTTCACCAATATCTTTCATCTCAAAATTGGAAGATAACCAATTATTGATTGAATTAACAAACTCCATACTACTTTCGGCAATTACTATATCATCAACATATACTTATAAGATCATAAATTGATCTTTGGATCTTTTGATATATACACAACTGTCTTCAATAATCATTACAAAAACATATTTCATTATAGCATTGTGAAAACGTATATACCATTGTCTCGAAGACTGCTTAAGGCTATATATTGACCTTAGTAGTCGACACACTTTTTGCTCTTAGTCTTTTGTAATGAAACAACAGGTTGTTCCATATAGATTCTTCCTCTAATTCTCCATTGAGAAATGTAGTATTTACATCCATCTAATGTAATTCAAGATCCATATTAGCTATTATTGCCATAATAAGGCAAATAGAGGTAAATCTAACCACAGGAGAAAAAGTTTCTTCAATGTCAACTCCTTCCTGTTAATTATATTCTTTCGTCACAAAGCGAGCCTTATACCTCTCTACTGAGCTATCAACCTTACGCTTTATTTTGAGAACCAATTTATTCCCAATAGCTTTGCGTCCTTTTAGAAGATCAACCAATTCCCAAACTTGGTTTGATCTTAATGACTCCATTTCTTCTACCATTGCATGCATTCATTTTTCCTTATCAGGGCATATTAGAGCCTCATTCACATTTTTCGGCTCATATTCATCTTGTGAGGCAATCATAAAAGCTTCTCCTTCGATGTTAAAACGTTGAAGGGGAATCCTATTATGGCTTGACTATCATATGGAATATTGTACTCCTGATGATTCACCGCGCTCCATTGCGCTCCCATTCGAATCAAATAATGGTGGTGTCGTCTCATTAAGTGGTTGCAATTGAGACTAGTTTGCATTCAACTCCCCACTTGTCATAATGCTCCCACTGACTTCACTATCACGATCCACAGATTTGTATAGTGAGTAATCTCCACCTATTTCACCCCTTTTAGGAAATTCATTCTCTAAGAATGTGACATCCCATAATTCAAATTCAGTTATACTTCCGCTTTCTTGCTCACCTATGAACACATACCATTTTGAGTGCTCTGAGTATCTTATGAAAATATTATTTTTGCCTCTTAGGCCTAATTTTTCGTACTTGTGAGAGGACTCACGAGTATAGGCAGCACAACCCCAAGATTTTAGAATGCTTAAATTTGGCTTTTTACTTGTCCATAACTTATATGGAGTAGAAGCAACTGATTTAGAAAGCACATGGTTAAGTATATAGGCAGCAGTTAATAAAGTATTACCCCAAAAGATGATAGGTAAGTTAGCTTGTGCCATCATCGACCTAACCATTTCATTAAAGTTCTGTTTCTCCTTTCTGTAACACCATTTTGTTGAGGAGTATGTGAAATAGTCAGTTGCCTTTCTATTCCCTTTTCATCACATAAATTTCTGAACTGATAAGATAGATATTCTCAATCTTGATCGGATCTCAATGCTTTTATTTTTTCATCTAATTGATTTTCTACTAAGCTCATAAATCTTTTAAAGCAACTTAATGCCTCGGACTTATGAGAAATCAAATCGACATGTCCGAATCAAGTATGATTATCAATAAATGTGATGAAATAAATAGCTCCGTGCCTTGCTCTTACCACAGATGTCTGTATGAATTAATTGCAAAGGAAACTCAGTTATTGTTCTTTTTCCAAATGGTTTTCGCGTTGTTTTTCCTTTTAGATAATGCTCGCATATGGGCAAATCAATCTTTTTAATATTACCCAACAAGCCATCTTTGGCCAATCTATTCATTTTTTGTTGGCCAATATGACCAAGTCTAGCATGCTACACATTCACATCATTCTCATAAGAATCAGATGATGTAAATAAGGAATAACTAACATTAACTTCACAATAATTAACATTAAATACAATGAAACCATCGAAAAAATATCCAGAACCATAATAACTTGTACCTAAAGACAAGCTTACACCACTATTATGAAAGTTTACATTAAAATCAAGTCTTACTAAAATCAACACTGAAACGAAGTTCTGACGAATTTTTGGAGCAAATAACACATCATGTAGGAACAATATGTGTCCACCGCACATTAGTTAATAGGTGTCAATGCCTCTTACCTCCACTCTAGAATTGTTCCCTAGGGGTGATCGGTTCCCGGTCTGGTCCGGTTCCAAGGTGGAATCGGGAACCGGACCGAGAGAACCGGTTCTCAATTTTGGGAACCGCGGACCGGACCGGTTGGTTCTAGGACCGGGAACCGGTCACTTAGAGTTTAGTTTTTTTTTTTTTGTTAAACACTTAAGGTTTGGTTCACATTTTACTAATTTTTGTCAATGAATTTATGTCAATGAAGTTCACTTAGGGTTTAATTCGCATTTTACTAATTTTTATCAATGAATTTATGATAATGAAGTTCACTTAGAGTTTAGTTCACATTTTATTAATTTTTTTAAAGAAAAAAATAACAAAATATATATTAAATAGTCGATCCGATCTGGTTGGTCCGGTCCAATCCGGTTCTCCCTTGGAACCGGGAATCGGACCGCCTGGAAATCGGTTCCGCTTTTAGGAATCGGGAACCGGACCGATAGTCCCGAGAACCGGATCAAACCCGTCGGTCCGGTCCCGGTTTGGGCGGTCCAAGTTGCTCACCCCTATTGTTCCCTATATATATCCACTTTGTTCCTTCTGGAACTAGTCGGAACTCCACGAAGGCTTTTATATCCTTCGCTACATGGCCAGTGACTCCCAAGTCTACAGTCCACAAAGGATTAGATTTAGTTAGAAATATTGAACTATACACATAAGTAGCACTCTCAAGAATGTTAAGCATTTCTACCTTCTTTGGCTCGCCACAATCACGAGCAAAGTGACCATTCTTGCCACAGTTGTAACATTTCACCCTTGAAATGTTCTTCTTGAAAGGACGTTTTCCTTTCTCCCATTGGTTGAGCCTTGGTTTCTTCCCCGAAGGACTTGCTCCCTTGCCTTTCCATTTCTTTGACCCAGCAAGGTGCTTTTGCTTGGAGCCCGAAACTCCATCCGAGCTAGAACTAGCAAAGTAAATATCAGTTTCTGGCTTAGCCGCCAAGAGGCGATCCTCTTCCAGCTCAAAATGTCGCATAGCATCCTCGAAGGTCTTGATACCCTCATTGTGGGTCAAGTGGATCTTCATGTACTCCCTGCTTTGAGATAAGTAACGGATTACTGCTTGCACTTTCTGTTCATCAGTGAGCATGTGACCAATATCTTTCAGCTCACTTATCATATTCGACATCTGCCTTAAATATTGTTTCATAATCTTTCCATAAAATATCTTATATAAGTCAAAGCGAATGGTGAGTTGTCTTAGTTTGGTCACATAAGTTCGATTAAATTTTGTTGCTAGTGCGGCCCACATGTCTTTGGCGTTATCAAAACGTTCAAACTCTCGCATGATATCATTATCCATGCTGCTTAGCAATGTAATGAAAGCAAAAGAGTTCTTCCTTTTCCGCACAGTAAAGGCATCTTTATCCCTTTTGTGCTGGGCAGCACTAGTCCCATCCTCAGGTTCTTCCATAACCTGATTAAAAGCTTCGAGTGCTTCTTACTTTTCCAGCATATATTGAATTTTGAGATTCCAAATCTCATCATTGTTGCCATTCAATTTCTCTCCCTTATTAAGTTTAGCCGCTATATTCTTAGTTGCAGAAGCCATTGTATCTAAACATTTCAAATACATACGCACTAATTATTAATGCCTATCTTGATGCTTCATCAGCATCATAATTACATAAACTAATCACATTAATGAATAATTTCACAAAAGGTTTTAGAGTCGACAGGTCACTATGTTCCCAATCATCATCTAAGAATCCTAATTTGAAATTATCATTAACATAATCATTTATGTAAAGAAAAAATTTAGTTCTTCAAAAGTTATACAAACTTTTAAGAACTTCTCATATAACATACCATATAATATGGCAATATCAAATAAAAGGTCACAAATTTCTATAACCATATATTTCATAACATATTCACGAATATTCAAGAACATGTAATATCAACTTGAAACATATACACAAGTAATTCTAAATCCTAAAGGAACAACATCAAGTGTACTTATGCAATACATAGATGAGAAAAGACTCATGAAATTCCATAAGGAATTTCATTTTCTTTGTCACAAAAATAGAGGTTCCAGGAAAACCCCTAGATTCTGGCCACGATTTTTTTTTAGACCCATTCAATGCAAGGGTTGACGTTCTCCTTGCCCCGACTCTTATGAACTCTTTCGGAAATACTCCATAAACATCTTATAACTCGGATCCTCTAAGGTTTCCCTAACCTTATCAAGCATTCTTCCCAACTCCTCGGGAATAGTGCATTTTAGGGCTCTGACCATCACATATTCTGGCATTATGAAACCGTTCCAAATGATATATTATATCATTTTGTTGACTTTGATGATGTGTGTCATCATGTCATCACCAGCGTTCCATCGACAAAGAGCTAATTTGATTCTAAGCTTCTCAAGCCTCTCATTTTGAGTTGCCGTTCTTGGGATTATTGGAGTGCGTCTCGTATGTACTATTGTTCCTACAACGAATGCAGAACAAAAGAATTACTCATAATCTATGATACATTAAGATAGATAATGCTTATTCATATACATGTGACCAAGCACTTGTATTTTGAAAACCATAGAGAAATACAAGAGAAAATGCAAAAGAATATAACCCAAAGTACGCATACATAGGGTTCATTGTACATTTTCACATTTATAAGTGCAGCAAACATGTCATACGAATATACCATAACGTAGAGCATTCCGATACGAACACGTCAATACCAAACGCCCAAATCGGAGTTCAAATGAGCTTGTATGGGCCAAAAAATCGCGTTGGGGTCATTCTGACTAGTCTAAACCGGTCCGACAATTGACTGGTTAACAGTTAATCGAGTCTGGTCAACGGTTAACCGGGTCGGGTCCGGTCAGGATCCGGGTCAACCCGGATCCACGCATCGCTGATGGAGGTTACGACGCCGGAGGCGCCGCTTCACCATAGCCACGCGTGAGGGCACGAGCGGCCTCCTCCGGCGACACGCCGCCCCTCATTTTACTCGTCTTGACAAGCACTTTTTGTCTGTGTAATCCAAATTGAGTTTTGACGAAAAAATCAAATCGAAACATACATGAACAATATGTCGATGTGAAGAAAACGAGCCAAAACGAGATCGAAACGAAAAACATGCGGTATACACTTGAATTTCAAAGACCATACACATGCATGATCGAGAAACAAGTAAGCAGGCTCTAATACCAATGTTGGGAAAACTCATTCCCCAATCGACGTATTCGAAACGTATTCGATCAACGCGAAAAACATGCCCAATAACCACCAACTTGTATCACCGATCGTACAGGTATATCATATAATAAACATACCCGGTATTGCCACAAATTAAATATCACTTTGCACTTGAGAGTGATCTTTGATCGTTTTTCGTACCCACTTGCGTTCCGAAAGAAAATCAGAAAAGACGTTATATCAAAAAGGTGTGTTAATTCGCATACGTGAATCACGTTGGTTTTTTAAGGGGGGTCTATTATTTATAATAAGAGGCAAATAATCACCTTATGGCCTTGTGAATCATGGGTCGGATTTGGCCCATTTTAGACTATCCAACCCATTATGCCTTTCAGCTCCGTCCATGCGCGCTTCGGAGAGCCCAAGGGGCAGAGCGGCGCGTTCTGCAAACTCATTATACGCCAAAAAAGAAAAAAGAACGATGACTCTGTCCTAACGAAGACCGTCGTGGCACTCTGCGCTTTCACCTTCCCCGCCATCTGCAGAAGAAGAAAAAAAGAAAAAGAAAAAGAAAAAGGATGGAATCTGACCTCAACCAGAGACGACCCTCTTGGTCAAATTCTCGATACTGAAATATATAATACGAACAAGGAGTGGGAAAGGTCATGGTATCCTATAACTCGTCTGAAAATATCCACGGTGCAAGGGGCGAATGATGTGGAGGGACTGTGTTCACTTACTTGCAAAGAAGAAATAAATATCCAAGGCAATGATAGAGACAGACCCTTTTGTTAAGTCTTCCTTTTTTTGTTCCTTTTTTTCCCAATTATTTAATATTTGGAATATCTAATTGGTGGAATGGTTGTTCGTGATGTTTTTGGAAGAAAGTTATCTTCCCATATCAGGCAAGTTCTCTCTCGCTTTCTCTCTCTCTGTTATCTGGGTTTGTTTTTTAGTTGCGATTTCCGGTCTTGATAGGTCACTTGCATGAGGAATCATGTATATTGAATGCGGCAAAGGTCAGGCTGAGTAATTGGGCTGTATGGAACTGCCAGCTGAGAAAAGATTTGCATTTTCTGTTTCTGGGAATGGAGAACTGGGTAGGAGACAGTCTGATAAGCTTTTGATGCCGGAGGATCGTTTTCTTGATCCATATATGAAGAACAAGTGGCCAGAGACCTCTTCGCGCTCTTCTTTGGATAATATGGATGAGAAAGATCCGAGGGCTTGTGTGACATCCTCCTCTTGTTCCGAGCCTCCCATTACTGCTGGGAGTGCTAACTTTAGTGTTCAGGATGCTAGGCCCGTGGTCGAGGAGTTGACGGTGGAGAATATGCATCAGATGGCTTTGAGTAGCGGCCATATTGTTTTTAGGCAACGCCAGCTACAGCATCTTCCTCAAATGCTGAGTAGAAGTCTTGGCTCCCAAGATAGCTCTCCAATGATGGCAAGGGTCAGTGAGGAAAATGTGGGAATGCCTTCGCATTTACCGGTTCAAAAGCCTTTACTGATCCGGGAAATCGATGAGCAGATGTTATCCAGTGAACAATCTAGGGAGGCTGAGAAAATCGTGAAGGGAAAGGGGATTTTCAGCTGTTCCGCTGACGGGGTTAAAAACTGGGAACCTGAGAAGCTGATTACTGAAGCTAAAGTAGCTTCTCCGGCATCATTGGAAGTGATCCCAAGCACCGACAAGCCTTCACTGCATGGTGTCAATAAGTCTGGATTGGGAATTTCGCATGATGGGACTAACTTAAGAGAGTTGCTCAGACCGGGGTACCGCAAGATAAACAAACTCGAGAGCTTGCAATTGTTCAGGCAGATAGTAGAGTTGGTGGATTTTGCTCATTCACAAGGTGTCGTTTTGCTTGATTTAAGGCCTTCCCGCTTTGTTTTGCTTTCATTGAACAAAATCAGATATATTGGTTCATCGGCCAACAGAGAGGCAGCAACTGTCCTTAATCAGGATTTGAAAAGGAAAAGGCCGTGGAAGCAGGGTGAGCTACCTTTTTGCGTCTCAGGTGAAAAGCAACACAAACTTGGTCAAGACACAAAAGCTCTTTCATATCGGCAGTTCAGCTCCAGTCAAGGCTTTGGAAGCCAGATACTTGCTGAGTTAGATCCTAATGTCACGGGTTGTCCAGAATCAACACATACCGTTGGGCCATGTAATACAAACTCGAGCCACCAAATTCGATCTGTTCTGTCTCAGTTGGAGGAGAGATGGTATACTAGTCCAGAGGAGCTCACTGAAATGGGCTGCATTGCTGCATCTAACATATACAGCCTCGGCATCCTACTTTTTGAGGTATAGATACTATTTTGTCAATTTGAACCTCGCACACTTTTGATTTCTGGCACATTGTTCCGTAAATTTCCATCCAGTCGTTATCCATGCATTGAGCCACCTTAACACAAACTTCTCTGTCTTGGTTGAACTAATGAAGATTGTTTACCTGTTGGAGATTGCACCTAGTACGGATAATAGTGGTGTCATTTCACTCGACAAAGGATCAGAGATCACCTTGCTTGCTTGGGAACCCATATTTATCGATGCTCGTTATTTGAGTTTTGAGTATTTGGCTTTTGTCAATGAATGAGCTGCCTTAACTTAAAGTGGAAAAGGAAAATATTTGCTCTCCAGTAGGAAAAAGATAATGGCCATTTCTTCTCCCTACTAAATTCCTCTATGAGCCAGCTTACGTATGATCTCGGCCTGACATCAATCAACAGAAAAAGTTTAGTGGATGAACATCTCCCTTGCTTTTTAGTCATTGTGATTCTTTTCTATGATAAAACTGAGATTGCATGTCTTTTGAGGGGCGCTATTTTGGGACATAAGAGTCCGTACTAAATTTAGCTGTTTGTCTCAGTTGCTCTGTTGCTTTGAGTCATGGGAAGCTCAGTGTGTGAGAATGTTGGACTTGAGTCACCGGATTCTGCCGCCAAGTTTGCTTTCGGAGAACCCAAAGGAAGCTGGGTTTTGTCTTTGGCTTCTTCATCCTGAATATGATTCCCGTCCAAAGACGAGGTAATCTCCGAGTACTGCTTTGTTCACGGCATTATGAATATGGAGTCTCGTAAATGTTTAAGTAATAGTTTGAGGTATTAAGTGAATGTTTAGGTCCTTACATATGTTGTCCTAGTGAACCTAGCACCCAACACCTGTGGTTCAAAATATTTTGTCATCTAGAGATTCAGAACCAATAAGAACTCTGATCTTGCCCCTAATATAGCAATGACATTCCCATCTTTATTGCCATAATTTAAATTGTCACTGCAGATTAAGTGATCGTGACTGAGTATCTTGCAAGTTCATTAAATGCTCCCATTTTGATCTAGCTCTGAAGCAGAGTGTTGCACATGGTTTTGTGAGCGAGTGATATGAGCTCACACCATGACACTCTGCACACCTATTAATGTCTGCCCTTTTTGCTCCATTATTCCATGGCTGGAAGGGGAAGGAAAGGAAGATCGCTTATGCTTTTGTTATAATGCATTCTTGGTGAGTACGTTGATCACCTTCGATTCACCTAATCCTACTTGGAGGTAAATAATTACAAATTGATCCATGAATTTGACCAAGAAATATGCGCTGAGAGATGCAGCTTCTTCAGTGGTATATGCTAATTTTAATCTCAAATTGCTTGACCACCCAAGAAAGGCTTTTGACCTGGTTGGCTCTCAATTTTTTTTTTTTACTTTTACCTTCTAGCCGGTGTTTTATATTTTTTCTCCAAATAAGCAACTACAAATTGAAATTCAAAACGATTAGCTTTTTTTTTTTTCACCAGGGAAATCCTACAGTCGGAATTATTACGTTCATCAAAATCACATGAATTGCACCAAAACGACCATCCAGGGATATCTACCAGTGAAAATGATGCAGAATCAGAGCTATTACTTCACTTTTTGGTTTCACTTAAAGCTAAAAAATTGAAGGATGCCACCAAGTTAGCAGAAGATATAAGACACATCGAAGAAGATCTTAAAGAAATGGAGAGAAGATCCTATTCATTAACCTCCTCTTTGCATAGTGAGATGCCGACAGAGTTCCTTTCCGAAAATCTCATGACTTCCGGAATTCTCAGGAGACCATACCCGCTCCCAACTGGTGAAACAAACTTGCCAAGAAATTTAAGGCAGCTTGAGGATGCTTACTTTTTTGTGAGATCTCAGTCACAAACTAGAAGAAGCTCTGCGGCGGCACATCCTGACGAAGGATTGCTAAGCAATCGAGAGAGATGGTCTGGGGTATGGCATGTAAATCAGGACCTCAGTGTCAAGCAAATGCCATCTGATCTTAAAAAAGAATTTTATGACGGTTTATGCAAGTTTGCTCGGTATAGTAAGTTTGAAGCACGGGGAGCATTGAGAAGCGGAGATCTTCTGAATTCTGCAAATGTGATTCGATCTATAGGCTTTGACCGTGACGAGGATTATATTGCAGCTGCTGGTGTGTCCAAGAAGATAAAAATCTACGAGTTTGCTGCTCTTTTAGATGACTCAATTGACCTACATTATCCAGCAGTCGAGATGTCAAACAATTCAAAGCTTAGCTGTGTTTGTTGGAACAGCTACATGAGAAACTACCTGGCTTCAACTGATTATGATGGCACAATTAAGGTGTGTGAAGCATAATGAATTCAGTTTTGTTGATTCTATGCATCATTTGACGGTTCCTTCTTGATTATGACGACTAGGAACTCTATGCATTCCATCTAAATGTATTCTTATTTTAAGTACCAATTTAGTGATGAGATGTCTGTCTCGTGAAAGTTCCCTGCAACATCAAATTACTGTAAAAAACTATCTATGAACCTGGTATTACTCTCTTGTCTGACTAGACGTTTGACTAGATTCTATAGAATATATCATTAAACGGTTCCTTCATAATTATGATGACTAGGAACTGTATGCATTCACGGACATCTAAATGACCTCCCGTTGTGGGAACCAATTTAGTGTTGAGATGTCTGTCTCTTGGGAGTTTGATGAAACAGCAAATTACTGTTAAAAACCATATGCGAACCTGGTATTACTTTCTTGATTCTAGTTGTTAGACTTTCAAAATTTAGTGCTGTAAGATCCAAAAAGAACTGATGTAAACAGCAATCAAAATGTTTGGTCCTGGTTATTCGCCATCCTAATTCTGCATATGATTACTTTAACATTGATTGAACCTAGATATGGGATGTGGGCACTGCTCAAGGATTTTCACAACATATGGAGCACCAGAAGAGGGCTTGGTCTGTTGACTTCTCTCGAGCAGACCCTACGAAGTTTGCGAGCGGCAGTGATGATTGTTCTTTGAAGCTGTGGGCAATCAATGAGGCATGCCATCTCTTGTATCTATTTTAACATTCCTTTACAGCAGTATAATATCTTCTTGAAAAAGGGACATAATCTTCTCCCTAGTTACAATTTATGCATGCTTGAAAGCTTCCATAGAAAAGAAGCTTGGACTGAGTCACATTAGGGGAATCAGACTGGCAAGGAAATTCAGTAAACTTTATGAACTCAGTTGATCATTCTTGGCCTTTGAAAGCCCCGTTAATATTTATTTAAGCTGTAACCATAAGTTCAAGCAGCGTAGACGCAGATTCTTGCTTTGACTTTTAGTTAATTTATCGTCTTGGAATTTTATGTGAGGATTTTCTAATTCAAAAAGGAAGAATGAGGTCATTAATGTGATTTTCTGCAGAAAAACTCGGTCGGCACCATTTGGAACCCAGCCAATGTCTGCTGTGTTCAGTTTTCTCCTCACTCGACTAATCTGTTGGTTTTCGGATGTGCTGATAACAAAATCTATTGCTATGATCTTCGGCACACTCAGATTCCTTGGTGCACTTTAGCTGGCCATGGGAAAACAGTCAGCTATATTAAATTTTTGGATTCTGAAAGCATTGTCTCTGCATCCACGGACAACACCTTAAAGCTATGGGATCTAAAGAAAGCGAACTCAGATGGGTTGTCCTCAAATGCTTGCACCTTAACATATCGGGGTCATACTAATGAGAAGGTTGCTTTCTCTACACTATATCTATTGACATTTTAAAGCATACGATTGGTTCATTATCTTAAGCATGAGCTTCTGGTTTTGCAGAATTTTGTTGGTTTGTCCACTATGGATGGATACATAGCATGCGGCTCAGAGACTAATGAGGTACGCTACTTTGGTCTCAGCTTTTGTGTGTACGATGTGTATTCTTAGATAAGTAGTGAGTAAATTGGTTACAAAACTGCCAAATTTCATGAAAGAAGTTCAAAATCAGCAATAAGCTGTTGAAAGTTAGATGTCAATGGTTACAGTGCTTGAGACTCAGATTATGGTGTTCTAATTTATTTGTGGACCATTATAAAAGCAAAGGGGATGGAAATTCCGGTATTTCTGCTGCTATTAATGATAAGTGGTGTTATTTTACTCTGTTCATGTTCGTAGTACACCTATTAAGATTACCCGAACTTTTATTATTGGACCAAGATGCATTTTATTCAGCCGGACAAAGATAAGCCACCTAAGAGAGAGTCATCCTTTTCTAAGAGATTTCTTGAAGGAAAAAACAGAACTATATCAATGAACCAATTGGAGTCCTTGTTAGAGGTCTGTACTGTCTAAACCCAGGTCATATTTTGATGTTTCCTTTATTTGACATTCTCCTGGCAGTCTCCAAAGATATTCTAGTGTAATATTGTGAAAATGAAGAATAAGCTGACTAAATACAATCAGTTGTTTTATCAGGTTTATAGTTTCTATAGATCCCTACCGATGCCAATCACTTCTCATGCATTTGGATCTTCTGATCCCATTTCTGGAACCAAGATTGGCAATGATGACGGTAATTTCGTTTCGAGTGTTTGCTGGGGACAAAAGACAAATATGGTTGTCGCTGCCAATTCTGCTGGAAGTTTGAAGATCTTGCAGATGGTTTGAGTTTTAAAAAAAAAATAGTTTTGATTCAAGTGTTTGCTGGGAACGGAAGACATATAAGATTGTGGCTGCCAACTCTGCTGGAAGTTTGAAATGTAGCGGATGGTTTGAGGGGGAAAACATGATTTTCTCTTAACAGTCCTCAAGACAAACCTTTTGGATTGGCTGGTAAGTTCGCCTTGTGACACGCAAGCTGTCTCGGGAACACAAAGATAGAGAAAATATAAATGGCTGATCTAGCAGCACTTCAGTTTCTGTTAATATGTACGATGTAGGAATACGAAGCAGGACAGCATGAGGCGATCAATCAGCTGATCCTGGCACAATCACAAGCTATAACTTTCTTGGGGTGGCTCAACAAAATGTGCATGAAGCTGGGCTTCTGTGATAGAGAGAGCAAGTGATATCTGATGACTATGTTTATGCTGCAGTTTCTGAATCTGATATTGATTGGTTGCTCGTTGGCAATCGTGCTCTTTCTACTTCATGAGAAGCAGTGGGGGTTGGCTCAGGTATGCTGTCACTTGATGTCTTCGAGACTTTGATCTAGGCGACATCACTATAGTTTCATATCATCCGATTGATTATGGTTTTTGTCTCAGTAGATGACTGTCTCACTGCTTATCATTTCAGTTAAGGATTCTAAGTTTTGACCCAAAAAAAAAGTCAGGGATTCTAAGTATCTTTTCTCATAGCCCATAATCAATAAGTCGCAACCCTTGAGCGTTTTAGATAGTTCAACATATTACAAGCTTTTAATGTGAAGAAAGATATTTTATGAACCTATGATCATATAAACCACTGCAAACTGATGATTGATTTTTTATGTACAAATTTCAGCATGGCAGGAGCAAAGAAAGGAACCCGAGTTGTTTTTGAACTTGTTTACTTTTCGTTGGTGACAGTCTATACTCCATAATTTTGGTCAAGGTGATAAAAAGGTTCCATCGCCAGTTGCTGTTGGAAAAGAGTTATTCATCGCTATCTGCATCTCAAAAAATGAAGCTTCATTTGTGAGGAATTTTAGATTCTCTAATTATACTTGGTCTTGCTTCATCCTCTACTCCATGGACGAACATATGAAATGATTGGAATTGATTAGTGATACTGACATTTCTCTGAGGGATGGAATTTCTTAAACCCCCAAGAGGGTGACAACAATGGTGATCCTACTTACTAATTCAGGCATGAATCCATCTCATTCAAATACCGTCATGCCAAGGATTGGACAAGTGAAGGATTTGTGGATACATGAAGCTTAGGCTTTCTTTCGGGTCCGTTTTCCATAATTTTATATTTTGCTGCAGAATTGGATGGAACAGAAATCTATTTGTGCGGTTGTTTTGGCTCATATCTCCTTGAAGATGGCCATCTGGAATGCAGACTTAATCTTTGTCGAATTTCTCAAAGCATATAATTGTATGGCCTTTCAGATAACAGGGTTTTCAGCAGACTATTTGTTTACAATAGCTTCATGTCTTTTCACGCTAAGCTAGTAAGTTTTTCACCCCGGTTTGGAGAGAGCTGTGCTACAAAGTTTCTTGGGAAAAAAAGACTGGCTCAGGAGACTTTCAGCTAGGCGAGTGCAGTTCTTCTTCGCTCTCAGCTTGAGGTGAATATACAGGGACCATCTTAGAGTGTGCAATGTAATTTTTTTGTTCTTTACATTATTCTATGGTTTTCTTTGCGAAAATCCAACTCGTAGCCATTTTTATACTCGAGATATCTTGATGCATCAAGAATCTTTCCTTGTTCACCGTTTAGAAATACAGCTGGTCTTGCTCTCCAGCTGCAAAATCATGTAAGTGATCACATTATGAACTACAATTTCAAATGACGTGTGGATCGATCCTCAACCACCTCTCTTTTTCCAAGCTGTCAAATCTAGAGACATTTCTTCACACCGCAACTCATAGATCGCTAGATAATATACCGGAAGTTCAGTGGACTCAAACTGTGCTTCATTCGACGTGTTTCATAAGATCCGGAACATGCAATTGGTCATGTCTGTTCGAACTACGTCAGGGGTATGGTTTCTCGCCCTCGTCCTATGTTGTAAAGTTTTTCTCTGCAACGAAATCACAATCTACGCTCATCACAAGTTTCGCAACTAGACGACACCAACTTTGGTGCAAAAACTAAAGTCAAGCCACCTTGTGTGGTTCATTGCTTTGCTCCTGTTCTTCTTCCTGATCTCCATCACTTATTAGGAATCAACTGCAACTGTTCAACAGATGGAAATGAAGGTTACTAGGATGGTACAGGTTGGTGCACCTACCGAATGCGCTCCATGATTCATTCCGCATAACAGATTTGTGGTCGACAGTATGAGTAAGCACTATTTGGTTGGCTGCACTTATTTATGCTAATGTTGATCCTATGGTCTAGAGATAGTCAGAGACATGTAATTATGTTGCCTTACATTTGGTTGTGTGCTGATTCAAATTTCCGAGACCAATGGGTCATGAGTTTGCGAAATGAGCAATGTTATGTGATGCAAAAACAAGTGACCGAACAATAAAATAGATAGAATAAGAAACTAAGTCGGACACAAGATTTTATGTGGTTCAGTCGATATGATTTACGTTTATGGGGAGAGGAGCAAAAAAATTCCATTATCGATCAAGCCATAGAACGAATATTACAACCACACTCAAGTCATTCAAACACTATTAGTGTTTCCCAACCCTTATTATATTCAATTACTCACACAGTATTTAGCCTTACATTTCCTCACAAAATAATCTCTTAATTTTATGAAATAATTCACAAATCTCACTCACAATATTTAATTGGTTTCTGCACTAAAAGCTCTCAAAGTGTAATTCATGAAGAAGTCGCCTCTCTGATACTCTTCACTGTGAAGGCACTTCTTATATATATAGACAAGAGCAGGATCCAAACTAGAGAACCTACTCTAACTAGGAAACCATTCAGATTAAAAGCTTCATTTTTGGACTCAAATTCGAGACATATTTTCAACACTATGTACATTCAATTGCTGCTAAACTCGATTTACTTGATGACGTTGGCAATACATGGTGGACAGCTTTTTAGCAGTATATCATGGCAATCCATACCATTGCGCTAGCGAAACGATTGCCAAGAATGCTTGTGAGGGTCTCCATTTGGCGTTGCTCGATAAAGATGCTGCAATGTGCAAGACTGTGAGCAAAAGCTCAAAGGGCGTCTAACATTAGATCGACGATTCGACCGTGGATCGAGAGAGTGAGAACTGCCTAGATGGGGCCGATTTCACATGGTCGCTTCGTCATTTATTGGCTTGACATCGACAAGTGGACATAATCAAGAACCGTACGTTGCTCGATCTCGAAACGCAGCCTCGCTTTCCCTCGATCACTCACTGACCAAAACCCTACCAACATTAAATTGGGTCTATACAAAGTTGCAAACGGGTGGTTCATGTTGCTTTGAGATCTCTCCCTCCATAATTCATGGCTCGGTTGGGATCTCAGCAGTAATTGGTGGAAACATTGTATGGTGGGATTTTTCTTTTGTGAACCCACCAACTTTGTTCCTACCTACTCATACATTGAAGCATTAAATAGAGAGATGAAGCGCATGTGCTAGTGGTCCTGAATACTGATGAAGAAACACTAATTGAAACTTATGTTGCATGTCCAAGGTAAAAAACACTAAGTTGCAACTTGGGTTGCATGTCCAAGGAAATTATTTTCGTAAAAAAAAAATATTGAATGCCAAAAATACAAAAAAAAAATAAAAAAAGGCTCAGTTCCTTTAAAAAAAATGCTAAATTTAACTCAAGTTCCAATTCTGACTCGAAATTTTTTTTGTCTCACAAAAAACCACCAACTTTATCTCGGATCCAAATTCTACCCCAAACTCTTTTTATCCCATAAAAAAATACCAAGTTTAGATCGTGTCCCAATTTTGGCCCTCGTCGAGTTTCCGTCAAGTTTTTGCTGGGTACACATGGAATAATATCATTGGACAAAAACTTGGTACCAATTAAAAGATGGGGAAAACTTGGTACCAATTAAAAGTTGGGGCTTTTTTATCAGACAACAAAAAGTTTGGCTATATTTGGGATCTGACCTAAAGTTTGCGCTTTTATATAAGACATAAATAAATTTGGGCCAAAACTGGAACCCGACCTAAAGTTGGTACTTTTTAAGGAAATTAGGCACCAACAAAAATAATATAAACAGTTCTGTTTATGTGAAGACATAATGTGGCATATGTTCCAGGACATAAGATGCAGATACTCTTGCAATTGCGTGGGCCTTTCGCAATGAAGTGGTCGACATAAACGATGAGCACAGCAGCAATAATTCGCCTGTTAAATCACAAGCAGCACCTGTTTTCTGTCTTGATCCCAGAATTCGTCCTTCAATGCGCGGTTGACATCGTTGAAAAACCGAGTATCTAATCAATTATTCTAAAAGTTTAAGTCATTCGAACGATACACTCATAACAAAAAAAAAGTCGTTGAAAACAATATATAGGTATGAAAGAAGAACGCGAGGAATCGAACTTGAGATTATATGTTAATGGCAATTTGTGAAGATTTTTTCTGTTTTGCCAATGCACGTTCATGCAGTGTGGCGTCGCAGCGAAGCTGTGACAGCACCCGTTGTTGGGATTTTGGAACCAAAACCCATAGAATTGAATGAGAAGTGTGTGGTTGAAAGTGTCCCACATAGGGTGAAGAGAGATGGGAGATGGGTTCAAATAGTTGAGCCTCACAAATGGGTTTGGGTCCCAAAGGGTACCCCACTTTTGTGGAAGAGAGAGGACCTACGTCAAGCTAGGTCGGTCCACCCCTCGCGCGCGCCGCCACCGTCCGGCTCGACTCGGTTCGGTTCCGGGTCCACTCTCTATCGGTTTTTTATTTTTTTCCGAACAGACACGTTGTTTAGAATTTATTTATTTATTTATTTATTGGACAAATAAACATGTCTGTTCGTGAGGTTCGGTTCGCCCGAACGGAAAACTGAAGCCCTTCGCGACTGTTCACGAACCGAACCGGTTCAAGTCAACCTTCGCTACTGTTCACGAAAACTCGCACCTCTTCATTTTTCGCCACTTGAATAAGACCTAACAGTTTAGTTCAGAATAGAAATCATTTCGTGGCATTCATTTTTCCCGACGCACTCTATACATTTTTCACTTCATCAACTTGTGCGGTTGTTCTGCAAAATTGCGTTCGAAGGAGTCCTCCGGATACGTACCGCTTCGGAGGAACGAGATCCGTTCTATCCTGGGAGACGATTGTCCAATATCCTCGGATACTGATTGAGGGGCCAAATTCGTCTTAAGGACACGACGTTATTCCGTTGGGCTCGGATCAACATTTTGCTTATTTGTTTGCACTGCTTTCAGGTTAGTTTTCCTAACGTTTGATTTTAATTTCTGATATACGAACTTAGCCGAACAACACCCGTCACTACTTGGGTGGAAAAGCTCGTGGGAGAAAGGCGTGGATTTCAATATGCATTTTGCTTTGTTGTAATGGCATTGGCAAGTACAGCAACATTCACATTAAAACAACAATGTTCGTTCATGTTGATGTATATTGGTCCCCCTGCACGTACTTTGTACTACTAAGCATAATTCTCTTTAGCTACGTTTGGTAGTCAGGATAAAATTCAAAATAGGATAAATTTTATCCTATCTCGTATTTGGCGCCTAGCCAAAACAGGATAAAGCCGGATATAAGAAGGATATAACCCGGATAAAATTATCCTATAGGGGAGGTGGGATAAAGGTGGATAGGATTTCTAATATTTATATAAAAGTTATTTTTATCGAATAACAAACTTGTTAAACTAATAAAATTAAAATAATATATGAATATCAATAATATTTGAATTTTAATATAAAAATTCAAAATAACAAAAATATAACAACAATTTCGTTTTTATTTATTCTTATTTTTATTTATATAATCGAATTTATTTCTATGTTATGAATATAAATTTCATATATATATATATTTAATATTTATATTTACTACATGTTTTAGGTATATTAGTATAGTTTACTATTTAATAACAGAGAATGATGGAAGGTGAAAAAATAAATAAAAAAAGAGAGGGAAAAATAAAAAAAAATGAGCAAATAAAAAAGTAGTAGGTAAGAGTGTGATGAGAAATTTTTATCGTGTCAGTTTGTGCAATTTTTATGTTCATTTACACTGATATGACATTCATAAAAAATAATAGACATGGTAATATGTAAAAATATCCAGCTTTATTACTACGATTCACCAAATAATAGATAGATTATATAACAAATTCCTTAGATTTCATATCCTATTATATCTAAATCTATCATGATTAAAAATCCAGGTAACCAAACGCAGTTAATGAGAACTAGGAACGTGTCCCATATCCCCATGTGCTTTCTTTGGTTAGTCTATGATTCATGAGTTGGAGTGGGCCTCTATGCGTTTGTCATTGTGTGGTTTCTGAGCTAGGAGCGCTCGGTGATGATGTTGTCATCGCTGATGCGCAAGTTGCTTAAGTTTATTTTCAGGGTCTTCAGAAATTAGGAGTTCCAATTTGAACTCAAAAATGTCTGATTTCTGACACTGGTGCGGTAGCGCTCCTTCTCCTTGAAGAGGGTTTGTTTAATAACCAAGCTGGCTGATTTCTTCTTAGTAGAATAAATATGAGATTATACCCTAAAAAATCCCAACTTGTATTTTAGTCACATAAAACTTATTGTCATACGTGCACGCGATTATAAGTTGTGTTGTTCCAAAGCTGAATTTCTGTGGAAACGAGTGTGACTCATTCATATTGGAATAACCGTCCAAAGAGTCCTAAACCTATTGTATGGCGGTCAATTCAATCTTGCACTTTTTAATTTAGCCAATTTAATCATAAATTTTTTAACCGTTTATCAATATAGTCCTTTCAACCAAATTTTGGCTAGAAATCGTTTTATATGGATGCTAGCTATCTTTTTTCTTTAAAATTTTGTAATTATTTAAAATTTTTCTAAATTCCCCCTTTTTCTTTTTTCTTTTTTTCCTATTTCCTTCCATCAATCATTGGCCTCGACGGTGGCCGGCAGAGTTCACCGGCCACGGGTGATGGCTAGGATGCCCTCGCTCCGTGGCTCATTGATGGCCAGTGGAGGGAATTAGGGGACAAAAATTATAAAAGGAAAGAAAAGAAAGGAAAAAAAAAAGTCAGAAATTATTAGAAAAATTGCAAAAATCGTTCATATCAGCGCTAAACACAGTGCTGACCATATCACGTAAGACGACCGACGTTTACGTCAGCGATTTCCAACAAAAATTGACCGGAGGGGCTACAATGACAAATCGTTAAGAAATTCATGATTGAATTGGCCATATTGAAAAGTCCATGACTGAATTGGCCGTCGTACGATATGTTCAGGATTTTTTGGACAATTTTCCCCATTCATGATTTGTCAGCCATAGATCAAGTCCACGCTATACTTTTTCCTGAACTTTTGTTTATTGTAATTATTGATGATAAATATATCCTTTTTAGTAGATCGAACACCTTTTTAATTAATTTGCTTGAGTTTACAAGAAGGGAAGGTGTTAATTCTCACGAATATTCTTCATACATATCTTTCCCCACTAGTATTGACCTCGACGAGAGCAACATTTGGCCGAGCAATCTCTCCCTCTCTCTCTCTAAATTCTATATAAAGATCACCAACCAGGTAGTGCTATTTATAAAGAAACCTGCACAGCATCATCACACACACACACACACACACACAGATTGAAGTCGTGCAGGTGCTGAGGAGCCAGATATGAGCAGAGGGGCCATGGAGTCCGAGGCAGCCATGCCGATGCCCGCCTTGGGAGTCGCCAGAGCGAACGGCGGGCACCAGCACTCGGCCGACCGGTGCAAGAACTTCCAGATGCCGCTCCACTACCCGAGGTTCACCCGAGCCGACTACGAGGCCATGCCAGAGTGGAAGCTCGACTCCCTGCTCCGAGAGTACGGCCTCCCGACCGCCGGCGACCTCCACTACAAGCGGAGCTTCGCCATCGGATGCTTCCTCTGGCCCAACTAGCGGCTCCCTCCCGAGCCTCCTGCAACCCCCACCACATTCCGCGACAATGGTTTCGCAAACATTAGCTATCGTTTGTTCTAGGACAGTAGCACGTCGCTTTACATGAGCATGGTCCGGTCATGTAATCTTTGTTAATGCTTCGACTTAGAACCAAACAGGCACCTGAGGGAGCCTGTCTGACAATCTAACTTCAGTGTTGTTTCCCAAATTAAATAACAATCCTCTCGTCGTGTTCCGATGAACTATCTCTGCTCGAGGCTTTCGTCGTGCCTACGCGATGCCGACCGCTCATCGTTCTCGTTTGATTCAGCAATTTACATCTGGAATTGGCTCTTTTTCCATAAGCGAACGAACGTTTAACAAGATCATCCCAATCGGAGCAAAGTCGCGTCGAATTCGAAACTGGGCTCGCGATCGGGGGGCGCGGCGGTCACTGGGCCGGGTCGGGCCGGGCCTGCAGCGATTGGGCTCCCTCGACGGAGAAGGCCCACGGCCCAGGGGTGCGCACGTTAGCGTCGGCGGCGCAGGATAGCGGGGCGCCGGCCCACCAACCGAGTTGACACAGTGGTTGGGACGCTGGGAAGACCCGCCCGCATTTGCCTTCCCACGCGGAGAACATTTTTTTGCCCAAACTTTCCCTCAAGTTTCTCGCTCGCTCGCTCTGCCCCTGCATTTTTCCCTCTTCTTTTTTTGAAATGATTCGGGGCTGCAATCCCCAGATCGATCCCTAGCGCTCATCGATCCTCCTTCTTCGCTACTTCGATCCGAGCACCGCCATCTTCCACGACTCCTTGAGCGGAAGCGAGAGGAGGTGGACGAGAGAGAGGGAGAGAGAGCGCGCGAACGGAAATGCCGAGGGAAATCATAACGTTGCAGGTGGGGCAATGCGGGAACCAGATTGGGATGGAGTTCTGGAAGCAGCTCTGCCTCGAGCACGGCATCAGCAAGGACGGCATGCTCGAGGACTTCGCCACGCAGGTCCGAAACTCCCGCACAGTCTCGGTCGCGCTTTGTTTGTAGAACTGATTTTTTCTTCTTCTGTTTTTTTTTGGCTCGGGAAGCATCTGTAGAGGTCGGGGTCGTTATTGGGTAAGAAATTTAGTGAAAGATTCCGAACTTAGGATACCGGAGTATCATCGTTTGGTCAGTTGGGCAATGCCCAATTTTGCCCTTTTCGCGATTGGGAAGTGGGATTCTTTTCTTTTCTTGTGAAACTCAGGCAATAGAGTTTGGAGAGTGACTGTGTATAGTAATGGGTGGATTGGGGTTTAGGGTGCTGTCAGTGGATCCCTAGCTCGTGAAGCTTAGGTTGGAATTGAACTTGTCATGATAATAGGCCTGATGATCGGCGTAGTCCCGGGTAACGTTCGATAAAACGACTTTTGAGATATGTATCGTTAGCACATGTGCTAGGTATGATTCCATGGTGTAGACGGAGTGTTTCCGGTTGATCCCTAACTTGCGAGACTTTGGCTGTTGCGATGCTTTTAGGGAGGTGACAGAAAAGATGTGTTTTTCTACCAAGCTGATGATCAGCACTATATTCCGAGGGCTATATTGATGGATTTGGAGCCAAGAGTGATAAATGGTATTCAGAACAGTGAATATCGGAATCTCTACAATCACGAGAACATATTTGTGTCTGATCATGGAGGAGGTGCTGGGAATAATTGGGCCAGTGGATATCATCAGGTTTGCTATTTTATCGTTTCTGCGCTGCATTCGCTAAATTTAAAATAAGAAAGTTATCTGAGAAATGGTTTTCCGGGATGGTAGCAGAGGTCCAGTACCTTGTTTCCTTATCAGTCTGCCTAAGTGTGTACTACTTCTAGTAACGAAAGTCATATCAACCAGCCCACTGCATCAGTTTTCACTTTCATCTCTCTAATGTCTTCAGATTCTCGTTGTATCATTTGCTAAAGTTGACTATATTAAATTGTGATTACTGTTACTTAAATGAAAACCTTTTTTCTGCCCTTGATTCCAGATCACTTAACGATAGGAAGTACGGAGAAATAAAATCTCCTAGTTATTAATTGCTCTTGCACATCATGTAATGTTCTTCTGTTTACTTGTAATAACTTAATCTTGAGTGACAGAAACTAAATGATAATTGACCTATTATTGACTCCTGCATGATTGGTGTACCAATTCTTTTAGGATAATCATAATGACCGGACTTTCTTACTATCCCTTTTCATAACATTGTGATAGGGGAAGGGTGTCGAAGAAGATATAATGGACATGATCGATAGAGAAGCTGATGGTAGCGACAGTCTTGAGGGTTTTGTTCTCTGCCACTCTATTGCTGGAGGGACGGGCTCAGGTTGCTTCCTCGCTCTTCTATTTACTTTTTTCACTTTTCTGTAGTTAAGATTGATGGACTTGGTGAAAACTGATATAAATCATAGTCATTCCCACTTGTTGAGGCTTGTCATTCTTTCGGAGTGTGCTGGCCCATATCATGCTTAATATGCACCAACTGTAGGATGGTCTACTTTATACGAGTTATTCGTCTTGTAGCCACTTTGTGGAGTGCTTTTCTATCAGCTGCAGGATGCAGATCTTTACTTTCTATTGGCTACTTGGTAGTCCCCATGCAAACATGCTCGACATATTATAACACCTATACATATAGTGTTTTCGCCTTTTACACGAGGCATATGTCGGTTATTTTTCTCAAAAGCAAAACAATGCAGGTATGGGCTCATATCTATTGGAAACTCTGAATGATCGCTACAGCAAAAAATTGGTTCAAACATACAGCGTGTTTCCTAACCAGATGGAGACGAGCGACGTGGTGGTGCAGCCATACAACTCACTTTTGACCCTCAAGCGTCTAACCCTTAATGCTGATTGTGTTGTTGTTCTTGATAATACTGCACTGAATAGGATAGCTGTGGAGCGCCTTCATCTGAGTAATCCTACCTTTGCTCAAACAAATTCATTGGTTTCCACTGTAATGTCTGCGAGCACAACCACCCTTCGCTATCCTGGGTACATGAACAACGACTTAGTTGGCCTTCTTGCTTCTTTAATTCCAACACCAAGATGCCATTTCCTGATGACAGGATATACACCTCTCACTGTAGAGCGTCAGGTAACATATTGGATATTCCTTTACTTTATTTTAAAAATGTAGTTTATAGGTTTACATGACCATCTAGTTAAGCCTGATGTGTTGGCATGAAACGTCCTCTATAATGTGGCATCCATGGATGATGCCTTGTTGTGAGAGGGGAGAATAGCATGGACTTATTTTTGAGGTCTTTTGGTGATTTTTGGAGGGACCTAGCTTGGTCTTAATCCTGATTGACTCACCTTAACCTTGTTCAAATGGTTGAAACTTGCATCCCTAAATGACTCAAGTGTGTAATGTGAATATTTCTCATCTTTGCAGGCAAATGTAATTCGGAAGACTACTGTTCTGGATGTCATGAGAAGACTTTTGCAGGTGAGTAATTTTATTGTGTATATTTTCATTGTGCATGTTGAGAGTTTCTTTGAACTTTCTTTTCTCTTCCTAATTCTTTTTCTGAATGCATGTGTTTCAGTCAAAGAATATTATGGTTTCATCTTACGCTCGAACAAAAGAAGCTAGTCAAGCAAAGTACATATCCATATTGAACATCATTCAAGGAGAAGTAGATCCCACTCAGGTATATTTTGTCACTGCATGAATTCCTTATGTTTAGTCATGCATGGAGGTATTGACCATGTCTGATTCCTCATTCTGGTGATCTGACCAACAATTAATCATAGGCATCGGTGTTAGTCTTTTTATTTGCAATGTGAAAACCACAAAGTGTTTGTAATTATAATGCTGAAAGAAACGGTCAATTTCCTTTCTGGACAATATTTTCCCAGGAGTCATTTGGATATAATTTACATTTTATCGTCTTGGACGGAGCTAATAATAAATTATTAGCTCTTACGAAACCAAGTCCATCATACTAACCTCGTCTTTTCATCGTAACTTTTTTTAACATACATTTTGTTGTTGTGAAATGACCAACAGAAGTAAGTTTAGGACATCCTTTATTACATTCCCATTCAAAATAGCTGCTTTTAACTTTAATATACATTATATAATTCCTGTAATCTTGGTTGATATAATTGAAATTTCCCTGTTCTTGTAATCAGGTTCATGAAAGTTTACAGAGGATACGCGAAAGAAAGCTTGTTAATTTCATTGAGTGGGGCCCGGCGAGTATTCAGGTCTTCTTATACAATAAAAGCAATTTAAGTTATGCTAATCTATTTTCCAGAGCTATTTGATGTTATAAGATATCTTATGCATTCTTGTTCTTTCTATTTTTTAGGTTGCTCTGTCAAGAAAGTCTCCATATGTTCAAACCGCCCATAGGGTATGGTTGGAGCTTTGTGACAATTTGTGCTTCTAGAAATTTGGTAGCAGTGGCACATGTGACCTTTTTGTGAGAATCTACTTGGAGAATGATGAAAACTTATGAATGTTGCGTTTGTCAGGTCAGTGGTCTTATGTTAGCAAGCCACACTAGCATACGGCATCTTTTTAGCAAGTGTTTGAATCAGTACGACAAGTTGAGAAAGAAGCAAGCCTTCCTTGACAATTACCGGAAATTCCCAATGTTTGCTGTAAGTTGTCAATAGATACCATTCATTCAACTGGTATTATCTTATAGACCTTTAATGGGAACTTTTGCTTGCGTTGCAGTGCTTGTTCAAGTGATCATGCACTTGTGAGTAGTGTATTGATCTTTTGACGTCCTGTTGAAAAGGCTGTCTAAGCAACTGTTGTCGTTATTTTTTTTTTAACACAAATTAACCTTTTTGAGAATCATCCCTACTCCAGATGGTGTTTTTAGTATGCCAAGACATCATGTTGACGCAATCAATCACATGAACAGGATAATGATCTCTCGGAGTTTGACGAATCTAGAGACATAATTGAGAGCTTGGTTGACGAATATAAGGCATGTGAATCTCCGGATTACATTAAGTGGGGAATGGAGGTATATGCTCTACTTTGCCTTGTTGATCTATCTCGACTTTTGAGCATATATCAGATCTTACCTGTAAGTTTCTCTGAATCAGGATCCCGATCACATCCTAACAGGAGAGGGAAATGCTACGGGAACTGTAGATCCAAAATTAGCTGTCTGAACTGAATAAAAGTATGAAAACATAGGTAAGCTGCAATGGTTTTACTTCCAGTGTATACCCTATCAACTACTTGCATATGCTTTATCATATGCAGTTCATGTCTGTAAGTTATATTCAGTAACAGCTGACAAGTCAATAACAAGTTCTATGTGCTACGTCATTTTGGCAAATAAACTATGCATGTATTTGCACACTTATGCTGACATGCTTTTGCATCACGTCAACTGGCATTTCAGAAAGAAAAGAGCTGGGTGGTTCAATTGACAGTCTTAATTTTTGTCTAGTTCGTCCGTTCTACTGATTACCTAATAATGCTAGAGCATTCTCTGTGATGCTGGGATAGTTGGATCTCGCCCATGACTTAACACCTGATCTGTTGAATTTATCTACATTCTTGTGCATATCTAGTACTAATTGGTGAGCTGAAGCTTGTTTGTTGCAGGAAACTTTACCAGCTTGGATTGGAGAGGTGACTATGGCGACCTATTAGTTGCAGTTTGACTAGCATCAGAGTGAGGATTGTAAGTGTAGTCTCTATCAGGATTCTTACTGGGTGAAAAGTGCTGTGTTTGTGGTGAGAATTTTTGGGTATGTAATTGCTTTTCCCTTCTTAAGATTCACTTTCTAAAGAATGCAGAGTCTCACTGCATGCTTAGTCACCAGTTCCTTGGGGTTCCAGTGTTCAAACTTGAGATGTGTCAGCTATATGCGAGTTGTATTTAAGGATTTATTATCATTGACGTGAATCTTGAATTGATTTCTATATTGCACTTCCAGAGTACATGGGAATTGCTGCAAGGTTTGAATGTGAAACTTATTTTACCAGAAGAGAATTTAGATTTGTTACAGACGGCCATACTGTTTGTTATTGTCTACTCAACCACAATCGATTCCCCGGACAAGACGAGTTTGGATTTTTTTCACTTGCCGACATGTGACTCGATATATATCCGTTAATATCGTACTCCTATGGTTCTTTTCTATACTGCTTGTTTACATCTTTGTGATCAGACTCAAATGTTTATGACCGTAATTTCAACTATCGACGAGGCAAGCCATTCTAAGCTTGTTCAACATCGTTTCCATGCTCATTCCTTTAGTTGAAAGCCAAAGTCCAACTAATTGAATGATAGTAGGTAGTTTATAAAATCTATCAGAGATTTGCCCGATGGATGTCATTAGAGAGTTGGTAGTGAACATGAGGCAACATGCTTCATGACCACTTTTTCTCTGAAAAAACTAGAGACGGCAGTTTGGGGCGGAATTGAAAATTTGAGTACTCTGACATGACTGTCAACCGCTTATTCTGTGGAAGAAATCAATCAAACATGGTGGAAATCGTTGGACTATTTGAGCTCCTAACACATGAACAACTCATTTGAGGCCAAGATTCAAATGTGTCAAACTTTTGTTGCTAATTGTCACCTCAACGAAACTCCTCTGGTTCACAACTAAATTAGTTGCATGTCGTGATCCGTTAGGTTCGTGATCCGTCAGGTTTATGCTCCGTCGTCGTAATGGTGCTAATTAGTCTGACCGGGCGCGTTTCTTTTGCAGTTTCGTGTCCCTTCTAGGATAGTTATGGCAAGAGTTTAGCGCGTGTCATCTAAGAAAATTTAATGGTCCAAGGACTAGGAACTTAATAGGGAGTAGTAGCCCACGAAAGAGTTAACGCAATAGGGGCTTTGCAACATGAAGCTTCGTTTGGCCAAGCGAGAAGCGACCTGTTGACGCCATGCAGATTGCACATCTCTCTCCGTGGCCATCTTTTTACTTAAGATCACGCAAAATGCGGACAGATAGCGTGTTCCTCTCTTTCCATTTTTCTAAAGACAGGCGCAGCTACAATACTTGGTCTCCAAGAGAAACATTAGAGATTGAAGAACCAGATGTCCATCCCCACCACCAGCCACCACCCTCAAAGATTTCCTTGGTTTATAAAAAAAAAACAGTCAAATAAAACATACGGGGTCCGTATTGACAGACCAAATATACAAATAGGAGAAGAGAGCTCGCTATGTGCAGTCAATTACATCAGAAGGAGACGAAGGGCTGAGACACATACATAACCCACCACCTTCGAGCCTTCAGACCTCATGCGGGAGCCTCTGACTTCATTTTTTTTTTCTTTCGTATGTAAGGAGAAAACATTTGAAAAGGAAAAATTAAAGGGCTGTGTTACTGTTATTGCGGTCAAAAGTAACATTAGAATCAGCGGCGTGTTCAGCAAGGGGTCACCAAATTGTTGTCGTCAAATTCGATCAGGTCTTTGTTTTTTCTTTGTTCTCCACACGACAACAATCGTGTCATTGAAGGGTAATCCTGCAATTCCAACACGAAGGAAAAAAAAAAAGCAGTCAGCTGTCAGATAAGTCAACCTGTCGTTTCTCGGGATCTAGACACGGTACTGTCTCAATAGCGACGCATTATCCATAGAACATGATGAGCCCGCGTTTTCATCTACCACGTGTGTCATCCAAATCAAAACAACTTGTGAAAACTTATGGCATCCTACCCAGTGTAATGGAATCAGGCAGATTAAAAGCATGAAGCTAAGCATCCTTGCTTTCTTTCAAGACATGGAGAACAATTCACAGTGCAAAGAAAAGATCGAAACAACCTCGGTTCTTGATCGGAATCTCGTGTAGTAATCTACAATGACCAGCTATCGATTCTTAAAAAGAAAGAGATGTCTTTTTCAGACCTCATGAAAAATGAACTCTAATTTTTCATAAACTAGTCGTTCTGTGATATCGCAGATTCTAATCCAAACAACAAGATATATCATACCCTACTTTTTCATTTCTTTTCGTTTCTTTTTTGTTTAGAATGTCATACCCTACTTAGATGTGGCAAAACTAAGCAACTCCTCCTAATTACAACTTTGGCTTAACTAAGCTTTTTGCTCATTAATTCATCATGTACCAAGCATTTGACCAATGGTTTGATGAACCAAACAAAATGCATTGAACCGCCAAGCTAATACAAACTCAAACTTACCAATGGAGCAATTTAATTTTGCATTTGGGCATGTCCCCACCCTCCAAATCCTTTATTGTCACATCCCCACACTCGAGAGTCACCCCAACCCTCCCCACCTTCCACCCCTCTATGTTCGCCCCCACGCTCGTCCGGACCTCCACCTTCACCACCAAGCTCTTGCTCCGGTAGCCGGACCTCAGCCCCGCGCCCATCCCGTCCTCCACCACCTCGTCGCGCACCTCCGTCGCCACTTTCAAACTCGTCACGTTCTTCTTTCCCTGGCTGAACCCGGGCAGGCTTGCGGACCCCATCCCGATCCCCTTGTCCTGCCCGAGGCTGATGTCCACGTTGGTCCCGCCGTAGTACAACCCCAGCTTCTCGTTCGGATTCTTGGCTTCGACCCTCGCCACGGTCCGGGCGTTGAGGTAAGTGCCGTCTGGCTTGACGGTCACATTGAACCGGGGGATCTCGAACGACTGGAGGTGGAAAACCGGGATTTTCGGGCCGAACCAGATATAAAATGCTGCGCCAGCTATTACGAGGACGCAGAAGATGAGGAATATGAGGACGCAGAAGCAGCAACAACACGCGCGGCAACAGCCCCGGCGCTTCTTCCTTGGGTACATTGAAGGCGGCATGACCGGTTTCCGGAACGGCTGTCTTGGGGGCGGTTGGACGGGGACGCTCGGGTCCCTGTAGCCCGGCGGCTTCTGGAGTACCGGTTTCTGTGGCGGTTCGGCCATTTGGCGGCTCTTCCGGTTGGATGCTCTGTTTCTACATTGAAAACAGAGGAACGGAATCAGCTGAAAAGAATTGAACAATTTATAATGACGGTGCACGCAACAAAAAAGTGAATCATAAGCATGGAAAACAAATCATCGAGAAAGAAGAAAACAACAATGCAAATGCCCGGATGAACGAAATCAAGTCCACTAGAGAAGCTAAAAATTAAATTATCGCTCTTGCTCTGTAATTGAAGGCAACCTCTGAAATCCAATGAAAAAGGCTCGACACAAAATGAATTTCATCTCAAATATAAACGAAAGGGCAAATGGACGAGCTCACTCAGAAAAGGAAAAGAACAGCTCTGTGTACGATTCATCGGAAAGAAACAGAGACACAGACAGTGCCCAATTCTGAACCAAAGAGAAGAAAAATCATCTATGAACCAGAAGAGAAGAAAGAACATGAAGCATCTTGAACGGCATGCAGAGAGATGCAGACCCTTTTGGGGAGGAGATGGAGTCGATTCGACCCGGAACAGTGCCCGATTCTGCAGGAACAAACGAAACCAATGGAAACCCAAGTTGGTATGGGAGAATTCAATGGGGGAAAAGATCTTGGTCCGATGGAAAAGGTGGTGGATTTCACGAGATAATTATTAAGGAAATGTGAATCAGAGAGAGAGAGAGAGAGAGAGAGAGAGAGAGAGAGAGGGAGGGAGGAAAGCTAAAGCGAAAATCTAATGGGGGTGGTGAAGGAGGAGGGGTTAGAGACGAAAACAGGGGATGTAATGTTCGGGGAAGGAGCAGAGGCAGGGATTCGTTCGCGACATTCACGCGCGGCGCTCTCCTGCTGACTCGTCGCGACACCTTGTTCTAACGCCCCCGACTTTGCTCCCTTCGCTCCTCTTCTTGTTGTATCGTTTTCCATAACCATCTTCTTCTTGTTATTCTCTTGGTTTTTTCCGTTGAATCATCCAAGCATTTCTTCGGATTTCATTAACAAGCGTCTCGTAAATTCTTGTTACGTAACTAATAAACGAATGTTAATGTTTCTGCCATATCGATCGTCCTTTTTTGTTTGTTCTTATGTATAACCACTACTTTGAAGATCGGATTGTTTCGAACTAAGCATGTTCAACAAATGCTCTGAAGACACTTGTTGCCTTGTTGGCATGCCTTGATGAGAACAACGATATTTAAGGAGAGTGCGAGAAATATGGAATTCATGAATTACCTACTTAAACCGAGCTTCACGATCCGAAATATTATAAGGAAAATATCATAATGCGGGGTCATGTATTAACGAATGACGGTGCAAAACACAGGAGTTTAGGACTACTTACTATATACGAATGGCCAACAATCTTCATCAGATTCACATGCGATTTCAGGGCTTTGGAGCACAAGCATATCGTCTTCTGACATTTTAGAGTTTGATTTTGTTGCTAACTTATCCAAAAAGTCGAAACACGATTGCCGATGTTGCGACACCATGTCAAGGTTACGTTTATTTCGCGAAAAATGAACGATTTGGAAAATATTATTGTAAAAATGATCGCTCGTATCGATTACAAAAATGAACGAACGAAAAATATTTCCATCATCCCCAAAAATATTTAGAAGTTAACCGTTGCCGATAAGGGTAACATTTTCTATCGGCTAATTTATTTCAAGTGATACAAGCGATCATTTTTGAAAAAAAATAGTTTCCAAATCATTCATTTTTAAAGAAACAAACGGAGCTTAAAGATATCTTTACAATGAAATGGTACTGCTGAAGTACATGGCGGTATGCAACTCGTTGCATAAGACAGTTCATCATTCCATTAGAAACATGGCGAGAAACTTGTGTTGAGATGAAACTATGAAATGGGTAATTAAAAAAAAGTTATATAGTTTAACATAATCTCATCAGATCACTTAATATCTAATTTTCAATTGAAGAGAAATTAGTACCTGCCTTGCATTATCTGCATCAGCAGCTACGTGCTACATTAAGAAATTATCCTTTTCCAACCTTATTACAACTCACCAGTCCTTCATTCATTCATTCATTTATTTATTTACTCATTTTGACTTTGCAGTTTCCTTCTTTGATTCATGTGACAAAATGGGCTTAGATGGAATTAATGCAGTGGCGAAAGAGAGAATCGAAATCCATGCAATTCATGTTCTTTCCTAGTTGCTAGAGAACCATTATCACGCCAAGAGATTGATAAAATCACGTGCAATTGTTATGTAGAAAATGCGATCGAGAATGAGATAACATAAATTGCGTGTATGAAAAAGAGGAAAAAAATAAATTTGGGGACGTGAATAATGTTAGAGGCACTAGAATAGTCTGCGAAAATTAGTATGCGAAGTTATGCGGCGTGATTCACAATGTTTTTATTTAAGAAGTTCACTCTCTCGCATTTCAAGTTCACTTCTCTAGGCATCCATTCGGATCGGGACACATAATTTAGCACGGTGATTTTTAGGAACCATATCAACATATATCGTTATATTTGGAATATTCATAAAATTTATGAAAAATCACCAACTTTATGAATCACTTTCCATGATTTTTTTAATTTATTGTCAGATATAGACAAATCATTTAAGGCTGGCTCTTGCATTCATAAAGTATTGTACACGTGGGTTTTGTTCTGTTTTTTTTAATTTATAAATTTTCTTTTACTTTGGTTGCCAAAGTCAAAGATAATAAATAGACTGGGAGACTGATTAACTAAATGCAGTAACGATTAAACTTACAAGTAATTGTATTTTGAGAAAGACATGAAAATGCCACGAATGGGGTGATGAGGAAAGTTGGAAGCACGCATGGATGCAATTGCTTCACTGCCAGCCAAGAAATCAAAGTGTTTGCCCCCACATATATAATCAGGGTGGACAGCTACTTGATCACAATCTTCTTCTTCTTCTTTTGTATTTGATTCTATGATTTCTCCATCCTTACTCAGCAACCTTAAGAATGTTGATGTGACGTAACAAATCTTCTTCATTATTCCCCATTGTTGGAATTTAGAAGTGTCAACTTAAAACATATTTAAATTCATATTCTTACCTTTACCAAAAAAAAAAAAACTTAAAACATATTTGATGGGTTCAGTTCTTATAGAGATTAGTTATATTTACTAAACTGGCCATAAATGAGTTTAAAACGGTAAAGCCCAGAATAACATAAATGTTAAATGGGTTTGTAACTTACTTAGACCAAACTCACCTCTATGATTCTCTTTTTACTCTCTCAGCCATACTGGATCTCACGCTCGATTACTCTGAGCTCTCACCTCAGTTTGGTTATAAATTTTCCTATACTAGATTAAATATCGAAGTATTCTAGTAATATAGATCGAATCGGGTATGTGTTAGGTATGATTTGAGTTGGGTATGAGTGCCGCTAAATTTTGTATTGCATGAAAATTGATCAATTTGGGTCAGATCATTTTTTACCTAACCCAAATCTGACCCAACTCACCCGTTTGACGGGTCTATATGAATTCTATTGCCAGTTCCGGCTTCTTTGTTGTTCTTCTTTCTTGCCATCATCTTGCACGTAAAAAGTTGAGATTGGAGTCGATGAAGAATTAAAAGATCATATGGAAGAGCAGTGGTTTCTATTGAAGGGTAAGATTTAGTTCTGTCCTTCACCTATGAAGTTAGGCTAGGATTGATGGGAGGTCGTGCTTTTCCTACACAGTCTATAAACCTCTTATTCTAATGAAAGGGAACGAATCAAGGATATTGGAGTCAGCCACGGTCCTGAACTTAAACAAGATATTTAGAGACAAACCCTTCAATCATAATATGGCATGTTGATATCTATATGACTATATGAACTATGAAGATTTGTATATCTCAATCTTTGAAGAAGGCCTCTGCACATTATTTCCACATGACGACGACGAGTAGAGAGAGAGAGAGACTCCACGCTAAAGTTGCAATTCCCATTTTATTCGATGCAGATTTTCCTATGAATCCACTCTCGCAAAATTATTACAATTCGCTCTGCACCGACCGCCTCCAAAGTCGAAACTACTGAATCTAACAGCCTCACCAACAGCGTCCGCCAGAGTAAGGGTGAGCTGAGGGCCACACTTCATGAGGGAGAGGTCTCAAACTCGATTCCTATCTCCTATAGTATGCACGGACTAGTGCACTAACACTAACACTGGAGAGCTAGGTATGGGACTATCAACTGTCCCCGAGCTTACCGGTTCAGGACCGGTCCAAAGGGATGCCTTGGGTTGGTTCTCTGCCATCAGAAACAGAACAGGGAAAAGATATATATGGCTGCGATGACTTCGTTAGTCTTCAGAGGCCTCTGGTTTGGAAATCAAGGTGGTCGCTACAGAAAGTTGAGCGGACCACTGAGAGATCCAATCTTCCAGTCCACTCCTCACCAGGCTTCAATGTGATTGGCTTCTCTATCACTGCACCGTTAACGCAAACCATCTGTTTGTACTCCTCATCGCCAAAATCCGCCATCGCCTTCGATTTCTTCTCCCAAGGATTCCATACAACTGCATGTTCAAACAAGATAACCCTATATACTTCAACTTGGAGTGACTAATATCCAGCACTCGCATCTGTTTCTCTGCAACCTCTCGGGCTCCAGTATACCACTAAATGTTCTAAGAGTGTGTAATAGAATGCAAAGACATTTTCCTTAATTGAAAGGGCTCTTACCGACATCTGGCAGACCTTCCTTTCTGATCACAAAAGTTCGCTTCCGCTCATGGTCAAGCACCGCGATTACATTTGGAGAACTCAAGTAGATTCGATCCACCTGCCAGAATTGGGTGAGGCAGAAAACGTACTAATTATAGGCTGTATAGAGGCAAGGTCGTCGAAATGCAGGGAGAGGCACAACTAGAATACTTCAACATGCAGGCGTCATCACATTTCCACATTCTCTCCGCATTAATTACTCTAAATGCGTGGAGAAGATTCTCACTGAGAACCAAAAAATTCAAAGAAAAGGCCCTCTCTAGGCTCTTTACAACCATTGAAGAGGCTGCTCCTTCATTTCTTGCTATTCGGGAAATTCAGAACTCCAGTGAATATGAGGCTCGTTACTCTTTCACATGAAGTTGGCTATAATGAATTAAATTGATGTTTACCTCTGACTCAAAAGTTACGGCATCCCCCTGTTCTGTGAAGCGTTCCCTTTGGCAAAGGTTGTCTAGATAGTCGAGCGTCTCCAATCCTTCGATTCTCACTTCACTGAGACAGATGTACATTCAATCCCTTGATTAAGTGGAGAATGAACTCTTTTTTATCATTTCAAAATAAAATAAAAATCGGCTGAATTTGGTGAGGTACATTCTTGGGCAAGAAGCAAAGCAACACTATATAACCTTTATGCATTCAAGGCTAAACAGTGTGTTGCAGTGGTCCCTAAACAAAACGTGCTTGCTTGAACTCCAAACATCACTATAATTGCCTAAATGTCATTGCTATTTCATATTTGACATTCAGATATGATTGCTTTGTGGTAAAACTTCACGGTGACTGTAGATAGTGGCCTCGAACTAATAAGATCACAGCATATTCAAGAAAAATGTTGATGGAAGATGTGTTACCCTGTAAAATGAGCTTAGAGAACCTCAAGGCCATATATCATGCCATTTCTTTAGATAATCGTATTTACTGACGGTAGTAAAAGCACATCTATGGCCAATGACAAGATGATCAGCAGATAATGGTCCATACCTGACATCAGAAACTGATAAATATGTGTGATAAGCGAATGAGAAACTAAATGGCTTTCCATTGATGTTTCTGACTCGCGATATTAAGCTCAGATCACCATTTGCTGCGAGGCAAACCCGAAGGCGAAGCTCAAAACTGAAACAAGAGATATAAAAATGATCAGCAGGAGCCTTTGAACAATGATGTTCCATGCCATATATTTAATAAAGAAGCAAGAAAAAAAGAAAGAAAACATCGCAAGGCATGGTGGGTACTGGGTGTGGAGTTTGGAGATAATTACGATTGAGCTTATACCTATGAGGCCACCCCTTTATGTCTTCTTCAGAAGGCTTAAGCAATAGGTCAATGAAGGATTTGCCTTGAGAATCAGTCGAGGGCAGGGGTGGAGGATTATCATCAACTGTCCAAATTTTGTTCCTAGCAAACCCATGCTGCTCCAGCATACCACAATTCCCAAACTTCAAAAATTCAAAAAGAACTCGAGTAAGAGATGTTCAACATTGAGTCCTTTATAAATGTTGGATCAAAATATGCAGAGTACCTGAGGGAAACATATGGGAATTCCTCCCCTCACTGCTTTGGGAGGCTTGAAAATTGCCTGTAGTAGAAGATAATACACAAGCGAATCAGTCTGAGATAATAGTTGTGGATATTGACATCCCTGCCTCTTAGCAGAGATTCTTGCTGTAGCTTAGCCCAGAACTCAGGGAAAACGCAATAATTCATATTGAAAACGGTCGAATTGGGTCATTCTCAAATATCTTCAAATGTCACGAGTTGAAGAATGCAAAGCATTAATCTACAACAACCTAACACATTAGATGTTGATGAGCACTACGTTCAACTAAAAGCACAACTGTTATTTTGATGTTGTAAGCTCACATTGCTACATCCACTGTACTAGCAGAGTGCTTTACAGGCACGTAAAGAACGAAAACTGACACGCATTAACTTCTGCAATTTATAAGAGTGGAATTAGCATCGAGCTCAAAGATTCCAACAAATACATCGAATAAGCCGCACCTTACTACTAGTGAATAGGAGCTCTTCACCTTGCTCATTCCTCCATGATGTGACCTGCCCTCCGTGCATACTAACCTACACAGACAAAAATGGAAGCACCCACAGGATTAAAAAAAGTCAAGCACGACTGAGCATACAAAATACCATACTCAGTGCAAAAAATTCAGTATCTCAGCACGATCATCCCATAGTGAAATGCACAATTCCTACCCGCACTGAAGCCCCTTGT
Source organism: Syzygium oleosum (assembly GCF_021117445.2). Classification (NCBI taxonomy): domain Eukaryota; kingdom Viridiplantae; phylum Streptophyta; class Magnoliopsida; order Myrtales; family Myrtaceae; genus Syzygium; species Syzygium oleosum. The sequence continues at coordinate 3,071,941 of NW_026607516.1, read as the reverse complement.
GGACTCCGAAGCACGACATGGTCAATCCCATTCCAGTCCTTTGTCATTTCGACTGCGGCTTTGCAATCCCACACAGCAGCAGAATGCCCCATTTTGATTGGAAGATGAACTTCTGTTGCTAGAGCTCTAAACAATTCAGGGAAAACTGGCACTTATGGACAGTGAAGAATCACTGAATTCACCCTGTGACGGAAACATTAGAGTTACACCAGAGCCTTCTCTATGCAAGAAACCTGTGAACACGTGAACTAAAAGCTAATTTCCAACCACCACCTGCTTCCTCAGCATTTATCCTCAGATCCAATAAAGAAAAAAAGCCCGATATCTCCAGAACTCTCAATTGCTTAAACATAAAACATGGAGAAACTCCAGTAGGATGACAACATTTGGCAAAGCCCTATAGACCCAATAGACCCAAACCACTATCTATCCTAGGAATCTTGAACAAATGCCCACGTATGTCAACCCACCATTAATTGCTGACGCTGAAAGGAGAGACTGCCATCAGATGAGCTGTTAGCATCGGTGAAACTTTAGTTTCTTCAAGCTTCAAACTTTCTACGAAAAGATTGAAACTTGATAAAAAAAAAAACACCAGCAGCAAATCCGCAGCCCGAAAGCAGATCAAGGAGAGACTTTCAATGCAAAAAAAAGTGGAAGCATTCGGTTCAAGAGCACGGATCTATAATTCCTCCGAACAGCCCAAGACAACAACAAATCAGAGGAGAACGAGAGACAGAGACAGAGACAGAGAGAGAGACAGGGGGGGGTCGAATGCAGGAATTCATCAGAGAAAGCCCTTCTCTGGATATACAGAGACGAATATAAAAGTCGCGAAAGCAAAAGCAATGCCCATTAACAGAACTGAAACGAAACGCCAAAGAACACATGCACTGAATGGAGTGGCTTTTTGGGCTAAAGAATTAAATATTGCCTACGAGCTCCTACTAAATACTGAAACTAAACTCTGAAGCAACGAAAGGAGGAGGAGGAAAGGAGAAGAAAAGGGCTGAAGGGGGGATGCTTGGGAGGGGAAGAAGGATTTGGGCATGGTTGTGGAAGCATGAGAAGAAACGTGAGGATACGAGGTACAGGTACGTTGTACAAGCAGCTAAATTTTTTGAAACGAGGGGATGTTTGAGATGGGGACAACTCGAACTTTTCATATTGTGTTGTGAACATATTTTCTTTATTATTTTCTTGCCCCCTCATCATGATAGCAAATTTTCCAGATAAAATACAAATCCCTAATTCGACGTGGACTGCCCCCGTTGTCGCTTACATGCATGGATCACTGCAAGGAAGAAGAACAAGAAAAAATTCAAATGGACGGTCATGGTTGAATTGGGCCAGGAAAGAGACTCTACATGACCAAAATAGGAAATGAAGCTGGATTTTACCCCGCACACTAAGTTGGGCGCGGTATTATGCTTACTATCACTCGCTTGAGCATCCAAAGTTGGTGAACAAGAACCTAGCGCAAGACATAACATCTAGCTAGACCCAATTTCATGAACTGTAATTCGTATTTTTCCGTTTCTTTGGTGATAGTCACGTCATAGTTCCACCAGAATCTCGTCTAATGCTTGAGAAACCAATGAGTTTCTGCTTGCCGGGACAGCTTCTCGACCCCGGTTTTAGTCTCCGATGACTCTTGTTAAGGCTGCTTAAATTCAGAACCGAGGACAAATTCTCTTCTGAAGCACGAATTGCGAGTCGCGAGAGATGGGGTGCTAGTGTAAGCTTGATCCTAATTTTTAGCTTTCCGGTTACTGTTTTGGCTGCAATCTGAGCTCAAGACCGCCATGTCCTGGAACGTCAATGACTTTTATCCAAATAAGAGGTATCCTTATCTGGGGGGGAAGCTAACATGTGAAGCAGAGCAAGTGGAGGAGACAAAAGGTAGGACACTTTGATGAAGCACGAACCAAGAAACCTAGGAAAAGCAAAGTTGGAGGAGGGAAACTGGAGCACACCACCGCACAAGTCGTGGTGGACGCACGTGAGGTGGTGAGGTTGGTTTCTCCAACTGGAATTTGGTTGCATTCATCATGAAAGAAAAGTGGGAGTCAAAGATGACTAGCTTTTCTTGGGGGGTGGAGTGTTAGGAAGATCACGTGCGGTGGAGGGGCTGATGAATCCAGCGGTGATTAAATTAATGGAAACAATGGAGAGAAATTCAGAGGAAAGACGAGGGAAACGAGGGATCTTTCAAAGTGGGTCATGAGCGAAAATCTGTATAACGTGGCTGCGACTGACTTTTAGATATCGGCCCCTAATAGTGTTTCAAAGTTGCAAAATCTTTTTGTCGTCAATAAGCATTTCTTATTACTGCTCAAAGACATGGGGCAAATCGAAATCCCACTACGTGTCAAGCAAATCTTCTTGCACGACTCCATTGAACAATCTTTAGACAACATAATTCGCAGCCTGGGGACAATTGACTACCAAAGCAATCAAAGAATGCACTGACTAACATCACTTTAGGCTAGAAACCGCTCAACTAAAGCATATATTCCGATTCAAGCGAATCTGGAACAGATAAGCATTGACAATTTTTTTCCTTAATGAAGCCTTCTTCGCAATGAAGCATTTAACAGCAAATCTCACACAATGGAAAACTTGATCCCTAGATGGAATAGTTTGTGAATGAACATTTGGCCTCCATAAACGAATAAAGAAGCCATCCCAAGTCAACTCAATCGGAATAGAAACAAAACTAGCTCCCTTAGATCTGCTTTTGACCCAGTGAAACTCAGAATCCCAACGACCCGGCTGCCTGTCAATCAAACAAAGAAGCAACAATGCTCCAAACAGTAGAGAATTTCAGGAGAACATTAGAGGAAGCAGTACCAAATTACTTTTTGTCAGCAACAGTAATTACAGCTTTTCCGTGCGAAATAAACAATTTTCGTTAGTTGCATGAACCACTGTGGCCGTGGGCCCTGATATCTGAATAGATTTCGGCCTTCAAAGGTCCAACATTGATGGATGAGCACACAAAAAAGGTAGTCTTTCATGCGAAATAAACCTTTCTTTCTGTTTCTCCGGCAAGCGAAATAAGCCTTGGGAAGAACAAATGCGTTTGACTATAAGAGAAGACGAATACGAAGGAAAATGAGAGGGGACAGGCAGCGACATGTGGGCACAGATCTGTACCCTTTTCTTCTGCTTTTGAATGGAAAGTAAAGGAATGGCTTTTTGAGCAGTGCTTGACCCAAGCAAACAGAGGAAGCTGCCGTCAAGACTCCTCCATCGACATAAAAGCTACTGTGAAAGTCGTTGTGCACCCGCAAGTCAAAACTTATGGGTAGAACCGGCGAGAGAGTCGAAGTAAACATTGTCAAGTTGGCTTTAAGATCAAGTAGAGAACAAGCTTACACACAAGTTGTACGCACTAATTACATGACATTAGTCCACAGTTAACCGTAAAAACACCCAATTACGAACCAAATCCTGTGTCAAATGTACATAGCCTCTGGGACCATCACGGCATTCCGAACATGATAAAAAAAAGCCATCAGTTCTGCCATGAGAGAACTATACTACAATAAAAATTAGAGTCCTCATATTCTTGGATGCGCTTAGCTCTACCCAGCTATCCCATCCTTCTCCTGTTAGCTGTGACATTGATTTCGAAATTTTCCGAAGCTCAATAAGTAAGGCAAACTATTTAACAGAAATTAGAAAGAGCCATTAGCCAGCGGCCACCGCATCGGTTCTGGGTTTTGAATCCAAGAGCTGGTGAAGCTTGGCACCGGAATTCGACTTCCTTTCATAAACTTCTCCCTCATCTTCACTTCTTCGATCAATGGCTCCGGAGTTGTTCACCCTTGAAAGTAAGTTCTCTGTTTTGTCCGAGAGAAGCCCGTCGTCGTTGAATTTACCTAGTGATTCAACCTCCTTTTCCCTTCCCTGCGCATTTTCCAGTCTTTCCTGTAAGTGGAAGCAGTTTTATTCATTAAAACTATAATAGCAAATTATATGTATGACTCATATTGAACGCTGAAGCTAAGGACGCAAGAGGTACCATCAATGTGGCATTTTCTAGCCTCAGTTTATCTGAGTTCCCGGTCAGTCGACTAATTTCAGATTTAAGAGCCATATTCTCCACAGTCAGAGAATCCACTTTTTTGGCAAGTTCTTCAGTCTCAGCCTGAACATTAAGAGGAAAAGCCATTCCCTTGAAATGACATACACGCTGATGAAAATGACAAACAGAAAGACTGAAAACAGCACGATAACACTTTCTATCACACGTCATGTTTACCTGCTTTCTCAGTCTTGATCTTCTAGCAGATTCACGGTTTGACTGTTTCCTCCTCTCCCTTTTCAGTTCTCTTTCACTCTACATTAAGAGAATTTTGAAAAAGAGAATTTTATGATATTGTAGAGAGCAACTTGAAGAAACAGCAGAAAGAACAAAAGTACTGGACTTGCAGAGAAAACATTATAGGTAAACTACCACACAGTGACATTACATGTAACCAGGCTTCAGGTGGCATTACTGCACCAGGTTGCAAAATGCTAACAGGGTTGGCATTTGCATCCATGGAAGAATTCTTGAGCTCTAATGATGCAGACATGCTGGGCGAGTTTACAGATGCAACCAATTTTCCTGTGGCACTGGGACAATCAATGGCTCCACCTGACACATTCTCAGAAGCAGCATCCACCTCCCCAGCAACCTTGGCTTGAACTTCAGATTTTCCATCACCTGCGGATATGAGGCTCCAAATTTAGACTTAATTGCATCGTTGCATACCAAAGTAATGAGAAATTCAACTCCAGGAATGTATGAATGATTTCCCCAGACGTAGGTGTATCAACCACCAACAAATTTATTTGCTGCCACCTACATAAAACTAAGCCCATCTGTTTTCACCTCCATGGACTTCTAACGCAAGCAACAGTATATGACTACTAACTGTGTTACACATGCCCATGGAAGCAACGGTTCATGGTAGTTTCACAATGGTAGAGAGAGAACTTTCTCAGCAAGTTCATAGCATGTCTCACAGAAGTTCATCCTCATAACTGCGAGAGTCTACAGGTTCTACATCAGAAGCCACTTACAAGAAATGGACAGTCTTTACAGTCTGAAGTAGTAGAGTAGGGACTCTAGAAACACCCTCGGGCCCCCACCACCCACCCAAAAGGAAAAAGGTTAGGGTGAATGGTGAGATTAAACAGAGTTATCTCACTATCAAGATAATTTAGTCGATGAAGGCTGATGCTATACCAACGGATGAAGTTCCTTCGCGACTTCTTTTCCTCGTAGCTTTATCTGCCTGGCACATTAAGTGCACAATTTAGTACCAGTTACTGTTATGACCACGATATTCCCAGAAACAGGAATGATGAGGCAATAAAGGAGTAATAGAGTTTCTGTTCTCACCCCTGATTGATCCCCATCACTTGAGCCTCCCGTGTCTTCACTGCTTACAAATCACAACATTGAAGAATTAGCAAGATAGTGGTCAGGGAAATAGTAGCAATGGGATGAATATGATAAAGAAATCTTCCGGAATCATAAGTGTAAGCACACTGGTCTTGATTTGGAGCTACAAAAAGTTTCTTGTTCGACAAACCTCTGTGATGACCTCTTATCAGTCCCATCGTCAGCACTGTCCGCATCCCCACTGCCTATTGACATTGCAAGCCCTTCAAAACTTTTGAACTTCTTCACCAGTCCATTATCAGAATTAGCAGATGATTTTTTAGGAGTTTCCGCAGCCAAGGGAGTTGGTGTCTGCATAGTTGCAAGACCGTCAGAACCATCATCATTCAAGCATATACCCAGAAAACATGCAGGGGATTATATATACAGGTAAAAATCAGAGATGTAGCTCAGACTAGTAACAAATTCTGGAGTAAAAAGAAGATGAAATGGGGAACCAAGAACATGTATCTATTACCAGTATATTTACAAAACAGCGGGTGAATCATTTTCTCTTGTTCTTTTTGCTTTTTGGAAGAAAAAAAAGCACTAGATGCAGACGATGATGACAGGGAATCAGAACAGTGTAATCATGAGAAGCAGTCTTAACTCGCAGTAACTTAAGCACAGAGCTTGCATCATCAAGAGCAAAGCACTCTAAGACAAATAAAAAGAATACGCACAACACAGCACATCTCCCCCAGTGCGCACAAGTTTTGGCCACTCTCCCCCTATATATTAAACCAATTATCAGGTAAAGAAAGGTAAAGAAGATATACTTACAAGAGGAATTGCAGGATGTCCATAAACACCTCCATGTGAGTATATTGCAGCATAAGGTGCCCCATATGGTGGCATCATAGGCTGGAGATCAACATGACACTAAGTTGCAAGCCAAAACTAGATAATAATATTTAGTTCACTGTTTCCAACACTACCTGTGGTGGCCCCCACATGTAGGGATGAGGACCATGACCAGATGAGACAGCAGAATTATAATAAGGTGGAAGAGCAACTCTTGGACCATAGTATGCCTGAAAAGATGGAGGGCCAATGGATCATGTCAACATTTTTATCAAGCAACAATTCTGCTCCAAAGCATTCAGCCAGAGCAATAAACTTACATGCATAGCTGCCCAATCAGGATACACATGAATACCCGTCTGATCCTGTTGCACGATGAACAAACATTTAATTGAAAACAGGACCTCAACAAATTTTTAGCTTTAGTATCGGGAAGGAGATGCAACTCTAGAGTTCTTCACGGTATATATCATCATATAGACTGGTGAGTAGTAATAGAAAAGATTCTTTCAGGATTAATAAGCACAAATATACGAGGTTCCTCATCTCACCGGAGTTATTGGTGAAGACGATTTATCAGATTTGGATGACTTTGTCTCTTCATTGTTCCTCATTATGAAGCACCAAGTAAAAGATTCAGATGATTCCTCTCTTGGCAATGATAGTATGCAATCAGCTGCATCAGGAAAGGTGATGTCACGTCTCTATGGCCCAAGAAAATTCATAGGACCTATTGGGAATATAACTAATAGCTTCCAATTGCGCCAAATAACGACCAAGTCACTCAAGCTCAAATGTAGTTAGAGAAAGTCAACTCGGTTTTTGTCTATAAATCACCAAGAAACTAACAACCATTAAAAGGCAGAAATCGGATAATTTATGAGATTCACGGAATCTTCCAACCGCAGCGAAGAATTTCATTATAACCTCATGAAACAATGGCATGTACACAATCACACTTGTTGCAGAACGGTCTTCCTTGGAAATATTTTCCTAAACATCTAGCACCCATCTATGAATGACAAAGCCAATAACATCCAAACACAAAATTTGGTGGTAAGACTATCCTAAATCTGTGGTACTTCATCAGAACCTTGAATTCACCTAATACTCAACGAGAAGATCTCATGTGAGAATTCGTAAAGATAGAGCTTTTTCTTTTTTCTTTATGTGCTAAAGAAAAATTTAGAGCTTTTACTCTAGCAAATCGTAAAAATGGATATAGCATCACATCGTAATCCTTATATTTGATGGCGGATCAAACTATATATTCGGCAACTACTAAATATCAGCAAAGAAAAATCAGATCCGCTAACGGATGCAGCTTTCACCCACAGCGAGAAGATAAAAATCATAGTCAACCACTTATTCTACTCCAAGAAAGAGAATAGACAAGAAGAAACAACTTTGAGGGCCCATAATTCACACGGAGAAGTCACTTTTGAGATCTTAAAAACCTCAACTTCTCATATGGTTCATCAAAAGGGAGGTGTAAGGTGAAGACACAAAGAAACCTTTACAAGAAAAATATAAGAATAAGACTAGCCAGCGAAGATAAGCAACCACACTTTCATAGTTTCAAAGAGAAACTGACATAGAAGTACAGCATAAGTTAAAATTGCTTGTTGGGCTACAGTTCTACTGATTACTGAGAAAATAAAATTCCAAGAAGAGGGAAAAGGCAACGAACAAACAAGCAGCAAGAACTTTCAAGATCCCGTGCTCTTTACTTATGGCAAAATCATGGTCCCGACTCCTGATTCATGCCAACAATCCCCAGATCTAAAATTACAACTACGCAGCCACCTAGTATCACACCAAAACCAGCAATTTAAGCAAATTATTTCGCATGCAAGAAAGTTCCTTTGCTGGATTATAACAACTCAAACAACATTACCTCCATGCAACCCAAATTCTAGGAAGCACAGAGAAATAGAAACAAAATCGAGGTTCCAGAGGCTGCTCTCCTGCTATTATCACCTTCAGGCAGAGCAAGAAATATGTATTCGACAGAAAAACTTGTACACAATTCGTCTACAGGAAAAGCTCATTACATCGCCACTACATACTAAAAATCTCGACGATGTTGGCCGCAATCCACGTTTGTTACCAAGCGCATCACAATTATATCCGCCACACACACTTCCGACTCAACTCAGCACGCATTCGCCGGTCATCCTCGCTCTCCAGCACCCCGGAAGCGCTTTTTCCAAGTAGAGAGAACGGGGAGAAAGAGAAAGAGCGAAACATTTCAACTCGGAAATCAAACAGCTAGCTCCAACGCACCTTCTACCGCGCCGCCGGGAGTCCCGCCTTCTTCTCGTTTGCCAAATCCAGAAACGAAGGATTTCCGGGGAACAAAAACGGAACGGCGGAATTCGAACGCCCGGAATTTACAGAGACTCTCGAAGCTCTCAGATTATATCGCCGGACGGAGAAAAAGAAGAAGAAGAAGAAGAAGAAGTTCAGCAGAAGACGGGAAAAAAGCTCAGGCTCGAAACCGCATTTTCTCTCTCCGAAACGCGACGAACTATTCGAGCTCCCTCGCAGCGCAGAAGAGAGAGAGAGAGAGAGAGAGGAGAAGAAGAAGAAGAAGAAGAAGAAGAGAGAGAGAGAGGGCAAGACAGAGAACGGAGGAGGAGGAAGACGGAGCAGGAAGGGAGAGAGAGAGAAGGGAGACGGAGGGGAAGGCAACATCCACGTCACCACACACGTGTCGTATCGGCGCGCGGCGGGCGTACGCATACGGCGTATATACGGGGGGGCAGGGGTCGTTGAGCTGGCCAATTCCACAATCGTGCTGGGGTTTCCCCTTTTCTTTTTAATTTTGCTGGGGGTTGGAATTTTCCATCCGGGCGTCGCCCGCTCGCCGTACACGTGGCGGCCTCGGGATCCCATCTCGCCTCTGGAGGGGGGCGTCCCACCCCGCATACCACCCCGTCATGTGGCCTACGTGGTCCATGCTGTACAAGATAATTTGATTTTAATTAATTAATTAAAATTTTAATTAAAAAGGAAAAAAAGAAGAGTGGAGAGGGGGAGGGGGGGAAAGTTCTGCAATTAACGGTAATGAATAGCGGCTTTGGAGTCCACGGCGGACCTCTCCAGCTTCGCCACGTAATGTTTGTTTAAAAACCCTATTCTAATCCCAGACGAGTACGATTTTTTTGGTCCTTCGTTAAAAATTTAAAGAAAAAAAAATATATATATTTTTTTTTTCATTAAATAAAATAAGCCTCGATCTTTGTTGCGTTGATCAAGGGATCAGCCTCCACGTGTACATGCCATTTGGATCTCTCTCTCTCTCTCTCTCTACAACTACGACTTTGCTTTGCCAGCGCACATATTCTCAGAGGAGGGTCGTGCAATGCGTCTCGCTTTTAGCCATGTTGAACTAAAATATAATATTTACCAAAAGTAAGTCCTAAATTTGTTTTTTTGGATGTATTTATTTCGGAGAAAATTTTGTGAGAAAGGAAAATGTTTTCCGCTTTTCAGATTAGAGAAATTCATTTCCCTAACTTTAAGTATGCATAGTCTTTGATCGTAAATGATTTTCCGTTGACTAATCATTTTCAGTGAACCGTTTTTGATCGAAACAAACACGGCCTTTGAATTCTCCGAATCCTGCTTGAGGGTTCCAATCTTAATACATACATATGTCTCCAAACGAGAAGCACTGTGAATTTCCTCAAACAAATTAAACATTGTTAATTAATCCCGTTTAGGAAAAGTCCGTCCCGGCTAAAAAAAGAAGCCACCGAATGAAGTCGTGAACGCGGTCGAGTTTTTAGCACGCAATGGTGGTGCTCGTGTCTGAATGATCAAACGAGCTTCGCTTGATCAGCTAATCTTTCGTGTTGCCCCCCCATTATTATTAAAAGGGGGACGTGGTCGATGATTTTGATTCCTAGTCTTGCGCCTTGGGAATTTTTTGGCGTTATCTCGAGCTAAATTACACGCCATTTAAGGACGGATTGACCTATGAGATTTGATTGCCACTTCGAACGAGCACACGCGCAATCCGGAAGTTGGTGAACGTGAAAAGCCTTCCTTGTCGTGGAAAATGGGTCTCATTAGAACAAACACACGCGGACACTTCTATGGTACTGTGGGTGTATCATATAGTATTTACGGCGCGTTGTTGCAATCGAGTACAGATTTACAATGTTAAGACGATTCGTCGTAATCAAGTATTACGTGAATGCGGTAGCAAGATTTGGGATTAGAGTCATTTATTAAAGTGGCAAACTATGATACGAGGAAAAGTATTTTATGTCTTGGCAATAGTTAAGAAATAAGAATGCGGAAAACGGATTTAAGGAATTTAGTTGTATTTCGATGTGAATCAATAAGTAGTACATTATTGGGTAACTATTTAAGGTAAAGAGATAAATATAGTTCCAAATATAATCAATTAAGGATATATGCATAGTACTAATAGATACGTAGAATTAAGTAAATATTTTAATATCGCTAACATCTCCTTCAAACGCAAAAATGAGTTGAAACAAATCAATTTAAGTTTGAAAAATAATCCAAACAACCATGCGACTTCGCTGTCGGAGTCGAACAATGTCGTTTGACTCATTTGCGGTTGACTTTGCTGTTTGGACGGTAACTGAACAAATACAACGGATGCTGCTGGCTCGGCTATAGCAAAAAGAATAAAAGCCATGCTTTATTGAGCGAAAGTTATTGTACAAAAATCAAAAGGTACCTCTATGAAAATTGGCCATGTTACATGACCACTTGGCCAAACGCTAATGAGGCATTCAGGTGAGCACTGTTGAGCAGTGGGATGGATTTGTTTTGCGGTAGGTGCATCGGGTAGGGTTGTCTCAGGAAAAGAGGATCGATACCAAGTTAAGAAATAAGGATGCCGGAACATATTTGAGGATTTTCTATATATTTCGATGTTTGTATAAAGAGTACATGGAAATATCAAATGCAACACCGATGCACCCCGTAGCAAAATAAATCCATCTCGCCGCACATCATACTTTTCGAAAATAGCACATAAGTATATTGATATTCTTTATTGGATAACTATTTAAGGCGATAAGATAAACATAATACCAAATATAATCAATCAATGATAAGTACTATCAAATGAAATATATGAATAATCCCGAGAGATATTTAAATTCAAGTAAATATCCTAATATTGCTAAGAAAAAAAAGCAATATATTCCACTTGTCTCTATACAGTGAATAATCTCAATATGGAAAACATATGGCCTCAAAATACCATGTTACAGTGAATATTTGTATTGCCACTAAACTAAATGAACATTATCAAAATCAAATACGAATTTGCCTCTAGATAACACGAGATCGTTTTGATGGCTATTTGTTCTGCCTTGGTGATATTCCAAATTAGTAATAATTAAGTTTACCAAAACCTCATATTTTCGTTATGCATAGTGGGTTTCTTCAATTTGAATGAAATTAGCAAACTCCATAAGTTATCTAAGATCTATATTCTCTTCATCAAGAGCAATTTAAGTGAAATTTTCACTTTAGCTAAATCGAAAAACGGTTCAAAAGTTAAAAGCCCTCTCATGTCCCGTCAAAGTCAACCTCCAAGTATATCGTGGACTAAATCATATGTCCATGGCATGATTAACAAAAGGTTGTGATGTGCACTATTCTTCAACATTACTACTGATTGCAAATGATTGTAATTGGAGTTTAGATTAGCCAATAATAATGTTGTTTGCCTCCCATTTGAAAGCTCGACGCGCGGCAAATATGTGTTGTGCGTCGTTGGAGGCAATATAGTTAAACACTAAATCGTTTGTTTTGCGGATAATGAATGATCTGGAAAACATTTTCTCATAAAAAGATTGCTTGTATCGCTTATAAAAATGAACGAACGGAAAATATTTTTGTCGCTCATGAAAATGTTTAAACATAAATTGTTATACTTTATGCGAGTAGCGTAGCCACGAAACTTAAATTAATATGCCACTAAAAGCTTTAGAGACAAATTTCGAGAAATTTACCTAAAAAGTCCTAAACATTGTACGTATGTCATTCAATTTTAAACTTTTAAATTTGATCAATTTAGTCTTAATCTTTATGACAATTTGCCAATGTAGTCCTTTATGCCAATTTTAGCCAGATATCATTGGCATAGACGCCGGCCGTTCTTCCATGACAAGACGGCAGTGCCACGTGAGACGGTCGGAGTTGACGTAGACAATTTTTGCAATATTTTAAAAAGATTTTTTTGATTTCATTCTTTTTTTTCCTTTCATTTTATTTTTCTTATTTTCCTCCGCCAATTAGCGATCTCGACGGCAGAATTGTCAAAATTATCTACCTTAGAATCAATCGTGCCGCATAGTACGTTGGGTGTCTACGTATTTCCGGCCAAAGTTGGCTTGAAGAATTACATTTGGCAAAGTGTCAAAAAAATTGAGCATTGAATTGGGTAAATCCAATGATTTAAAACTGAACCGACATTTATATTTAGGACTTCTTCGATAATTATGCCAACAAATTTTTTACGTTCCAAACTCTCACACGTCTTGCAATGAACATACTAGCGTACATCCAGAAATGTCCAAACACAGCCATCCTCATGCTCGATTCTAAATAGAAAAAATCGAAGAGATAAAAGACGTTCCAAGCACGCAAACGAAAAGTTAAAACCTTGCCGCTTTCCACGGTCACTTTGCTCCCATGCCCAGATCGATCGACTCAAGCAAAAACAAAAACACTATTGCTTGACGTGATGGCACACTACCGCGTCTACTCAGTTTCGCACGCGTACCATTCAATGAGAAGATTTCCTCCATGTTCATCTTTTTCCATGTTTTGTCCGCATGTTATAGAAAGTCAACATGGGGGATCCTACTCAAATGAATTCTCCAACATCCCTCCTCCGCTGTTTCTGTACAATCACAGTTAACATCACGGGGCACCTCGCAATCAAAGCTCGATTTCTATGCTTCTAATCCGCAAACCCGACATGTAGAAAACTGCTCGATACGGTTCTCATAGAGCGTTGATAAGTACCTCACAATCATAACAGTCTTCCAAAAGCCCTCTCGTTGGATGTTTTTAGGTGCTACGGATTTAAAACACATAGAGTTTGATCGTATCATATCGAAAATCGCAGCTTAATTAGAGTTGCGCAAAATTGAACGGTGATAATGACACAAACATTCCCTGAATTTTAGCTCAATGTGCAATTTGGTCCCTCAACTTTTAATTCATTCAATGTGATTCTTGAACTTTTGGTACATTTTCAATTTAATCCATGAACTATATAAAAATATTTAGGGTTAATACCACAAAAACCCTAAATTGGTACACTTGTGACACATTTACCAAAAACTATTTTTTTGACCATAAAAACCCCAAACGTACACCCGTGACAATTTTACCCCGAACTATTTTTTTGACCATCAAAAACCCCAAACTGGTACATATGTGACAAAAAACCCCAAACTGCCCTCGTCTGCGTCGGGCGAGGGTTGCCCTCGCCGGCGTCGGGCAATCCTCGCTGCGTCGGGCGAGGGCGCCCAGCAGCCGGGGCGAGGGCCTCGCTTGGCGGGCGAGGACGGCCCTCGCCCGAGTCGGGCGAGGGCGGCCCCGCTAGATCCGGCGAGGGTCGCCCTTGTCGAGTCGAGCGAGGGCGCCCTCCGGCCGCCGAGGGCGGCCCTCGCCGCTTAGCCTCGGCGGCTGCCGGACCGGCGACCGGAGAGGTTGAAGTGAAGAAAAAAAGAAAAGAAAAGAAAAGAAAAAGAAAAATTCAAAAAAATAATATTAAAAATTAGTTGGGGTAAATTTGTCAAATGTTGTGGGTTGGGGTTTTTGTGGTATGTTCGGGAAAATTGTCACGGGTGTACTGGGTTTGGGGTTTTTATGGTCAAAAAAAATAGTTTGGGGTAAATGTGTCACAAGTGTACGGTTTATGGTTTTTCGTGTATTAACCCAAATATTTATAATATAGTCCATGAACTTGAATTAATGGAAGGACTACATTGAACATTTTTATAAAGTTTATGGGCTAAATTGAACATGTGCTAAAAGTTTATGGATCACAATGAACAAATTGAAAGTTTAGGGGTCACATTGGATATTGAGTTAAAATTCATGGATTTTATTGAATAAATTAAAAGTTCATAGATTAAATTGTATATTAAATTAAAGTTCGGGGATTGTTTGTATTATTTTTCCAAATTAGATGTTGTTTTGCATGTAGCGTAGCGTAGCTTATGATAAAGCGAGGGTGAAATTCACGCGGGCGGATGGTGCCCCCCCCGCATATCCTTACGCGGAGAGCACTTTGCTAACCGACAAAAAACAAAGCCTACTCTCGTCTCGTCTCGTCGGCGCCATGATCGAGGGGAATCTCTCATCTCGGCCGTCCAATGCTGATGCTGAATCTCACCCCACCCCCCACATCCCCCCCTTACTTTTCCAACTCATCTCGCCAGAGTGGACACGTGTCACTGTCTTGCCTTGCCTTAAAAGGGAAAATGAAAAAGAAAAAGAAAAAGAAAAGACAACGCGAATGATGATAGTTTGGTGATTGCGGGACCCGCCGTCTCCTCCTGTAAGTAGAAGACTCCATTGGGCAATCGGACGGATAGTATCGAGCCAAGGCGCACCTTGATGGAACATGATCCACGCCAAGAAAAATGTATTTTTGTTGGGGTAACGACACAGATAATGCATGATTTTTGGTCTAATATGAACATTCGATGTGATTTTCGGACTTTTTATATATGTTCAATGTAGTCATTGAATTATTATTTAACTTCGTCTGGCCCAAAGATTAAATTATATATGACATCGAACAAATTAAAAATTTATGAACCATATTATACATTGGGCTAAAGTTCAACGATTATATTATACTTTGAGCAAAAATTCAGGGACCTTCCTTGTCATTTCATTTTTACGATGGATTGGATTTATTAGCTTGAATTTCTATCGTAATTAATTTTGCAAATCTCAGGAGATTTTTCAAGAAAAAGGTGAAAGCTTGGAGGAAAATTTCTGAACAAAATTCTTATTTTTTTGAAGAAAAAGTAAGAGAGAATTTGTTTTTTAAAATAATAAGCGGCGATAATCCCCGGTCGATTTTTAGTCTTCCCTCGGTAATCGTTTCGTAAACAATAAAATACCTTATCGGCCGAGGCGCATATAGCGACGCACGTGTCTGGGCCCCACCCGGGGGGGGGGGGGGAGGGAAGTGGCCCCCACGAGCTTTTGCTCCGGTGTCGGTGTAGGGTGGTCAAGACCTGCTGACGTGTCCCAACCAGGTGGACCGAACGACGGGGCCCACCTGGGGGGGCGGGGAAAAAAAACCTAGGTGTTGTTTGCCGTGCCAGCTCACGCCCCCCCCCCCCCCCTATCACGTCCCTTTCTGGAGATCTCTCAACGCGGCCCCGCGAATCAACCACGCAGCGCAAGACTCCCACGTGGGTCTAACACCCCACGTGCCGCTTCGCTAGTGGGCGTTGCCCCGAAGCCCGAATCTCCACCGTCCCTTTTCTCTCCTCCTCTGCCTGGCTCCATCTCCACCCTCCCTTTTCTCTCCCCTTGTTACGTCAGCTAGCTCGGGCAAAACCGTAAATTCCCATCCCACCTGGGACAAATTGCAGTCCCACCAAACATCATCCATCATTATTGCTTGTTTTATTTTTTTATATTTCACCGCTCTGATTGGCCCAAAGATTGACAAAATATATAGTATTTACTAAAAAGTAAAGTCCTAATCCTAAATTTTGCATTTGACCCGCGGAACACGTCCGACCGGAGGTCCGGCGAGCTGCTAACCCCATGATTTGCTCCGCGAGCCCGCGTGCTGACAGGTAGGCTTTAGTGGAGCGTGACGCCAGCGTCAGGAACATCCACGTCAGAGGCGAGGTGGACCGTCGACTGGGGGATGGGGCGGAGGAACGGCGATGACCGCTTCGCGGTGCGAGGGACGGTTGAAAGGAAGGGACACGCGTGGGTGATTGGGCCGGGATGGGGAGGCTGACGTGTCGGCACCATTTTCGTACCAACTTTTTGGAAAAATAAATGAAAAGGGAGTATTCTTTTTTTTTTTTTTTAAAAATTGCAAGCCAACGTTGATCAGGCGACGAGGAGGCGTGGTGAGGGGCGTCCGACAAGATGACGTGTCTTGCAGGCACACTCGGGTTAATTTTACGCAATGCGGGGTGGGGCCCGGTGTTGACGTGGACTCGAAGCGAAATTGCTGGGGGATTAGATATCGGGATCCGATCCCCGTGATTTTCAATTTCATCCCTCTTTCTTTTATATTATTTGGATTAATACCGTTAAAGAAAAAAACTCAAAATTATCCCTATTTTTTTTTTGATAAGGAAATTATCCCTATTTTTTATGTCATTAAAAACCTTAAATTTACCTAACGCAGCCCAACTTATCAAATCATACATGTATAAATTTTGGAGGTACACATAATTTGGGATTTTTTTAATTTTGAGGTATTTGTGTTACGATAGATAAGTTTGAAGTTTGGGTATTTGTAACGAGCATAATTTAATATTTCCTTTGCGGTATTTGCACCTTTTGTTTTCATGGGTCAAATGATGTTACTGTTTCGTGTTCCTCGAAGGCCCACCGATTTGGGAGTCTTATTTACGGAAATGTCCCCACCACCCGCGGCCGATTTCTTTGAAATTCAGTACGTGGGACTTCCCAGCTCGTTCACACCGGTAGTGAGGGAAGTCGCTGTCGACGAGGGAGGGGGATTTGCTTGGAGGAAGGAGCGCGCGTGCGCGACCTGACCAGCTTCCGTGGGAGAATAGCTTTTAGCTTTTCGAACCATTCTATCTTGATTCTCGCGGGTCGGGTTTGGACAAAGCATTGCTCGTGCTGTGTCGTTCGATTGTCGCACCAAAAATCAAAAGATTAGACGGCATCGAGGATCATCAAGCTCGGCACCCTTTCATGGCCCCGACAGAACTGCCGTCTAGGGATCATCTCTTTTTTTGGTTTCTCGAACACGAGCAATTTGCATCGACTTTGATTGTTTTGTTGAGAAGTGCAAGTTAACGGGACTACAGGTTTATCGGAAGTACACTCGAGCGAGGAGGTTCTCTCTTCTCTTGTCGTGGAGAAGGTAATCTATGACATCGATACATTTTTTTTTTTTTGGTTACATGATAATAACATGCAATACAACTGATCAATCAAAAGTAAGATATGGGCGCACGGGGCACTGAGGGAGATGAGATTCATAATACGCGGACGACGACAATTGATCGAATACATTGCGTTATCACCACCACGTGACCCGATGTGTTCGTCCAATTAATATTTACTCCTCGCCATGCATATTTTTTGGACAGAGTTCACGATACATACCTGGAGTAGATCCATCAAACATTTACGCTACAAGTTTTGGCATAATAAACAATTCGGAACTCTTGCCAAACGATTGCTCACGAAAGACTTGTCCACTGTATTTTATGAAGAATGATGCTAGGAATGTTAGAATTGGTATGTTGAATTTGTTAACGAAATTATGCATTAGATTTCTATAAGGGTGCTTAAATCATGCCCCCTAAATCGCGAACCAAGACCCCACGCACACGCCATGAATATCCACCATTGTTTTAAGAATCTATAGTTTTTTCTTAATAAAAGTACTTTCGACCCTCAAACCCTAACATCAGACATGCTTGACCAAAAAAAAAAAAAACATCAGACATGGCAGAGAGGACGAAAATACCCTTATCTAATAAGTAGGCCAAAACAATAACATCACTCCGTCAAATTCAAAACTAAGCACGCGCCGTTAATAACACGTCGTTTAGTCAACTGCCCGGACTACGCTCGCAAATTAAGAAGCAATTTTCTTCCAAGCTGAGTTCCCGACCGAGTGGCTGTTTTGTCAACTGACTCACTCCTAAA
Organism: Syzygium oleosum; assembly: GCF_021117445.2. Taxonomy (NCBI): domain Eukaryota; kingdom Viridiplantae; phylum Streptophyta; class Magnoliopsida; order Myrtales; family Myrtaceae; genus Syzygium; species Syzygium oleosum. The sequence continues at coordinate 3,053,790 of NW_026607516.1, read as the reverse complement.
TACTAATCCACAATCGTCTATCATGCATCTCATGAGTTCCCAATCAAATCTTCTCCGTCGTCATCGTCGTCATCGTTCCTCACCCTAATCGATTGCACTGTTGTCAACAATCTTTGCTCGTAATCCCGTAATCACTTCCGGCGCCTCAGGAAAGAATTCGAGAAGCCTTGAGGATAGATATCAAACCTGGTGCAAATAAGTGACCTGAGGAACGCAACCATGGACCCGAACTATTTCCCACGAAAGCGGCTTTGTCGGAAGCTCTTTCAAGAGGGAAAATTCTCAATTCGACGACCTTGGATGAAAGGAATTTTATCATCCCTCTACTAAAAATAATTAGACTCGGTTACGAGGTCTCGATCTAGGGAATGCCCATTTTCAAGGGACTCAATAAGATGGGAAACTTATGAATCCAATTTGAGACGACTTAAAAGCTCGCTGCTTTTACCAGGTACAAGAGCGATAACTCGTTAACTATATACAGTTAAGTGAATGGACTGTAAATATATCATGTTGAGCAATGTCGTGCATAGTAGTGTTTTTGAAGGTGTGTTGTGATAGGTTACTGATGTTGGGATTGTTTTAAGGCGTAATAAGAAAACAATGTTGACTCTGCTTTCCTGGCAAACACGAGACAATTGTTGGGAAGCCTTTTTGTGCTCCGTCTTTGAAGATTTATATGTCGAGCATTTCTTTTCGAGGAGCACTCAACTCGGGTTGAGGACCTTGTCCCGGGTTTGGCACGTGATTCTTTTAGCGAGAGAGGGGAAGTGTCGCGCACAAGCAATACTAGTGAGCATGATGAAATAAAGAGCATATGAGAGGGGGAGTGGGAAATTTTAGGAGAGTCAGGGCGCGTTTGGTAACGCTTCCATTTCTCTATTTTTCTGTTCTTCTGTTCCCCGGAACAAAAAAAGAACAGAAATCCGTTTGGTAACGCATTTTATTTTTCTATTTCCTGAAATAGAAAAGTGGCCAAGAAATAGATTTGGAACAGAAATAAGAAGTAGAAAAAATCTACTTCTTTGTTCCTAAAAATAGAAATAGAAATAGAAAGGTCCGATCCTCAAGCCGCGACCTCAGCTCCTCCTCCATCCTCCGTCGTCTGCAAACCATCTCAAAGCACCGGTCCGGTCCATTCTCGGCGGAAATAATAAAAAAATTATAAAAAATTAATTAAATAAAAAAATTCAAAAAATTCAGAAAAATTCTCAGAAAATCCATAAAAATTAGAAAAACTCAGAAAACCCATAAAAATTTGCAAAATTTCGAAATTAAAAAAAAATCATAAAAAGCTTTCTGGAAAATAAAAAGAGACAAATTTCGGGAAAGTAAAAAGTTTTAATAAACTTTTCCCAAAAAAAAATAAAAAATAAAAAATTCACATAATGGCTTAGAATAAATTAAAAAATTCCGAAAATTCATAAAAATTAGAAAAATTTCAGAAAAATCCCATAAAAAATTAGAAAATTAAAAAATTCCCAAAATTCATATAAATCAGAAAAATTCTCAGAAAATCCATAAAAATCAGAAAAGCTCAGAAAACCCTTAAATATTTGCAAAATTCCGAAATTGAAAAAATTAAACAAATTTCATAAAAAATTTTCGGAAAAATAAAAAGAAACAGATTTAGGGAAAGTAAAAAATTTTAATAAATTTTACCCCAAAAAATATAAAAAAATTCACATAATGGCTTAGAATACCTGTGGCCACCCACTTTGAGTGAAATTTAAATTTTTGAGGTGCCCAAGTGGTATTTTTGAAGATTCCTTAGTTTAGGGATTAAAAGGGGTTTTAAACCCCTAAAAAGAATTAGATAAACCAATAAATCATGCTTATTGATTTTTTTCACTTATAACTTGTACTTATAGTTAAATAAAAGATATAGATTTGAATGCAAAAAATTGAGAATAGAAATTTTGTGCATTTACCAAACGCATTTCTATTCTAGAAATAGAAATTTTGTGCAGTTACCAAACGCATTATTTTGCTCAGAAACTCTTCCGGAAAATAGAAATAGAAAAAACTATTTCTGAAAAGAAATTGTTCCCAGAAATAGAAACGTTACCATACGCACCCTTAATTGCCAGGTGGATAGGTGAGGAAACACTAGAGATTGACGAGTCGCCGTTAGAAAGATTTCCGCTGTAAAATTTTTCATTGCCAAATGTTCTTAACACGAAAGGTTTAGATGTATTTATAGGTAAGAGTTATGGCGAGGCATGTGTGTTGATTCAACAGACGGTGTTTTACCGCGTGCCAAGAGGACATGGATCGGGGGCAAGTGGCCCATGTCACGAGCACAATCGTCTTTCGAGCCCACTAAAAAAGTCAGGTTGAGACTAGGTTTTATTTCCCTAACGAGTCCCACTCATAGTCCATTAAGTAAATTATCTTAAGCCGTTCCTAAAAATAGAGGATAACCCAAGATCCCGATATTAATCCGGACTTCACCCCGCTGGTTAAGTTTTCTCTTAAAACCTGACCTTCGTGGTGGTGGTTGTAACCAAAATCCAGACAGAGCACTCCCCGAGACACGTTCTACAAATTTTAGGCAGTAATAACTCATTAACACAGATTGATACAATCAGCTGAGGGATTGTAAATATATTACAAATTAAAAACTCATTATTCAAAACTGAAAAACAAAAAACAAAATCACGTTCCGACCAAAAAAGAGAATTAGGACATTTGATATCATTAATATAAATTGTGTTAGAAGATTCTTCCAAATGAATAAATTCAGAGGTATAACTACTAAGGAGTTTGAATTGGGGAAAACCCCAAGTCAACAACGTTTTGACCATAAAGTGTAATAAGAAGATTAGCCGAAGTCATCAGTTCCAGCAGGATCATCCCTGTTCCTCTTCCAATACTTTAGAGTTCACAGCAACGATAACGATAAAGCGAAGTAACAACCAGCAGAGTACCTCATTTAGAACACACTCTCCACAAGATCTCCTAGAGTTCAATTACCTATTCGATTGAAAGCTCCTGAGTTCATGTCGATCCCTCAAAAGAAGTGGTAATCATTCAAGCGTATGCAGTCCAACGAAGCTGACATTGACATCACATCTCACATGCCAAGAATGAATATTCATATCGCATCATAAAAGGTAAGATACTTCCTACAATTCATTCATATCGGAGTCCGAATCTTTGACACAAAGTAACCAAAATGTGAACTGAAAATAAAGTTCAACACACTCACATTTGATCAACCAGTAGCAGAAAACCCCGCTATAGTCATCCCAAAATTCAGGGAACGATTGCTCAACGAAGCCTCCTTGCTTCTCTCTCGGACTCCAGAAGGGTGAGGACATCTCCTTCCCTCACTGGTCCCTTCACATTCCTCATGATGAACCGGTTCATGTCGTCCAAGAACTTGACTCTCACCTGAGTTACCTGCCCTCTCGACCCAGTTCGACCCATGACTTTGACAACAACAGCATGCTTAATCTGAGAATCCATTCTGCACCAAGGAGACATACTCAGCATAAAGAACACCCTTGCCAGTCACACACGCATATTGAGAAGGGCCAGAGCGAACCACACACATCATTGGAAAAACCCAATTCCAGATCTTTAACAACTGTGTGATACTTCTGCTACGGCTACACATCCTCATGATTAAGCAATTCATTAGCTCGTGAATATATATACTCTTGCTCACATCCATAAGAAGCAACAAACATCAAGAACTGAATGACACCATGTTCAAATTCACCCCGTCGTCCTCTCATCTTACCCAGAAGCAGAAACAGGTGATAAAAGCGATTCCCCACACTTATACAGAGTCAAATCAGAACCCAACTGAAAATCACTTCAAAGTGAGCGAGCGCTAACAGGCGACAGGCTAATTCAGGCAAAAGTCACCGAGAAAAAACATCCGACGAAGCTTCGGCTCGAACGTAACGCGAAGGCGCGTATAAAAACTCGTGAATTTGAACAGAACAATGAGATCGAGAAAGGAAGCGGAAGATGAACCTGAGATCGGATCGGAGCGAGGAGGGAGACGAGAAGAGGAAAGGAAGCGGGGGCCGAAAGCTTGAGTTTCTCGAAATCTTAAGCGCGAATGAGCAAAAACCCTAGCTGATTGTCCAAGATATTGAAAATCGCAAACTTTAGAGGGCGGATTAATACCACGAAAAACTTCAAACTGGTATATTTATGATAAATTTATGATAAATTAATTTTTTGATCACGAAAAAATCAAAACTGATATACCTGTGATAAATTTACTCCGAACTAATTTTTTGACCACAAAAAATTCCAAACTGGTACATTTGTGATAAATTTATCTTCCGTTAGTTTCTATTAAATTGAATTAATAGCATAAAAAATCACAAACTGGTACATTTATGATAAATGGATGGTGAACTGATACTCTCGTTAACTGTCACGGGGTATCTAATTTAGCAATTTGACGATAAAATTTAATGAAAACTAACAGAGAGTTAATTTATTACAGGTGGGCCAAAATAATAAGAGATAGAATCGTCACCTTAATTCAATATTTTCTTTCCCTTTCTAATTCAACTATTTTCACGAAAAGGTTTTTCATAATGAGTGTCTCTGCCGATTCTGGTTCACCAGTTACAATTAATGCCCTTTTAGATCTTCGTTTTATGAAATACTGCTATCTTTATCTCTTTCATAGAGCAAGTAGAGAAGACTGTGAGAGAGGGTTGTCCCTCCCTGCTTTGAGTATCAACAAATAACATCGTGCCTTTCAATTAGCATGCGCCGCGTGTCTTCCAAATTGGGGACACATTGGAGTTAAAAAAAAGCTCATAAAACCGACACAAGAGGTTGTAAATTTTCAAGTTAGTGTCAAAGATGAAATTTATCACATGTCTCGGGTTTCAGATAATGTTTAGTCCGTCCAAAATCGCCCCGCACTCAAAACTAAATGCTACTACAATAATCAATTAGATTGCAGAAAACCAGCAACTTCACTTAAGAAAGTTAAAGGGGGAGAGATCCAGGTCTGATTTCCCCTAGCGAGTCCCGCTCTTTTTAGTCCTCTTAAGTCAAAACTCTCTGAGTCATTCCAATTAAAAGGGATAACCGGAGATCCTAATACTAATCCAGAGTTAACTCTGTAGGTATTGAAAATGGGCCACGTCACGTATAGGCCTTGGCTGTATGAACTTATCCCAGCGTATCCTACAATAAATGTTTGGCCTTAAGCCCTTGTTTGTGTGATTGGAAAGATGTATAACAAATAATAAAAAAAAAATTTCATGCATAAATATTTAGTTGTATTGAGTCAGACGAAAAGACGTGCTCATCATACTCAAGAGATGAAAACAAAACCAACTACTTAGATATATGAAATTACTCAATCCAATGACTTGCTTGAGGAATTCGTTTAGTAGCTCGGGGGTAAGTGTCGCGAGAGTGGTAATTATGATAATTATGGAACAATTTCGAACCGCGGTTCGTAGCAAAAACCGGCAGAGAGCCGTGAAGGGACCTCGGCGGGTCTGTTCCGTGACCCCCATTGTTTCTGGCTCATGTCGAAAATTACCATATCCGAACCTGGCCTGTTGATGATGTATATCAGATCATTCACGCCCCAGCTTTTGAGACCATGACCGGACACTGGAAATCCTAGAAAAAGATCATGAGGCAAGCGAGCAATTTCCTGCCACTCCCCGCCACTCAAGACCCAAATGCCGATCCCCTTCATTGACGCTTGTTCATCGTTCCAGAGACCCCCAACCAAGACCACCCTCTCTTTCATGTTCATCAGAAATTGACATGCGAGAGGGCAAGGAAACGGGACGAAGCTCGCTAACAGGCCATCGGAACATCGTCCGGAGAGGTCATACATCACCAGGCCACAGCTGTTTTCAGGTGAAACACTCGAATAAATTAAGAAATACAGAACCCCTGCACAGATTGCACTCTCGCTATTGCTTGTCCAACCTCTCAGGACCTCTGTTGTGCGAGTCGCCCACATCCTCGTTTCGGAATCGTAGACATGAACCGAAACTTCCCGTCCGAACGGAACGCCAGGGGGATAATTTGTAGTCACGAGCGAGACTCTATAACTTGGTGTTGTCCTACTAACCGAGATCGCAAGGGTGGTGCGATGCACATATTTTACACTAGAGGGGGGCCGTGCAATTTCTCTCCATCTTCTCGTCAGAGGGTTGCAGACATATAACCTGGGGCTACCATCATTACCTGTGCCGAATACAGGGATCAAGCCACTGGAAGACGCAAAGGTGGCGATGGATGTAGAGGATAAGTTGAATCTGGGTAGTTCGAGCTTGTACCAGACGTTGTAGACAGGGTCATAAGCACATGGGCGTTGGCCAAGTAACCTGTCTAGGACGAACCATGGTCTCTGCGATACACCGGGCAACAGTATCTTCCGAAAACTCCCGGAAGTTATAATTCCACGCCACCAAGTACAAACAGCGCCTGCTCTGACAAGGTCTGCGGACGGGAGGCAGGCCAGGATTTGTTCCAATAGGTCGTCAGGCAGGACCCGGTCCATGGAAACTAGAGGAATTTTTGCATTGCATTCATATTCACAGAGAGCTGAGGATACACGAGGCTGCTTGTCGTCTCTCGGCACGTTTTGATCGGCTGATGGCGTCTCTCCATCCATGAGAAATCCTGACAGAAAGTATAAATTTTCTAAGAACAGGTTCGCCAATTCTTTACAAGGTCCAATGGTTAAGAATACAGTCTTTAGTTTGTGTATGGTAACTTAGTCGGAATTGTATGGGAATCGCGATCTTTCTGTTTTTGGGTCAACATAAGAGATGGAATCGTAATCTAATTCAAATATCATACTAACAATAAGATAAGTTATTCTCTACATGTCGGCAAACTTTAAATATTTTCTTTCCCTTTCTAATTCAACCATTATCACGTAGAGCATTCATTTTGTATAGACTCGCCGATCATGCGCATCTCGAACGGTATTTTGCTTAAATTTCCAAAATTAAAAGAATTTCACCAATGCATGCACGATTTGGCTAATGGCATCGTCTCTTTCGTAGAGCAACTAGAGAAGACTATGAGAGAGCATAGTCCCTCCTTGCTTCGAGTATCCATAAACAACGCCGCGCCTTTCAATTAGCATGTGCCGCGACTCTTCCGAGCCAGGACACCCCGGAGTTAAGTTCATAATGCCGACATAAGAGCAACTAGTAATTGAGTTTGCTCGACTTTTTATGGTCTTGAGTTCAAATCTTATCGAAAGCACTCCAGGAGTATATCTTGAACGTACTTGACCAACATGAGAGGTGGAATAGCATAGGTGCATGAGAGGTGGCGCGGATATTGCTGATTGCTATACCCAAAAATTGCCCAATCCAACTATGCAGCTGGATCAGAAAACAAACCACAGATTTCAAGTTTAACAAAGTTTGGCGAAGTGATTAGGAAACAATTTTTTTATAAAAATACGGCACAAATCCTCTATTTTTATCTATTTCCATGGCAACATCCATTAGTCATACTCATTAAACTTTGTAAATAAGAAGGAAAATGATCAGTAAATTTCATGCACTAATAATGTTCTCAAGAAAGTACGATATAATTAAGGTAAAGAGATTCTAGTGGGGTTCAAAGAAGAAATAAACAACTAATGATCTACAAATGGAAATACAACTAGCTACTCAGATACATGGAAATTACTCAATTCAATGACTTGCTTGAGGATATATGCGAGAAATAGGCAAGCGAAGTAGCTTGGGCGTGACATAGACGATCAATCTTGCGTTCCAAACCATACTAAAGAGGGGAAATTCTCTTGGGGAACAAAAATTTCGCCCATGAAAAATTCCCATTTTTTTTGTTAAATATCTTTCATTCAAATGTGATACGATATCGTACTATTAATTGTAAATTCAAAAACATTATAATGCATGAACAAACTTTTACTTAGTTTCTCACGTGGGAGATAAATTAAGTTGGTTTTATTTGAAATGTAGAACAACGAGAACCGGATAGATTATTTCATTATCATATAAGATTAGTGATCGAAAAACTGAAAGAATCAATTAGGTGTTGATTCAACTAATAGGTGAGTTTGCTCCACTTTTTATGATCTCGGGTTCAAGTTTTATTGAGAGCACTCTAAGAGTAAATCTCGAATGTACTTGACAAATATGAGAGGTGGAATAGCATAGGTGCGTGATAGTTGGAGCGGATATTTTTTGATTGCTACACACGAAAATTGCACAATCCAACTAGGCGGCTGGATCATAAAACAAACCATAGATTTCAAGTTTAACAAAGGATTGAGAAGTGATTAGGAAACATTTTTTGATAAAAATACAGTACAAATCCTTTATTCTTTATCTATTTCATGCCAACATCCACTAGTCATACTAATTAAACTTTGTAAATAAAAAGGAAAATGATTAGTAAATTTCATGCACTATATGTTCTCAAGAAAGTACGATAAAAGGTTAGAGAGATTCTAGTGGGGTTCAAAGAAGAAATAAATAACTAATGATCTACAAATGAAAATACAACCAGCTACTCAGCTACCTGGAAATTACTCAATTCAATGACTCGCTTGAGGATATATGCGAGAAATGGGAAAGTGAAGTAGCTTGGGCGCGACACAGACGATCAATCTTGTGTCGCGAGAGAGTAAATTTATGGAACAATTTCTAGCTGCGGTTCAAAGCAAAAACCGGGCCAGCCCTCTGAAGGGAACTTGGCAAAGCTGTTCCGCGACCACTGTTTCTGGTTCATGTCGAAAGTAACAATGTGAGAAGGATCATATCCCCTCAGGAAGTATATCAGATCATTCGAACCATAGCTATCTAACCAAGTATAAGGTCTGAATCCTAGAAAAATTTCATCAGGCATGCGAGCAATCTCGTGCCACTCCCTGCCATTCAAGACCCAAATGCCGACCCCATCACCTTTGTCGATACCCCCGACCAAGACTAGCTTCTCCCTCATGTTCAGCAGACGTCCACCGGCGAGAGGGCAAGAAACCACAACAAAGCTTGCTAACGGGTCGTCGGAACATTGTCCGGAGAGGTCGTACATCACCAGGCCACATCTGATTGCAGGTGAAACATGGTCCCCCGAATAAATTAAGAAATACAGAACCCCATCACAGATTGCACTCTCGTCACCGCTTTTCCAACCTCTCGAGACCTCTGTCATGCAAGTCTTCCACATCCTTGTTTCGGAATCGTAGAGATGAATCCAAAGTTCCGGTCCGACCTGAACTCCAGGGAGATCATTTGTAGTCACGATCGAGATTTTATAACTTAGTGTTGTCCTACTTGCTGAGATCGCGAGGGTGGTGCGATGCACATATTTTACACTTGGGGGGGGCCGTGCAATTTCTCTCCATCTTCTCGTAAGGGGGTTGCCGACACATAACCTGGGGATACCGCATTCATCTACTTCGAATACAGAAATCAAGCCAGTGGAAGATGCAAACTTGACGGATCGATAGTATGATTTGAATCCGGGTCGTTCAAGCTTGTACCAGAGGTTGTAGACCGGGTCGTAAGCATATGCGGGTGGTCTAAGTATCCATGGTCTCTGCGATACACCGTGCAACAGTTTCTTCCGGAAAGTCTCGGAAGTAATAATTCCACGCCACTGAGTACAAACGGCGCCTGCTCTGACGATGTCTGCGAACGGGAGGCGGGCTAGGATTTGTTCGAATAGGTCGTCAGGCAGGACCCTGTCCATGGAAACTGGAGGAACTTTTGCATTGCATTCACTTTCACAGAGAGCTGAGGATACACGAGGCTCCTTGTCGTCTCTCGGCACGTTTTGATCGGCCGACGGCGTCCCTCCCTCCATGAGAAAGCCTGACAGAAAGAATAAATTTTCTAAGAACAGGTTTGCGAGTTCTTTACAGGTCCGATGGTTAAGAATACAGTCTTTGGAGGTCGTTCTCGTTCACACGCAGATAGTTTGTACATGGTAACCTAGTCGGAATCGTATGGGAATCGCAATCTCTTTGTTTTTGGGTCAGCAAAAGAGATAGAATCCTAATCTAATTCAAATGTCATACTAACAATGGATAAGTTATTCTCTATATGTCGGCACACTTTAAATATTTTCTTTTCCTTTCTAATTCAACCATCTTCACAAACAAATCAAGAGCGTTCGGTTTGTATAGATTCAAACATCATGCACATCTCGTTGCTTAAATTTCCAAAATTTAAAAAAATTTCACCATTGCATGCGTGATTGTTGCTATGTAACTAGCAATTAAATTAATACGAAATCACCACAAAAATAAACGAGGAACAATAAAGAACATCGGAGAGAGTTACGTGGTTTAGTCCGAGTATCATTACCTATTCCACGAGGAGAGCCAGTAACAAATAATCCACTAATCAATAAGAGAATTATAGGAGAATTATAAAGTTTCAGTTTCAATTGCTCACGCGCTCGAGGCAAAAGTTTGTGTATTACCTACTCCTATTCACGATAAGAACTAGAGCCCCTATGGGTCGGGTTTGACGTCTTAAACTTGAGACATATTTTCAACAACGATTTTGCTACTACCATTGTCTCTTTCATAGAGCAAGTAGAGAAGGCTGAGAGAGAGCATTGGCCCTCCCTGCTTTGAGTCTCGATAAACAACTCCGCGCCTTTCAATTGGCATGTGCCGTGACTCTTCCAAGACATGGACACGCTGGAATTAAGCTCATAACACCGACACAAGAGCTCAAAAATTTTCAAGTCAGTGTCAGTCATGGGCACCATGAAGTACAAAAAAGAAATTTTTCACATGTCTAAGATTTCAGACGATGCTTAGTCTGTCTAAAATCGCCCCACGCTCAAAACTAAACGCCACTACAACAATCAAGTGAATTGCAGAAAGCCAACAACTTCAGTAAGCCATTAGTATTCAAGCCTTCAAGGAGCTACACAACCACTGCGAATACAAGTTGCATGGACAAAATTATAGATTCGCACGCTTCTTCGCTAGCTTCTTACTTAATCAATCCTAACTTTTCACGGAGAAACAAACTTCAACAGGTTAAATACAAAGACCGAGACTTCGCAATTGATCATCGACATCAATAAAACATACAACACTAAGATCAGCAGGAACAAATTAAAACTACAAAGAGCTTGAAGACATTGAAACACGAGGACCATTACCGCAAGTCGAAGAACCACAAAACTGGAGTGAGATTGTTCCTTCACATGTCCAGTAGTTACGAATACATAATGGAGGTGATTCATAGACAGTTGTCTCTCTATATAGTAACTTATAAGATATTAGCAGAATAACAGACCTTCCTTTTGGGGCCAAAATAAGAGATAGAACCCGTAATCTAATTCCAAAAATCAAATTTCAAATAGATAAAGATATGCACTAACTTTCCCAGCACCTCCTTGACTTGGCATGGTTTCATGGTCTCAGTGAATTGAATAGAGGATATCCAATAGATAAACTGAGAACACCAGGAAAATTCACCTTTCAGCGCGGGCTTCGGGCCACCTGGCCGGGCCCGACCCCATTGCCACCTCTGACTATTTTGAGTTCCTTCACTCATCATACCGAATATGGGCATCGGGCATGTTGATAGCACTTATTAGTAGACCATGCAGGTGTCGGTGAATTAACAGATCCTCATGCAAACACATGACTGTATAGCATTTAGCTGAAACTGAGAGAAACGCCTATGGGTCTACATTAGTTCAGTAACTACACATCTTTGCTGTTATTGCTTAATTCACAAAATGAAAAAAAGATTATCCAAGCGTTAAATGAAATTGCCCTTACAGGCGACGGGTGAATGCTTAATGCAATAATCAAAAGGGTTTATTTGGTCATCCATCGCAAGCCCAGAAAAGGGCGATGGGGAATTCTTCACTAGGGATTAAAGTTTCTACTGAAATTTGTCATGACATCAGAAGCTATAAGTGCCATACCTATACTGTTTCAAAAGTGCTTGCTCGCGTAGATGAATTTTACTCGCAACCGTACCAAAAAGTTTCCATCGGAGAAACGGGAAGAAGTTGGGGGGTATTGCCCCAAGGAGGGCCAACGGCACTTAATTAGGCTCGAGCTCTGCCAAGCCTATATCTCGCGCGACATTGTATTTCATTTTAAATTTTGATCAACATATGTGATTTTAAGAGTCGCCACTAGCCTTTTGGGATTGGCTAGAAACCAAACGAGACACGGGAATTTTGTCTCGTTTTTTACGTAAGCAGAGATTTTCTAAGCTCGGAGACTTGATTACGCTAATGGTCTAATTAACACCCTTTCGATACCTATAATTCAGTGGGATTATTCATTTAAGTGATCGAGCATGTTTTTACCAATTATGATCCTAAAGGTCTTTGAGTCGCTATGTGTTCGTGCAAATGTTCTTCTTGCATGCGGTTTATTATGTTCCTCAGCCTTTCCCTAGCCATACTAAAAAAGAAAGGAACCATCAAGGTATTGCAAGTGCAGGTAATAAACGCTAAAGTATTGAAAACGCCTAAAGTAAAGTACAAGAAATAAAATCCGATACTCGTTGGGCAAAAAATATACATAACTTTATTATTAACCCTTGGGACAACGACCCTCATGAGCTAAGTTCAAATTGAGCTCAACCTCTTACCTAAAAGATCAATCCATTGAGGCTAAATCATATCGAGCATACTCACTAAAATCTCTAAATTAGACGTATTCTAACTAAATAAAATTAAGGTAAGTCTAGTGCTAAAACTTAACTACTTAATAAAAGGCCAATTTCTATGCTATTTTCTCATTTTTTTAATTATATAATCTTTTTAATCTTGAAAAATGGGGACTCGAGCAAGGACCTTGGGCCCGGTCCGAATGTGGGTCAAACTCCAAGCATCGGGCACCTGGGCCACGAAAGCCGTATGGACTATATGTCTAGAGGGGAAAATTATCAAAACATTCCTAAACCTATTACAATTGTGCCAATTCAGTCCTAAACCTTTTGCATTTGTGCCAATTCAGTTCATTCGGCTAATTTTGATTGGTCGATGATGACGTGGACGCCGGCTATTCGGCCAATGCTGACGTGGAAAATTTTTAATATTTTTTTTTTCGAATTTGTTTATTAATTTTATTAAATTTTCCTATTTTTTCTTTTCTTTCTCTTTTTTTTTCCTGCCCTTGGCGAGGCTCGTCCTCACCGTCAACTAGCGAGGTCGGCCTCACCCACCCCTAGCGAGGCTCGAACTCGCAAAGAGTTCAGGGACATATGAAAATGTTTATGAACTATATTGAACATTTTCACATAGTTAAGTAACTACATTAAACATGTACCAAAAGTCCAGAGATCACAATAAACAAATTAAAAGTTTATGGACTACATTGAACAAATTAAAAGTTAAGGGGATCACATTGCATATTGGGTCAAAGTTCGAACTGTTTGTGTCATTATCCCTTGTGAAAATGTTGCTCGTTGCTTGGGATCTCATGAATTTTAAAGTAAAAAACATCATCATTAAATTTTCCTATTTTTTCTTTTCTTTCTCTTTTCCATTTTCAACCTCTAGCTAGTCGCCGGTCTGGGGACTGGCCAGAGGCAGGGGCCGACAAGGTCGGCCTCACCGGCCGTTGGCAAGGGCTCGTCCTCGCCATCGTTGGCGAGGTCAGCCTTGCTAGCCCTTGGCGAGGCTCGTCCTCACCGGCAACTGGCGAGGTCGGCCTCACCCACCCCTAGTGAGGCTTGAACTCGCAAAGAGTTCAGGGACATATGAAAATGTTCATGAATTATATTGAACATTTTCACATAGTTAAGTAACTACATTAAACATGTACCAAAAGTCCAGAGATCACATTAAACAAATTAAAAGTTTATGGACTACATTGAACAAATTAAAAGTTAAGGGGATCACATTGCATATTGGGTCAAAGTTCAGGAACTGTTTGTGTTGTTATCCCTTGTGAAAATGTTGCTCGTTGCTTGGGATCTCATGAATTTTAAAGTAAAGAAACATTATGAGCCAACAAAATATTTACGAATCTCCTATGCGGAAGATAGATTTTTTTTGTTGGCACACAATCTACTACCACATAATCTACTAACAGATATTAGGGGTTAAAAAAAACCGAACATTGGTATTGACTAATTTAAGGACTGCATTGGTAATTTGGGTTATAAACCATGCTAAAGAGGGGAAATTTCCATGGGGAATAAAAATTTTGCACACGAAAAATTCCTATTGTTAACAATATCTTTCATTCGAATACGATGAGATATCATGCTAATAATTGTAAATTCAAAAACATGATAATGCCTGAACAAACTTTTACTTAGTTTCCCACGAGGAAGATAGGTTGGTTTTATTTGAAATATATATAGCACAACAAAAACTGGATAGATTCTTCCATTATCATTCGAGATCAATGATCCAAAAACTGAAAGAACCAACAAGGTGTTGATTTAACTAGTAAGTGAGTTTGCTTGACTTTTTATGGTCTTCAGTTTAAGTTTTATTGAGAGCACTCCAGGAGCAAATCTTAAATGTACTTGACCAATGTGAGAAGTGGAATAGCAGAGGTGAGTGAAAGGTGGCGCGGATACTATCTAATTGCTACACCCAAAAATTGCACAATCCAATTATTTTTCCTTTTTATTTACGAAGTTTAATTAGTATGACTAGTGGATAGAATGAAGAAGCACATGCTGCCATGGAAATATATAAAAAAAAATGAAGAATTTGTGCTGTAATTTTATCAAAAATTGTTTCCTATTTACATATATGTTCTCATGAAAGTACCATAAAAGGTGGAGAGATTCTGGTGGGACTACAAATGCAAATAGAAACAGCTACTCAGATACATGGAAATTACTCGATTCAATGACTTGCTTGAGGATACACGAGAAGTGGGAAAGTGAAGTAGCGTGGGTGTGACATAGACGATCAATCTTGTGTCGCGAGAGAGTAAATTTATGGAACAATGTCTAGCTGCGGTTCAAAGCAAAAACCGACACCGACCTGGAAAAGTAACGGGGCAAAGCTGTTCCGCGACCATTGTTTCTGGTTCTTGTCGAACGTAACAATATGAGGAGAAGGATCACGTTCCCTCAGGAAGTATATCAGATCATTCAGGTCATAGCTATGTAACCAAGGAAAAGATCCCAATCCTAGAACATAATCATCAGGCAAGCGAGCAATCTCATGCCACTCCCTGCCACTCAAGACCCAAATGCCGACTCCCTGAATCGACCTGAACAATGCTCCATCGCCTTTGTAGATACCCCCAACCAAGACTAGCTTCTCCTTCATGTTCATCAGACGTCCATGTGCGCGAGGGCAAGGAACCGGAACAAAGTTTGCTGACAGGCCATTGGAACATCGTTCGGAGAGGTCGCACATCACCAGGCGACAGCTGTTTTCAGGTGAAACATCGCCCGTCGAATGGATTAAGAAATATAGAACCCCATCGCAGATTGCACTCTGGTAACCGCTTGTCCAACCTCTCAAGGCCTCTGTCATGCGAGTCTCCCACATCCTTGTTTCGGAATCATAGAGATGAATCGAAAATTCCTGTCCGGCCAGAACTCCACGGAGATCTTTTGTAGTCACGATCGAGACTATATAACTTAGTGTTGTCCTACTTACCGAGATCGCAAGGTCGGTGTCGTTTATGGATTTCACACTCGGGCCCTGTGCAATTTCTCTCCATCTTCTCGTAAGGGGGTTGCCGACATATAACCTGGGGATACCACATTCATCCACGACGAATACAGAAATCAAGCCAGTGGAAGATGCAAACTTGACGAATCGATAGTATGGTATGAATATGGGTAGTTCGAGCTTGTACCAGACGTTGTAGACAGGGTCGTAACCATATGGGGGTGGTCTAAGTGTCCATGGTCTCTGCGAAACACCGAGCAACAGTTTCTTCTGAAAAGTCTCGGAAGTAATAATTCCACGCCACCGAGAAGGCGAGTACAAACGGCGCCTGCTATGACAACGTCTGCAAACGGGAGGCGGACTAGGATTGTTCCGATAGCTCGTCGGGCAGGACACTTGTCGTCTCTCTGCATTCACTTTCACAGGGAGCTGAGGATACGCGAGGCTTCTTGTCGTCTCTCGGCACATTTTGACCGGCCGATGGCGTCCCTCCCTCCATGAGAAATCCTGTCGGAAAGGATAAGTTTTCGAAGAACAGGTTCGCGAAATCTCTACAGGTCCGATGGTTAAGACTACAGAGTCTTTGGAGGTCGTTCTCCTTCACGCGCAGATAGTTTGTATTTGGTGACTCAGCCCGACTCGTATGGGAATCGCAATCTTTCTGTTTATGGGCCAACATAAGAGATAGAATCGCAATCGAATTCAAAAGAAAGAAGGAAACTTTCCTTTTTTGTGTCATAACCTAAAGATTTCGAACGGCTGCAATAGGAAGTTTATTTCCTGTTTCTTCACGCCCCCCAAAAGAAATGAGGGCAATCATGCAGACTCATCTAATTAACATCGGATCAGGTTCAATGGTTTAAACTCGAGACATATTTTCAACAACGATTTTGTTACTACCAGTGCATCTTTCATAGATCAAGTAGAGAAGACTGAGAGAGAGCATTGGCGCTCCCAGTTTCGAGTGTCGATAAACAACACTGCGCCTTTCAATTGGCATGTGCCGTGACTCTTCCAAGCTAGGGACACGCTGGAATTAAGCTCATAACACCGACATATAGGTCGAAAATTTTCAAGTTAGTGTCGGTCATGGACACCGTGAAGTACAAAGAAATTTTTCACGTCTAAGATTTCAGATGATGCATAGTCCGTCTAAACTCGCCCCACGCTCAAAACTAAATGCTACTACAACAATCAATTAGATTGCAGAAAACTAGCAACTTCACTAAGCCTTTACTTCAAGCCTTCAAGGAACTACAGGGATTGTGACCACAAGTCGTATGGACAAAATTATAGATTCGCTAGCTTCTTACTTAATCAATCCTAACTTTTCACTCGAAAACAAACTTCAGCAGGTTAAACACAAAGGCCGAGACTTCGCAATTGATCGTCGACATCAATAAAACGTACAACACTAAAATCAGCAGGAACGAATTAAAACTACAAAGAGCCTAAAGACATTGAAATACAAGGAGCATTATCGCAGGTCGAAGAACCACAAAACTGGAGTAAGATTGTTCCTTCACATGTCCAGTAGTTACGAACACATGACGGAGGTGATTCATAGACAGTTCTCTCTCTATAGATATAGCAACTCAACCAAAATAATTATAAGATCTTAGAATCACAGACCTTCCTTTTGGGGCCAAAATAGGAGAGAACCCGTAATCTAATTCCAAAAATCAAATTGAAAAAAGATAAGATATTCACTAACTTTCCCAACACCTCCTTAACTTGGCATAGTTTCATGGTCCCAGTGAATTGACTAGGGGATCTCCAATAGGCAAACTGAGAACACCAGGAAAATTCACCTTTCAGCGCGGGCAGCGGGCCGCACGGCCCGACCCAATTGCCACCTCTGACTGCTTTGTGTTCCTTCACCCATCGTACCGAATATGGGCATTGGGCATCTTGATAGCACTTACTGCTAGACTAAGCAGGTGTTGATAAATTAACAGATAACTAATGCAAACACATGACTATATAGCGTTAGCTGCAACTCAGAGAAACGCCTATGGGTCTACATTAGTTCAGTAATTACACATCTTTGTTGTTATTGCTTAATTCACAAAATGGAGAAAAGATTATCTGAGCGTTAAATGAAATTGCCTTTACAGGGGACAGATGAATGCTTAGTGCAATAATCAAGGAAGTTGTATCTGGTCGTCCCTGCGCAAGCCCAGAGAAGGGCGACGGGGGAATTCTTATCCGGTGGTGTTTAGGTGCTGGCAAGGACAAGACCCAAAAAAGGTCCCATAACATAGACTATATCTATAACGAGATATCAACTTGCACACGCATTTTGATGGAATTTCTCCTGTTCCGAACAAGGGATGAAAGAAAATCCCGCATCGACGAGGGAGAGAGAGAGAGAGGCCTAATCGAAAACCCGTTATGATTACGATTCCTGATGGATTGTCAACCTAATTAACTCCGATCCATCACCAAACTAGCAAGAGGTTCAATTTGCCCAGGATTCCACTGGCTTCAACATCACAGGTATGTATGAATGTTGAACATGATTCCGGCTACAAATACAAATGGTGACATTAGAAGAAGGAGCCTGCAAATTGTCAAAGACAGAAAGACAAACTAACCAAACTGATCAACTGATGAATAGGGTAAAATTCTAATAGTTACATATGGTAAAAAAGGGTGCTCAAAGCTCTTTACAAGTTTACACCTTGCACCCACCACTCATTCATACGCAGATTCAAAAAGTAAAAGAAAACTTTTCACCGCTTCTCCAAATGCAGAGGCCTGCGCAGCTGCTGACAGTAAAACCCATTTGACCAGGAAGTCAACGCATCGTCATAGCGCGGTCCTCGCTTTGACCAATCCGGTCAACAGAATGGACGGCATCGGCGGCGTCGTCCTCAGCTATCTCTGAAGCGGGAGCCCGCACAAGAACCCCCCGCCGCAGGAGTAACGCCTCAGGCCCTTCCCCGCCAGTTCCCTCATCGCGTTCCACTCCTTGAGCACCGTCGACGCCGTCGACGAGGACGACGTCGTCGAGTCGCCGCCGTCCGAGACGTCCCCCGCCGAGTCGTGCCACCACTTCTCGCAGGGCTCGCCGCCCGAGGCCTCCCGACGGTCCTCCTCCTCCGCCGCGCTCAACCTCTTCTTCTTCTTCTTCTCACTCCGGCGGTCGCCTCGTCTCTGCGGTTCCCCGGCCGACTGCCCCATCAGATCGCGGTAGCCGATCGCGGACGCTCCTTTCAGGGCCGTGAAGTCGGAGCCGTTGGTCAGCATTATCCCGATATTGAGCACCCCATGGATCCTGCGCGAACAAAGAAGTCGGATCGATTTCGCCGGGGAAGACTCGCTAAAGAAAAGGAGGAAACTCGACAGCACTCACATGCCGGAAGGGCGGCGAATGCCGACGGCGGTGAAATAGGGGAGCCTGCTGTTGGCCACGAAGTCGGGCCAAGAGAGGACGGTGCTGAGGAGCAGCCGGACGGAGCCGACGAGGTAGTCGCGGATGTAGCCGACGGCGTAGATCTCGACGGTGACGGCGGAGGTGTCGCTGGAGAGGAAGCCCGGGGCGACCCGGAAGAAGAACTTGTCGTTCCAGGTGGGGTTGTCGGAGCCGACCCGGTCGAGGCGGGTGCGGAGCTTGGTGGCGGGGTCGACCCAGGCGAGGGAGTAGGTCTCGGTGCGGCGCATGTTGGCCGGAGGGGGCTTCACGTTCTGGGCCGAGATCAGGTGGAGTTCAAGAACCGCGCTCTCGCCAATTCGACCCCTCTCCATCTCTCTCTCTCTCTCTCTCTCTCTCTGGAATCTTGTGGGTTCTTCAGGAGCTTCTCTTTTACTGGATCTTGTAATGGTTCAGTGCGGTTGTGGGGGTGCGGGGGATAGAGAGAGAGAGAGAGAGAGAGAGAGAGAGAGAGAGAGTCGGCCAAGAAGATGGCGGCGAGAACCGCCGGCGAGGGGAGAGAGATCGAGAGAAGAAGAAGGAAGGAAGGAAGTGAAAGGAGACGGTTGAGCTTTGTGGGTGCCAATAATGTTAACGGTTTCTCTTTCGCGGTTCAGGTCAGGTGGTTGTCCATACTGGCGCACAGGGAGAGGTAAGTTATAAGAATTGGTAGAAACTGGCTAGGAATTGGGCTAGTGATGGAGAATCAACAAAAGCCTCTGTTAAAAGGGACATTCGAGAATCGGCCTCCCTCGTCGAAATTCACATCTTATGGTTGAAAATATGTCCCGAGTTTAAGCCCAAAAAGGAAAGTTTCCTAATTTGTTTTCTTGTTCGATCGCTTGCTTTTGCAACACTTACAAACACAGTTGGTCTCTAATTTAGCTCCCTAGTGTTTGATCATCGTTGCACATCCATTTGATGATTAAAGGGTTATTTTCATAAAGTTGTATAACCTGGTTAAGTTGCTGGTTTGCAAGTCCCCCGCCCACCATAATAATCAGCCACTGGGCACCGTGGTAATCTTCATATGCTAACGTGATACAGGATCGTGCAGACCTTTCTCGGATGACGCGAGAAATCGTTAACTCAGTGCAATCACTTCAGCTGCTCCAGTCCCAAAAATATTTCAAGTGTTGATGGAGTCAGCATGTGTACCACCAGTTTGTTTAACCTTGACCAGGGGAATTTTGCCAATTGGAGGAGTTAACAGGACGTCAAAATAGCCTATAAACACCAAAATTGACAAAGACCAAGCAGCAAGATGTAACGCCTCGCAGTAATCACGATTAACGCATCGGATCCCCCGACCAAATTCATGTAATGCTACTGTTTCTTTGTTCGAATTTTTTGGTACTTTGGAAAAGAATGCAAACCCACCTTCTTGCAACACAATTCGGGAGGTGTTATGCGTAATCTGCACAAAAGTGACCGCACTTCAAATTGATTGAAATGCCGACCAAAAAAAAAAATTGATTGAATTGCATCGTGACAATCGTTAATTGATTTAATGTACGGCTATCGGCATACCACTTTAAGAAGAAGATGGCTTAAACTAAAACAGATCCATTTACCAATAGATTAGGAGAGGAAGCTACAAAATTTGAGAGAACTTGACATGCAAAAATCAGATGCTAATCCTACATCCCAGGGTCTAGAGCTCAGCACTGAAAAGTTCCTTGAGAAGACCCAGTTGCACTGGCACCGAGGCCAACAGTGAGCAGGAACAATATCTGGTACCGCATTTTCAGTGAACTTAAGTTGGTGGAACCAAGTCTTCTCCACAACGCCATGATGCCATCCTCAAAATCTTGGAGCTGCACCACAAGTATTAACATGCCTCAGTTGCCAAACTATTAAACAAATATACAAAAGAACAGAAGTGGGGACGATGAAATGTGCCGTTTAAGCTTTGGATTGAAGTGCTGAACCTACCTCCACCAATTGTTGCTTCAGGCAATCTCTCAATTGAATACTTGTGCTGTGTAATGAACATGATTGGCACACCAGGGACCTGCCAAGTACAGCATGGTATCAGAAACTATTTCCCCAGCATATATTCTTATGATGGACAGCCAAACAATTTTCAAGTTATTATACCTTACGGATCCTTCGCTTTAGATCTCGATCACATGTGGCAACGATGTAGCATTTGTGCTGTTCAATTCATAAATATATGTTAGTCTTGAAAGAAAAGAGAAAGATACCCAGAAATCTGCCGGAGCAAAGGTTACAAAAACAACGATATCCATCCTCAAAATCCATTATAAGGCAATTCTTAAACCAATGAGCTCAAACTAAGACCAGGATCATTCAATGGAATAAAAATCTGGCGGTTCACCATAGAACAGAGTTCTACATTCTATGACAATGCAAAAACAGAAAGATTATCATGTCACAGTCAATCGAACAAATCATCAACCTATTCACAAGCCGGGACCAAATAAATAGTGATTAGAAGAGAAATATTCCAATGACGTCGAGAAGCTTGAGAGGGACTACAGAGTAAATTTCATATGTACAGCATCATCGTCCCACACTGGTGAAGCTAAGCTAAGGGCTAAGCTTTTCATTCTACATGTCCCAACGAACAGCTAATCTTCAACCTCAATGCATTCCTTTAGCATCGGTTTCCGCAAAAATACCAATCGGCAGACAATATGCTATTATGTTCCAAGTAAACATAGTTGTTAGTATCGGGGTCTTGAAGTTTATCCATCACAGCAAGCAAATTCACAAAATCTAAGCAGAGCTCGACATTAAAGGAAGATCTTACGACTCCTACTTTGATCTAATGCAATCTAAAACTTATCTGAAGTTCACATTCTAAATACAATTTCAAACAGGGCTGCTGATCTCAGGAACAGAAAAGAGAGAATGCCGACTAATTTAAAAAATCTTGATGCGAACACACCTGAGTAACTCTCTCAACAAGGCAATCATCAGCATAGGTCCCTTTGTGAGTACATGGCAATCTTTCAAACCGAGGATCTTTTGCTATCCTGTAAATAAAGGGCGTGCAACAAAACCTCAGATCAGCAGTCGTAGTAAAGGTGAAGGAAAAAAAGACATTGAGGTAAAGCTTACGAAAGCAAAGAGAGAAAACAACTCAGAAATAACAAAAAGAAAGAACCAAAACAAACCTCAAAGCAACACGGTATTTCTGGCCCAGCTTCTCAAGCTCTGCCATCACGCAATCCGTGATGCAAGGAGTACCTTTGAAGTCGAATGACAGGGAAATCAATATAAGACCATAGAATAGAAGGGGAGCACGGCAACACAGAATCTAATGAAACGACGAGCAAAAAAAGAAAATTGGCACTGAAATTAGAATATGAGTAGAAGAACAATAGGACTCACATTTCGCATATAAGCAGTCCATCATTCCCTTCTCCAGATCCAGCTGACAGAGAATAAAGAACTCATGTTGGTTGCCATTCAAAATGAATAAAGAAAGCAGGAACACAGTTAATTCATCTCGTATGAATCCCAAAAGAAAAAAGGCAGGAAAACGGCACTGCACATGAACTGCAACTAAACCATATAGCTTTTCATCACAAGGGTTGATTAATTGAATTGGATCCAATCAATGTAACAGCACTGGCACAAATAGCAAGTGCTGAGGCCTAAATTCCTAAACCGCCTAGAAACTCCTCCCTCCCATTAAAAAAAAAATCATCCAAAGAGAAAGAAAATCATGCAAGTGCAACATCAATGCCCAAACAAAGGAAAGAATTAGGCAGACAAGAAGTAGTCTCACTTTATTCTGAATGGAGAAATTGATGAAGTTGGTATCCACCAAAACCCGGTAAGGCGGCCCCAAGGCGGTGTTGTGCTTGAAGAACAGCGCAGAGGAAACATTTGGCCTGAAGGTAATATCAATCAAACATGGTTCATGTTTAATCAAATCAATTACCAAAACAAAAGGCATAAGGAATCAGCTTTACACGTTTCTGGGGAGCTTGTCCTTGGAAAGGTCCTTCTTGTTAGGGTTTAGGACCTCTTGTTTGTAACTGAACCACACACACAAACAACAGCAACCCAATTTCGTTAACCCCCATAATCACACAAAGCGAACGGGAGAGCAAAAGAAAGAGAGCAAAAAAGGAAAAAGAGAAACTACTTTTTGATGGCTTTGGAGGTGATGATTTTCTTCATGGCTGCGAATTTAGGGCCTTTCTTGGCTCTCCCCATCTCTTCTTCGCCTCAAAACCCTTCTCGCGGCCTGCGTGTTATGAGTCGACGCCGACGCTGGCACAAGATTCAGCGGAATTGCTCCTCCTTCTGCTTCTGGAGAGGACAAATTGTGCGCTCCTATACCTACGCTCGCTCGGTCTCTGTGCGGGCGTTAGTCTCCCAGAGAGAGAGAGAGAGAGAGAGAGAGAGAGAGTGGCGGTGGGAAGCAAGGCGGCGGAGGAAACCGAACCAGTGAGGTTGCACCACCTTAGTCAGTGGCGGGGTGGGCGGCGTTGAGCTCAAAGGAGAGGGCTTTGCTACGTACTATCTGAACTCGAAGATCTAAGCCCAATGCCTTTTGGCCCAGCTGAGTAAATTAGATTCAATCAGTTATTAGATTCAAAAACTAAAAGTATATAAAGAGAAAACAAATTAGTCAATTACGTAAATTGAATTTGGCATATATCCCAGTCCAATTTGAAATGGAATGAAAATCCAAAGTTATGCTATGCGTCGGAAATCTTGAATAAGCCGGTCCTCTCTTTGAGGCACTTAACTTTACTTTTATGATTGGCACGTGGCAAGCCACGTGGTATAATTGTGTACACATGGCCCATATTTGATCAACCGACATTAATTTAGTGATTTTTCAGCGAAATTGCTGTTTCTTGGAGACTAAATGTTTTCAAGAACGGGATGAAGGCCAACAAATCATGTTAGGAGAGAACAAATAAGTGGAGGATTTTGACAAGTCGTGGTAAAAGAGATTCTACTTCATTTATTGAAACTAATACAATTTGATATCAAATTTCTTATCTAATTTCAAATCGTGTACAAACACGTATCGTGATATGTTAACATACATATGCTCACGTGAAGTGCGGGACATGTAAATAGTTTAATATAATGCCTCCCCATCCCTCCAAAAGCAACACACGACACGGCGTTACCTGGCGCGGCCGCACGGGTACTTCAGTGCTCACATCATTTCAAGAGCTATACAAAACAGCGGGTCGGGGTAAGGTTGAATTTACTTTTAACGTTTGTCATCAGCGTTGGGTTATACCGACCTAAATGAATGTGATCTAGGAGGCATCGCATCAACCTAATAGAGTTTGAAGTTAAAAACAAGAGAGCTCCAAGTAGACCAAAAGGACTTGATCAAGAGAGAGAGAGAGAGAGAGAGAGAGAGAGAGAGAGAGAGAGAGAGAGAATGGAATTTAAGCTGGCGAGACATACAGGAAGATACTCTCCTACTTGTCATTTATAATGAGGTCGAAATGAAATGTTAATGGTGGGTACAGCAGAAGATTCTTCATTCACGAAGCAATAGATCAGATCCCTCGAGAGGATGTTACAACTCAAACAGTTTTGCTTGTTTGTACATATCTATCACTACGACACGCTATGATCAGAAAAGAATGGCTATGAGTACATCTAACCCAATTAGGCACATCAGGTACCAGAAGGATGCGGGATTTACAGCCCAAAAAAAGAACGAAGTAAGAAAAAGAACCTCGCATGCAAAATTCAGATCGATGCATCCTTCTGGGGAGAAAAAAATATCAACAAATCAAGGGCATATACCTAATAAAAGAATTTTCGCTATAAACCTGGTTTGATCGACTTGATCATAGAGACTTCTTGACAACCATTGTCGAGTTTGAAGTTTCTGTTTCCTCAGGTGGAGGCTTCACATACTTCCCTATCACTTTTTGATGCTGCCGCTTCTTCATCCTGCCGAGCTTTTCCTTACTCAGTTGCCTTCTCTTCTCTTTCTGCCGATGTCTTTGGTTCCTCTCTCTTTCATATACACCCTGCCACAAGACTTCCCCTGTCAAAGGCCACAACCACCTTCTCGTGGGTTTGTCGGAATCGTATTCCTCGGCGTAGTCTTCATCCATACTCTTCAGTGTGTCGTATGAGAACCATTTTACCCACATTTGCCCTCTTCGGTCCTGCAACCTGTGCTGTTCCTGCATGACACCGGTCTCTGGATCCAGGTATACCATTCTCCTGGCACTGTGGTACGCCCAAACGTTCACAAGTAGCTCCAGCACTCTCGAATAGCAATGCTTGTCCTGCAAGAGATGCATCCATGACATGGTTCCTCTTACTGTACCATCAAAGTGAAACTAGCCAGATGCTTTAGAACATACAGACACTGTGTTCTAATTTTCCCAAACTTATACAAACTACAGATTGTGTATACTTCCAGTGATTCATCCATCTCAAATTCATGAAGTTTATTTGTGCATCATTGGCAGGACTCCATTTTCAAAAGATTTGTGGCAGCCCAATTATGCAATAATAGGATCCTGATATTGAAACGGCGGTTTTTGGAGCCAGGATGTGCTTAAAAATGGAGGCTGAGTTGATAAGACCAATCATAGCCTCCAGCATGTAGCATGATAAGTTATAAGCATGGCATTAGAGTTTACTCAATGAAAGCCCTAATTGAAGATTTAAATGGCAAATTCCAAGAGAAGCAATTTACTTTGGACAAACTCAGATAACAGCATCCTGTCCGATGATGCTCATCATACATCTGTTCATCCATTGCGTCAACAAACATCCTGCGCAAGGAACGATTCACTCTACTTTAGCACATGCTTACTACAAACAACGCTGTTGACTGGGCCTTGATTAATTAGCCTATGACCGTACCTCGAGAACATCACAAATTCCAGGAAAGACCTAGTTGGCAATGCCCAGCTCTTCATGACGGACCATGTATCACCATCTACAGGCATAGGGGGTAAAGCATCCAAATCATGTTTTAAGCCATACATCCTCTTAAGAGCCACAGAGAAGGCATACCTTCAATAATCCACCCAGTTAAGAAAATCAGCAACAGAGAGAGAGACAAAAACAGAGACCACAATAAACACCAAGTGATGTTTTAAGACTAACTTGCAGTTTCCAGCATTAATCGAGTCACAGAAGGACCAAAAGTCCTGCTGCAATGGATTTCTTGGGTCCTGGTCCATCCGCACCCAAAAGTAAAATGTGTCCCCATGCTTACGTGTGTGGATAGCATCCAACAATGCTCTTTCAGCAACACCAGACAGGGATGCCTGTTTAAACCCCATGTTAAAATGCATCTGAACAGGCAAATGCATTATCTGAAGTCACACCCTTTTCCGAACATAGATTCAACAAAATCAGTCTGAAAAGTGGAAGTACGAATGCATCTGGAGGTTAATATGTTTCGCCTATTTCTGTCTTTTCTTAGACAGCTGGAATGAGGTCTCTTTAACCAAAGGCCATGGAAATCAAATTTAGGCTCTTTAAACCCAACGAATAGCCAATTATCACCCAAGGAATATTTTTACACCCAATTTTCCTACTTTCACTTTTGAATTTACAGACATAGGAGACATGGGTCAGACCTGCTTGACCTTGTCTAAAAGCAAGTAAACTTCTCTTCATGGACCTTTACTCATCATATTCAAGCATAGACACAGCATTTCATGCAATTGGCATTACTAAGTTAGCTAGAACTTTGTCCACTATATGTCTTGACTGGCTGATGTTTGCCATCTAATAATACTTTAAATTTTTAATAATTTTGACAATTACCAAACAACAGTCTCTTGAAGTTCTAGGCATTGACTCGACACAGTGATGCAGTAAGGTCAGAGATTTGTGTTGAATGCCACTACAACTGGCTATTTTCACACAGAGAGCTACAGATAACCACTTATCAAGATTGTATTAGAGTTTTCAGGTGTAGAATGGAGCTCAAATATATACCTTCCTCGCTGTTGCCCTCCAACATTGGAAGCCTATCCAAGCATTCTTGTGTAAGCGATCAATTCTGTTTGCAATTGCGAAATAGGCCCCAAAGTCACCCAACGCATCTCGGTAATATGGATTATTAAGAAGTGGAAGCCGAGAAGGTGCATCAATATCACCAGCTCCAGGTCTTCGACCTTTGGTTGACTGCAATCACCAGGTAAAGCATCAAATTCAAGGAATTCAGTACTTCACGCTTATGCTCAAAATTAAAATACTATTGGCATGCTTAATATGGATTATTAAGAAGTGGAAGCCGAGAAGGTGCATCAATATCACCAGCTCCAGGTCTTCGACCTTTGGTTGATTGCAATCACCAGGTAAAGCATCAAATTCAAGGAATCCGGTACTTCACGCTTATGCTCAAAATTAAAATACTATTGGCATGCAACAACAACACCTTGACCAGGGTGTTTTGGTGTTCCGAAAATTCTAAGCTCTAGATAATGTAAATGGAGCTCTCTCCCCTATGGTTCATATGATTTGCAATTTCTAGAAGCCTCAACACCAATTACTTTTTACAGCTAAAGTTCTTCCTCAGCAAAAAACAGATCAAAAGATAAACCAAAGATTAGAACCATACACATATAAACTGAAATCTGATCAAATAATCTCAGTGAACCACAGTAGTTCAAAAACACCGGACAAATGGACTAGCACTGCAATCATCTTCTTACAGCATACCTTTAGGATGTAAAGTATGTCTTTCCCTTCGGATATGTGCTAACATGAAAACATCAAAAAGCTGTTTTCAGCTCATAACTTCAGTTTGGAAAGTGTGCCTTGTTTTCCTGAAACCATTTTTAAAGTGTTCGGAAGCGCATTGTTTCAAATATTTTCATTCCCACATGGAAATTAAAACGGAAATTTTTCAAGAATTCCCAGGAACCAAATGGGGCTCATAGTCAGCCAACATGAGAAGAAACTGATTAAGTTTAACCATAAACTCTGATATGAGTACATGATAATATAAGAATTTTAACATACATAAGGCATCTCACCAGTCCAATCCCACGATAGATTGAAGAAACATGCAGAAAGGGCCAGACTCCTTCTCCCAAGTAAGGTTCATAGATACCAAGGGGCTGACCAGTTCTTTCAAGCTCCCGTTCATCCCTTTCATGCAGATCATTTTTTAACCTATCAGCCTTTTTGGCACTCTTATATACTTCTTCCCATGTTCCATGAGGTTGATCACTTCTATCTTTTAGCTGCATCGAATTATAAGCAACAAATGAACTTTGACAAGAAAGTGAGAATTGAACACATCAAACTGTTTAATATTATTACCTCCTGCTCCTCCCTTCTCTTTCTAGTAGCAGCCACCTCTATATACTTTTCTTCCTCCCATATGCTATATGAAAATGTATCATCAACAGCTTTAATTGGGCTGGAACTCTCCTTTTGAGTATGGTTCCATCGCTCCTCAACCTTGTCCAGAAAAAGGTCACTCCGCAAAATTCTCTTCTGATAAATCGGTCTCGGGATGGTTTCGAATAAATCCCAGTGCCACTCTTGCTTGTTTTTAAGAGATAATTCAGAAACATCCTTTGGAGGGGCAACTTCAGATGGGAGCTTTAGAACTACTTGAAGTAATGATGCATACCCTTCAACAGTTTCTGATACCATGAGGTCCCTACCAGTAGTCTTTCCTCTTGCAGCAATATTATGAGCCAGAGGTGACACTTTTCCTTTTGGGGCAACATGCCTTACGATTTTTGACAATATCTTCACATTGTCCTTTGGGAAAAGATAGCCATTGACCCCATCATCAATCTAACCATCATCAGCAATATATCAGTACATAGCTCAATGAAAATGCTCTCAAGATAGAGGATGGTAGTAGAAATTTTGAATCTTCATAGAATGATAAGAAGCTGATTGCACTTTGTCCCAAATGCTCCATGACTAATGTAATAGTCCATCACATGAGCACCACATGACAATGTTGTCCCAAACACTCCCTGGCTAAATTAATAGTCCCAATCCACAAATAAGCACCACATGACAATGCTGACCCAGATTTCATCATTCGATTTAAAATGGACTAACACCATTCATTAGATGGTTCCATTGTAGACTCATTAATAAGGAACCATGGCAGTTAATTATGCTTTTGGCCTCTACTTAGTTGAGAAAGAGTATGAACAATCAAGAAAATAGCAATATGCAAGTAAGATGCTAGTTTTATCTTCTCCCAAGACAAAGAGGTCAAACAACATGAATAAGGAACTACGACCACAGGAAGAGGGTGCAGTTTGGCTAGGTCAATGCGTCCCCGACTGAATGAGGGCATGCTGTGAAAGGAATTTGGAGAGCCACTCAATTGACTGAAATATGATGCATATACTCCCTTAATGGTACATTGTCTGTGTATCATCCACAAATTACATGCACACAGGATACTTTTGATGGTTGGCTTGCATTATGGGAAACCAAAAGTTAGAAGCGTACGTATTTTTTAATAACGGCAAGCTCAGGAGCTATGATTGGCCTCCCATAGCACATTGCTTTCACTAGAATTTCTGGAAAAGACTCTTCCTCAAGAAAAGAACCATATATCACAAGATCAGCTATGCTCAAGACAGTGTCAGCATCCTGGTCAACAGTCTTGTACTCCACAATTCCGCTCGGATATCTCAGATTATGCGCAATGGCCTAAAGAATAAAACAATATAATCAATTTACACAATCGAAGGTAAGAAGAGCCTCTCTAACTGCAAGAGATGTAATATTATACCTCCACAGCCACGCTGTAATTGCCAAGTGAACCACTTAGAATAATGATTTTAAGATGGGAAGTGGAATCCCTATCTGTTGGGAAATCAGCTAAAAGTGGTAATATAGACTCTAAAATTAGTGCATGTTCCAGCCACAAACCCTTGTACAAAAATCGACTTCCAACAATTGCAATCACAATATCTTTAGGTTCAAGACCCAAATTGTCTTGCATGTTGTCTTTGTATGATGCCATCATAGTGTTTGTTTCCCATGCTTCAGCTGGAGAACCAGGAATAACTACAAAGTTTCCACTGTCAAATGCAGAGAAGATCATCTGTCCATTGAAAAAAAGACGAAAATTAAAACAACTTCAGATAAAGGGCATCAGTACTTGGAAGACAACAACCAAAGCAGAAAATAGGAAGTTTTTGTCATTTCACTTGCAGTATCCAAAATTTTTTAAGCTTCATCTACTTACAGTCTTCAGTAGAAACTTAATATTACTTCCCAGTTCAAAAAGGAGGTAAACAAATGGACAAAAGAAAAGGAAAAAGAGAAGAATCAGTTTGATGAAGAAACTTGAGCTGAGTCCTGTCATATTAGTTTGATTTCAGCCAAGCAGTTATTGATTGGTGCACTTTCATTTTCAGATACTCCTTACATTACGCGATGAGACTCAATAACTGTCACTAGATCAAAAGGAGTATTTGATATTTGAACTTACTGGCTGCACATAGTTTGAGAAGACAACAGCAGTGGCACGATTGAGTGTCTTTTTCCAATGATTTGCAAGCTCTATCTGCCCATGTGAATTGTACTGTTTTAAGCGAATAGCTAGTGCTGCATCATGGATGGTCCATATGAGAGGCAAAGACTTGAAAGGCTCCTGCAGAAAACTGCAAAAAGTGAAATCATTCATCTTCATTGAGTAAGGACGAGCCTAATGCAAGGGCAATCCAAGGCATCAATGCATATCACAAGCCACGCTTAAGTCGATGAACCCTAAGTCAACTCCTCATGAAGCTCACCGGGGCGATCTGCTTAAATAGGCAAAAGGAACCATAAATGCAAAATTCCAGATCCTACAGTCCTTGCAATCCATAACTTACTTCAGATAGGCCAAGAACATCAAACAGAGCATCTCTAGCCCCAAATCGAGCCTCACCAAGAGGCATAATTAACTGTGAAAGAAATCGATAGAATACTTCAGGAAGTCAAATAAATAGTTGGCAGAATGACAGCCAAATGAACCTATTCTCGGTCCTTGGCCTATGAACAATAACTCCTCTTTCCTTGCCAAATTCTTGACTATGACTGACGCGATGTAGAACAAGCACTTTCATTTTCAAGAGATACAACAACGAAGCATGGGAACCAAAAAAAAAAGTAAGCATGGAAGCAACAAAGTTCTTGATGTACTAGGCCTACACAAAAGACTTAGGAGTCAATATAATAGCAAAACTGACTGCTTCAATGAGATGAATGTGTCTAGCATCTTATCTGTTGAAATGCACAACTGCATCCCTTTGACAGCTAAATATTAAAAAAACTAAAGACAGACGGTCGTTCATAATTTATTTACCGATTGAGAAGTAACAGACAAAAATAGGAAAAGCTTACCAGGTAGATATATCTGTAGCTTCAAGAGAATTAATGATTATGCCATTGAAGCTGCAGAAAAGTACACATAAGTGAGGTAGGATGAAGACCAAAAGGATGAAATCACAGGAACTGTAGAGTTTACAGCCATAAATTCACATCCAATTGTCAAATGAAAGACTGTATCAACTTCATAACCACAGTAAGCAAAGTTAGAAACAGTGAGGATGAGTTGAGGTAATAACGCCTTTTCTTTTGTAATATAAATATCCTTCCCAACAAAGTTATGTTTTCTACGATCTTCTCCACCCTCCATGTGGCTCAAGAGAACCCGGAGTGCATTTCAGTAAAGTTATGGTGAAAAGCATAGTCCTTTGATACAAAATAAAGAGATAGCTTCAAACTTCGAGCAAAAGAATTCAGACCTCTCGCTCCACCCGCGCCCCCCCCCCCCCAAAAAAAAAGAACAAAAATATAAAAAGAACCCACTGTGAAGGAACATACAGATAACTATATCAACAACTGACAAGTGCATTAATTGTGCAGAAAGCAGAAGTCCTACTTAAATAAATAGAGCAGTAAGGAAGATGAATAGGAACAGATGACCTGAAAAAGCAAGATACTGAATAAGAAGGACAAAAGATAATGGCATGAAAAGTCATACTTTAACCAATCAACAAAGAAGTCTGCCTTGTCACAATTCTGAATAATTGTAACGGAAGCTCCTAAGCTTTTCCAGACATCACGCACTGGACCATCTTCAAGCGAAAATACCTGTTTAAGTTCGACTTATTGGTTATTCATGGTTCAACAAAGAAAATTATAGGACATAACTCGGTTGCAAAAAGTAATGCTGAAGACTGAATAGAACACTGTGTCTAGACACTTTACAAAAACCCCTGATCCCTACAACAACCTCTTATTCAGCAGGACCAAGTTTGGGAATAGAAAAAGACAAATAGTTATGCATCTTCTTCGGCAGCTAGTTGTTCAGCAGCATGAAAAATGATCAAGTGTAGACACTTCAATCCGCTCGCCATATAAATTTCATCCGCTCAGTAATATTTAATGTCCCACATCATGCCTCATGCAAATTTCCGATATCCTGGGATTAGGAGAAGTACAGAACTTAACAGTAGGAAACACCAAGAATTAACTGCATTCTTCACAGAGACTATACGAGTATAGGAAAAATGATGGCAATCTAGTACTTCTCTACCTAGTTACCCAAATATAAACATTATGGCATCGATAAGATGATAGCATATGAATATCGGTCGTCAGAACCTGAAATTCATAACCAATCTCTTGGAGGGCAGCTGCAACAGTCACCATCAGTAGCTTCTCCGGATCAGCCACAAGATCACCAAAAACCTTCGCGACAGAATGAGAACACCAAATCAGAACATGGCAATAGCATGGCCGGAGAAGAAATCACAACTTGGCAGTATACAATTTCCAGGATACTCAACCGTGACTCAACGGCAGGCAATATTGCAACCTCCAGCACGTCGGATTTCGACATAGATAACAGAAAAAAGAAAAAAGAAAAAAAAAGAGCCATGTAGAAGCTAAAGTGTACAGTCATACTGACCAGCGCAAGCTGGGGTTTAAGGTGTCCAAAGCGACGTAGAGTCACATTATGATGGTACGACTGGTTCAACACACTGGCCTCCCTGCGAAATCTCTCAAAAACCTTTGGAGTCCCGAATCCGAAGTCCTTCCCGAAATCTAGGCCGCCTGCCTCCTTCAAGTGCGCCAAATCGCCGTCGTACATCTCCTTCCGTTTGGACGGCGCCAGCGATTTGTCCATGGGCAGGAACATCTGGAACATGACCCCGATGCAGAGGAAGGCGGCCACCGCGCACATCCACTTGTGGAAATCTAGCTTCGTCACGAGCAGGAACCGCGAGAGCCTCGATCTAGCTCGCGCCCCGGCGGACGACGACGACGACGACTGCGCGCGGGGGAGAGGCTCCCTCTTCGCTGGGAGGCTGGCCTCCAGCGAACCCATCCGGGAGCCGGGAATCAAAACATCGGCGCGGCTCCTCGGAATCGATTTGAAGCAGCAGCCGAAGCAGCGAAAAGGAGCAACCAAAGCAGCGTCGGCGGCGGCGGCGGCGATTTGCGGGAGCGTGGATGTGGCGAGGCGGAGCGAGCTGGGGAGAGCGACTCAGTGAAGATGCTTGTGAGCTCAGTAATGGATGGAGGGAGAGAGAGATGGAGATTTTGATAGGACGCAGTTGACGCGGGGTTATTTATAGCTGGCGGAATCGTCAGGACGAGGTAAAAACGAAACAGAAGCGACTTGGGAGTTGATGATGATCATGCTTCTTTTGTTGCTGAAAATTACGGGAAAAGAAAAGCATTTTTTCCCGGTGATTTAGTATTCCTTGTTTATAGGGAGGCTGCACTAATCTACGGCCCCCTATTAATAAGGTAGATATTGTTAATCCTACTTAATTTTTATTAATCTTTTCGTATATCTTTTAGTAAAATGGATAATTATATTTTTCTTTCTCCTTATTTCGTATTCCTTATTTATAGGGAGGCTGCACTAATTTATGGCGCCCTATTAATTAGGTATGTATTATTGATCCTAATTAATTTATACTAAGCCTTTTTGTATACCTTTTTTTGTAAAATGGAAAAGCGTCGGATATATATGCACAACGTAATTATATTTTTCTTTCCAGTGATTTCGTATTCCTTGTTTATAGGGAGGCTGCACTAATTTACGGCGCTCTCTTAATTAGGTAGATATTATCGATCCTAATTAATTTTTATGGTCTTTTCATGTACCTTTTTTGTAAAATAGATAAGCATCGGATATATATGAATCCGTTTCATTTTCGATTGGAACGCGTTGGTCAAAATAATTATTAATTGATATGGCCATGCTAAACTTAAACATACCTTGCGTACCACACGACGGGATTATGGTTTTAAAAAATTGATCACGAGAATATTTTTCGTGCCTTTCAAATATAAAATAAGACTTCTTAATAATAAGACGATTCAAGTAATGCCCCTCTTTCAGAGCAGAATTTAACCTTTTTTTTGTAATTAGGAGTGCCTTCTGGAATATTTATGATTGAAAGTCC
Source organism: Syzygium oleosum (assembly GCF_021117445.2). Taxonomy (NCBI): domain Eukaryota; kingdom Viridiplantae; phylum Streptophyta; class Magnoliopsida; order Myrtales; family Myrtaceae; genus Syzygium; species Syzygium oleosum. The sequence goes on along the minus strand of NW_026607516.1, from coordinate 3,019,395 downwards.
ACCGCCCCACTCCTGATTTTATTTTTTATTTTTTATAAATTAGATAGAATTGGAGAGACCACTGCTTATGGAAGGAGCACACACCATGCTGATGCTGCCGAGATAGAGTTTGTTTAAACAATATATATTATTTAAAAAAAATTTGTATCTTAGTTTTATATCTGACAGGACGGACAACTGGATTTGTAGAGAGACATGTGGATGGATAATTTCGCTATAATACTATAGTGCTTCTTCTGTTTTTTAAACCCATTTTGTTATGTCGCTCGCCCACCGTGATTTGTCAGCTTTAACCAAGGAGGCGAGGGCAGAATCAACAATTAAATTAACAAAAAGACCGATCAAAAGAATTAATTAATCACGATGAAATGACCCGGGCCGACTTCTTTCGTTTTCATTACCCAGAGAAGGGTCTTTTGTCCGTTTTTTTAGTTTTTCAAATTCACCAACGATTTCGATTTTCCCAGTGCTTTTTTTTGTCCTATTTATTGCCTGTCATTGTTGACCGACACTTGAGGGGGGGCAATTTTGGATATTCATTCGACGTTTGTTTTTGGGATGTTTTGTCAATTAGGATACGGTCGTGCGATTTCTACCGGGAGTCTTCTTTTTTCAAAAAAACACAAAGAAAATTCTTTGCTTGTTGCAGAATCAACGCGGAAAAAAAGCTGTTTAGGATTTTTTTTTTTCTTAATAAAGCAAGCACCATAACTTAAGCCAATCCAATCAGATAATTTAATGCTGACCAAAAAAAAAAAATCATATAATTTAAAAAAAAATTGGACAATTTAAATTAAGTGACAATTCTTAATTTGTGAGATTAACATCACAAAAAAATAAATAACAAATAATTATAAATTATTATTTGATCCACTCATTCAAGAATTTGCAGCTCATAACGTGCTGTTATTTTCACATTAACCAAAATATTATTATGCTCGCAAAGCCCATGCTAGTTTCTCTAACCCTTCCGAATCCATAACATGGAGTGCTCTCGGGAGTTCGCCAAGGGAACCCCCATAGATGCTGAGTTGCAACGTAACTCAAAGAAGCTTTTTACATGAGCCAATGGGATCTAACTTTGATTTTTCTTCTTTTATACGATTCGTGATACAAAGAATAAATAAAAACTTTGCCTTGAGATGGGCGAGATCTTAATCTAGGTGAAAATGTAACTAAATGAAACAGAGGCTCTTTGCTCTAACAAGAGCCAGCAGCAACCGCAAAACTGAAACTGGGAGTGTATGAGCTGCAGAATCTGATATATAGTCCTCCGACTTCATCTACCTTGCAATGCCACGGCAGCAGCAACAAACAGCCCCAGGAGTCAGCATTAGAAGGGGTTAATTCGTCGCAGAGCCTCACCTAAAGGAAAAGGTGGTGATGAATTTCTCACAACCTGCCTAGCGGGGACTCATTGGCGTAATCGTCCACCAACCAGAGACCGAAATCATGGAACCGCTTTATCTTTTTCTCGAAACCTGTAATGTAGTTGTTGTGGATTATGACATGCATGCCCTTGGTTTCCTGTACCCATGTCTGGTTCTTGAAATAAAGGCCTCCCGTGGGGAAGGCTTTCTGGGGCAGCAGGTAGAGATCAACCTGCAGATGGAAGAAATATAACCGGTCATAAGTATGACACAAGTATTATGCAAATTGTGTCAGTGCAGCATCTATTTACTTTGCTGGATCTCTATGTAGCAAATCCCTCGACAAATCGTCCTGAATCATAATCGATTGACAGGGCTAGGTGCAGGAAATGCAGGACCGAGTTCTCTACTAAAACTGGTTGACCAGATGATCAAGAATTATCGAAAGCGCATTAAGGAGTTTCTCAAGTTCCATAAACAGGTTGCCATCTGAATCAAGAAAATATCTCAACTCCATGATCAAAACAGATATTTTGAGCAAGATGAGTATATACGATGACAAACGCAAGTGGATGTCAGTGTTAGTCGTGATTTTGCTCTATCATCCAATCATTCATGGCACCAATATACCATGGAATAGTGATGCATTCTCCAAAAGCCAACTAATTGGTTGGCATTAGAACAATCGACATGAGCTGTCCAAATTAGACTCGACAAACCTGTCCAGAGGTTTTCATCAGTGCCCAATTAAAAGCAGGCTGATCATTGGATTTTTTTGATTTTGTCCATGGTTGAGCTTGAAGTTCCTCGATCCACTTCTTCATCACAAGTTTTGCACCAGAAGTGGGGCGCAGGAAGATCATACAGCTACATATGTAAGTCCGACCCTTTTTTCCAGGAGGCGGTAAATCATGAGAATGGTTCAGGGGTTTCACCTGTTCAAAGAAGAAAGAGTATGAATATTAAGAATGAGAACAATGGACCATTCAGACTTTCAGACAGTAAAAACCAGGTACACAGGGTTGATAAGATGGCAGACTGTAAAGCATAACTGCTGTCTAAATAAAGACAGAAATAGGCGAAACATATTAAACTCCAAATGCGCTTTTTCAGAATGTTTTTGTTTAATCTATGTTGGGAAAAGGGCGTGACATAAGATAAAGCAGTTTCTTGGTCAGATGCATTTTAAAATGGGGTTTAAAGAGGCATCCCTGCCTTTTATTGCTGAAAGAGCATTGTTGGATGCTATCGAGACTCGTAAGTATGGGGACATATTTTACTTTTGGGTACGGATGGACCAGGACTGTAGAAATCCATTGCAACAGGACTTTGACTCCATAAATGCTGGAAACTGCAATTAGTCTTAAAACATCACTTGGTGTTTATCGTGCTCTCTGTTTTTGTCACTCTCTATTGCTGATTTTCTTAACTGGGTGGACTATTGAAGGTTTGCCTTGTCTGTGGTTCTTAAGAGGATGTAAGGCTTAAAACATGATTCGGAAAGACACCCCATGATTTGGATGCTCCAGACTATTTGATGGCATGATTCTCATGAATGCTGACAATCACGTTACTAACCACGCAAATTACATCAACTTTCAGAATGAAGACAGACATATTACCGAATGTAGAAACGAAGATCAACGCAACATTCCAGCTGAACAAGCACCGTTACAAATCATTCAATAATGTCTCAATAAATGTGATAAAGAGAAAATATAGCATAATCAAATCGTAACTACAAGAGATTGTTCCTTCACTTCATGTTCTTTTCCCCTTTCTCGGTAGATAGAGTGAAATAGAGCCAACATGTAAAACTTTACTCCACTAAGTATACTATGTATGAGAGAAACACTAATTCCGAGGATTGGAATACTTACAGCAGCCATGTCATCGGTGAAGTAGACATCGTGTTTTCCTTCCAAATAAGGAAATGGATCAGCCAACCAAACCATATCAACATCATTGTACATAACATTATACCCAAGCTCCAAAATGTCTAGCAGATGGCGAGGCCTTCGTGATGTAAAATTGAAGAACCCCTTGTGACATAAAAAAGAAGGAAAAGGGTAGCAAGCTTAGAAAGGCTGTCCATTGAACTCGGAAAATAAACAACCATCTCAAAAAAACAAAAGGGCAATAAACATGAACCGACCAATTGACAGCTACAAACCAGCACATCAGAATACAATGATACTTCCCCCAGGCATTATGACACCTCTACCAAGACCCCTTATGGCTAGGATTATATCAAGCACCTCAGCAGGTAAATGCCAACCGCAACCCGATTAACTTGCAACACAGCATGGGTTTCAGATGACAACAGTAGTACCTAGCATTTCATACTTAGTTGCTCATCTCTAGCAACAAATAAACCACAAATTCCTTGGGTGAAGTCTATAAAGGCCATAATATAATCGCAACAAGGGCAACATCAGTCTCTCTGTTAAACCCACATGAGCATCGACTTAACTCAATTCCCAGAAGAGCCCTAGTATACCTGAGAACCAAACTTATGCGCCGTCTGTGTATCGGGAGCCGGAGGGATCAAAACCGCGTGCCCAGGCCACCTCTCATTAACCTTATAGAGCGTGGCATAGTCCTCGGCGATCACGAGCACCTTCTCGTGGTGCTTTTGCCTGGCGATGCTGATCAGCCAGTTATTGAGGAAGGGCAAGTAAGGCTGGCTCACGGCGCACACGATCACCGTCCCGTTCTTGGCCACGAACGACGCCGCCTGCGCCAGAGTGTAGGCCCGCCACTTGGTGAGCGCCGGCCTCGTGCTCGAGAAAATGCCGTCGTGCATCTCCGACCACGGCATGAAGACGCCGAGGATCACGAGGGCCAACAGGAGGATAAAGAGGCCGGTGCGACCGAAGATCGAAGGGTGCTTCTGAGCGAGCGCCGAGGAGCGAGGGGACGACGGTTCGCGGAAGTAGGAGAGCGTGGATTGGAGGGGTCTCTGGTGCAGGAACGACGACATTGTTCGCGCTTGCGGAGCGAATCGAAGGAGAGCTGAGGAAGGGGAGTGTTCACGGTCGTGGACGAGCGAGCAGACTCGATTCGGCTCGCCGCCGCCGCCGCTATGCCCGGCACGACGGAGACGGGGCGAAACTGACCTCGAATGTCATAAGCTGCGGGGGACTCTCGGAGCGGCTGAACATCGGAGACTCTCCGACGGATCGCGAGAGCTTCGGATTAGGTCGAACGTCGACGAGAATGGCGAATTGAGGTCGAGAGACGAATCGATCTTTCGAGGGTGAATGGAGCGACCGCACGCTTAGATGCACAGCTTCAATGGGAAACACAGTCGGATCTGAAATATGGTGGCCTCTTTTCTTTTTCTTTTTTAATTTCTTTTTGCGGCCGACACGTGCGACTGCTTCTTGTTCCTTTTTTTCCCCCCTTTTGCCAATTTATCCTTTGAATTCTTCGTTCTACTAAAATTTGTATCGATTAACATGTGAATCGCAACTTAATGAACCAAATTTGCTTCGATTTATCATTCACCACGCCTCATGATCGGAGGGCCGTGATCGTGAAATATGACATCTTAAAATCCGGCCACACGTTTTGGATGAGTTGGGTGTGTAGGAAAATTCTTGATGAGTATGACCCAATTATATCCTTAGTCTAACTTTTAACGGGATAGTATTTTCGATCAATCTTGGTCACAAATTAGGTGTATGATGTTAAAATAAATTGCGATGGTGCATTTTCAGAGGAAGATTGAAAAGTTACTGTGGGGTCTGAGATTGATAAACTCATCGATGGAGTGTCCAAGATTGTTAAAGCTGATTGTGCTATTTTGGCAGAGGCCCTAGCTGCAAAGGAGGGGAAATTAGCTAGAACTAGGAGTTTGGGAGAAATGTGAGCAGGAGATTGATTCCAAGAGGGTTCCTGATGCACTTGTGAAAGAGCTAGCTGGAGTGCCATGGAAGATTGCACCTCTTACTCAAAGATATGAAGATGTTCAGCAGAGAAACGGAAAGGGTTAGAGTTGCTTTAGTAAGAAGAAGTGGTTATGATGTTGCTAATTGGGTCGCTGCTCTGTCTAGGACAGGAAAAGTTTCTTTAGATTGGGTTAACAATCCTCCTCCACCTTTGTGTAACACGTTGAAGGAGGACCTGAAAAGCTTTCCTCCTTAATGAAGAAGAGCTTTCGGTGTTGTAAATTCTTGTTTCAGCAGTGGAAGTGATCTGATGTTGTCGTTTGGTCTAAAAAAAACACGTGCTTTGTCATTGTAAATCACCTGAGCTGTGATGATCGAAGTCACAAAATAAGTAAGAGTAATGATGCCAAATTTATCTTCATCTTAATAGCTCAACCTCCTTTCAAGAAGCATTCAAACTCGTCGCAGAGTTCAACCTCTAAGCACCCTGGCACCAGAAAATAGTGAACTTACAGAACATAACGCATGGTAAATTCATACTCAGTGTCGCAAAATGTCATACAGGACACACCATCTAGGGGAGAACGACAGCTTACACTCGTTCAATACTATACAAATATACAGTTATAGTACAAGTGTCTTCTAGGATGACTCAATCTAATAACCTGCCATTACAGTCCCAAGTTGCTTGAGCCTGGCAAAAAGCGGGCCAAAAGTTCAACCTGCAGGGATTAACTTAAGGACGCACTGTATATCAAAATTGAAAGGCAACTTCTCTACGCTAGTTCCTTCTCGAAGATGAAGACGATGAACTCTCAAAATATGTTGGCTTTGGTGTTGAGGGGCAGCCCAGAGACTGGATCAGCTCACCCACAGTTAGCACTTTGAACTTATAGGGTGAATTGGTAGCGATGTTATCGACACGGTGTTCAAAAATCTTCCCCTTCTTATCAAATTTGTATTGAGAAGTGCCGTCAAATCGACCGCGACTCTCCCATGGGACTCGCGGAATTCCATGAACAGTCCACCGAACCATCAAGACGTTTTCAACCGGCTGCCACACGCTAACAACGTCAACCCACAAAGCCCTGAAAAATATTCTTCCATGGAATCGTAATCCCCAGAAGATAGATTTGTAGTTCTCAATTCCCATGAAAGTGTTGAGCGGATCTTTGAAGACTATGTCATCCCTAAAGAAAGCAAAGAAGAGCATCTTACATTGATTTCCAAGACACCACTTTAGAATGGCTATTAATATTTTCCTAAAGGAAACAACACAAGCTTTCGGAACTTCCAAAATGTGCATCATCATCGAGAACAGTCATTATTTATATGGTCAGTAGTAGGATATAACACCAAGTTAAGTGCATACGACCCAGAAAACTAAAAGCACAGTTTTATCTCAAAGTATAACAGACTAGATGTGAATAAGCATAGGTCGCCATATAGAAAATAATTAGCAGCAGAGACAAGCATTTAGAGTTCACCCGGTAGTCAGAAGGCATTCACAAGCAAAAGGCACATAAACAACACACCACAGCTGTGTGATAGTTCGTTATGAACATCAAGAGAGCATATGCACATATATGTAGGAGCTCCCTCCCAATCTAGTATTTGTGGATACGAGAGCAGAAAAAATTTTGAATTCTTACAAGCTTAAGAGAACACCTAATGTGACTATCAAGTATTAAGAGATTCAAGATTATTATACCTGCACCCATCCTGCGTATGGGCACTAGTGACGACCCAAGTTCAGAATACAATAGCAATGAGCAAGGTAAATCAGCACAAGGTGATCAAATATCTATTGACTTTGACATTGCAGCTGGTTCCACGTCAAGAACTTGGGTATTCATTCAGGTTCATCTCATTTCCATTTTCCTATTGATGATTCCAAGAATATTTTTATGTTGAAACTTATGCTGATAGTAAAAAGCACACATGGGCTATAGCTATACAAATCAGGCACTTATATACCCAATGAACTCCTGAAGAAACCATCTGATGGCTTTATTAAGTCCATAGTAACAAATGAATCATCGCATCAGTTTATAATGAAACTACCAAGTAACTAGCATGGCTATGAATTGCAAGTAGACACATCTCCTTTTAGTATACCACGATCGCCCAGAAATGCATTGATAAACCAACACGAAACCGCCTGTTCACTTACATAGCAATGGAACCTGAACTAACATAATCGATCAAGCTCTTGTGCTTGCACCAATTGCGTCTCCATGTACCATAAAAAAAGCTTGGGTATTTTACTTTGGGCCAAAAACCATCACTAGTTACATAAGCATTCTGCTTAAAACCCACCCGCTTTACCCAAGCCATCCATATGCTTCATTTGCATTAGCAACGACGTCACTCATCAACTGAAACTAATTAATATGAGCTAAACATCGTCGAAAAAACCAAAACTTTTCGACTATAGCACCGGCACAATCGCATAAATTCATTCCTCGAGAAGCTAAGCCACCAAACAGAATCCATAAACACCACGAGCGATCAACAAGTTCGAACCTGTAGATATCGAAATTGAGCTCCCTGTAGAACAGCTCCGGAAACTCCTCGCGCAGAGTGCGAATCGCGTAGCCCATGTTCAAGTAATAATCCTGCTCCTCCTCCTCCTCCTCCTTGCTCTTCTTCACCGGAGCAGAGAATTGCCCGTGCAGGCTCACGTTCTGATCGCAATCCGAAGCAACTCCCAACTCGGCGCCCTTGGTCCGTGCCCGGAGCCTCATCCGAGACCCCCAATCCTCGCTCCTCCGAAGCAGCGGCACGGCTCTGAGATTCCTAGGATTAGGGCTCCCGAGGGGGGAGAATTCCGTGGCGGCATATCCCGCGCGCCGGACGGCGCGGAGCGCGGGGACTTCCGGCGAGAGGATTGGGACGGCCATGGCGAGCTTCGCTTGGCGGTGGCGGAGGATCAAGAGATTGCGAAACGGCGAGGCGACATTTTTCCCGAGAAAATCGCGACCGGTGAAGATTTGAGATATTTTCCTGGGCCAGACGGGAAGCAGGAAAATGGGGAGCGGGAGGGGGGGGGGGGGGAGAGAAGATATCCGTTTCGGATAATAAAATAGTTTCCTTTTGTGGATAATTAGGAATTAATGGGGGCGTAATTAAATTAAAAACTGAGGAAATTATGTGATTGGTCGTCGGGATTTATCGCCTGCGGGCCGAGGGGCTCTCGCCCTTGTCCGGGTTCGACCAATCAAAGGCCGTTGATCCTTTCCTGAAGGCAAAGGCGATATGAGCGGACCCAATTCCGAATTCTCAAGTTATTTCGTAGGAAAAGCTATGGGGATTATGCTCTCACTCCCTGAAATTGATACACCATGTCGACACGGTATTTTGTATCTTTTATTTACAACTCGATGGATTGGACATGAAATGAAAATCACAGCAGTGATCGAGCCGATTAAAAAATGAGAGTGGATTTCAGCAAACTGCAACGATATGATTAATGTACGTGGTATTAATAGGTGAACATATGCACTGAGAGCAAAGATCAACATATTTGATTACATAAACGAGATTTCACATGAGTGGTGAAGAGACACACATTTGCAAGCGATAAAGGTAGCTTAGCTTATTACGGAGTATTACACGAGGTAAAATTCACTTTTTCAGACGGAGTGCTTGATGGAAGAGCTATATCCAGTCTGATCATCGTAATATCTGGACCACAGCATCACGCCTCCATACTTGGGAGATCCTTTGATGGCGGGCAGTACTTTGGAAGTAAGTTCCGATGCGGGAATGAAGCCATTGCCGGCCGCATCTGGCGCCGCGGGCAGTCCCAAGAAGATTTTGCCGGCCCGGATCGAGGTCCATTGCTTCCACGCGTCTTCGAAACTACCCATGCTCCCTGAACTGTACTCGCACGGCGGATTGTTGTAAAATTGGACCCAGACGTAGTCGAATAAGCCTGTTTGAAGGGCACCTCCAACCCAAGCGTCCGGATAAGGACACTGCGGGGCTGCGGTCAAGTACACCTTCTTCCCCCTGCTGCTATACGCAGACAGGTACCTAGCCAGATCATCCCAGTGCTGAGTCATGCCTCCTTCGATGTCGAAGTCGATGCCGTCGAGCACCGCGGCCCCAAGTGGCCTAGACGAGGAGTGGCCTCCTAGGAAGTTGTTCCACAGATACGTAGCAACCTGTCTAGCATCCTGGGTGGAGGTGAGATAGTAACTTCCCGCGCCTCCACCGATTGAGAGCATCACCTTGATTCCCCTAGCTTGGCAAGACTTGATGTCGGAGCTCAAGCCGGTGCATCCTCCGCTGGAAGGATCGCAGTGGCCAGCAAGGTTGATCACGGGAGTCTGGCCATTGCCAAAGACGCAGAGAAAAGCTAGGTTCACAAACTTGTAGTTTCCGGAGGCACAAGTGTCAGCTAAAGTGCCTTCGTTGCCATTCTGACCCCAATAGATAGAAATACCACCGCCGTTGATGCCGACGACAAGAGCCAAAATGATCGAAAAGAGAATTGCTGGCGAGGTTGAAGATTTGGAAGCCATCTTTGGTGTTTCTCTCGACTCACTTGGTATACTTGATGACAGGTTATTCTCACTTTGGTGTTTGAGAAGGTTGGGAATTGAGGGCTTTCATAGGAGAAAGATCGAGCCCACCTATGATGTCCTTTTGTGTTTTCCAGGAGAGTGCGTGACTTGGCAACTGAGCAGTCTGACAAATATTAGTGGACGTGGATTAACGTAGATGGCCTGTAAAAGGTCAAGTAAGATCAGAACAAAACCATCCTCTATGGCCATCAATTTATAATTGTTCTTTTCATCCTTTTACTTAAAGCCAAAAGGAATGAAGATCGAGAAGCAGTCGCAATTTTGGTTGCGGGCTTTTGGCAGCTAATCGTTGTCACTTGCATGTAAATTGTCCTGATGGTCGATGATATTGGTATCGTCTTAATTCCTGCATAAGCAGCTGTCTCTAGTGGTCATAATTTGTTGATGTTGAAAGTATTTCTAAAATTGGCTATAGTGTTTTTAAATTAAGTTCACACCAGATCTTGTATAGAAATTTCGAGGTCAATAACATGAATCTTACGAACGAGCTAATGTAAGCTTGTTCTTGTTCGAGAACTAGAGGGACCGTGAAACTTGTTTCATTCTTGCTCAAGTTGCCGTGCCGTTAGATCTTCGTGGGTTCTATCGCGGTCCCAACGTTATTGGGGAAATGCCTTACTTGGATTGGTGAATATATGGGTTCTTTCAAGTCTGCAATTGCAAATCTTCTTGCGTTTTACTGCTATATAATATACCGTCAATCCCACGATCGTCTGGTGAATAATAGAACAATCTCATGAAGCTTGCCAGCTTTATGAGCTAGGATGTTTTTCAATGTTCAAATCAATGTGCTGAGAGAGAGGAAGAGAGAGAGAGGGGCATGGGGAGGGAATTAACAGTTGCTTTCTTAAGACCTACTATGTTCTCATGTGATAAAAAGCACCAGGAAACAGAAAGATGAGGGAATTTAACTGTGCCTTTCTCAAAACCTACCATGTGCTCATGTGATAAAGCAGTACACATTCAATCTCTCTCTTTCCCATCCTCCTTTTGAGTTTCATTTGTTTGGGAATTTTCCTTCTCTTCTCATCCTAGAGCCTTGCATTGCGAAACCCTTGAATGAAATCCAATGGCGGACCAAGACTGTGACCACATAAGCCGTTTGCTGGATCGCCCGATCGACCACATCTTTTGCTTCTCCAAAGTCGAAGAGGCGATGGGACTCTGCATTCTGTTGAAGACGCTTCACCTCTGGACCACGATCCCTTACCTCATTTTCTCCCCCATTCTCAGGAATCCTTTGAAATCGCTCGTTGATTGTTTCTGGGATTTCATGAACAGTGTTTTCGTTTTCAATTCCGCACCCATGGTACATGAATTCCACATCAAGATGCCGTATGACCGCAGACTTAAAAAAGGTGGTCAGTCCGGTTTGCCACTTTGCATCATGTCGTCTCGACTTGTGAAAGGTGAGTATGGCCTTCCTCTATTCCTCAGGCGCTGCTCCTCTCGTAGACCTGCGGGTGAGTCCTTGTGCCTCATGGGTGGGCGGGTGGAGTTGAGTAATCAAGCATCCCAGATTGTTTTGAAGAGTTGTCCTGTTCTTAAATATTTAGAGCTGCATAAGTGCTACAAGTACACCTCCCTTGGATGGACCAAATGAAAATTAGTTCGACAATATGTGGCTATGGGGTAACAAGTGATGGCTCTGCTTTGCACATTTCAGCTCCACATTTGCGGGGGTTTTAATCGGGAACTTCCATGGAAAGAAGTTGATATTAGAGAAGCGAGCGGAGTCAAGTTTTCTCCTAAAACCTGACCTTGGTGGTGGCGGTTGTTATAGCCATATTTTGTATAGAGCACGACCTGTTCGAAACATGTTATATTGATTGTTGCAGATACTGAAAGGTGCTGCTAAATTTTCAATTGGATGCTGTTGCCTTCGGGTGAGCAATCAATTAACTCAGCCTTGCTTCGATAAGGTTTCCTGTTGTTAAATTTGTACAGTCTTTTCCACTTGAAAGAAGTTCCAAAGAAGGGGGATCTGCTACAAATATATTAAGGCAAGTCTGCAAAATTTGCAGATCATTGTACCACCTTTGCGGGAATGTTTGGAGGTGCGGATCATTGAAAACTATTGAGGTCATAGATGTTTCGTATGCTGATTACATGTGTAGATCTTTATCACTTGATATACGAAAATGACCATTTCCCTGCTAGGTCCCGGTCCGACAGGTTCTATCCTTCATGGAGTTGAGGCTGGCTCTGCGCTATCCATTGCCCGAATATAATCATCTCATACTAAAACCAAATCTTCACAAAGGACACTTCCCTAATATAGTGAAGTTGCCTGGAAGTTTCCCACGTCCGGAGAAATTGATTATAAGCATGAACAATGAACATTGCAGGAACTGTTAACACAAAGATATTTCGAGGAAGAAAACCGCATTCCTCACTTTTCTGTATTTCTTCTTCATTAGTTTACAATGACCTAGAGGCGTATATATATACAAAGAAAAGAAAGAATCTTAAAAAATATATCCTCTAAACTAGCTAACTATAATCCTTGATTCTAGCAAATTACAATCATAAATATATTTTACAGCTCTTTCTCACAGGAACATGGTCGATTCTGCTTAGATTCCTCCTTGTTTGAGTTGTTCTAGATCTGCATTTCAAATTTGATGTTCTTCAAAAGAAAAAACTATGGTGATAAACATTTTGCATCTGTTTTTTGGGGTATGAAAAAGGGATAAAGCCGAATACGAAAATTTAACGTCGTAAATCTACTATTCCTATTTTATCACCTAATAAAACATGAATTAACTTTGTAGGAGGTAATGAAAAGAAACTAGTATCCAAACGCTTATCGATTTCAAGATTAACAAGCCAGTCAGCAGAACGATTTCCTTTCCAAAAGTTATTATGTTGCACTTTAAACTCAAAGCGAGAGCGCAGCAGGGCTAGCATTATCAATTAAAAGTTCTGGACTAATAATATTAGTGATGGCTTTGAAGTCAATCTCAATGATGATTTTATGAAAATCAAGTTGTTCTGTGAAGTTGATCCTCAACCACAAAGCCTAAAGTTTTGCTTGTGTCGATGAACATATTCCTACGAATGCGGCAAAACTACCAAGCCAGCTGCCTCATTCGTTTTTGAATAAACCCCCCGCACCAGTAAGTCTCGGGTTGCCTTTAGATGCCCCATCAGTATTCGGCTTAATCCACTCGGAAGGTGGAAGATTTCATCTGACCAAAATCAGAGAAGTGCATGATCCACTTAACGTCGAGTTAGTCATAGACGAAGCCTTAATGATTTCTATTGTGTATGACCCAATTACTTGTACCGGATTTGAAGAGAACTCAAAGTCGCCCTGGAATCTTTTATTTATAACTTGAGGGATTGTAAATCAATCTCAATAAATGGTCATTGGGACACGTGAATTAGGTTAGAAATTTGTTCTTGAAATGAAATAATCCCAACCTATTCTATATGCTAATCAGAATATTTATCGAGTTGAGTGTAAAATAAGAGTGGATCTCAATATATATTGTATCGTGATGACATGATTAATATATTTGACATTAATCGGTAAACATATCCACTGTGATCAATATCTGTGATTACATGAGGAGATTTCACATGAGTAGTGACGAGACATATTTGCACGCAAGAAAGGTAGCTTAGCTTATTACAGAGTATTACACGAGGTAAAATTCACCTTCAGACAGATCCCTTGATGGAAGAGCTGTATCCAGTTTGATCATCATAATATTTGGACCACAGCATCACGCCTCCATACTTGGCAGATCCTTTGATGGCGGGCAGTACTTTGGAAGTAAGATCCAATACGGGAATAAAACCATTGCCAGCTGCATCCGGAGCCGCGGGCAATCCCAAGAAAATTTCGCTGGCGGGAATCGAAGTCCATTGCTTCCATGCATCTTCTAAATTACCCATGTTCCCAGAACTGTACTCGCACGGAGGATTGTTGTAAAATTGGACCCAGACATAGTCAAATAAGCCTGTCTGAAGGGCACCTCCAACCCAAGCGTCCGGATAAGGACACTGAGGGGCTGCAGTCAAGTACACCTTCTTCCCCCCGCTGCTATATGCAGACAAGTACCTAGCCAGATCATCCCAATGTTGACTTGTGCCTCCTTCGATGTCGAAATCGATGCCGTCGAGCACCGCGTCCCCAAGTGGCCTAGATGAGGAGGTGCCTCCTAGGAAGTTGTCCCACAGATAAGTCGCGACCTGTCTAGCATCCTCGGCGGAAGTGAGATAGTAACTTCCTGCACCTCCTCCGATCGAGAGTATCACCTTGACTCCGCTAGCTTGGCAAGATTTGATCTCAGAGCTCAATCCGGTGCATCCTCCGCTAGAAGGATCGCAGTGGCCGGCGAGATTGATCACGGGAGTCTGGCCATTGCCGAAGACACATAGAAAAGCTAGGTTAACAAACTTGTAGTTTCCGGAGGCACAAGTGTCAGCTAGAGTGCCTTCGTTGCCATTCTGACCCCAATAGATAGAAATTCCACCACCGTTGATGCCGACCACAAGAGCCAAAATGATTGAAAAGAGAAATGCTGGTGAGGTTGAAGATTTGGAAGCCATCTTTGGTGTTTCTCTCAACTCACTCGGTATACTTGATTACAGGTTACTCTCACTATGGTGCTTGAGAAGGTTGGGAATTAGGGGCTTTTATAACAGAAAGATGGAGCCCACCTATGATGTCCATGTTTATGTTGTTTGGGAGAGTGCGTGACTTGGCAACTGAGCAGTCTGATAAATATTTCATCAACCAGTGGTTGTGGATTAACGTAGATGGCCCGAGAAAAAGTTGAGTAAGATCAGAACAAAACTAATATCCATGGTTATCAATTCATAATTGTTTTTCATCCTTTAACTTAAAGCCACAAGGAATGAAGATTATTAAGGAGTCACAATTTTGTTAAGGGTGTGCGGGCTTTTGGCAGCTAACTTTTGTCTCTTGTGAGTCTTTTTCCCTTCTCTTTTGATTGTCATTGTCTCATTAGGCTTGATAAAAAAACAAATTTGTTATCACTTGTCAAATAAATTGTAGGCTGCATAGAAAGTTAATCTCATGCGAACTTGTGACTGCTAATGTGGCTACGTATTCCAAGCGGGCATGAATAAAGTCTACCCTAGAAGATTTTAAGCTTGTGCTGTTGTATGTAAGGTGGCTTGCTGGTTGATGGTATTGTTGTTGTTCTACTTCCTACATAAGCAGCTGTATGTAGTAGTAATAATTTTTTTATGCTGAATGTATTTCTAAATTAGCTGTAGTACGTTTAGGTCACACCAGAAACTATCTAGAAATTTCGAGGTCGATAACATGAATCCTAATTACTAGCTAATGTAAGCTCGTTCTTGTTCAATAACTAGAGACATCATGAAAAAGGTAGATTTTTTTCAATTTGCATATTCCTTTTGACTTGTTTGATTCTTGCTTTGGTCATCCTACCATTAGATCTTCATGAGTCCTATCACGATCCCCCCGATTTTGGTCATCGTAAGGTTCTCATTGGTTGCAGAGAAAATATGAGGTGTAGAGACAGAGATCATTTCAAAGCTTATAGTGAAGTCTTGCAAGAAGGAAAACAAACGATTGCAAGCATGTTTATGTTCAGACTTGGTTCTTCATCTCTTGCCGCTGCAGTGATTGAAGTTTGCATCAAATATGACCTGAGCATGAAACTTACAGTGAAGACTCGGAATGAGACTAATGCATATTCCTGTCATACTTGTGCATGTATAGTGAAAGTGTTAGTGGCGGCTTAATTTTGTCGGTGCGAGTGTTAATCTTCCTGTAGTTTTACTTGACTGAAATTTCAGTGAATAGTCCTCTTCAAAACTTTGAGCTTGCTCCGAGTTTTGACTCGTTGAAACTCATAAGTTGTACCCATGGGAACATCTGTTTTCTTAGGCTGAAGCTTGATGGTCGATCTGAATTGACAATCGCGAGCAAGCAGCAGCACCCGCTTGTAAGAGTGAATTAGGTCAAAATTCATATTCCCAGAGCTTCTAGCGCTTCGCAATATGCATTAGATGTAAAGAAGCGAGCGGAATTAAGTTTTCTCCTAAAACCTGACCGCTGACCGTGGTGGTGGTGGTTATGATAGCCATATTTTAGATAGAGCACAACCTGTTCGAAACATGTCATGTATTGATTGTTGCAGACACTTAAAAGTGCTGCTAAATTTTCAATCGGATGCTGGTGCCTTCGGGTGAGCAACCATTCAACTCAGCCCTGTCCTTTCAGTCAGTTTCAAATTTCAATAGTACATGTAGGATGCCATAAGTGACATGTTTGCTTCGATAAGGTTTCCTGTTAGTTAAAAGTGTACAGTCTTTTCCGCTTAAAAGAAGTTCGAAAGAAAGGGAATCTGATAGGAATATATTGAATTTGTATCGTCCTACTCGTAGATGATCGGAGGTCACATTTTCAGTGCCATGCTTCGGAAGTCCCATCGAATGTTTTATTGTGCACCGAGCATGATTAATTTTCATTATATCCGGGAATTGTACCGCCTTTGCGAGAATGTTTGGAGGTGCAGATCATTGAAAACTATTGCGGTCATAGATGTTTCGTATGTGATCATTAAAAGTAAGACTGCAAGGTTTTTTATAATAGATCATATGGCGATTACATGTGTAGATTTTTATGACATGATAGGCGAAAATGACCATTTCACTCTATTTTATTTGTTGCATCGTCCGGGTCCGATACAATGTCCGCAGGTTCTATCCTTGCTCAAACTCCTTCTTTGTTTGAGTTCTAGATCCGCATTTCAAATTTGACGTCCTTTAAAAGGCAAAAGTACAGTTCTCCTCACTTCCTAAAATTGATAAACCATGTCGATACAACATTTTGCATCTTTTATTTGTAACTTGAGGATTTGGAAATCAATCTCCATAAAATTGAACGGTAGTTGGGACACGTGAATTAGGTTAGAAATTTATGCTTGAAATGAAACAAACCCAACCTACTCTATATGCAAATTAGAATATTTATCGAGTCGACTGTAAAATAAGAGTGGATCTCAATATATATAGTACCGCGATGACATGATTAATATATTTGACATTAATCGGTAAACATATGATATGTTATTACATAAGGAGATTTATCATGAGTACAAGATGTATTTTTTTTTTTTTGGTAGATAAAGGTACAAAACTAAACAATTTAACATCTAAAGTCTATTATTCCAACTTTATCACTAAACAAAACATGAGATAATTCACTAGGAGGCTGCAGGTAGAATGTAATGTCCAATCACTTCTCGATTCCAATATTAGCAGGAAGATCAACAGGTCAATTGCCTTCCCAAAAGTTTTGCCGTATTTTGAACTCGAAATGAGAGTCAAAGAGTCTTCTTATATCTTTAAGTAGAGCCGGTCCAGTGTTATCTGCTATACACTCTGGGTTGACATGTTCAGTGATAACTTTGGAGTCCATCTCAATAATAATTTTATCGAAACCGTGTTGCTTTGCGACGGTGAGTCCCAACCATAGTGCCCATAATTCTACTTGTGAAGACGAACATATTCCAAGAAGTGAGGTAAAACCTCTAAGCCAATCACCCCCTTCATTTCAAAATAAGCCTCATGCTCCTCAAGTCCAGGATTACCTTTAGATGCTCCATTCGCATTCGGTTTAATCCATTTCGGTGGTGGAGGGTCCCAAGTGACTATAACGGGAGAACTAATTAATCCACATGATGACAATTTGACCTAGAAGCTATGATTTCTTTTGTGTGTGATTGTATAACTTGTACATGATTGGAAGGGAAAACAAAATTGTCTTGAAAAAGTGACCCGTTTCGTCATTTCTAGAAAAAGCCATATACTCATGCAAAAAACAATGCTCCAATTATGGTGGGGGTTGAATCTCGCTTACCAGCCATATTTGAATTCAACCATTGTCTAGTACAAGATGTATTTAAAAGCAAGAAAGGTAGCTTATTACATGGTAGTACAAAAGGTAAGATTCACCCTAAAACAGATGTCAGAATAATTGTGGCCAACATGATATTATTAATTAATGGTTTAATAACTATTTAAGTGCTTAAAAGTATTGGCTATGAACATGATGAAAATGCGCTTTCTATTGAGAAGTTACACTTTCAACGAAGATGTGCAACTCTTACGAAATGAAATATGCTTTGATGGAAGGCACTAATTAATAACATGTACAAATAGAGTCTACGTTAAGAGAAAAGTGGATTAAAGGAGAAAAATCAAATTTATTTGATTCTTTCATTTTCCAGTGACAATAATTTCAAAGGGCATTATTGTGGATAAAGGTATGTCATTGAGAAACATCATGAAGATCTACGATTTTGAATTACTGAATTTTTTCGCATAAAAGAATTACGTTACTGCTTATAATGGATCCCTTGATGGAAGAGCTGTACCCAGTCTGATCATCATAATATCTGGACCACAGCGTCACGCCTCCATACTTGGCAGATCCTTCGATGGCGGGCAGTACTTTGGAAGTAAGTTCCGATGCGGGAATAAAACCACTGCCAGCTGCATCCGCAGCTGCGGGCAATCCCAAGAAGATTTGGCCGGCGGGAATTGAAGTCCATTGCTTCCATGCATCTTCGAGATTACCCATGTTCCCAGAACTGTACTCGCAAGAAGGATTGTTGTAAAATTGGACCCAGACATAGTCGAATAAGCCTGTTTGAAGGGCACCTCCAACCCAAGCATCCGGATAAGGACACTGAGGGGCTGCAGTCAAGTACACCTTCTTCCCCCCGCTGCTATACGCAGACAAGTACCTAGCCAGATCATCCCAATGTTGAGTCGTGCCTCCTTCGATGTCGAAATCGATGCCGTCAAGCACCGCGTTCCCAAGCGGCCTAGACGAGGAGTGGCCTCCTAGGAAGTTGTTCCACAGATAAGTTGCGACCTGTCTAGCATCGTCAGCGGAAGTGAGATTGTAATTTCCTGCTCCTCCTCCGATCGAGAGCATCACCTTTACTCTGCTAGCTTGGCAAGACTTGATGTCGGAGCTCAAGCCGGTGCATCCTCCGCTGGAAGGATTGCAGTGGCCAGCAAGGTTGATCACAGGAGTCTGGCCATTGCCGAAGACACTCAGAAAAGCTAAGTTCACAATGTTGTAGTTTGCAGATGCACAAGTGTCGGCTAAAGTGCCTTCATTGCCATTTTGACCCCAATAGACAGATATTCCACCGCCGTTGATGCCAACTACAAGAGTCAAAATGATTGAAAGGAGAAGTGCTGGTGAGTTTGAAGATTTGGATGCCATCTTTGGTGTTTCTCTCAACTCACTTGGTATACTTGATTAGAGGTTTCTCTCAATCAAGTTGTGGGCTGCATATAAAGTTTACCTCATGCGAACTTGTGTCTGCTAACGTGTAAACGCCAGCTACGTATTCCAAGCTCGCATAAATAAAGTCTACACAGAGAAGATTTAAAGCTTGTAATGTTGTGTGTAAGTTGATTTTGCTGGTTTTGCGGAAGCGTGTGTGCAAGCGAATGTGAATTATTTGCGTGTATCACGGCAAGGAGATGAGAAATAGCAAGGGACAGACAAAGTGGACAAGAAAGGGAATTTTCTTGGATAGTTCATATAGCCACCGCGTAAGAATTCGAAGCCTAACATAAACGACTTTGACAAGTGTTGTTGACTTTGCAAAGATTTTTGCCCACTTGCAGAGCCAGCTCATTCCTTATGCATTAAGCATACTTCTTTCCTACGCGTTTTTTGACTTCCTTAGGCTTGTTCAAGAATTTCCAAAAATGGTTCAATCATTCAACAATGGTATTGGTGTTCTTCTCCTTCCTACATAAGCAGCTGTCTGTAGCAGGAATAATTTTTTGATGTTGAATGTATTTCTAAATTAGCTATGGTGTGTTTAAGTCACACCGGAAACTGTCTAGAAATTTCGAGGTCAATAACGTGAATCCTACGTGCAAGCTAACGTAAGCTCGTCCTTCTTCGAAAACTAGAGGCATCATGAAAAAGGTAGAGACGTTTTCTTCCGTTGACTTGTTTGATTCTTGCTTTGGTAATCGTACCGTTAGATTTTCGTGAGTTCTAACAGGAGCCCCACAATTTTTGTCGTCGTAAGGTTCTCATTGGTTGCATAGAAAATTTGAGGGGTAGAGACGGAGATCATTTCAAAACTTACAGTGAAGTTTTGCAAGAAGGGGAAAAAAAGCAAAAGAGTACATCTGAGCTCTGCGTACGAAATTGCAAGCATTTTTCATCTTCAGAGTTGTTCTTCTGTTGGAAGAAAAAAATTTTAAACGTACGTATTGGAGGAAGATATGTAACACTGTTTGTTGTAACCATAAATATAATAAATCTGAGAAAGTGATAACAAAAATAAACAAGAGTTGAGGTATGGTTAACCGAATCTGCTTAAGGCGATTAGTTCTTGCCAACCATGCTAAGTAGGTTCACGAACTATGCCTCATAAGATACAACACTTCGAAACCATTTGAATTAGCACTATGCAAGCAAGACTCTGTCGAATACTCCTTGAAACCGGCATACTTAGAGAAAAGTTGAAGTGAGAAGATGTGGTTGCCTCTTGGAACGAAGAAATGCAAATTATAGAGTTTGAGAATTCATGTACTGAAGAGATACATGAACTAAAGAGGTACATGAATTAAAGATATATAAGAACTCAAGAGATACATGAATTAAGTACATACAGGAATCCAAGAGATACATGAACTCAAGAGACACATGAATTAATGAGATACACGAACTAAAGAGACGTATCTCGTTTTGCTCACTTTCATTGATCCATTAGTCCACCATAATTACAACATCTTCATCTCTTGTGGCTGCAGTGATTGAAGTTTGCATCAAATGTGACATGAGCATGAACTTACAGTGAAGACTCGGTTGGAATGGGATTAATGCATTTTCCTGTCATACTTGCGCATGTATAGTGAAAGTGTTAGTGGCGGCTTAAATTTGTAGGCGCTAGTGTTAATCTTCCTGTAGTTTTACTTTATTGAAATTTCAGTGAATTCTCCTTTTCAAAACTTTGAGCTTGCTCTGAGTCTTGACTCATTGAAACATTATAAGTTGTACCCATGTGAACATCTGTTTTCTTAGGCTGGAGCTTGATGGTCAATCTGATTTGACAATTGCGAGCAACCAGCAGCAACCGCTAGGAAGAATGACCATTTTAAGGAGTGGAAGTAGAGGGATATAAGAATGACTTAGGTCAGAATTTAGATTCCCAGATCTTCTAGCGCTTCGCAATATGCATTAGATGTGCAAGGTTTGACACCCTGCAGTATGGCCAAACACATGCTAACTTGGTTTTGCTTCATCAGTCTTGATCTTTGGCTGAAATTGAAAATCAACCATAAAAATGAGTAGCATGCTAAAGCTCTTTCGATGATAAATTTGTCATAACGCTCTCTCTTTTCAACTGCTGATGGGTTAGTTGCCTTTCATCTTTACACATCGTTACAGGAACCAAAGAAAGTTGACAGTATTTCTGGAGCCAATTTGAAGTATCTTTCACTTTGTTATCATACAAACTGATGCAACACCATTTACATGAATGCGAAAGCACTGCTTGTGATGACCTCGGTCCTTTGTATCTGTCCTCTGTAATCTGTACCATCTCTCCTCTGAATTGAGACCAGTGTTCAAATGTGGCTTATTTTTTTCTTTTTACAAATCGGCATGTGATTATCCTTCACGTTCTTCATCTGTAACCTGAGTTTTGCTTATTAAAACTTGTATTCTTTTTAGTACTTGTTTCTCAATTTCCAACGTGAGTGTTTCCAGGCTATATTCGGTTTTGCATTGTGAAAATTTTTCACAAGACATGTTATTATTCAATCGCCTCAGATATGTTTGATCTCTTCTCAACAGATTCAACTGTAACCTCAAACCCAGCTCATCGCATTATGCGGAAAGAGCTGCAATTTTAGCACACGTCCATTCTCTATTTGGCAGTTTAAATAGCTGTTTAGATCGCTTGAATGGAATCGTTGAAGCAAATATCTTGGTGAAATTACGGTTTTCGTGTGGTTAGAGGTATATATTGCTGCATAACTGGATAAGTTTTTGGCCTGAGTAGATTAGGCCTTCATAAGTGTAGACAACGTCTATAATAGTTTTTGTGTATGTCTAGAAGTTCAAGCAGTACATGTGTAAGTTTTGCATTGAAAAAAATATTGTTTTTATCTTATCCCGTTTGCGAAGGTATATTTTGGTTAGCACACAACATCGTAGAATGCACTGTCTGCAAACGGTCTGTGGACTCTGCAACTCATGGTCTTCATTGTTTGATTGATAATCTACCCTGTCAAAAATCCATCCAAGTGTTCAGACTTTACTGCACTCTTTTTCAAGTGTGCTCAGTCTGGCTTGCATAGGCCTTTTGGTTACATCAGTATCTAGGTTTTCACATCTATGGTCTCTTCAGACATTTACGTGAGCCAACTCATTTTGGCATTTTGAGATTAAGTTAGAAGAGAAAATCTTGGATATAGTTGTCTACACTCGTATATTTGTTCTTCCATTGTCTTTTCTGAATGTTATGGCTGCCATCTGGAACCTGCATATAATATTTATATAGCACTTCTAGGATGCAACTGTAAGATCCGGCTTTTTAAATATTGCATGATGATGCCAAACTATTACTACTATATTAAAAAAAGTAATGTGATTATGACGTAGCTAACAAGGATCACCTAGGGGGGTGAATAGGTGATCTAAAACTTTTAATTAATTTTTAAAGCGGAAACAAATGATCAAGATTAAAGTCTGAAAGACAATCAGATTATGAGCAGACTTTATAGACAATGTGCTAGTATGCAGTATAAAAGATAGAATAAGAGTTTAGGGATAGAGAAACTGCACACAAGAAATTATAGTGGTTTGGCTTAGATCAAGCCTATGTTCATTCTCCCACGCTGACAGCCTACCGCCTGGGTTTCACTATATGATAAAAAAGGATTACAAGTTCTAAGTGATATCACTCGATGAATGATAGAACTCTCTATTTCACACAGTCACTCTTACAAAATGTCCCTCAAGATCTCAGTGTTTTGCTCAGGAAAGACAAGTAATAGAATTTGAGTATGCTTAGACTTTGGACTTGTTGATTCTTTATTTCGTTCAGTGCCTTCTACTCCTCATTAATCTCTTTTTATACTCCTCCACTTCCAAACTAGCCGTTGGACAGTCTTCAGAGGATCATCTTCCAATCTTCACCTTGGATAGATTTGTATAAAATTGATTGAGTATCTGTTGGTTGACAAAATCAGAATCCCACTGAATTTGGTCGCCCATACAATCATAATCTTGGTTTCCATAAGTAGAGCTATATCCGTTGTGATATATATTTGCCATAATGTTTGATTGTCGATCAATTATAGCCTTAGATTGAGTCAATCAAAACTTTTCTTCTGTGAAATCCACGCTAGATCACTAGCATTCTAATAATTTCTGAGTCTGAATAACTTTTGGTTATTGCTTTACATTCAGAACTTAAGTTAGTGTGGGTCTTCAGTAAGGTCTGAACCTTTCATAAGTAAGGTTTGAAGTTTTTTGTCTACTTAAAATAGAGTATGAATGACTTTTATGGTAGAGTCTGAACTTCTCGTTCTGAATTCTGTAAAGTCTGAAGTCTTCCTTCTGAACCTCATAAAGTCTGAGGTCTTCCAGAAAGTTTAGTTCTCTCAAAGTATTAAACTTGCCACTTCCAGAATACATCTACCTTGATCAAAATACTTCAGAGTATGTATTAGATTTACAAGATTAACATAGATAATTTTGTCAACATCAAAATATATTAGGAGGTTTCCTCAACAATCTCCCCTTTTTTGATGGTGACAAAACTTCCAAGCAGATTAAAAAGATTTGAAATAGATTTGAGAATAAAGTGAGCATATGTATCTATGAAGCACATAAGGCACAGATAATAAATATAAGTGTAAATTTTTAAGGTCTGTGCCCTTTTCCTTTCTTTGAGTATATCCAATAATCCTGCATGATTAAAACATGTTATCTCTACATATTAAGTAATATCAACCTGCATCTTTGTAATCTACATATATTCTCCCCCTTTTTGTCATCAACAAAAATAGATAATTAAAGCATTAAATTGAATAAATCAACCATGTCAATCACAGAAATAACAAACCATGTCAAAGATTAAATTACATATCCAATTCAAAATGCAAGGTTTGAAAGAATAAAGGAGTTGAAACAGGCTATTTCTTTGTTGGGGTTCGAACAAGTTGGAAATTCTCCAGGATTTGAACAGCTTCCTCAATCTTGGTAGAGTATTGACCAACAGCTTTCTCCATGTTGGATAAACACTGAGCAACTGCTTTCTCAATATCTGCCTTATTTTGTTCTTCATGAAGACGAAGATTCTAATTGTTTTCCTCAACAATGACCTTAAGATTCTTTATATCTTTTTCAAGAACTGATTGTTTTTCTTTGATTTCCAGCAGAAGTGAGAAAATGGTCTTGTCTTCTGAGGTCTGTTCTTGGACATTTTCATGTGTAGTCTGTTCAAACTCAACCCCTTTCTCGGTCTGTATCTCCCCCTGAATGTTTGCATACTCTGCAGCATCATTATCTTCCATTGTACGTTTAGGATGTTAGAGTGGAGATTGACCTTCATTTGTCTCCATTGGAACACTGCCTTGTTCCTGTTGCTTCAAACCCGATCCTTCTGGTCCTGGTTCTGAAGCCTTTGCAACAGGTTTTGAATCTGCCATTCTTGTAGCAGACTTTGGAACTTCTTTATCTTTCTCTGTGATCTCAACATTTTGTCCTTCATCTGTTTCCTCCTCTTCATCTTTGAGGAGGATCTTTCTTCTCTTTTTGTACACTTGAAAAGGAGTTGGTGAGACAGTCGGCTCCTTTGCTTTCTCCTTTTCTTCTCTTCTTCTTTCTTTTCTTCTTCTGGCAGGTTGTACTTCTGACTTTTCATCAATCTTTCCTTTGGCTTTGCTTTCAGCAATCTCCCTTTCCTTTCTTACATCATATTACTTGAGATTCATCTTAGCAATCATTTTCTCCCCAACATACATAAGAGGAACAAAAGTTTTGCACAGTTCATCAGGAATTTGAATGTTTAGATAAATGAAAATCCCGGTGATCAGTGCGCCATAAGGAAGTTGTCCCTTGTCCTTCAACAATGTTCTGTACATATGAAGAATTATAAACGTGAGGGAGAGAAAATGGAACCTCATTCAAGATTGCCCAGATCAGCTTCACTTTAAATTTAGACAGGTCTATCTTGGATGATGTTTTGAGCCTCAAGCAATTTATGATGATCTTATGTAAGATCATTGTTTTCTTCGTTAGATTAGAATAAGATATGTGTCTTTTGGAACCTCTGGAGAAATTTGGATTTTCTGAGGTTGCCTTGGAAGCTTCTTCTGCACTAACTTCAATTGGAATAAATTGTGATCGTTTTACTCCAATAATATTAGCCAATCTGTCAGCTTTCAAATCATACTTCTGATCACCCACTGTAAACTGAATCCAGTCAGGAGACAAAATGGATAAATTGGAGTAGAAATAGGTAGTCAGTTCAGCATATACATGAGAAGACTAAATACAATATTCCTGCATACCCAACTTTTCAAAGTGCTATCTCACCATAATACCAACACTTTCCAGATAGTCAAAATCAACTCTTTTGTGGTTCATAATTCCTCTGGATAGCAAAAGTTTGTGATACTCTTGGTGCATTTAATTTCTGAACAGATTTCCATTTCCTTTTACTCCAGAAGCGATTCCTATCCTCATCTCAAAATTGTTGAAAAGTCTTGCATCATCATCCTCCTTTATCTTTTCAACCTTAGATTCTGAGCCACTCTTGGATTTAGGGCTTGCAAAAGTAGGTTTCTTTGAAATAGGATTGGATGATTCTCCCACCTTTTCTTTACTTTTCCTTGATGTATTCTCCTTCTTTTAAGGGCTAGACAGATTCTTTCTAGAATGACCAGTTTCAGAATGAAACAAAGAATACATCTACATGAGTTCTACTTCAGATCGAAAACCATTGTCTCTTAAACATTAATTTAAAAGTGACTCAGATGCATTGTTCTTCTTCAACTTTTCATAAGTCTTCCGTACAAAGATAAGATCTTTGAAACAAAAGTCTGTTTTACCGAACGATTTTTGGGAAGACTGATGTTGAGACAATTGAGTGGTTGCTTTGGAAGGTGCTTGCTTGTTCGATCTGTCTCAGATGAGTCTGTGATCTTCATGTATTCTGCTCTTCCAGTAGGCTACGATTCTTTATTGAGAATTCTCGATGATCTTCTCTTATAAGGCATGGTGATTCTCAGAGGTTTTTTTGCGAAGAAAGGTTTGATTTTATGATCGAGGAGGAGCAAGGTCTGAAGTGGTTAGGGAATGAACAGTCGGGTTCCTTTTAGGGCTTTTTATAAAGGAGACGATTTTTAGAAATAAAATCGCTTTTGATAGTTATAAATTGTGATCCGATTATTCAGGAATTTTGAAAAATATACAAAGATATTTTAAGCACATTCAATCAATCATATAATAATATTTGATAAATAGGGATGCGTACTTGATTTTCTTCCAAAAATAAAATATGAGTATGGATATTGCCAAAATTTCCTGTCAGAATTAAAGTATGCCTGCCAAAATTTGAAATAATGATCTTACCTTCCTTTTGGGTCTAAAAGGGCATTCAGACTTCGATAATTTGAGTCTGAAAGATTCCTATCTTTAAAAAATTCTTCAAGCGAAAGGATTAGTGATGCATAACTTATTACAAAATAAATTCAAATGAAGATTTATCTAAAGGTTTTGTGAATATATTAGCTAATTGATTCTAGAATCAACAAATTGAATATTCACATCACCGTTCTGAACATAATCTCTGATGAAGTGGTGCTTAATTTCAATGTGCTTCGCTCATGAATGAAGAATTTGATTCTTGGTCAGATTGATAGCACTTGTGTTGTCACATTTGATTGCAATACTTGATTCTTCTATTCCAAAATCTCGTAATTGTTGCTCATCCACAGAATCTCAGCGCAGCAGCTTCCCAAAGCCATATATTCTGCTTCTGCTGTAGATATTGCAACTGTGCTTTGTTTTTTTGAGTACCAAGACACCAACATATTTTCAAGTAATTGCCATGTTCCTGTAGTACTTTTTCTGTCCACTTTACAGCCAGCTAGATCAGCATCAAAATAACCAATAAGAGTAAAATATGATCTCTTTGAATACCATAAACCTAACATTGGATAAGTTCCAATGTATTTGATTATCCTTTTTACTGCTGTGGGATGTGATTCATTTGGGTCAGATTGAAATCTAGCACACATACAGATAATAAATAGTATGTCGGGTCGAAAAGCAGTAAGATATAGCAATGATCCAATCATGCTTCTATACATCTTTTGATCAACTTGTTTACCACTCTCATCCTTGTCCAATTTGGACGAATGAGACATTGGAGTGTTTGTTTTATTATTGTTCTACAGTTCAAACTTCTTCATAATCTCTTTTGCATATTTTTCTTAGTAAATGAAAGTACCATCCTTGGTCTGTTTTACTTGTAGTTCAAGAAAGAATGTTAGTTCACCCATCATGCCCATCTCTAACTCGTTCTGCATGCACTTTGAAAATTTCTTGCAAGGCACCTCATTATCAAATATAATATTTTTTTGAGGATCCAAATATAATATCATCCACATAATTTTGAATAATTAAAAAAATTTTACCTTCTCTTTTAATAAATAGGGTTGTATCAACCTTACATTTCATGAAGTTATTCTGTAGAAGGAAATTACTTAACCTTTCATACCAAGCACATGGTGCTTGTTTCAGGCCATAAAATGCCTTTCTAAGCTTATAAATATAGTAGGCCTTTCTTGGTTCTTCAAAATCAAGGGGTTGTTCTACATATACCTCTTCTTTGATGTAACCATTCAGGAATGTACTTTTCACGTCCATCTGAAATAATTTAAAGTTATGGAAACAAGCATAAGCTAAAAGTAGCCTCATGGCTTCTAAGCTCGCAACCAGTACATAGGTTTCATCATAGTCTATGCCTTCTTCTTGTGAGTAGCCTTTTGCTACAAGCCTTACTTTGTTTCTAGTAACTTTTCCCTTGTCATCTAGCTTGTTTCTGAATACCCATCTTGTTCCAATTACTGGATGATTTTTGGGTTTTGGCACAAGTTCCCATACTTCATTGATTCTGAACTGTTGAAGTTCTTCCTGCATTGCTTCTATCCAGCTTTCATCTGAAAGTGCTTCATCAACCCCTTTTGGTTCTATCTCATATGTCAATGCCAAGGCATTTATGTTTTCCTTATGTTTGGAACGAGTTTTGATGCCATCTTCTACTTCTCCAATGATAAGATTCTTCGGATGATTGGATTTTTGTTTCTAGTTTTTGTTGAATCTCTCCTTCTGAGTATCATCAGATTTGGAAGGTTTTGGTTGTGTGATCGATGAATCTTTCTTTCTTTCTTCAACAGGTTCAATGATCTTTGGAGATTCTTGTTGAGCTTCAGACATCTCTTGAACAATGTGAGATGGTTCAAACTCATCATTTTGAGTCTGAACATTTTTATCAAATCTCACGTTCATTGTTTCTTCCACAGTCAAAGAGTTTTTGCTGAAAACTTCGTATGCCTTGCTTGTTGTGGAGTATCCAAGGAAAAATCCTTCATCTGCTTTCTCATCAAACTTTCTAGAGCAATCATTTGGATTTTTTAGTATAAAAAATTTATAACCAAACACATGAAAATATGAAATGTTGGGTTGTTGACACCTAAATTTTAGCTATCTTTTTTTTAGTCATTAATTTTTTGCATAAAAATTAGGGACTAACCTTAATCCCTAGTAAAAAGTATTTAAATCATTTTTCATATAGGATAGTTTATTTTATGCATTATGTTTTGAATTGGATCGACGACAAAGGCGAAGCTAAATTGAAGGATATGTAAAACAGGTTGAGTTTGCTTCTCAGGTATTCTGTGCCGCTGGCTGGCATGTCTAATGTACTAGAAGTTTTGGAGTCGTCGTTCAAGCGAAGTCTTTCCCCGCGATTGCACGACTTGCACCATCTTCATGAGAGCACATTGAAGACAAAGCAGCATATGGAGATTATGACGTGGTGCATGAATTTTCAGTAACTCTGGGGTCTTGAATCTGGTGGACAGGGAGGTTCCCTTTTCATTAAAGATGCTGTAGCAAATCTTGAGATAATCGAGGAGGATGAAGCTTTGAAGGAAGCTTGTCACCTTCTTCAAGAGATCTCAGGCCCAACAACTCATCCTAAGATTGCCCAAGTTCAGTTAGAGAAGAGGATTTGGTCAAATTTGTTGGAAACAGAATTGATTTTCGAAAGAAAGAAGGCAAAAAAAAAATCGGAAAAGAGATTTGGTTCGGTATGGTTTGTTAGACCTTCTCACCTATAAAAGAACGTAGAGAGGGAGAGAGCGAGGGGGTCGAGAGAGGTATGGAGTGAGGGCTTGGTCAAAAGAAAAGGGTGAGCAGAGAGAGTGCATTGGAGAGAAAAAAATACGCTTCACAGTACGTCCAAAAAAGGTGAGAAAAAGTTAGAGGGGAGGGCTTGGTCAAAAAAGAAAGGAGAGAACAGACGTGAGGGAAAGAAAGAGGGTTTTCGATTTCCACTAGCCGAGAACCTTGCATCGGCATCTGTTGATCCATCCGCCGCTCGATCCGTTGCCATCGTCGCCAGGAAACAAGTTCGAGCTACTGCCCGGGTCCTTCGCTTATGCCATTCACGTTTTTTTAAGGCTGGGAATCGGGCATTGTCACCTCACCCGTGGATCAAGCAATCCTTGGTGTTTCAATTTGACAACTTTGTCAAATTAGGTAATGAATGTTCTTAACTTGTGATATTTGTCGTGCATGATTTTTAGGTAATGATTACTATTTGGATTACGAGAGAAACTTGCATAAAAAATCCTGGTTTTCCTTCTTGTTCTTGCTCAATCCGAAAATTCGCATTATATTGGTGATCACGTTAAAATTGCAATTTGAATTGCAAGATGTTAGTTGGATCATTGTAATTTCGAATCCGTTGATGGTATGGACTTGTGGATGACTATTGTTTGAATCTTTATTCAAAATTAGTGGATGGACGTTTCCCTTGTGGATGAGTTGATCTTATTTGAATTTTGGTGATTGCAAGAGCTTCATCCGAATTTGATGATGAGTATAGTGCACACGAAGATATCTCTAAAGGATTAAGCATTGTCTTAAAAAAAAAACCTTTTTTTTTCAAAAAAAAAAAAAAACGAAGGTGCCTCGCTTAATTTAAAAACTGCGATTTAACTGAATATTCTTTGGAAATCTTGGATGTGTATTACTTGTCAAATTTGGATAGAATTTGAAAATTTCAAAATCTTTTGAATATATCCAAGATATTCAAGATAGCAAAATCTTTTCAAGATGTGATCGGTTAGGAAAATCTCCTAATCCGCAACCGCACACATGTGAATAAGTCTATATATCAGGCTTTAGATAGAGTTATTTCCATAGCGGATATTTCGAATTTTTAGGGTCGATCTGTCAGGCTTCGGATCGAAACTTAGTTCGAAAGATTTAGCGGTTATAATCTTTCTACTAAAAGATTTGCGACTTGAATTTAAATTCGAAAATACATCAAAAATACAAAAAAAAATTCGTAAAAAACAAAATCCAAAAAAAAATTGCACCTTTGAACTCTAAGTCAGAATTCATCAAAATTGCCGAATTGAGCATTTTTCTTGAGATTGGTACCGAAAGGACGTTAGGGTAATCTAGTATAACCATGTCCCCGGATTTATAATCTCTGGTTCGTAGAAATAAAATAGTACTTCCGCTATTTTATTTAGGTTTCTAATCAACCTACCTTAAATGATTAGTGGCGTCTCCCATTGAAAATATTTGCATGCTCATAATTGGACCTAAGTTGCGAATTGGTAGAGTTTGGGAGGCCTCGAGCTAGGTTAGTTAATTTAATTGATCTAGTAATCCATTAGCCCAAGATTGGAAAACCTGATTTTTAGGTCGCGACATCGGTTTTCTACCTTTATAAAGGTCATAGGGGGTTTTGTCAAGAATAGGTCATAGAAAGACTCTATTAATAATATAACAGGCCGTAGAAACTGCTTCTGCAAAAAAAAATGATAAGGAATTTTGCTTTCAATCAAAAGAGTTCTTGCCATTCCTTGCTAAGAACGATTTTTCCTTTCCACAACACCATTCTGTTCTGGTGTATAAGGAGTAGAAAAATTGTGTTGAAAGCCATTTTCCTCACAAAAATCTGAAAAACTTTGATTTTCAAATTCTTCCCCATGATCAGTTTTGATGCTCGATATGGTATAACCCTTTTCATTCTGAACTATTTTTGCTAATTTTGAAAAATATGAAAGGGCTTCATTTTTGTGAGCAATAAAGAATACCCAAGTGAATCTAGTAAAATCATCAACAATAACTAAACAATACTTCTTACCACCAATACTTTGAGTTCTGGTTGGTCCAAACATATCCATATGTAGAAGCTGTAAAGCACGATTAGTAGAAACATGATGTATAGACTTAAAAGAGTTTCTGATCTGTTTCCCTAATGTACAAGCTGTGCACAATTCTATTTTCTTGTATTTCAAACTTGGAAGACCTCGAACAAGTTTTTCGTTTGAGATCTTTGAAATTTGTTTCATGCTGATGTGCCCCAATCTTCTATGCCATAGGTCTTCATCTTCCTTGATAGAAATTAAGCATTGAGTAGAATCAGAATTTACATCTAGAAGATAGATATTACCATGTCTTCGTCCTGTGAAGGTTTGAGAACAGTCTTTGCTAGAGCCAGAACATATGTTTTCTTGGAAGCTTATTTTAAAGCTTGTATCACATAGTTGACTTATGCTAATCAAATTGTAATTGAGACATTTTACCAATGAAACATCATTGATAGTAAGTCCTCCAATCTCAACGATTCCTTTTCCAACAATTTTTCCTTTGTTATTTCCTCCAAAGGAAACACTTCCACCATTCAGACTTTGAAATTTGATAAACATGCTTGGATCTCCTGTCATATGTCTTGAACAGCCACTGTCCAAGTACCATTTTCTTTTTCTCTTGCTAGTAACCTGTAAAAATCATATACACTCAAGCCCTTTTTGGTACCTAGATTTGTTTGAGTCCTTGAGAGTTAGTAGCATAGGCTGTTTTTACAAAGTTTCTCAGAATTGGTCTCCAAACCTTAGGACAATTATTCTCAAAGTGCTGTGCATCTCCACATTTTGAGCACTTGAGTGCACTTCGACCAACAGGTTTTACAAAATTCCTTTGAAAATGATTTTTGTAAGCTTGTCTAGGAAGTCTTTGCCTTAATCTCTCCTTGACTTTTGGAAAATCAATTAAATGATCACTTTCCTTAACAAAACTGAGACTTAATTTGTTATAATAAGGGATTTGTATAGAAAGAATAAGTTCCAGCATTTTTGAACCATTTGAAAATTTGGAAGTGATATAAGAAAACTTCCTTTTTAAAACAGAATTTTCCTCGACAAGTAAATCTCGATTTTCCTTGATTCGATGAAATTCTTTTTGCAGAAAATCGATTTTGTCCTTTTGAGAAATATCCTGCTGCCTCAGAATTGAATTTTCCTTTTTCAATTCGGAGATTCTCTTAGGAGCAGCCTTAAATTCAGAGCATAATTCATCAATATAATTTGACACTTCGATTAGAATTTCAGGATACTTTACCTCGATTTCAACTCCAATATCAGAATCTAAGTCTAAGTTTGAGTCTGAGTCTGAATCTGAGTTAGATTTAGCCATCAAACATAAGTTTGAGATATCTTTATCACTGTCTTCACATTCTGTGTCACTCCAAGCTTATGCTTTCAAGGCTTTCTTTGCCTTTTCAAATTTGCTTTTGTTTTTCTTCAGGAGTGGACATTTTGGTTTGATGTGTCCACGCTTCTTGCAATGGAAACAGATTACTTCCTTTGATTTATCTGTCTCATCAGGGATCTTCTTTTTCTCGTATGGCTTCTTCCCTTTGAAGTTTCTTCCTTTCTTTTTCATTCTTTTGTGCTTTTTTATGAAGAGAGCCAGTTCTTAATTCAGTTGTTCTTATGAACATCCTCTTCTTCTGAATCTGCATCATCAGAGTCAATATTAGATTTTAAAACAATTAACTTCTTACCTCTGTATTCATTCTCTTCATTCAGTTGTTTAGTTTCATATGATTGAAGAGTTCCAATAAGTTCATTCACTGATAGAGGTATAATCCTTTGAGTCTCTCGAAGTGAGGTTTTTATGTTGTCTCACTCCTTTGATAATCCCCTTAGAAGCTTGTTCACTTTCATTGCATCTGAGACTGGTTGTCCTTGATATACAAGACCGTTTACTATATCAGTAAATCTGTCATACATATCTGCAACTAATTCTCCTATCTTCATTCTGAAAGATTCATATTGTCCAAGCAATAGATGGATCTGAGTTTCCTTAGCTTGAACTGTTCCTTCATATGTAGTGTAGAGGGTGGCCAAGATGTCCTTTGCTGATTCACAAGAAGCAATTTTCTTATACACAATAGGTGCTAAAGCACAATAAAAAAAAATAAATTGCTTTTAAATCTAAAGCTTCTCTTTTGATATCTCAGTTTGAGATAATGGAGCTTCTTCTGATTTGCTTTTGTCTAGCTTTTCTTTTGAAGCAGATGCAGATGCAAAAGACTTTGGATTAACTCCTCTGATGACAACATCCCACTACATGTGATCAACTGATTTGATGAATGCTTTCATCTTGTTTTTCCAGATGCTGTATTCCTTGCCATCGAATTATGGTGGTCTGGAATTGCTCTGTCCTTCAATAAAACCTGAAGCACTCATGCTAGCCATTCAGATCGTTAGCTTAGAAGTAAAAACACTTCAATAAACAAGCAACCTGCTCTGACACCAATTCACGTAGTTAGCAAGGATCACCTAAAAGGGGGCGAATAGGTGATCTAAAACTTTTGATCAATTTTTTAAAACGGAATCAAATGATCAAGATTAAAGTCTGAAAGACATTCAGATTCCGAGCAGACTTTATAGACAATGTACTATTGTACAGTATAAAAGATAAAATAATAGTTTAGGGATAGAGAAACTGCACACAAGAAATTATAGTGGTTCGGCTTAGATCAAGCCTACGTCCACTCTCCCACGCTGACAGCCTATCGGCTGGATTTCACTATGTGATAAAAAAGGATTATAAGTTCTAAGTGATTTTACTCAGTGAATGATATAACTCTTTATCTCATACAATCACTCTTACAAAATGTCTCTCAAGATCTCAGTGTTTCGCTCAGGAAAGATAAGTAGTAGAATCGGAGTATGCTTAGACTTTGGACTTGTTGATGTTAGTGGTCTGCCCTAGGAATCAATCAAGGTTGATACTTTAATATTAGTTGTGGATTAGGTTGTATCGGAAAACCGACCTTCACTGTACTTAGGTAGTCATAATGTCTTGCTAGAGACCACTTATGACTTGTGGATCAAAAAGGGTTTTGAGTATACTGCTAATGTTTAGTGAACCTACAGGGTCGCACACAATAACGAGCTGAGTTAATATTTTCTGTGCGCCGGGATCTACTTAAAATAAGAAGTAGATTTTAATTTATTCTCCTATTCAACTTATCTATGCAGTCGTGTACGTTATGAGATAACGATTAAACGTACGATTGAAGGTGGACAGTTTGGCGGGCTCAAATCGCCCGGCCCCACTTCTTTTAATTCGCGTAGATAATGAGGCTATATATATAGAGCGTGTGGGTGAAAAAAAAAACCCTAAGAGAAAACAAAGAGAATCGTTCTCTGTTTAGAGATCTTTGAGAGAGTCTCGAAGATCAAAGGCGATCAGGAAAAAGAAGTCCAAGATCTTTAGCTAGCACTTGGATCGTTGGAGACTTCCGTTCGTGTGTGTGGATACCGGTAGAGGCGCAACACTTGGGGCACTAATCCAGACACAATCGATTGTCAATTTATCTTCGATCTGCAAAAAAGTACGTGTCGAACTTCTATTTAGATTTCAATATGCGCATGGATCCTGTTTAGGGTTTCGGTTTATAAATTCTGTTGCGTTTTTAGCACTTGAGGAACCCAACAGTTGATTCTTTATTTCGTTCAGTGCCTTTTGCTCCTCGTTAATCTCTTTTTATACTCCTCCACTTCTAAACTAGCCGTTGGACAATCTTCAGAAGATCATCTTCCAATCTTCACCTTGGATAGATTTGTATAAAATTGATTGAGTATCTGTTGGTTGACAAAATCTGAATTCCGCTGAATCTGGTCGCCCATACAATCAGAATCTTGATTTCCATAAATAGAGCTATATCCGTTGTGATATATATTTGCCATAATGTTTGATTGTCAATCAATTATAGCCTTAGATTGAGTCGATAAAAACTTTCCTTATGTGAAATCCACGCCAGATCACTAGCCGTTATGTTTCGTTCTGAATAATTTCTGAGTTTGAATAACTTTTGGTTCTTGCTTTACATTCAGAACTTAAGTCAGTGTGGGTCTTCAATAAAGTCCGAACTTTTCATAAGTAAGGTCTGAAGTTCTTTGTCTACTTAAAATAGAGTCTGAGTGACTTTTATGGTGGAGTGTCACGCCCCATACCCCACGAAGCGCGAGCATCCCATCTCCGGTCGTTTGTGATGCAACGCTCTCAGGATGCGTCGCCGACCCAACGCCCAATCAGAGATAAGTCACATGCGGAAACAACGTATATATATATATATATATATATATATATATATATATATATATATATATATATATATATATACACCCGTACAAAACAACACACGTGAGACCAAGGTAGAACAGCCATCAAACAAGAATATATACTTGTACTGTTATAGTAAAACCTTTTTACACTATCCATTTGTACAACTCCAAAAACCTCAACATTAGTATTTAACTGCCACTATATCAAAAAGGGTAAGTGGCACATGTGGTTAGGCTAACTAGGATATGAATGCTATTCAAAAAGAGACGGTCTTCGCTTCCCAGGGTACCGGCCTGCTCTAGGGCTCCCAGTCAGGGTCGAACGACTCGGTAGAATCATCTGGCAACTCCTCGGAGGCATCTTTACGGCTGGGGGTCTGAAAAGTGTCGGTTTACACAACCGTGAGACGAATCTCAGTGAGTTCAACCCCTAAACCTAGGCTAGGCTAGCATGCAATCTCTTGACCAGAAATAAATATTTGAAACCATAATGCAACAACAATCAAATAATTCTCTGACCCTGCAGGTTAGGCAGTTCAATATATAATAATCACCGCACGTACGTGTCACACATTATCACATGTACGCCAATCACATGCTCATGCACCGAGTCTCACACACTCGCATGCCAGTCCATGCATGTTCATGCATGCAAATGTCGTCGACATGTCATGTATATTTCCCGGCCCACTGGCCCACACTGGCACACTGGCAATCGCCCAATTTATTATTTATTACGACTCGAGTCAACAACATTCACGGCCCGGTGCGTCTAGCCTGCTTCAAAGTGCATGAGGCGCAGCAACCGATCTGGCCCGGTGTCTCTAGCCTGCTTCAAAGTGCATGAGGCGCAACACCGATCTCCTAACGAACCGAGCACCTTCAAAGTGCATGAGGATGGTCGTCTTCCGGACGTACCGGGCATCGTCCTGCTTCAAAGTGCATGAGGACGGTATCGACCCGAAGGTCACGACTCCCTTAGCTGATCACACAACCCATTATTATCTGAACCCCGCGTAACACGCATCAGGGTATTTTAGGTGATCACATGCTCATGACAGGCACGCAGTTTCACACAATTTCATCACAAGCCTCATTCTCGGCATTCATAATGCGTGCCATGAAATGCAACATGAGCATCCACATAACATAGGCACAGGCACACAGTTCAATCAGAGTCATTCCACAGTGCCTAATTCACAAGCCACGTGCTTACTTGGCCTATTAATACCGTGCGGCCCAATTCCAAATACACAATTCAAGCCATCAATTGGCCAATCACACTCCGCACGATTCAGCCACACAAGCACGCAATATGGCATTCACAATTAAACATAATTGATCACCAATCAATCAACAGCCAATCATTCTGGGTAATCCCGGCCATTCAGCTAATAATTCTTGCTGTCCATTATAATCCGGTACATTCCTCAAAAATATGGACAGCCGCTATTTCCTCAATCCGGGCCCAACAATTATCCGTAATAATCCCACTAATTTCCTCGGATTTTATTTCCACCAAACCATCCTCAATCCAGTCCGAATTACACACTGATACTACCCAAGCCTGTCCAAAATACACCGATAATACCTAAGCCAGTCCAGAAAATCGCACTATCAGTCCTAATCCGGGTTTAGGAATTTTACTCACTTAATCCAAGGTCACGACGACGGGGAACGGCGGCCGATCACTGGTGAACAGTGAAACCGACGGCGGAATTCCCGGTGACGGCGTACGGACGCGTGAACAGTGAAACCGTACGGACGGCGGTGAACATGCACCGACCGTGCGGGGACACCGCTATGGACAGTGCGGTCGGCATCGTGCGCACGTGGCCGGGCGGGCTGGGTGGCGACAGACGAAGATCCGAGCTTCGGCGAAGCTCCGGCGGCCCTATTTGCCGGACGGAAAAGAGAGAAAAAGAGGAAGAAAGAGAGAGAAATAGAGAGAGAAAGGGGTCGGACAGAGGCGAGGCTGGGGACCGAGGTGGTCCACGGCGGGGCACGGCTGCCGGCGGCGGCGCTCCGGTGGCCGGCGATGAGCTCCGGTGAGGCAAACCGAGAGAGAAAAAGAGAGAAAGAGAGGGAGAAAGCTGTTGGTCTGGGTGGTTCTGCCGAAGGGGGGGATAAAGGAGAGAGAAAGCAGTCCAAGCTGGTCAAATACAGCAGCCTAGGGGCGCCACGTGTCACCGATCCGCGCGATTTGACCAAAACGCCCGTAATCTAACTGTTCTAAATAATCCTATCCAAATAATTGAGGGGTAAAAGGGTAAATAAGGCCAATAATGCAGCTGATAATCCATATTTAATTACCCCAAAATTTTCCCAAAATTCGGAACTGAAAACGGCCCAAGGACAAAACGGTCATTTTTCCGGTTCCGGGGCGAAATTCCAATTTTCACCCGTACCAACCCTCCATGAGCGTGGCCAACATAATACAGTGTTGGAATCGCGAAAACAGCCCTTTAAGCCCTCAAAAATCGACTGCAAAGTTTCGAGAATAAAATAATATTATTTTTCCAATTTTTGTCGAAATTCCAATTTTTGGCCATAACGACTCCTGGTATGCGTGGCCACCCAAAAATGGCGTCGGCCTCGAAAAATACCCTCAGACGGCCTCAGAATCAACGCTGGCGTCCCGAGGGGCAAAATCGTAATTTTTCATCCCCGGACCGAAATTCCAATTTTTAACCATACTAACTCAAAATATGCGTGGCCAGTATAATATGACGTCAAATTCCCAAAAAATAATCTCTTAAGCCATCGAAAATCGACATCGAAATCCGGGCCCAATTTCGTGATCAAAACTCGCTCGATCTCCAATTTCAGGGTTTCTCACTAACGGGCGGCTATTTAGAGGTTACGCGTATCGACCTAGGGTTATCCGAGTCATGACGGTCCTGATCATTGAGAGAATGAGAAATTATCACTAGTCCCAAAGGTCACGATCGTCCGGTTTAAGTTCAGGACTGGTTGGCCACGTGCACTCTCGGTCATGTAGAATCACCTGCAAATCCGATTGTACATCATTGGCCTTGGCCAAACCAAATCCGTTACCTTTCCTAAGATCGATCCACATTGGTTCATAATATTCTCTCATCATTTCTCGTGATCGGTGTCCGCTTCGCGATCGAATCCTTGGTCCACATACCGCTTTCTAATTAGCCATACCCTATTGGTTAGTATCCCGAGAGTGATCAGCTCTGGGTGAGACTTACTAAAATGAAATGCGAAATATTATCAATTTTATTGATCCCGGAATTACATCGAAATTCGGGCTGTTACATAGAGTCTGAACTTCTCGTTTTGAATCTCATAAAATCTGAAGTCTTCCTTCTGAACATCGTAAAGTCTATGGTCTTTCAGAAAATTTAGTTCTCTCAAAGTATTAAAGTTGCCACTTCCAAAATACATCTACTTGGATCAAAATACTTCAGAGTATGTGTCAGATTTACAAGATTAACATGGATGATTTTATCAACATCAAAATCTATTAGGAGATTTCCCCAACAGATTATTCTATGTTTATCGCAGATAAGCTGATCAGCTCAATCCATGATGTTGTACATCTAATTAGATGAAAGGAGTATTTATATTTGCTCTTTTTGTGATGAAAGTGGAGTCTTTCCGGCAATTTCACGGACATGTTGATCTGCAAGGAATCAAGTTAGCTCATATGAAAACGTCCAATATTAATTGGCCTGTGTTTTCGTATTATGCATGATGAAAGAAAAAAATGTATGAAGCATACAACCACCAAGGACAAAAATATTGATCGGAAAATCAAGCATGACAAAAGTCATTAAGACAAAATAATCACCTATTTGTTTCCCTTTATTATATTAATATTCCTGCTGTCTGTGACCTTCAATCCTAATACAACTCAAGTTACTTGGAGATGCCACATGTATTAAGTCTAATCCCTACCAACATATATAAACCCTTTTCTCTCCTCGTCACCCCGTATGTCAATAGCTGCTAAGTTCCATGGAAAGCACAAAACCTCTAGCAATTGATAGTTTTTCGTATAGCTGGTTGTCTAATGTAAGGACGTCCTTCGATGGTCTTGATGAGCCTCTTCGACCTTCTTTCGACGAGTCTGAGACTTATCCAGAAAAATCCCAGAATTTCAATTTCAATGTCTCCCTCTCTCAATTATCCCCTCCTCTTCTACATGCTGATGAGCTCTTTGCCGATGGCATCATAAAACCTTTTTTTGCTGGTAAGTCAGAAGATCGGAACTTTCAGACGTCCAGTTCGTTGAAAACCTGTCCAACCACGTCTCTCTATTCATTTGCTCGAAAGACTATTTTCCCAGTCATTGGGATTCATTGGCCTGCTCCTGCAAGATTGAGAAAATCATCAGTGCAAACTCTAAGGAGGTGTATCGCTTATCTTACACCGTCGTGCTTCAAGTCTGGATGCGGAAGAAAAAGTACTAAAGTTGATGTTGATCGGAGGTTTCAGGAACTCGGGAGCTGGAATTGTTCACCGCAACCATCTCAACCTCAAAGTTCAGCTCTAGCCTATGTAACAGGTGACAGGAATGACACTGAGAGCTCAATTCATGAGGCAATCCTTCACTGCAAAAGGTGCACAGTTGAATAAAAGTTCAGTACGTCACAATTCAACTTTCTTTGATCAGGTTTTCATTTTTTACTCGGGGTTGCTTTTCATGCTTGTAAAGATTAGAGAATGGAAGTTGAATTATATGATGGAAACTGGAAAGAGAGTGCAGAAATTTCAGAATGCAAAGAAGTCGAGCAGCAAGGCCTTCTCTTTGTCCCCGTTTCGGTGTTTTCTTCCTGCTTTGGTTTTTTGCGAGAATTCCTCTTTAATTAAAGGAGAAGCTTCCTAGACAGAGCGTGAAGTACTACTAATAAAATGTAAGCAGCTGAAAGTTACATGTAATGTTTCTTTTTTGCATGATAATCTTATATAGCTTGTCTTCCCATTTTTTTTTAATGAGCGATTCATTCACAGACTATCTTTATCTTTGTTCACGAAGTTCATAGGACGATATGTTTGCAACAAATGGTTAGCTAATGTGCTGCCTCGAACTTGATTTACAACCTAGCGTTTATAAAAGTTTCTTAAATTGTTAAAGAACTTTATGGTTTACATTGTATATCTTCACATATTGGGTTCTATGTTATGTCCTATCCGAAATTCGCAGGTTGTCATGTAGTCCATGTATGGTTGATTTTGAAAGCTTCTTTTCAAGTCTGAGAGAGGGGCACGAGAAAACAGAAAGATGAGGGGATTAACAGTGGCTTTCTCAAAACCTACTATGTTCTCATGTGATAAAACGAGGAAGCGGAAAGATGAGGGTATTAACAGTGGCTTTCTCAAACCTACTATGTTTTCACGTGAGAAAGCAGTACTCTCTCTCTCTCTCTCTCTCTGTGGAACTTCTTGCATGGACTTGGACTCGTTTGATCATCTCTCGTACCTTTGGAAGCATCTTTCTCTATTCCTTGCAACGCATGGCAACATGTATCAAAGCAAAAAAACCGAGCATGTTCTCTCGCCTCATGCCGACAAATATAGGAAAACTCTTTCATCTTAATTGAGATCATGAAGCATCTATCTGATGAAAGAAAAGTTTTCTGGACATTCTTTTTGCGTCCATTTACTAAACTTTGTCGAACATTCATTCGTTGGAATGAACCGACGTTAGGTATCGAACCATGCGCGATAAGATAGAGTGATTTAGCAAATTTGGATGGTACATTTGGCCAAAAAATGTATAAAGGCCTTTAGTTATCACGAACCTGAAGCCTAACGTGCAAAGATACAAAATGAGAGGAAATGATGGGTTGACAATGCGAATGAGGGCACCAATAAACTACAAAGAGTTTTCTGTCATTTTCTTTGCTGTTGGGAGGGCGGCAATATTAATAAGCTGGCAAGGACACACATATGGACATTAACAAATCGAAATAGCAATCGCCAGCAACATAAAGAAACATTCAACGTATTCGATGGGGTCAGTTTGCGAACAAAATGAGACTAACTACAGCTTTTATGACCCGGCTCTGGACCCAATTTGTCTCCTCCAATCGATTGTCGTATTGGGAACTCTAAAAGGCAATCTGCAGTTCACAGTTTGAAACTTCGAAAGGGTAACCATGATTCAGTTCAGTAAAATATTGCAGTGAGAAAAAGAAAGTTCGACATAGTGAAATACAAGATAATTTACGGTCCAAATTCTTGTCATTATCAACTCACGAGGAACAATCTCGTTGGAATATGGCTTGGTTTTGGAAAACACGAGCAATTCCTAAATGTAACCTCGAGAATTAAGTGGTTTCTTCTGAAAAATCCTACACCTATTCGTCAGTTCACGACAGTAGTTCATGTCGAACTCCAACAGCAAGTCAAAACTTGGACCAGCCAGGAATGGCGAAAGAAGGAAGGATACCACGTCTAATCAAAAGGATAAAATAGGTACAATTACAACCAAAGTATGTATAAAGAATGCGCATTATGGAGGTTCCTGTATGTTCATGTTTCGATCATTGGGGTCCCAACAGTATGAGGTTGTTGGATTGTTAGCTCTCTAAACAAATATGCAGGTCGTATGAATCGAATTTTCGGACATTCTACGATCAACATCAGACCAAGAAAATCTTTTGTCACTTAATGTGTGCTTTTGATATTTAAAGGCAACAAATAGCTAATAGCAAATTTAGGTGCAATTATACGGGTGGGCCTGTTGAAGACAGGAGGAATAATGTAGCTGACATATCTTACATCAAAGACCGGCCATCCAGAATCCCACATAATTCTTTATTCAAGTGATGTATAGATGTTCACACTGCTAAAATCTGAACTGTGTGGAGACTAGGTAAGGCAATAATTTTCTTCTTAGGAGTTGTGGTCGAGGGTGCTATCCCGATGTACCGAGATGTGTTGTTTACAGTGTTTCATTGGGAGCCTGAGAATGTGTTGTTGAACGGGAAAAAGGCA
This sequence comes from Syzygium oleosum, assembly GCF_021117445.2. Taxonomy (NCBI): domain Eukaryota; kingdom Viridiplantae; phylum Streptophyta; class Magnoliopsida; order Myrtales; family Myrtaceae; genus Syzygium; species Syzygium oleosum. The sequence goes on along the minus strand of NW_026607516.1, from coordinate 2,976,831 downwards.
CTAGAAGTGCCCAAAGTTTTGTACTGTCCTCGCTTTGGAGCCAAAACTTTTCGTCAAATCACTTTAGTGCCACTTATACAAAAAAAAAATTACTTAAGTTCCAACTCCGATTTGGGTTGCCGAAAATCCGACGTGGCAAGATTTTATTAATTTCCTCTACCGACATGGATCGCCAGCATGCCTAATCAGCATATATACCCATGTATGACGTCGTCTACATGTTTTGCCCCAAATTTAAACCCTGAATCGGAAAATCAAGCATTTTCCCAAATTCGAAACTCTAATTCAGTTTTCCCCTAAAATTAACAGTTAAATCTTGCAATAGAGAGCAGGAGTAGGAAAAGCAGCTCAAATTCGTTTCACGAGAGCAAAATCTTGCAAGGATTGAGCCCTAATTTTTCCCTCCAACTACCAAACCCTAATTTTTTCCTACGCCAATTAAGCGAGTGAGAGAGGATGATGATGGTCAAGTGAGTGACTGAGTGAGAACGAGAGAGCGACGGTGACCGGTGACTTTGAACCGCCAACGGCAATGAGAGGGAGAGAAAACAGCACGCAAGCGTTGAAAGAACAAAACAAATCTCTCTATATTGAGAGAAGGTTTGTGCGACATCGTTTAGGCAAGCCAACCACCTCAAAAGTCCACGTTGGACTGGTTTATAATATAAAAAAGGGGAAAATTGTCCAAAAAATCATAAACATATTGCATTTTTGCCAATTTAGTCTTAAACCTTTTAAGTTTGCCAATTGAGTCCTAAACATTTTCACTTATTGCCAATTGAGTCCATCCGGCCAATTTTGGCTGCCTGGAGCTGACATGGACATCGACCGGTGCCGGCCGTCCGGCCAACGCTGACGTGGCAATTTTTAATATTTTTTTGAATTTTTTTTCCTTTTTTTTTTTTCTAGCCTTCTTTTCCTTTGGCCGGTCCTACGACCAGCCAGAGGCGAGGCTGACCTCGCCGGCCTTTGGCGAAGCTCGCCCCCGCCGGCCACTGGCGAGGGCGAGCCTTGCCGACCCCTGGCTAGGCGAGGTCGAACCTCACCCAACCTCGCCGTCCCGACCCAGGCGACGACAACGGTGACTACGAGGTCGGCCTCGCCAGATCGGGGCGAGGTCAAGCCTCACCCAGCCAAGGCGAGGCGTCCCCGTCAGTTTCGGACGGCCAAAATTGGCCGGATGGACTCAATTGGCAAGAAGTGAAAAATGTTTAAGACTCAATTGGCAAACTTGAAAGGTTTAGGACTGAACTAGCAAAAGTGCAATAGGTTTAAGACTTTTTGAATAATTTTCCCTATAAAAAAGCCATGTCAGATTAAACATTTTATTATAAAAGTCACGCCATGTAATATTTTTGGTCGGAATTTGTTGTCGAAGGCACTTAAGTGATCGTTTTTTCTCCGATTTGACACTTAAGCTATCCAACAAAATTTTTTGGCACTAAAGTGTTTCATACGACATTTCTAGTGTTCTTTTCCTGTTATTGAACTATTCACTCTAAGTAATCGCCATCTATTGTGCTATCTGTGATTTCTCAAAGAAAACTGTCAATATTGTGGTTGCCAATTCCAACTTGCATTATCGAACCCCAAAACTTCTCCATCTTGCAAGGCAACACTGAACAGCCCAAACATGAGCAGCCTCTTTTGAAGTTCTCCGATCTAGCAAAATATGCATATACTCAACCCCTTTTAGCTGAAACCACCACAAATGAATGAAAGTCAAAAAAGAAAAAAAGGCTAGACCGTACATTTTGGGCAAAACTTGGAGCAGCGCATTTCTTCTGATGTCACTCGCCCCACGGAATGGGAAGATAGGATCTATCACTTCAAAAATTTACAGAATTATGAGCAAGCGTTCTGCGAATACAGAAGAAACAATGCTCTGTGAACATGAATCAGAAGAAAAATGATCAGCTAACCACTCCCCTATCAGTGTCTCATTTCTACAAAGTTCTCTCCGCCGAGTACCATAAAAAAAGGACAATGTGAGACATTGGACAAAATTCTCCGATTGAGTAGTGGAATATTTGCTCAAACAGGCCAAATCACATCCCCAGTGAGCAAGCCCGAGAAGAGAAGTCTCAGTTGATTCTTGACACCAGTTAAGAAGTCATTGTTTGCAATGTTAAGAACAATTTCAGCTTTTTTAGATGCTCTTGGTTGCTTCAGTAGCTGTCTTAACTCGCACTCTTCATCGAGCTGATCAGGCTGTGATCTCACAGCATTGAAAATCTTCTCCAGCATGACGCATCTCTCAGCAGAAGCTTTACCGGGGCAAATGATCATCTCAGACTATGATCAAAGCCTATAACGTCGACACTCCTAAGACACTAAGATAAGCAGATGATGTTCTTTAGTGCAAATATATATAAAAAAATAGTGTGATTTCTAAGGTTGGCTAGTAGTATTACCTAGAGGGGGTAGAATAGACGATTTTCATAAATTTGACAAAAAAAAGCATAATTAAAAACGTCAAGTGTGATATTAGTGTGATCGGGTAAAACAAAGTGTTGATATAAGCAAGTTCTGGTTATAGCAAACAGTGCAATGCTTTACTATCAAGTAATAAAGGCAAAAATACACTACAAGTGCATTATAGCTTGTGTCGGCAATCACTTTGGTGCCATAACTTTTTTGGGATCACTTTAGTGCCAAGTCGGAGCAAAGAGATCACTTTAGTGCCAATTTGACCGGAAATCCGATATGGCATTTTTTATTAATTTTGACGCCGACGTGGCTGCGGAGGCTAAGTTAAGCGTGTACGATCAGCATTTTTTTAAATAATTTTTTTCAGCGTGTACGATCAGCATTTTTAATTTTAAATATTTTTTCCTTTTTTTTTTCTTTCCTTTTTCTTTTCTTTTCTTTTTTTTTTCTTTTCTCCACTTCGGGCTTAGTGGACCACGGTGGCGGCCACCTGGCGAAGCCCGGGAAGGCAAGGCGAGGCGGCCTTGCCCATGGTCGGCGAGGGCGCCGACCTTGCCGCGGCGACAGCGAGGCCAACCTGGCGAGGGGCCTCGCCCTCGCGGCGCCGAGCGACAGCCGCGCCAGCCGAAAATGAATATAAGTAAAGAGATGGAGAAAAATGCACTTATGGCTTTATAGTGGATCAGCTCGGTGTAAGCCTACATCCATACTCCTAAACTAATAGCCTTCGCGACTACCTCGCCGCCGTCGCCGGCGGGACTAGATTTCATGGACCGCCTCGCCAGGCTCCGGGCTCGCGTGCCACGGCCACGGCACCGCCGAGGAAGAAAAAGAAAAGAAAGAAGAAGAAAAAAAGGAAAAAAATATTTAAAATTAAAAATGCTAAATAAAATTTATTAAATTAAAAATCTTACAACACTCCGCCGTCAGCTAAAAATAAAAAATGCCGGGATTCAAATACTCTCTTTCTCCGCGCAAAAATCGAAAAAATTGATGCGTACACGTTAGGCATTTTCTTTGCCAAATAAATGAATATAAGTAAAGAGATGGAGAAAAATACACTTATGGCTTTATAGTGGTTCAGCTGGGTGTAAGCCTACATCCATACTCCTAAATTAACAGCCTACTAATTGGATTCCACTAGAAATCTTCTTGAAGTTACAGTAGAATGTGCCACTTATACTAAAGTACTTCTCCTAGAAGCTAGTGCTGCTTATACCCAAATCGATAGATCCCATTATTTCATATCAAAATACAAACTACTACACTGCCAACACTTCTCGAAAGATTACAAATTTGAATGCTCGTACAAGACAATGTAAAGAATATAAAGCTCTGTCTAACTTTGGATCCATCTCTCTCTTCGACGCCTTGATTTTCTTTTTTACTCCTTAGCATCCAATCTTCAAGAGGATCAATCTCCAAGATAGTCATTGGACAATTGTTGAGAAGATCAATTAACCGTTGAAGTCGATTAATCAGAATTCCTGTAGATAATCTATCAAGGGATGATATCTCGCATGATTGAATATTTCGCATAGATAATCTTCATCAATCAAAATCTTTTAATAAGGAATCCATATCAGATTACAAGCTATCAAGGGATGATATAAAATATCTCAAGCTAATAACCTTAAAGTTCGTGACAAGATTCATGCCGTATGTAGTTTGAGTGCTCCGCTTATATAAGCAAATCTAGCTATATCCACCTTTCCAATTATCTGCTTATATCCAGCTTTTGCAGTATTCTGATGATATATATCTTATGCAATATGCTGCTTACATTCACATAGTACGCTGCTGATATTCAGCTTACATAGTATTTTGCTTATATTTAGCTCTTGTTATATTTGTCTTCCCAGTTATATTCAAGCTACCCAGTTATATCAAGCGCTTCTATAAATGCCATCCATCGGTCTTTTTCGGTATCTCAGTGATCCAAGATTATATAAACGTTCATCTTGTCTAGTACCTTCAAGTTTTCATGAACTTCCTGTTCTTCATAATTTGCTCACCTCCATAAAAGTCATTTAGTTTCGTCCTTTCTTTATGTGCGTACTCATGCTATCTCTAGTGTTTGATGTAAATATTTGAAACAAGTATACGAAGTGTAAAGATCTAGTTTGATGAGAGCGGAAAGTGGTCGTCGGGGCTAGAAGGCGACAAGGAGCGGCTCTTAACAGGCTTCCAAGATGGCAAAGGGGGTGGGAATGAACTGAACTATTCACCGAACATGGGGAGAACGATTCTAAGATATACTTCCCATCTGCACCCAAAGGACAAAATCGTGAGGCTCAGTATAGGACAAGCTAAAGCAGACAATACCTTAGTGAGTTAAATCCAAGGCATTACAATATGCTATCAGAGCGGGACCCCCTCCAATAGGTGTGTGGTTTAGGGATAGACCACGTGGAAGCTAGTGGGCCTGTAACAACCTAGTTCGACGAGGGTGGGAAGTCGAGACCAGACGACACGGATAAAGAGCGGCTCCTAGAAGACTCATGATCGCTCTTTCCCTGTTCAGTGCACAGTTTGGTTCATTTCTACTCCCTTTGCTAGCCGCTCCTTGTCCAGACTCTCAGACCCCGACGACCACTCTTCCCCTTCGTCGGACCGGGTCGTTACTGATCCACTAGCTTTTGCATGGTTCGTTCTCGAACCACACACCTATTGGAGGGGGTCTCACTTTAATACCATATTATGACGCTCTAGATTTAACTCACTGAGGTATTATCCGCTTTGGCTATTCTCGTACCAAGTCTCGCGACTTTATCTTTTGGCGTACAGGTGAGCATCTTCCTAAGAGGTCACGCATCCTAGGATTGCTCTTACCTGAGCACGTTAACTTTGGAGTTCCAAAACTGAGTATTGCCGCTATGTCAAAAGGCGCCTCTGTGAGTTAATTTCAGTTTTCACACACACACACACACACACATATATATATATATATATATATCTCATAATCGCTTTCCCCCATTTGGGTGTATAGTTCAATTAATTCCTTCTCGCCATCTTAGAAGTTTGCCAAGACTCGCTCATTGTCTAGGCCATCTGGCCCTGGTGACTACTCCCCATCCTCGTCGGATTGGATTGTTTCAAGTCCACCAACTTCCGCATAGTTTGTCCCCAAACCATACACCTATTGGAGGAGGTTCCACTCTAATATTATATTGTGACGCATTGAATTTAATTCACTGAGTAATTATTCACTTTAGCCCGTTCTATACCAAGTCTCACGGTTTTGTCCTTTGACGTACGGGTAAACACTTTTCAGGAAGTCACCCATCCTAAGAATGCTCCCACTTAAGCACACTTAACTTTGGAGTTCCAATACTAAACATTGCCGTTATATCAAAAACCTCATCTATGAGTTAAATTTAGTTTTCATAATATATATATTTGAGAATCGTTTATCATTTTGTTCGGTGCACAGTTCGATTTATTCATGTCCCCTTTTGCCATCCTAGAAGCCTGCCAAGAGCCACTCTAATCCAGGCCCTCTAGCCCCAGCGACTACTCTCTGCCATCGTTGGCCTGGGTCTTTACATAGAGTTTGACCACCCCGTGATCAATGGATTGCAAGGTAGGATGGAGGAATTCACGCACAGCTTCAACATGTTTGCCACGATTTTGTGCCCTCCCCCTATTGTAGGGACAATATTTCCAATGGACAAACTCAACTCTTCAAACGACCTTAATTGCTTTTCACAGAAGTTTCGAACTAAACCGAATGACTGCGAATATGGAGCTGAAATCTCCCAAGTAGAGCGATCTTCTACTATCACATACGCCGAAATTACCAACCGCTTTCATTATTGTTCAATGAATTTGGATCCGGTCCACACTAGAGCTGTAGCAATCATGGAGCTTTAAACATCCAAGAACCGGACACCCCATCAAAACAACCCGATCATATCATTGCTCAACTCCTCATACTGGTGGGTCAGAGCATTAAGCGAAGTCCAATTAACACTTTTGTCCAACCCTAAGGGGACAATAAGCCGTCAGCAGGTCCACAAGTGGAAAGTCGGGAGGAAGGGCAGCCGACCCTTCTTAGTACAGGCACAGGTAGACCTTCTTGATGCACTGCGAAGATGCCAAGGCGGAGCCACAAATGGACCTTGACGCGGAGTCCGTGCACGGTGGGCAGGGAATTTAGAGCCAAAACTCCGTTCATGAAACCTTGGGAAGATCTTGAAAATGCGTGAGAAAGAGAGGTAAGGACTCGTGGTCCGGACTTGATGGACTCTCTTCGACAGAACAGAGTCTCGCCGCGTCTTCGACAGAGTCTCGCCAAAGATGTGGTGGATTAGGGATTCAGGCGATCAGCTTATGTAGTCATAGAGGATTTGATACACAGGTTTCACACTGCAAAACTCTAAAGGTGCGTTTGGTTAAACGAAAAAAGAAACATACTTTGCTGACAATTCCATATTTTTTGTTTGGTCAGAAGAGTCCTCCAAATATTCTTTTGATCTTGGATTAGTGATCAATTTTGATATCTTTATGGGGGAATATGAATAGGGAAGAGAGGACAGGCTCATTACATTCAAAAAAAAAGATATGGGAATTTAACATAAGTAATTGAGCGTGAGAGCCAAATGAATTGAAAGATTCATGTTTGGTTCGGGTATGAGTTGAGAATGAGAATTGAACTCTATGAGATCTAATCCCCGTTCGGCTGTTAACTGACTGGTTGTAGGTTTGAATCCTACTTGGGGAGATTTGATTCATTTGGAATTAAAGTCATTTCGAATTAAAGAATTAAGAATGAAAGAGAGGGTTTTGGGAAAATGTAAATTGCGTTTGGTAAGTGTTTGGCAAATCTTATTTTGCAAAAGATTTTGGAATTTCTTATAATTAAAAAAAAACTTACCCTTCACTGGAGAAACGATGGGCAACGGCCGTCGGCGCTAAATCTAGCTCGTCGGCGGCCGTAGGCCATCGCGCAACCCAAGCGGCTCTCGCCGGGGTCGCGCGACCTCCCCGGCGCTTCGCCTTCCCGATCTGGCCTCGGACGGCTCTAGCCAATCACCCTTGCCTGCCACCCTCAGCCCAAAGAAAATGAACAGTCATGAGGGGCAAAATTGGAATATTGAAAATTAGTGAGAATAGTTTTGGAAGAAAAAAAATTGATTTCGGCATTAGACAAATGTTAAAAGCTCAAAACTGATCCGAATAAGCCTTGATCTTTCGGCATTCCCAATGCTGGTTTTCGGTCGAAAGCTAAATGAAAATGCTTGCCAAACGCCTCACTTCCCTAAGGGGCTTTCGACTTGGGAATGCTGAACCAAACGCAACCTAAATCCAAATGTATGGAAGTTCTTCCCCAGAAATCAAGTTTTGGAAGAGAGAGAGAGAGCGGGCTCTGCAGAATGAATCAAGAGGCAGCTTGAAGAGGAAGTACATTGTTTTCACACTCCTCTTATACTGACCGTAATTTAATCATACCGATAACTACAATGAGTAATTATAAAAACTCTAAACATATTTCACGTGATTAAGAACCTCTCACACCAAAAAGTAAGTACCAAATATACTAAGCAAGTTTTCACCGCAATCGCCAAATTTTTATTTCTTATTAGCAATTTTTTCTTTTTTGATAATCAATAACCTATCATAATGACAAATAATTTTTAACTTCATAAAAAAAATTAGCGACTTCTTTATATTGTCACTAATTTCACACACGAAGTAAATCTCAAATACAATATTGATTAAATGCAATGAGTAAGTTTTCAAATTGGAAAGCAAAAATATTTAATTTTCTGTAGTGACATTAACTTCTTTTTATAAGGAATTAATAGTTAATTTAGAAAATGACTTAGAATTACGGTTATCTACACGATCACAATCCTGGCATTCTCCATTCTCGAAGAGGAAGAAGCAATTCGAGCAGCGAAGAGCAGAAGAACCAATTCAAACTCCAATGGAAGACGTGAATGTGGCCGAGGGTTCAAGATGCTCCGAAAATGGTGAGAATTTCAGGCATCCTACGATTCGGCGGATCAATTTTGCGAAGGAGATGTCTATTCGATCGTTAGAGAGGCCTCATTCACAGAGCTCCCGCCTCTCCGCTGGGACCTTCGCTCTACACAAACTCAACTCTGCTCAAATCTCCCTCAAAACGAAAGACCGAATGTACGAAGACCGGACTTGAGAAGAACAAAGCCGAAACCGCCATTAACGAAGGAGTTGGCAGCTCGACCGTCCGTTTTTTCCAGGTTTCGCTGTTCGAAGGCAAACTTGGAGAAGAGCGCACGTCTTCCGATATCGCTCCCTCCATAGGTCCTTCGGGTGAGATCTCACAGAGACCGACAGAATCACAAGCGAGTGCAGAGAATCAGAGGAAGATGGACGATGCTCAGCGAATACGAACCAGAAGGGAGAGGATCATCTCGAGGATCTGATTCGCCGAACCATTTCCCCGATCACTCATCTTCGTTCAGCGATCTCTCTTCATAGCATCCATAAAATTGAAACGAAGACTACGAGGAAGAAGATTAATAATCGAGCAACCTGGGTTGAGCAGCATAGCTGCTGATGAAGACGAAGACAATCGCGCCGCCGACGAACGCAAAACCCTAGCAATTTGGTGGCCGAAGTAGCTCCTTATATAGCAGTACAGGCTCACGGCGAGAGGCTTGCGTCCGACTCATCTCAGCCGTTGGATGAGATTAGCATGTAATTTGATCAAACATGGTTTAGCAGCAGCAGCAGCAGCTTTATTAGAATATGGATCCGGATGCGGGCTTTTGGATAGATATGGGCCTACCCGGCCCAGCCCAGATCACTGCTCTCTCTTCCCTCTCTACCGTCATGGAATCCCCCGTACCTCGAGCCCCGAACCACGAGTCGGGTTTCAAGAGCAAAACTCCCGAAGCCACCGGGTCGGGAACAGAGAAAAGTTGATCAGTCATTACTCATTTGCACTCGGCATTAGAAGCGAGCTCATTATTTATAGATGGCATTACGAAGTTAATTTATTGGGATAATGACACAAACTGTCTCTGAACTTTAACTCAACGTGTAATGTGGTCCTTGAACTTTAACCTAATGTTCAATATGATCCATGAACTTTTAATTTGTTCAATGAGGTATCTAGACTTTTGATACATATTCAATATAGACTACAATGAACATGTATCAAAAGTTCATGGACGACATTGAATAAATTAAAAGTTCAGGAGGCTAAAGTTCATGAATTACATTAAACAAATTAAAAGTTTATGAACGATATTAAACAAATTAAAATTTTAAGGAACACACTGTATATTGGGTTAGAGTTCAAGAATCACACTAAATAAATTAAAAGTTCATGGGCCACATTAGGTCAAAGTTTATGAACCGTTTGTGCTTTTTTTTCTAATTCATTCCGTTGGAACATTACGAAATCAATTTCTAAGTTGATTTTCGATGAAATTAAATGGATGTCCCGTATTCAGTCACTAATTTGTCGAGAGGGTATAAGTCAATTTTCAATAATTCCTACTAAACCTCTCGTTATATGTTTAATACGATTTTTATAAAGTAAATTCATTGCCACGTCGCTTTTAATTAGAGAAAAGGAATCAGTCTTTTCATAGTGCACCAAACTTACTTTTCTTCTAGAAAAGTCCCACACATATTTCTTCCTGACAATCCGGACCCGCGAGGCACCTTGCCTGCCTTTCCTGACTTCTCCGCTTCAGTTCACATTTACAATTGGCAACGTCATATTTCCGCCATTGACTTTTTAAGTCAACCCACGTATGAATGGACTAATTACTGGTCCCACGTGAAAATAAATAGACCAGTCTTTTAATTACACCTGCATGCCCACCTTGCCAAAACTCAAAAACACTGAATTTGTATGCCGCAAAATTTAAAATAAAAGAGAGAGATGTTAAAGCTCAGTAATAGAAATTTATATAAAAATGGAAAAAAAAGGTATAATAATCTCTACCTCTAGCCAGGTAGAAGTGGAAAATATCTAGCTACACAACCGAGTATGCTATCGCTATGCAATGCACAAGCTAGATTAGAAAGCGATTGATTACGTCTTCTAGAGATTGACGTGCCTCTTGCACTTCTGCTCCTGAATCGCCTTGGTAGAGATGTTCACGGCCATGGTGCAGTTCATCTTCACGGTGACGTGCTTCTTGAAGATGTTGAGCATGTTCACCCGCCCCGGGACTCGCGAGTAGCTGCTCAGCGGCAGCAGCCCCATGTTCATGTCCGCGTTCAGGTTCGGGTTCGACAGGAGCGTGTCGGTGATGATGTCCACCGAGATGTTCATCCGCATCGTCCTCCTGGCCCTCGACTTGCCCGGCGGACCCCGCGCCTCGCCCACCACCGAGCCGTGGTAGTACAGGGTCGTCGTGGTGTTGCTGTACTTGAAGGACCCCACGTTCGGGTTCTTCACGGAGACGTCCGCTATCAGCGACATGTTGACCCCTGGCTTGGGGATCGTCCCGTTGATGAGCTCGAGCCTGGTGATGGTGACTCCGTTCATCTTGATCACGGGGTCCTTCACCCGGAACACCGTGAACGCCAGGATTACGATGACCACGCCTTGGATGAGCATGAGGGCGGTGACGCAACCGCAGCACTTGACGAATCTCTGCTTCCGGACGTTCTTGGCATACACGGATGCTTCATCCTGGTCGCTCCGGAGGCTACCGGACGGGGCTAGCGGCCAAACTTGATCTCTCTCAACCATGGCTCAGAATTTAGAAGGAGAAAACCCAGCAAACTCCAGAGGTTACAGAGGAAATGTATGGCGAACCCGCGATGGAATCTTCAGTCGAGTGCATGATTCACATTTATAAGTGGGAAGTTGGGAGTGGGTTGCGAGTGATTTTCCCGAAAGATATTTTGGCATCATTATAATTTAGGCCTTCCGGTTGCTTTAGCCAAGATTTTCAAGCTGTTGAATCTTGACTTTTGGGCCTCATCTCTCTATACATTTTGGTGATTTAGATAGTTCAATATTTTCAGCATTTAGTCTCCTTTGTATTGCATCATTGCCAAACATTGTTGTCTTCGCAATTACATTGCATTTCATTGGAGTCATGATCAGATGGCTGGAGAAGTTAAGTTTGGTCAATTCTGGCTTAATTTGTAGCTCTGTCTTTTTGCCTTTCAAATGATGTCTTTATTGAAGGTCTGAATAGACACATTCCCGAGTGTCCACGCAGCTTTGGCCATTGGGTCGACCTTATCACTCTGCAAGCCACTGAGGACGACATGGAGGCTCTATTTGTTTCACAAAAAATTGATGATTTAAAAATTATTTTCATGAAAATGATCGTTTGCTTCGCCTGAAATAATTAGCCAATGAACAATATTTTCATTATGTCTAAACCGATGAAAATATTTTTGGTTCATTCATTTTTTATAAGCATAGAAGCGATATTTTTAGAAAAATATTTTTAAAATCATTTATCTTTTGTGAAATAAACAAATGATAATGAGTATTTTTATTTCCGACCAAAAAGGAGGCACCAGGGTCTGCCCACATCTGGAGAAGAGCCAAATCAAGATTGATGGGGTGAAAATTTCCCCACAAGAACAAGAATAGTGCTTCAGGAGATTGGAGACACAATCTAATATGATCACACCTAATCTTTCTTTAATGCAAGTAGGTCCTTGTGGACTTTGATCTCAGCAAATTTTTGCTACAACGATCATGTCTAAACCTACATATAACCTGAACAAGAGTTTCGAGCCACAAGAAAAGGGTGGTACAATAAGATTCCGTCTATTTCGCAAAAACTAAATGATTGAAAAAAATATTTTTCTTGAAATAATCATCAGCATCGCTTAAAATAATTAAGTCAATGGTAAATATTTTCATTATCGACAACTATGTGTAAACATTTTCACTGATAATGAAAATATTTTTTGTCATTCATTTTTGTAAGAAATATAAGCGATTATTTTTAAAAAAATATTTTAAATCATTTAATTTTTACTAAATAAACGGAACCTAAAAGGTCGGACAAATCGCCTACGGTCAAATTCCTATATCATTCTTTTCGGTTAGTGCTCTAAATAGTCACAGTCCCACGTGTCCACGCAATGTGGGGCCCCTTAATTATCAGACATTAATAGATAAAATGGTGACATAATAAGTAATTAATAATCTTAAGCTAACTCATCCTATGGAAGATTTGAATAATATGAACAAAGAAGAAGAAAAAGAACAAGAGTAGTGTCTAACATGATTATAAATTATCTCTTATAGCTAGATCTCTATCTCCTATAATAATTCCACATACTAGCTACCTAGCATCTTGTGTTGTGGGACCACTGCTGCTAATACCGTGTGAAATTTTTATGGGACCACCGCCAATTGTTTAAAATATTTAAATTGTCATATGAAAGCGTGGTTCGATATTTCAATATTCTAGTTCACCTATTAATCTTCATCAACATTCTTCTCCATCTATGATCGATCTAAAATCATGTTTTTTTTTCTCATAGCCGTGTCGATGAATCGCCTCTCTTTAGTTATCACAATATGCTAGTGCAGCCTAAGGAAGATTATTTGTCAGCAGCGGTGGTAAACCAACCCCATTTGTCAAATTTAAAAGTCGTGTTGCTTTTCGCATCTCTAAGCCTAGTTGATGCAACAAAGAAGTTTGATGTGCTCAAAAAAACTTCTCACCATCTAATTGAACATGAGTGTATGGAGCTGACTCTCGATTACATTAATTTGGACTGCTTGATATCTTCTAGGAAAAAGTATTTCATTCGTAGGTCGATAAATTCCAGATATTAGATCATAATGTAAATCATAATTGCGTAATATAGCAGGTGGGTTTCTTCATGATCAGTATAATGACTTCGGGGATTACCTATCACCAACCACCAACTAACTTTGCCTTCGAAAGTCAACAAGAGGATGGCGTTCATAATCAATGCCCGTGAAACTAAAATTGATTTGGCTTGTGGGCTTCCCTATAATCTGAATTGACCTCCTCCCATGGGAAACCATTGACCTAACTCTCACGTTTATGTTTTTATAAAATACGAGAAAATTACGGTAGAGATTTAGATTAAGCTCACTAGCTGAAATGATGTAAAGAGAGATTAATTAAGTTATGTAATTAATCTACACCGAATCTTCAACTCTGATATTATAGGTTACATATATGACAACCGGGGAAAAAGATTTTTCAAAATTTCAAGAATATTTGTGATGTCCCCATCAAGCGATAATGAGTCGATAAACACACTCAACATGACTTTAGAAAAACATATGTGTGTAACACATGCGCCTACGCCAGAAAAAAAAAATATGTATAACGTAGCACATTCATTGAAACAAATGCAATCTCTTGCAGAAGAAATGCAATGTACGTATAGCGATGCTATCGTTGAGCTGTCCATGTACAGGAAGTTTGCCATTGACATACGCCAGTATTTGTATAGGGATTTGGTTAGTTCTATACACTATAGAACCCCAAGAAGAATAATCTATCGGATGATACCAAAGTGCTTTAAGTTTTCGACATAGTTAGGTGATCTTCAAGTTTGATGGCTAAGCTAGAATCTGGCCAGGAACTGCATTTGCTTGAGGAGAGGAGTTAGGGTTTCCATTAGCTTTTCACAGGGATGGTTATGGATGCCTTCGTACGTCGTGACCACGATGCTCGTGTCCTTGGCTAGCCTCTGGACCTGCTTCTTCACATTGCATGTGTGATGCGTGCACCGATAATAGCTCCTTCTCGTCCGATCCCACGTATTAAGGATGCAAGTAAGAGTTGGTCAGTTAAGATCATATTGCCAAGAGTATATATCAATGCATGCATGCAATACCTTTCTTTATAGAGATATAAAAGAGCTAGATTAGTGTACTGATGATCCATATCTTTCTTTTGTCGTAGATAGTGGCTGTGTGTACATTATGAATTGCTTAAGGGTTCGACTAGATGGTTCAACATGTGCCTATATATTAGGTATAAGTCATATTTACATGAAAACTTTTGGAGATTAATTGTGACAATATTCAGTCGATTTGTAGACCTAATTAAGACGAGTAAGATGGAATTTTGTGAAATGTACCTAGGCGCAAGTTGTAATCTATTAATCGACAATCTCTCTCTCTCTCTCTCTCTCTCTCTCTCTCTCTCTCTCTCTCTCTCTCTCTCTCTCTCTCTCTCTCTCTCTCTCTCTCTCTCTCTCTCTCAAGCAAGTGCTCTAGAGTTGCGCAAGCTAGAGGGTTCAAGAGAATTGTTTTTGAAATTAGGTTTTTTTGTGTGCAATAGCTACTTATATGCTTATATTTAGGTCCATTAAATGATACAATTCATGCTATGTTCTATATAGTTCCTGAAATATACCACAACGTTATCAGCATAGCCACGACATTACCCGAACCATAACGTTTTCCCTTTATTTCACAATGAGCTTTGTTTTCCTTATAATATTTGTAGTTTATTCACACAATTGTTATGCTGAAGGCACAATATATATAAATTCACTCATTTACTAGCAAAAGAGCACGTAGACATTCCCTGTGAAGAAAAAATAATAATAAAAGTTCTAAATAAGTAAAGAAACAAATAATATTGGATGATATTATCTATTTCGGAAAAAAAAAAGCATTTGAATTTCACATTAATCACTACAATGTGTGAGAAATTTGAGGAATCACATTCTAATTATCTCTACTATTTTTAACTTGCGGTTCTATTCAATATTTGGAAAATGGATCATAAAAACTTGCCTTAACAATTGAATGAAATTTTAGGTAAAAGTTTGAGTCCAAAATCCTTCTCTAGCTAGGTTTAGTTTTTCTTTTTTTGAAATGAGTATACATTGAAAAATGAAAGGATCAAAATGTATGAAATATGTGGTTTATTCGTAAAAGCAAGCATGAACTTTGTCCAATTTGTAGTTGAAAATATCAGGGCTAAATATTGAATACATATACTTGGATCCATGTATAAATTTTCGATCATCTCGAACACTTTGCCCTAATTTTTTTCAGACATGAATTATTTTTCATCCTCAATTAATTTCCAGTTAATGTTGCCATTTTTAAGTTTAAAATTTTGTTAATTTATCGTTATTTTCTAATTAACTTAATATTTAGGGGGTTTGGGAACATAAATTTTTGTTATTTTGCCATCGCTTTTGTCATAGAGTTTAATCCACAGAATTAGATTCATTCTAAATCTCTTTCTTCTCGCCTTCATGGCTTTGCTTATCTTAGTTTCCTCATTCAAAGATGGAGATCCTCTATCCCATTATATACTCCTAATTGATGCCTTAATCTACCGAACCATGCATCGATTCCTATTAAGATCGTTAATTAAGAAACTTCACACTTGCCATGCGTCCGCTATTAAGATTTGTCAAGGCACTAAGGGAAGATAATCTCCATCTCCCTTTTGATTGTTCGTAAGATTTTCCAATGGTGATTTCTTGAAGCAGCCCTGGACCTCTCTTTTCTTCCAATTCATGCAAGCTCACCATCTTGGGCATCAACCAAATCCTGATCATATAATATTTCATCTTCTTAAGTAGCTACCACCCAAAAGTTGTGGCCATGCATGTCCATGATTAATCAGTTTGCATGAAATCTTGAGAATGTCGTAAATCCCTAAGTACATCTCTTTGCAAAATACTGAGAGACTTCCTCCTTGATTCTTTAGTTTACCTTATTCCAAAAGTCATTGCAACTCCTTTCTTCAACTTCATTCCACCAAATCACGCAGATACCAAAAGATACATATATATAGCTAGGTGCAATGTTCTAACCTCGGTCATTTTAATGAATCGACTTTGTTCCTGTTTCCAATAATAATGATAAACTAAATTATTTCGTTCTATCGCACAGTGGACGGCATCGATAATTGGTGGATGGAGAGAATTGATCAAAGAGAGAACTTCTCATTTAGTCAAGAGCCTCAATTACCAAAATAATCCAGTTTAATTGTAGGATTCTTATATGTTGCTAAAACTCCAAAGACGTATACTTATTGGTGAATCATTTGCTGAATTCCATGCATATGATCCTTAAACATGCAAAAATATACCTGGGATGAACACTGTTCTTGACGGCTTTCTGTCCATACTTCCTCCAGCGATACCCGTCGTCCAGAATATCATCCGCGCTCCTTGTTTGGAACGCAATCCTAGGCCGCGCTGGCCTCCTTGTCCTATTCATCACTTTCTTCTTAACCTGCCCTTCGCTCCTGTCTTCTACTCCTCCATGTCCAGGCAACATCGTAGTCATCAGCGCGTTTTCCATCGACGTCATCGACTTATTCTCGTGAAGCCCACTGAGCTGGCCGGATAAGAGGCCAACCCAATCGATATCCGAAGAAGACGAAGATGAAGGAAGAGCCAACGCTTGAGCTGAGGCCGAGGTGTCTATTAGTGGGTGCGACAACGAGGAGGACAGGAGCGACGATGGTGTCGGCAACGCAAAGAGGTAGGGACTGGCAGGAGGTGGCGGCAATACCGGAGGCGGTGGTGGAGTGCCATCTTGGCTGTCCATTGAAGGGCTCCACGATGTAGAATGTTTGACAGAGGGGGGAAGCTTTGAATGCTTGTGTGGGGAGATACTTTTAAAGGCTGGAAAGGTCAGAGGAAGGTGAAAAGAGGTTGGACCGACCCCATACATACATAAAACTTCATTGAGCGAGAGAGAGAGAGAGAGAGTACAATCTCTTTGAGACGCAGCGTATTGATAGAAGAGGTGAAAGAGCCCAACTAACAACCTAACTTCTGTTCAACCAACCGACGCTTTTACGTGCATGGAAGAAAGACGTACTCAGGAGCCCTTATTGAGTCGATATCGTCAATGCATGTATTCAACATGCATCTGGGGGTAGATTTTTGATCGGTCCATAACCTTGGTTTAGGAAAAAAGAAGAAGAAGATAAACAAACACCGAGAACATAAGCATGTAGTGCCCTTGAGGTGAACGTAGGACGTTTCGAGAGAGTGTTTCACACGACTTCGAGGCTCGGAAATAAACATTTGCCATTTGCTTACCAACCGGTGGAGGGGCAAAGGGGTAATTACCGCCTTGCTTCCTCGATGCTAACTAGGCCTTTTCTTTTGGAAAAAGGGAAATTGTACATGCACATGTATGTCATTAAGGGAACATCCTCTCTTTAACCCCGACTCAGACAACTTCAGTTGATGATAACTGATCAAATTTGAATTGTAAAACGAACTCTTATTATATAATCGTCTATTTTAAGTTGATGTGTAATGTAATTAGCTCATTTAGTTCCCCACTGTAGGAACTGGCCCACGATTCTACTTGCAGTTCTAAAAAAAATATGGGAAAATTTGTCCAAAAAGTCTTAAACCTATTATACGGCGGCCAATTCAGTCATAATCCCTTTAATTATACCAATTTAGTCTTAAACATTTTGATAAATTTTCAATTTAGTCCTAAATCTTTTGACAACTTCCCAATTTAATCTTTTCAGCAAAAAATCGCTAATGTAAATGCCGGCTGGCCGCCAACCATCCTACGAGGCGCGGCCGATACTGACATGGATAATTTTTTCATTTTTTTTAAATTTTTTGTTCCATTTTTTCCTTTTCTTTCCCTTTGGCCTATGGCCGATATTCAGCCATGGTCGGCGAGCATGTCGTGACCCTCACCTATGGCCAGTACTCGGCCAGCCATGGCCGAGTACTGGCCACGAGCCAAAGGGAAAGAAAAGGAAAAAAAAAAAAGAAAGGAAATTTTTTTAAAATGCAAAAAGCATCCACGTCAACACTGGTCACGCCATGTAAAATGACTAGTAGCTGGCTGGTGTCCACGTCAGCGATTTCCGGCCAAAATTTGCTGGAATGACTAAATTGACAAATCATCAAAATGTTTAAGACTAAATTGGCAAATTATCAAAAAAAAAATGGCAAATCATCAATATGTTTATGACTAAATTGACACAATTAAAAGATTTAGGTCTAAATTAACTGCCGCACAATAGGCTTTTGGATAATTATCCCCAAAAATATGTATTCTTTTTTCATGTTGGTAAATTTGTGAAATAATTGATAAGTGTGGAAAATGTCAATAACAAAAAGTTAATGATCACTTGATTTCTCAGTAATTTGTTGGTAACTTATCGGCACTTTTATGAAATTACCAACTCTTTTTTTACGGTGTATATGCAAAGTACCAACTTTTTTCCTCCAAACTTGTTTTGCGTTGTAAATGCTTCAGCATTAATTCAACTTTTCCCCAAAAGCACAACGATAAACAATTTTTTTTTCGTCTTTCTTCTTCTTCTTTTTTTTTTTTGGGTCTTTTGACAGGTAGAAATGGTGAGGAGAGACGAGCAACGCTATTATCCCATCTGGGAATTAACATAGGAATCGCTCACCCCCCGCTACGGAATGTTCATCGCTGGTAGTAAGCACCTATTTATAGTTTATTCAGGCCAATTTACCGCCCCTGAATGGACCTGATACCCGGGAATCCAAATGCAGTTCAACTGTGTATTGGGCCACGACCCATGATCACTCGATGGGTCACGACTCGTGCATAAACCTGATAGCCCACGATCATGCCTCAGTGTGGCCAGCTAGAGCAACTTCTTCGACCGCATTTCGTCAAACACCTTTCCCTCCCTTCACCTTCTCACTCTCTCTCCAACGCCGGGATGAGCCTGCTGCGATCCGCTTCAGCGCGATCGAAACCCGTGCTCCATTCCCTTAAACCCCGCTTGAACCCCGCCCTCAATCTCTCACCTTTCCTCCGTTCCTTCTCCACGGACCATGACCCTGAAGCAGAGCCTGAACCAGAACCGCCGCACCAACCCCAGGACGACGACCCAATAGTCACCCAAGCGCTCGACCTCCTTCAAGCCCCCGAGAGCTCATGGAACACCGCCGATCTCAGCCGACTCCTCTTCTCCAGTTCTCCTGCCGCCCCTGCACACTTGGCCAAGATCACCCTCGGCTTGGGTGCCTCCGACAAAGCCCTCAAGTTTCTCGATTTCGTTCAGTCGAGTTCTCCACAGGAAGATGCGCCGGTTCTCCTCTCTCGCACGTTCCAGTCCGTCGTCAAGTTAGCGAGCCGAGAACCCGGTTGGGAGAAGGCCCTGCTTGAGCTCTATAAGATGTCGAGGCAGAGGGGCATTCCTTTGACTATCAATGCGTCGACCCTCCTGGTTAGCTTCTTTGGGAGGGCTGGCATGGTTGATGAGGCGGTTTCTGTGTTTGATGGTATTGACATAAATGCGAGAGATAGGCACCTCTATGAATTGTATGTCGGTGCGCTAGTTAGATACGGGAGGTTCGAGGGTGCGTTGAAGGTGCTCGACGAAATGCTCGAGCCACGTTCGAGATTTGCCGCCTCGGACATTCCGGGTAAGATATTTTTCTCGGCCTTGTTGAGGAGACTGCAAGGAGATGGGGGTGGCAATGAGGATGAGATTGTTGGGATTTTCATGAAGCTTCTCGAACTCGGTGTTTTTCCTGACTCGATAACACTTTTGAAGATAATTAAGAAGCTCTGTAGGAATGGGGAGATTGGAAGAGCATGGGCTCTTGTGCTGCAAGTTATTCAATCAGGTGGACCTGTCGAAGCCGCGCCCTGCAATGTTATTTTGGTTGAGTTGGGGAAGCATCTCGACTTCAAGAGGATGAATGAGGTTATGATTAAGATGAAAGAAATCAATATTCCACCCGACATTGTGACCTTCGGAATACTGATTAACCATTTGTGTAAGTTTCGCAGAGTTGATGATGCATTGGAGGTGTTTGAGAGGGTCTGCACCAAACAAGACGATGAATTGTCGTGTAAACCTGATACAGTCATTTATAATTGTCTTATTGATGGACTGTGTAAAGTAGGAAGGCTAGATGAAGGAGCAGAACTACTAAGAAAGATGACATTGCAGGGTGGTTGCATGCCTAATGTCATTACTTACAACTGCTTGATCGATGGGTACTGTAAATGCTGTGAGATCGATAAGGCTCGTCAGCTATTTGATCAGATGAGTGAACAAGGGGTGCAGCCAAATGTAGTCACTGTTAATATTTTGGTTGATGGTATGTGCAAGTTTGGGAGAGTCAATCGCGCGGTTGAGTTCCTTAAAGAAATGAAAGTAAGAGGTTTGAGTCCTAATGTTAGAACGTATACATCACTGATCAAGGCTTTTTGCAATGTCAACAATTTTGAGAAAGCCATGGAGTTGTTCCAGGAACTGTCTAGATCTGGATGTTCCCCAGATTCAATTGCTTACTACACACTGATCTCTGGATTGTGCAATGCTGGAAGAATGGATGATGCCAGTTCTGTTGCAACAGAGTTGAAGGCAGCCAGGTTCTCACTTGATGTTGTGTGCTACAATAATCTGATTGGTGGTTTCTGCAGGAAAAATAGATTGGAGGAGGCTTATGAGATGCTCAAAGAAATGGAGAGCTCTGGAGTAAAGCCTGATACTGTCACTTATAATTGTTTGTTATCCTATTTTGGGAAAACTGGAAATCTTACAACTGCAAATAAGTTGATGAGACAGATGATTGAACAGGGTCTCGTTCCCACTGTTGTATCATATGGTGCACTGATTCATGGATACTGCCTGAAAAACAATGTTGGGGAAGCCATGAAAATTTTCAGGGACATGAATTGTGTGTCGAAGATCCCACCCAACACAGTGATATACAACATTCTCATAGAATGTCTATGCAGGAATGACAAAGTGGATGGTGCCTGTTCCTTAATGGACGATATGATGGAAAAAGGGGTGAGGCCGAGTACCACTACATTTAACGCATTGTTCAGAGGCCTTCGTCAAACGAATTGGCTGAAGAAGGCATTTGAAATGATGGATAGAATGAATGAACATGCTTGTAAACCTGATTATGTAACGATGGAGATTCTAACAGAATGGCTTTCAGCCGTGGGTGAAGTAGGGAAACTGAAGAACTTTGTCCAGGGCTATGAAGTTTCAGCTTGCACTGCCTAAAGTAGATTTAGCAAGGGAAAGATAGGATTCTTGTGCGTTTTCTTCTACTGATCAGTAGGCCGTATTCAGGAGAAAGCAGGCACTCATTCAGAGTCCAAGGAGTGTATGGTCTTTTGGACTTAAAAAGTGTCCGTTAGGTTACCCAAGAGATGCCTCAAAGGCCTCATACTTATGAAATATTTTCTTCATCTTCCATCAGATTCCACAGTCCTTATTTTGAGATAATTGAAGAAGTTAGATGCGCCGTGATCATACTGGAATCTTTATTGCTAAGTTTTGTCCAATTTTTCTCTTCACGTGCTACAATTTGCAAGATAAGTTGTACCTGTAATAAGAGAGAAATTCTGTTGATGATCTTGTGGAATGTGGTAGATAGGTGAAGCTTTTGCTTCTCTTCTGACTTATATAGTCCATATGATGCTAAGTTACTATATCATTTGGCTTTCAATATGTATGAATGCTCTCTTTTTTGGGGCCAAAGTATGAATTCTCTTTACTTTGTAAACATTTGAAGTGATCTATATGGACTTATTATGTACTTAGTTGGGTTAAAAATGTGCTGTGGTTGCTAAATACTTCAATGTAAGCTGAATATTGTCAGTAGTATAGATTACGGGGGGGAGAAGTATTGCCGGTAGTGTAGATTACTGGTGGGAGGCGGGAGGAATATCGTCTAGCATATAGGACGGAAGGTTAACCACCGTCGGACATGTCTTTGAGGAGATTGAGATTGCGGGTATAACCTGTGAATCAATTAAAATTCTTGGATATCAATTAGAAACAAAAGAACCAGAAAAAGAAGAGCTGAAGTATCGTATTTGTCATTCTTACACCCGATCTATTCGTTTCTAATTGCGCTACAACTGAAGTGCAAATGACAACGGATTGTAATACAGAGATGAGCAGCATTTCCTTCTCACCGCCTGCCTAGTGAAATCTTTATACAAATTGATGAAAAATTACACATATATAAAGCTTAGCGGCACGGGGATGCTAACTGTTACACCCTTGATTCAGTTCTGAAAAGAAGATGAAAATTGTACGTATTCCAGAAAATTACAACTCAACCGCAAAACAATATGCTCGACTAGTTGGGTCAGCTACCCCCGGTGGCGGTTGCCGTGCTGTCAGCTGTCCAAGAATGGCCAAAGTTCGCGGGAAAACGATCCAAGAAACAATCCTCATCATCACCACCTCCCATCAATCCCTCCAAACCCACGGATAAATCATCACTCAGAGCCATATCAGATAGCCCATCTTCCCCATCCTCTTCATCATCAGCCATGCTACCCTCTTTTTCTTCTCTGCTTTCAGTGTTTGTGCTGTGAGTTCTTGCCACCTCATCCTCTACGGAGGCAGTTGGAGAAGAGCAAGGAGGTTTTGATGAGGCAGCAGCGCTGGGATCTCCGACAGTGTCCGTCTGCGGCATCACGGGCTTTTGACGCGTGGAACCTGCGAGCGAGTTGCGGTGGGTAGGTGCGGGGTGGTTGTGTTCCGCCGTGTACGTGACTATGAACATTCCAGGGTCGGATCTGTTCCTCTCCACTTGCTTCCGGGCCATACACCCCTTCGAGCTACTGCATCTGTAGTATCCCCTGTGTCACAGAGCGTAAACCAAGACTAAGCACAAGTGACTGCACCATCTTTATATCCATATAAAAAAATTAAGAACTTCAGAAGGTAAAATCAGATATTGGGGATCTAACTTAGGGAATTTACCTTGGATATGGAGAGCCCTTGATCGGTTTTTGGCCATATTTACGCCAAGCCCAGATATCAGAAGACAGACTCTCTGCTGGAACGTGGCAAACCTTCTTGAGCTGGCTCTTCCTGCTTGTGTAGACACAGTAAGTGTGAGAGACCAATTCAACACGGTGCAAGTTTGACCTGTGAAAAAAGGGTAATCACCATAATGGTGGGATTCCTTCGAAGTTACCTTCTTTTGGAGCGAGAACCTGGAGACGGGGTGCTCGTCATGCAGGAACCAGTAGAGGAGGCAGGTGCAGAACCATTATTATTAGCAGGAGTAGGTTGTTGTCTAAACGTGGGTTGACCGCTCACTCCTCCGAAAGAAGGAAGAGCAGAAGCAGCAGCGTCTTGAAAGACGAGAGGCTCGGGCTTGGGGAAGAAGGGCTTGTAGAGTTCATGCAACTCCTCAAGCGAGCTGCGTCTTTCATCATAGGGATATGGTGGAGAGACAAAGCCCTCATCTTTCTTGACCGCTCCAAAGGAGGAGCAAGACACGGGAACATGGGGTGCAAGATCTGCTGACGTTGTAGCCATGGCGGCAGCGGAGGCGGCGGCAGAGGAGGAGGAGGAGGAGGCGGCGAAGCCTCTGACCACCGCATGTAGATCCCAGTCTTCCTCCATAACAACAAGCTTTGTGGATTCCGCAACCACTGCTGGAAGAGAGAGAGAGAGAGAGAGAGAGAGAGAGAGAGAGAGGAAATGAACAAGGCGCTGACTTTTTCAGGGCAGATATAGATGGGCTAGAGATAGATGGGAGATGGCATCTAAAACGCCTTATCGTTTGTGCTGTCCTTTCTTTTTGGGCGCTAGTGGGGCACTTGGGAAAAACCAGAGGTGGTTTTGGGGTTGACTTTTGGGCAATGTCAAAGGGCGGTTTTCAGACAATACGAAAAACAAAGAAAGAAAAGAAAGAAGAAATTTGAGACATTGTGGCTTGGGACTAAGGGAGATGCTGCTGAGGCAAGGAAAAGTCCACGCGCCTAGGATTGCCCCCCTTGGGATTTACCGACAAAGAGCAATGAGCTTTTAAAAGTGGAGGCCACTGTTTTGTAGTTTTATAATTTGGGACCTTTCGACTATGGACCGCTCATTGTGGAATTTGGATCCAATCTTTTTCCAAATTCGTGACGTGTGTATAGTACAAAGTTCTCTCTTTTTTCTTTTATTCTCCCTTCTTTGTGGAGCATAGCAACAAAGTTTTTCATTCACACTGGACCTTCATAGGTTGAGCATAGCTGGTTTCAGGAAAAAGACATGAATGAAATCGATTCGAGCTGGAGTTCCGGAATCGGGCTTTCTAATTGGTCTAAGTCGATTTCGTACCGTATTATTTCTGGAGAAAAGAAGTTGTACAGTCTATGAATTAGGGAAGATTACTTAATTTGTCATAAACCTATTATATATATATCAATTCGGTCCAAAAGGTTTTAGCTTCGTCAATGTAGTCTTATGCCTTGACGCGAAAATTCTAATATAATCCTTCCTTCTAGCCAATTGTTGGCAGGATCGCGTGCAATCCACAAGTTGTTCATGCCAACGTGCCATATAGGACAGTTGACGTTAGTTGAACGCCACGTCAATTATTCCTTGCAGCTACTAGCCAGAAGGGCTACATTAGAATTTCGCACCAAAATTTAAGATTATGTTAACGAAATTGAAAAATTTAAGATTGAATTAGCAGACTAAAATTAGGTAATTATTTGGGGTGTTTGGCAATCATTTTCGAGGGGCTTTAGGCCAAAATGCCAGCATTGGGAAGTCTAAAAGCTCAAGGTAGGTGGGACTTGCTTTGAGCTTTTAGCATTTTTCGAATGTTGAAACATGGATGAAATGATTTTTTTCTTCCAAAACTATCCTCACAAATTCTTCAGTTTTAGGATTTTGCTATTTGTTGCTATTGTTCATCTTATTTGCGCAAGGACGGCCGGAGAGGGTCAATAAGGTTAGATCTGACCGACGAAGGGCCAGCAAGGTGGCGCGATCGTCGCCTGAGGTCATGTGACCACGGCGAGATCCCCCTGAGGTCGTGTGGCCCCAGGAGATAATCGCCTACAACGTGCGAGCCCAGGTGACCCTTGTCGGGGGTCACCCGAGGTTTGTTGATCTCGATCAGCGATCGCTGGCGGCCTGAGCCCTCCATCGGAACCAGTGAAGGGTTAAAATCTTTTTTTTTTTTTAAATCGCAATCAAAGCCCTTTGCAAATTTTGTTTTTACCAAAGACCACTTAATCTAAAGTTGCTTTACAAAAGATCTTTCATTGAACACAAATTACATTCCTTCAAAGTCTTGTAGGCTAAAACCCTTTGCCCTTCTCGAACCAAACCAAACGCAATCTCTCTCCTTCGTGGATCAAACTCATTTCCCCTATTTAGGGTTGAGCGGTTCCGGATTCCTTACAGATTCTACCTAGAACCTATCCTCGGGTACAGATTCTTTATTTTTTGAAACCTGGAATCTACCCATCGAAATCTGGAACCTAGAACCTATCCTGTCACAGGCTCTAGGGTCGGTTTCAGGATCCAACAGGTTCTTTTTTTATTTTTTGGGTTCATTTTTAGTTAAACAAAACGAAAATAAACGCAATAATACCGAGCAAGCTTATTATTCAATAAAGAGAATACAAAAGACTAGTTTTCCCAATATTATGGTTCAAATAAATACAATTAAAATGAACAGTCATTGCGTGAATTGATGCGCAACAGAATTCACGAGGGATTAGCATATCGATCAAGACAATATCCATATCCAGTACCACAAACAAAATGGGAAGCAAGAAAAAGGAAAGAAAGATGAGCTTTGGGTCCTCAAACATCTATGAAAATTTGTTTTAAATTCTAACTACCTAAAATCAAAACAAATAACAGTCATAGTTGATAACTTAATAATAGTTTTCAATTTAAAATTGAAATGTCGCGTATTGATTATTTGCAACTAAAACTACAACTACAATTTTCTTTTCTCCTTCCACCATTCTTTATCACCACGATTCTAACTATGCAACCATCAATCTTAAGATGTTTCTTGAAAGAGTGAATGACGAAAACAATCGACCTCACTAAAGAACAAAAACTTGGCATATATACATGACAATGAATACCTAAACATAACAAGTAAAGCAAAACAATGAGCATGCGAATGGTGGGTACCCCAAAACCACAATAAATCAAAGGTCTAAACAAACCTTAGGAAATGTTCTACATAACAAGTTAAGCAAAGTAATGAGTATGCGAACGGATATGAGAATTTGAGAGCTAAGAAGTGAGAAATGAGAAGTAGTAAGAAAATTAGAAATTTTATATTTAGGATTCTCGGTTCCCGGTTCCATTCTCGGTTCTCGATCCCGGTTCCTAATTTCGGTTCTCAATTCCGGTTCTGGTTCCGGTTCTTATAGGAACCGAGAACCGAACCGGAACAGCGGTCCTAAAACAATGGAACTGGGAATCGGAACCTCCCTCTCTAGAACTAAGAATCGAACCGGATCCATGGATCCGGTTCGCCGGTTTCCGGTTTTATCCTAGACTCGTGGTCACCCCTACCCCCATTGCTCATACGAGAGTTCCACGTGTCCGACGGTCTAGCAACTGCTGGTAGGTCAACAGAGAAACGAATGTCGTGTTGTGCAAAATGCACACGAGAGAGAGAGGGGTCCACGAGATGAGGTTGGATCGATCGACAGCTTGCAGTCTGCGTAGATCTCCTGGGCCCCACCACCCTCTCCTTTTATTTTTTATTTTTTATTTTATTACTTCATTTCCCTACCTTTGCTTCGTGGGCCAAAAAGAAAAGGGGAAAGAGGGCAAAAAACAAAAGGGAAAAGCAAAAAGCCTCGTTCTACCGCGATCGGGCTCGTCCAATGCGAATCAATAAAAAGTTTTAGAACGGAATAATGGCTTAAGTAATCCCTGAATTTTGATCAAATATACAATGTGACTCTTAAATTTTTAATTTGTTCAATGTGGCCCTTGAATTTTAACTTTGAACTTTTAATTTATTCATTGTGATCTTACATTTTTTGTACATGTTTAAGTTAATCCCTGATCTATATGAAAATGTTCCATATTTTCCTTCCATTAATTCAAGTTCGGGAACAACATTGAGCATTTTTATATAGTTCAAGGAGTATATTGAACATGTACCAAAAGTTCAGAGACCAAATTAAACAAATTAAAAGTTTAGAGACCACATTCGAATTAAAAGTTCAGGGAACACGTTACACATTGAGCCAAAATTCAGAGACCGTGTCATTTTCCCTTTTAAAAATAACAGTACCCTTTTATCAATTTTATAACCAATTATCCAATTAAGTTTTTAGCTAATAAAGGACCTCAACTTCTCGTATTTGGTTCAATATAAGGTCTCCTATAGATTTGGTACTTAAGGGTGAGCATGGTCTGAGTGGGCAGTTCCCACCATGGAACCGGGAACCCCCCACTAGGGACCGGTTCCGAAAAATGGGAACCGGGAAACGCCTATTGATTTCATGGATCCACCCTGAAACCTCATCGCCCGGAAACCTGACCGCCGGTCCAGTCCGATTTCCGAGTGGGTCCATAGAATTTGTCCCACCAAGCTTCATGCAAATAGAGGTGACTGAGAGCAAGAGATGGAGGCGATGAACTGCTGGAGGTGTGGCCGTGAGTTGATGGGAGTTGAGAGTTTAGGCCGTGAGTCGATGGGTATCGAGCTTTAGAGTCGAGACTACAAGAGATAGAGAGATGACTTAGACAAGGTGAGAGTGAGACGAGACGATCCCTTAATTGATGAGCGTTGAGCTTTAAATTAGGGACTTTAAGGGTTTCATTATTCTTAAATTTTTTTCTATGTTTTTTTTGTTGGAAATTTTTCTTAAAAATTATATATATAGTACCGGTCCGGATGGGCGGGTGGGCGGTTTCACGCCTAAAACAGGACCAGTACTCACCAGTTCTAGTAAATTGGAACCGGGAATCGGACTGGTCCCCATGGGAACCGCCGGTTCTAGGCGGTCCGAGCGGTTCCCAGTTCCTTTGGACACCCCTAATGGTACTAACCTCGTTAGACGCCTAAGCATGTCGGCAAAAACGCCACATCAACTTAATTGAAAAATAGATAAAATTTTTAGGTGGTTGCGATGTGATTACCCCAAAATGCGGAGCAAATGAGATTGATTTTCATTTGCTCGTTGGCTTCGATCACTTGAATCCTGCGTTGGTCAGTCGTGATAGTGACGTTATATGATGAATGAGAAGATGAAGGGCTGATTCAATTGTCATTTCAACTCGAACGTCCCCTTCGCTATGCTCTATGAATGTCGAATCCGATGCCTCATACAGAAGCAAATTGCATTTATTCTTGCAAGCGGGTGACAGTCCCTCGTGGGAAGGTCTAGGCTGCAAATTACACTGCAGACACAAACTCGTCTGAGTCGACTTCCAGCCCGGCCCATGCGGCTCGGGTTGACTCCCACGTTCCTCCATTGATTGACTTGCTAGATAGCGAGGTGGAGATGGGCGTGAGATGGATTGGAACAGGAAAGACGGGGTTGTGCCCATTAGTCTTGGTTGAAATGATTAGCCTCTCTGAACGATGCGTGGATTCATAAGATAGAGGCGTCTTGATCAAATGGACCGCCAAAAGACCTTGCATTCCCTTTTTACTTGCACCATTATGGCTTTTCAAAACAAAATATATGGAGTGATAGATAGCATCACAATCAGCAACTCTGCTGGCGCATCTCGGTAGATATGGATAGAGATATGGTTAGGAGGAGAAGCACTAAACTCGCAGTGGTCCATGGCGAAACCGACCGAATTTTGGACACTGTACCAAGGACTGGCAATCTGGTTAGTCGGCAACGAGAGCGAGAACGAGAGACAGTTGCTTGTGGCTTTTAGTTACTAGGAAACCAAGAATAGATTGGGGATGTGAACTTTTTTTGGTAAAAAGAGATGGATGGGAACGACAAGAAATTGACCGGTTGAGCATGGACGATGATGTTACAGGAGGTGACTCTTCCATTCTTCAACTTCTTGCAGGCACTTTCTATTTTCGGCGTGTGAATGTTGCGTGCCCAGAGATAGAGAGAGAGAGAGGGATGAGTTGGATCCTACTGCAAAGTGGAGCAGGAGAGAATGTGGGTTTGGCAAAAGGAGTGATCGGTATTGACCGTCGCTCTTCGAAAGGTTGCGATTGCACTGCACCATTACCTACCCCCCACATTGCACTTTCCTTGGATCAATCGCTATCTAATCCAAAATGAAATGCACATACACATATTTTCGAGGGAGGGAGGGAGGGAGGGAGGGAGAGAGAGTTATTTTGGATGGAGTTTTGATAGCGAGGCTTTCCGCATCTCTTCTAAGGAAAGGCATCACCTTCAAAAGTTGGCCTGCTCTGTTTCAAGGTATTGAATGTTTAAAACGAAACGCAACTCAAGTGCATCTACACAAATAGAGCACAGGAGACTTCGAGTCCCTAAAGGCTGCAGCCTCAACTTGTACAGTTCATCAATGTCGTCCCACTTCTTGCCACATACCAAAAACCATGACGAGTCAATGTCTACTGCATCCGCTCCATGCAGTACTGAATTACATCCTAACCTGTAGAAACTCTGAATGGCCCAGAAAACCGTGTTCGCTTCCTCAAAGGCATTAGGGAACAGGCATACCCTACGGCATACCTTTCTCTCGTCTCTTTTTTCATTGGGTCTTTTATACAACTCTCAAGAAGCTTACTGGGTCGATTTTGAACTTGACACTGTCTCCAATTGAACAGGGGTGGGGTTGTTATTCACGGGATTAAAATCCCATCGTCCGAAAAAAACTTGGTTCCAAAAAGAAAATCAAGTTTGCAGTAACATCCACCTACGCCAGCCAGTCGTGATAACACATCATTTCAAAGACACCGAGGAAATGGTCCTCCACTCGTGAATTGCGAATCTGTGAACAGTGCAAGTTGATGGATTCGCGATCCTCATCCCTCTATTTGTCGAAAGAGCATCACGATTTCACCCCCAGCTTTTACCATACAAGGCCGTAGAAGAGGATTCTCCTTGCTTTAACTTTGAGAAATTGCAGATACACTAAACTGAAACTCTGGAATCCTGAAGCACATTAAACTTAAATGGGGGAAAAGGACTCATCTCGGAACAGAATTGGTATCTAATAACTGTGTCCAGAAAAAAGAAAGAACTACTCAAAAGTATCTTGTCATTCATCCTAGAGTTTCATATACAACAGCAATACAGACCAGACTGACTCCTGCCTTGACTGGCACCTGAAGAATAAATAAATTTGCACTGGTAATTCATAAAGTAGAAGCTATGGAAAGGGGGCAAAACTCATCTCTGTATCCACAGCTCAAAATTTACAACCAGGTACGAGGAAAAAGGAGAACTGACATAATCCTGACATAAGTCCGAAGAGTCCGGCACCAGCTTTGCCCCAAATTAGTTTGCTCGTGGGTGCTATCAGAAGAATCCAGCCGAGGAAGTACGATATGACTGATGGAGCACCAGTGATGAACTGCCCAACAATATTAGGGTGGTAAACTCTGCATTGACAGGGGATCAAGTGTCAACTAGAGCTTGGCCATAGGGAGCTAAGTCGGGCTGCTAGCTTTGCGCTCTTATAGTCTTCTCTAAGCTGGATAAACCTGTTTTACAAGCAAAACTTAAGTTATCCCTCATGCAAATGTAATTTGCATTTCAAGAAATGTGAGAGAGAGAGAGAGAGAGAGAGAAGAGAGAGAGAGAGAAGTAAAATCTAAACAGTCTAGTAATCAAGTTCTTTTCTTAATTATTTCATACCCAAGTTACTTGATGTACTACTGGAGTTAAATCTACTTCTCAGCCACACCATGCTGTAGAAAACAGATTCAAGGTTTTGCCATTCTAAGACTCTTTCAACTATTGAGTACACCTCAGCAATAGACTGTATCCTAGAATCTAGACCACCAGTCCAAAAGCGATTTATCCATTAAAAAAGCAACGACATAACTTTGAATTTTTCGGGAATACCATGACATCCACTTAAATTGTTACTTTTTCAGGCTGCATTTTTGTCTTGGGGTGGGGGAATATATATGGTATAGCCAGTAGCTCTTAGATACCTTTGTGCATCTTTCCGGATGCTGGGAGTGCCCTCAAACAATGTGGAGAGGCTCTCAGGAGCAACAATAAAGACGTTTGCCATGCTGGAAGAAAAATAATATAGTGTTATTAAGAATACAATGTCGTCAAAGCAAATCTGGAGAATAACCGGTCCTCGACTCACATGCCCAACGTCTCAAATTTTTCGTCAATGGAAGGAGCATTAAAACTACGCACAAATTCTCCATATTCAGTTATGTCACGCTTCAGCCGCAGACCTCCACTGTAGAAGAGAAGACAGGACAACAGTTATGTTTTGAAGAAGAAAGAGGTCTTCACAGAATTAAGAAGTTCCACCAATAAGAGAATATAACATTCACAAGTGCTGGCCAACACATCCAACAATAAAGATAAGTGCATACAACTATCATCATGTTGCCAAACATCAAAGCATTAATGAGGACAAGATTTAATTTAGAAAAGAAAGTGATCCAAACAGAGTGCTACTTACCTGGGATTAAAAGTGAACTTTTGCCAGTGATTAAGCAGCCCTTTGTACAAGCGATTTCCCTGAATTCATATCATCAGAAAGTTAAATTTAAACGCATTGACAATTCAATAAAACCCTGCAAAATCAAAGCCACTGCATGATGTCAAACAATAAGCATGCAACTCAAAGTAAATCAGGCAAAGGAACTTAACGGTGCAAGATCTTGATGCTCATTTTGTGACAAATTCACAAAACTTGTGGCTATGTGATTCCACATCTATATATAAACACCTATATGGGCATATATATACAAGAATGAAGAGCCTATGCGCATGGCTTGCAATAAAGTGCTGAACTTGTTCGAAAGCAAATCTAGCGATATCAATTAAGCGATGTAGGAAAATTCAGAAAGAAAAGCAAAGTCCTTTTTGAAGGTATGAAAGTATGTAAAGACAAAATGACACACTACTAGCTTAGTTCAGAACCAACAAAAGTAGATACCAGTTCAGTGAGAAACGCTTGCTTGTTTTGACTTTCTAATGCAGTGAATGCAGCTTCAAGCACACGAGAAAGATAGGCCACAACCCTAGTCAGTACAAAAGAGAAATGTTAGTGCGAGCCCGCAAAAACTCACAAGACACAAAATTTCAGATTCTTCTTGTAAGTAGAGTAGATTGAAAGAGAAAGAGAATATCATCTGGATAAATAAGGATGAGACATGTGCATGTTTTGCATGCTTTATTTGCTCTTATGGTTTGTGTCCACACACAATAACAATGTTCTCAAAGGTTCACATGAGTTTGACTCTCACAAGTTGAACCAACCTTTATCAAAATGAACCTACCGTGTGCAGGCATTTGTTGGTCGATGATCAGGAGCTATGCCATCATCCGGTGACCTATAATCTGTTTGCTTTTGTTCAGCTGACAGCAGCCTTTCAACCTGCATCATGGTGTTGAATTCCCCAGAATTTTTGGGTGGGGTGAGGCTAGATGAACATGTGGAAAAGAGATAGCAAGGAAAAGAATATATAAAGGGTTTATTTATATAAACAAAAATATACCGATATAAAGAACCTCCTGCAGAGCTAGGACAACCTACTTCACAATTTTTCATTAATGTAGAATCAGATAGAACAGTCATTGACACACACCTCAGCCATTAATGTCTCGATGCATTGTTGAAGACCCTTATAAGCAGCAGATTCAGCACCAGACATAGCTGTCGCCATTTCTTCACAAGCAGCAGCATGTGCACCGTCCACTGGTAGTAAGAGCCGAGATATTGAATTTGCGAAGTACTGACAAAATATTCGAACCAGTTCAAGATATCGATCAGCAGCTAGTTTCTCATGCAGCTGATTTGAACAACAGGAAAAGAGCATCCGGACATACTTGCTGGACTATTGCCACACTACTACCACTGCGTTGTATGGCAACCATGAAAGATCTGAAACTGCTCTCACCAGCAGCGGCAGCGGCCTCAGCCTACACAAGATATGATCCATATTTTTAATACGTTTTCTCTTTTATTGGAGTAGTAAATTCACAAGGAGATGCAACACAGTGCATAGTCATAGAGAATGGACACAAAATCCAATGGAAGGCCTGTGATCAGATAATTACAGCAGAAGCAGCTGCAGCAGCTACCCTCCGACTAATGTTGGTGCCCAGCACAAACCTTTCCCTCAAAGCGGCAGCTTCAGTGAGGCTATCTCTAGCCCGATCAAGCCCTTCTGTTAGGTACTGACTTACCTGGATCATAAGAACAATATAAGTATTACGAAAAAAATATACAAAATTTGCAAGGTGATAGGGGGCAAGGACTTTACCTGGTCTAGCAGGCAAGTAAAAACTGTTTTCACGTTAGCTGCAAGTGTGGCAGGCTGCATATAAATAAGAATATGAATCAATCAGAAACCAATGTTCGTAATTAGATCAATCCATCATTGCATAAGGAATAACTAAACTGTCTATGACTAAGCAATGTGTTGCCCAACACATAAATCAAGCAACAAACACGAATGTGCCGTTGATGATATTCCACCATTTCTTTCTACAATTCTTCCTGTATTTATTGCAGTTCCTGATGAGAATTACCACCAAAATGCACAATAAATATGTCAATGGTTCTAAAAACACTCTGATCTTAATATCTTATGGCACTTCATCCAAGTTGATTCGTTTGTTATTCTTACGATCTGCTCCCAATGCATCTTTCTCATCTGTAAATTTTACTTTCAGCACCACGCTGTTCACCATATCAGATCTTCAGCACAAAGCACACACAAAAGGAGATGTAGAAGATAATAATCAGACGACTGCCGCTGGGATCTTTGGAACAACTTATGTATGTTCTATTGAATGGACCTTCTAAAATATCTTTTTACACTAAAAAGGTCTTAATGCTCATTAAAACTCTGATCTTTTGGCCATGAGAAATTAGTTTTCTTCTGAAAGTGGTCCTGGAAGATCAATAGCCAGGATGCCTACAATCTACTCCACTTACACAATCATGATCTGACATGAGAAACAATGCTTAGTTTTGCATGTAATGTCAGCAAGAAAAGGCTTTACTTGAGAGGAAAACAGGGTGCATCTTGATATAGATTCTTCATTCCAACGCACAAACTCTGTTACAACAGTAACTGATATCTGCTGGTGGGAAGATGCAACTGAATGTCCTTTTGATCGGCCAATTGTTCCAGTTGACTCAGAAAGCTGCTGGCTTTCTGCACGTACTTCCTCCATCTGTGAAGCAAAAGGCATGAAATATGCTAATGTAAAAAAATATAACAGTTTCTGAATCAGGATGACATAAATGAAATTGATGAATACCTTTGCTCGATAAAGTTGTCCAAGAGATGCCTGCTCATGTTCAGGATACTCATCTTTGTGTGAAGAAAACAGAGACTCCGTGAGGCCTAAAGAATTCGATATAGAGTAGCCATTAGAATATGTCTGGAACGAACTGAATGTATATGTGACAATGGTGAGAGATTAGAATAAAAATACATCTTGAAACTAAGTTGTCATCTCTTGAATAAGTCCAAACAAAAACCAACATGCTTTTGTTTTACATATGCTATTTCTCCAAGTGATACATAATTTCCTCTGGGCAGAAAGCTTTAAAAATGCAGCAGAGAAATGAACATACTAATGTCAAATAATTACCCTCAACATCCAAGTCACCACAGCCAACAGATCTCAAGTCTCTAGCAAGTTCTTGTGTCTTCTCATACGCCACTGCTAACATTCTTAGGTACTGAAGCCTCAAAGCAGATGAGAAACAAAAGTCAGTTCCTGCTAGAAACGAACAAAAGTGTAAGAATAACATTCATCCTGGTGATTACTCACCAATAATAGCCCGCCTTCTTCCATAGGAGGTAAATTTACAAGAGATGGCTTGACTAGTATTTTGTCTAGAAGGGCTGTAACTCGCTGCTCCAAGACTCTCTGCACAAACATAAAATCTTTGTAGCACTTCAAGAACTGATTGTGTACTCAAAAAAGAATCCAATATGTCAGAGACAACTGAAGTGCAGAGTCAGAAAGGAGATTGAATTTTGCAGCACCTGAACCAATATTGACATTACATCATTGGGTGAAGGAAACACAGCCATTATCGTGGCCGCTTCTTTACGCACAGTATCTGCGCAATAATAAGAAAGAAAGAAGGAACAAGAACAATTATGTCATACACATTTTAATTATGAACCTCGATTTAGGATTTATGCCACTGCTTCAAACCTGTAATTTCTTTGTACAGAGATGACAGGCCACGAGCCACATTGCTTGGGCTAACCTGTGAATTATGCTCACCAAGAACCAACCTTGTATCTGCATTCATGACTTCCACATCAATAAACATAGGTCGTGTTGCCACATAATGCTGCATGGCACTGGTTCCCCTGTTGAACTGCAATGCAGAAGTAACTAAGTAAGATTCAAAGAAAAGTGTCCTTGACAGACTGGAATTACGTATAAACAATCTCAGGTTCATTCGAGTGAATCTAGAAGCAGCAGTGACAAGGAGCCAATAAAAATGAACACAAAATGCAAGGACTATTTCAATCTACAAGATTCAACAAAAACAAAATGTCAAAAGAGCTGGTAGCATATATCTCAGAGACATCTCTGAGCAACTGATTTCCTTCTTCTGTTGATGACCACTCACTTAATTCTAGAGGAGTGGTGAAATTGTTGCTAAACCAATCTTATCCATCAAATAGGAGCATCTAAATATGTGTTTCTGGTTATTGTCCAAAATGATATGTATGATCTAGATGGTGGTAACTGGCAAGGTTTTGACTTCAGTACAAGAAAATTGAAGATACTTTTTAAAGTTAGAATGCCCATTGCAGGATGTCATGGAATGTATACCATCAACATGCAAATATGTGAAGGTCATAAATCTTCATATTGTTTGTCAGGGCCGTTGGGACATGATACAAGATGGTTCTGTGAAATAATAGCGTTTTCATATAATCAATTTTGTTTATGTGATTAACAATCAAATCTTTGAATACTGACCAAGTTATTAAGGAATAATAAATTTATTGAGCATCTAGGCACATTACGTTTAGTTTCAAGCAATTCCCAAGAAATAGCACCAAAAGGAAAGGAAACAAATAGAGCGAAAGGATAAACATCTACCACGATTATGAGATGACGAGGTGAAGGATAACAACATGACAAATCCAAAAGGAAATAGTATACCAATCGTGCGTCAGTCAATGGAAGCACGAGAATGTGTTCATGAGTTGACGCTCGAGCACAATGCCAATGGAAGATAGTAGAAAGAGATTTGCCTGAGATAATATTTTGGCACACTCAGCCATTGTTGACAATTCTCTTCTCTGTGATGCAGCATCAAATCGCGCCAGCAATCTGTTCTCCAACTCTGGAGTTTTAACAGAAAACAGGCAAGTTAATATTAGATTTATTTCACTTTAAGACAATTGTCTAACCACAAAATATTTTAAATAATCAAAGCAGTTTACGAAAAAAACAATACCATTGCAGTAATCCTGGAGGTTAGCAACAGCAACTTCCAGCCCCCTGCTAGCAGTAGCATTTCCCACTACCGAGGACACAGCTATGCCTTGTCTTCCAATATCTTCTTCAGCAAATGACCCTTTACCAGAAAAATAATACCATAAATTCTACTTGTTCAAATCGAGGGAAACGAATAAAAAATACAGGATGGGTATTTTTTTCAATCGCCAAGGCAAATTCAATGGCCAAAATGGACGACAGAGCTTAAGTTTCATCTTCATGGGATGGTGTTGGCACAAAAATCTTGCAAGACAAAATAAGGGTTAGTGATGTATATCAATATTATCAGAAGGTTCATGCCATGATATTGAATTTCGTCAAAATTTGTTTCTCCAAAATTTCATTTCCCAAATCCAAGAGAACATCGAGATACATGTACTTGAGCGATTGCACTAAGCTGCATGACCGCACATCCAAGGCAAGACTCGTGTAATAGTTACATACAGTCAAGCGCAAGATAGACAACATAATCATTAACTTTGTCGAAAGTCCCTATTCTGAAGGTAAAACCTTTCCAAGTATAACCTTATTCAACTTGTTAAACCTATTTTTTTGCTAATTTTTCATGCTCGTGAAATTCATGTACAGAAGAAAGGGTGATTTTTGAATGATTCAGCCAATATTTGTGCCTTTGAACTTGAGTTTGTGTTGTCATCATCGGGCAACAGCACTCATCATAGATTGCACAGTAATCCTCTGCTCCCTCTTCCCTTTCCGGTCAGAAGCAAATGCATGATTTGTTGCTAGCCTCAAAGATCCTCATTCCTTTCAATGATAGGGCATTCATATCTCCATTAACTAACCACATTTCAATCTATAAACCCACTTACCCCAGATGGCAGCACACACAACTCTTCCATTCTTTTATTATTTTGATTTAAGTTTCAACTTGTGCATCATGCTTAAAGAAGAACAACAAAATGAACAGAGCTGACGGAACTCACTTAACAGGGTAAAGGGGATGATGGCGGATCTAATTCAAAGAAAGAGTTGGCTTATATAAGAAGGAGAACACTGGCATATAAATATTTTGTTTAATAGCAAAACATAGGAGGTCGCTACTCTTTCTCTCTCTCTCTCTCCCTCCTTCCCTCCCTCACTCCCTCGTTTCAATAGATATTTGTACAAAGGCATGCAATCGGTTGATTTCAGCAGCAGGAACCATCGGTCAAACAATGAAGAGGCATCTCATAAAACTTTTTGCATGATTACCATTTAAAAAATAACGGAGACATAGATGCAAGCACTAGAATACTACATGACCGAGATTCCACTTACGCAATTTCTGAGCAATTGAAGCGGCCTCGGCAACGCGACTGTCATCGGAGAAAAGAGATGAAAGCTCCATTAGATCACCTGGGCTGCTATTAAACTCCATCAGGTACTGCACTATGCAATAGTAATTAATGTTAACAGACTCTATCAGATGGAAACTATATGCAATAAAAGATCAAATGAAATGCACATCGAAATACCTTTATAAGATCTATTGTCTGACTTGCAGTTTCACGTTGAGAATCTGCACTCTAATAAAGAATGGTAAGTTAGCTAAGATAAGAAAAGAAAAAAGACCCCCTTTCACTTTTCGACAGGTAAGGGGGGCAATTGACTATGAACATGAATTATACTGTGACCGCAGATACAATGAACATTTAAACAGCTACACAATTATCCAAGTCTTACCTGAAGATGATCTCCGATTTTTGCAGCAGTCTGCCCAACACTGGAAATTCGGGAATCCAATCTCGCAAAGCTATCAAACAGGCCATCTACACCTTTTTCCAGCTGAAAAATAGGTCAGGTAGCAAAGCAAGTAAGTGCAATTGAGGTTTATGATAACGATAAAGTTAACAAAGGCCACATGAAATGGACATGTAGAAGCTCACAGCCAAGCTTTGACAAACTAAGACAAAATCTATTGTGTGATAGGAAAATTTAATGATAATTTGCTTGATTTCAGCACTGGCACAACAGAAGGACCAAGGCCATCACACAACATACCAAGAAATCCAAGAATCACCAAATATTTAAATTTGTGTCCCTGAATTTGGAGAGCAACATAACTCCGGATTATTGTGTGCTTTTTGGGATTCAAATTGGCCTTCAAAATTATTAAAGGGTGCTGTACATGACCTCATATCAACTAACCTCAGCAAGTGTCTTTCGGTGCTTTGAATCTTGAACTGAGACCTCCTTCTTGAGATTATAGAGTCGGCCATCAACCTGGAATGCAATGCTTGTTTTCAGATTGATGGGAGAAGATCAAAAGTAAACATGATACGATAATTTGCATCAAACTGTGAAATTACATGATATTCCTTAAGTCATACTTGTTTTCGAAGATCAACCAACTCCCTACAGGAATCCTTGAATAAGGTCAGAAGAGCATCAACTTCTGGAAACAAAGGAGTAGAAAGCCCTTGCGCTGATTTAGCAGCATCAGCTGAAGCTCTAAGAGTCCCATTCGGCAAAACATCGTTTGCACCGATATTACCATGTCCTTCTGATGAATCGTTTTCCTCCTCTTGGAATGACGGGAGGAGATCATTGACCAAGTTACCGAACAATGCATCAAAGGAGAAATCCCCCTTCAAGGAAAAAATCAAAGATTTCCGGCTCAACAAATTCAGATCATCCTAGAATACACAATTCACACGAGCAAAGCACGACTCCACCGTATTTACCTTAAAGTCGTCTATGTCCAAGATAAGCGGAACCGTACTGACGGATGAAGATTTCGCACTCCTATCATTCCTGGTTCCATCTCTACTCTCCTTCATCTAATTCACGAACGAAAAAGAAACCATCAGCACGAACACATATTCTAGCTTTAAGTCCAGTCACACAATCTCAAGCTCTCATCATGAACACAACTCCCAGCTCTAGCATCAAATTCAGCTCAACTTCCTCCGCCTAATGGCCCGAGAATCGCGACGAAACAAGCGTTGGGTTCAAACTGAGCTCAACCGCTTCGAAACAACAAAGCACACAATACCCACATCACGCAAACCAGATTTCAGCCGAACCGAGACTTAAAGAACGCTACATTCAGCAGCTGCGCGATCCAAACAAGCTAAAACCAATGCGTAAACGCTAGGTCTCTCCGCCGAATTGGCACGAAACGCAGAAATTGAACGGCAAAAACGGAAACCCAGGAGGCGATCTCGGCACCAGATAAGAAAGCAACGGGATAGATCAGCGTGGAAAAGGGTACTACCTCGTCGTGCTGGATGAGCTATAGAGAGAGAGTGACGAAGAATTGCTGCAGATGGATTTCACCTTCCTCCGTCCTCCGGCAGGAGCAGATCGAGAGCGAACAAGAGAGAGAAAGAGAGAGGGGATATGCTATTTTTCCTGCGAAAACTACAATGAGAAAATCGATCGATTGAGAAAATGGCGATTTCATCCTTGGGGTACTCCATGGACGAGCGAAAATTCCAAGGTCATTTATGGCATTCTCTAATTCCAAATACCAGCTGCGATTTTCGTTCACTTTTTTTTCCCTTTTATTTTGTTTATTAATTTATTTCTTTTCTTGTTTGCTGGTTAGTTTTTTTTTTTTATGGGATTTGGTATTGGGCAACAATGAAAGATTATTATTATTATTATTATAATAAGAAAAGGGAGGGGATCGTAACCATTATTAACCGACCAGCTACTTTGTTTTAACTCCTTACGTAGGTATTCAGTTGTCTGTTTGCTTATGGTCCGCCTAACAAAGGATTTTCGATCCTTTTAGGACAGGAAGAATTTACAAGACTGATCTTCCATTTTTCATGATATATAATCTGCCACGTGGCTCTCGCTCGGCTCATTAAACATTTCATTATTGGCTTTTAATCCCCGAAAACTTGATGGTTTATTGAGTTTAAGTTTGACAGGAACAAAATGGACGAAGAGAAAGTATCTCAAATGTATTCCCTAATGTTTATCTCTTTCGTCTTTCTTCTTTGATTGATTGTAAATTTGACAAGAAAACTAAAAAAAAAAGGACTTACTGTTTTGAATATACCCTTTTTGACTGTCATGTCTCATTAACTTTAAAATTGAAAAAAAATAGATGTAATTAAATTGATGCCCATAATTTATCTCCTCGGCACAGCAATCCTTCATAACACAATTGGCCATTATACACGATACACACGAACATCTCGATCGTCATGCATACTTCCCTCTCTCCCTTCTTCTGGAGCGTAGAATCATACAAACTTATATGGAGATAATTACAAAAAGAAAAGTTTTAAACATATTGCATGGATATCAATTCAATCAAAAACATTTTCATTAAACTAATTTAGTCATAAATCTTTTAACGATTTGCCAATACAATCTTTTTCGCCAATTTTTGCCGACAATTGTTGACATGGACATGGCTGTCCTATATGGCATGATCGGCATTAACATGAACGATTTTTTGCACTTTTTTTTTTATTTTTCTGAAAATTTTCAATTTTTTTTATTCTTTTCCTTTTTTTTCTCTTCTTTCTTATTTTTTCTTGTGATTCCTTCTTCATCCACCAATCACCATGGCCGGCAAGGGTTGAACTCATTGGTCCTCGTCTATGGCCGGTCGCATGCCACCGTTGAGACCTGGTGACCGGTGAAAGAAGAAGGAAAAGAAAAGAAAAAATTCAAAGAATATATAAAAAAAATTCAAAAATTTGTTCACATCGATGCTAGCGTATGCCACGTAAAATGCCCGACATCCACATCAACATTGCCAGCCGAAATTGGCCAAAATGACTACATTCATAAATCGTTAAAAGGTTTGGGAATAAATTGATCAAATTAAAACTGAATTGGCATCCGTACAATATGTTTATAATTTTTTTGTTAATTTTCCCTACTTATATGTGATGTTGATTATTATGATTTCCATTTTGCATATGTGCTACTTATTTATGTGTTGACACCTAAATTTTGGCACATCATTTAGTGATTAATTGCATAGAAAATTAGGGATTAAATTTTAACCCCTAAACAAAAATATCAATATCGCATAGCATATAGTTTAGGATCATATAGTTTAATTGCATTTCACATCGGACCGGCGGCAGTGAGTAAGTTGAAAATCCATTGCATAAATCAAGCTCGAGTACCGAACAAAGATCGTCTCACTCGGAAGACGGGGGACGAAAATCACAAGTCTAAAAGGCCTTGGTTGTCTTGTTTTGAGCTTAAATAAGTCCATTGAGCTTAATTAGAGAAAATCTCAAATTAATTCGGCCCATTTGAAATTAAATAAAAATTAAAGGATAAAAGCCTAAGCCTAAGCCCATTAAGACTAGGAAGCTTGGCCAATTAACTTAGGGTTGCAATATCAATATGTGATTACACCCCTCAATCAAGGGGGCTCTCATTTTTTCCGGAACATAATTCTTGACAGTACCAGAGACACGTGAGCAAGAGTAAGAGAGAGAGTCGCTCGCGCACGTGCCCGCCCCACCGTCGCGCTGCCTCGCTGCCACCACCGCTGCTGTCCCGGCGCCTGCTATTTCCACTGTGAGCCAAGAAGCCCCCTTGACGAGCTGCTTTAACATCGAGTCCGCTGCCCTGTTCGCCACTGCCCTGCTAGCGTGCATCCACTATATTGACGAGCTCCAGTCCACGACGATTCTTCCAACGGGCTAACGCACAAAGTCTTCCATCCGTCGTTGGTGAGGAGTCAAGCGGTGGCCAAACGAGCAATAATCAAGTGGAGAAGTGCTTCAGTGGAGAAAGAAGCAAAAGAATTCATCTTTTCCTCTCCTTCTCAGGGACGACTTTGTTTGCAGGTTCACAAGAGGACAAAACCGAGTGCAATTGGTGGAGGATGAGTTCGCTGCTGAAGGAGACAACATCATGCTCTCGGGATTCCGCATTCTCCACAAACAAATAACATAAAGGAAGAACAAACGTGTGAAGTCAAGCTTCATCCCCGTGCACTCGCCACAGCTTCGGCCGCACCACCGCGCACACCACCGTGCCCGCCGCCGGCCACCCCGTTGCTATCCCACGGTGAGCCTCTATCGCCGTCGCCTCTCATCGTCGCCGCCGGTTCGTCCTACCGCCGCTCGTCCCGATCCGCAATCCCGATCTGCAAGTCCAAATTTGGAAATTTCTCGAAATTAGGTAAGGATGTTATCCAATATTTTCATAATATTTGGTTTCTTAATTTTCGGATGTTTGAATATTTCGTGAATATTGCGTGGATAGCTAAATATCTTAGGATAATGTGTGTTATATCCGCAATATTTGAAAATACCCAAAATTAGGAATTTTTCCTAATTTGGCAACGTATTTGGACGACTATCCGACCTTATCCATAAGGTACGATACGCGACAATACGGAAAATTATTATCTTATCCATGATCACTTGGATACGATAATAGATTTTATTCGCTTTCCAAATTCGAATGATCAGTTTTTCGTCGATATCTATAACCCTATAGATATGACTGTTAATTTGATTTCTTTTCCTAATTCAAATTTGATAAGAAGAATCTTGCGGATTGCGTGGATTGTTTGAATGCGGTTGTTATCTTTGTTTGATTGTTTTTTTTAATAAAGAAAATCCAAAAATATGTTAGTTAGTATTTAAATTAGAAGTTTTGCATGTTTATAGAACCTTAAATGTATATAGAAGATAGGATAATTATTTAATTTAAATTAGGACTTGAGATAATTTATTTCCTAGTTTAAATTAGGTGTTATTCTAATCCTAATAGATTATTTAGGTTATTTTAAGATTCCGAATTTCCATGAAAATCCCAAAAGAATGAGTTACTTTAGGATAGATTGGGATAGATTGCATTCATAATTTGAGTAACTTTTAATTTCGAATTTAATAAAAAAAATATCAAAAAAAGAAGTTGTTAGATTGCGTGTTATTTTAGACATTTTTTAAATTTCGAATTTCATTGTAAAAATACCAAAAATAAATCGTTTGTTCGTCATTAGAATTAGGTCACGTCGTCGCATGACATATAGTTCGCATGCTAGGTTGCATTAATCGCATGTCATTTTTTGCACGTCATTGCATATAGATTAGTTTGCATTTTAATAAAGCGCAAACCCTAAAGAACATCTTGAGTGCCTTGCTTTGTTAATTAGAAATCATATTAGGATTGTCTGTGTGGTTTTCTACTAATAACGCAGATGCTTGCGTTGCTCTAAGGTACATCATTCTCCTAATCTTGCAATTTGTTTATTGCTTTCTTGGGTGTTAAATTGGTGGTTTGCACACCCGCATAAACACCTCACATGTTAGTGATTAAATAATAAAATGGATTCAAACTGCCTGCATAGACATTTTTTGAAAAAAAAAGGTACCGAAAGGGTGTTAGACTAGATCTAGCGTAACCAAGTCCCCGAGTTTAGAATCTCTAGTTCGTAGGAATAAAACATATCTCCCTATGTTTTATTTAGGTTTCTAATCGACCTACCATAAATAGATTAGTGGCGACTCCAAGCATGAAAACTTTTACATGTTAAAAACTTAAACCCTAAGTTGCGAATTGGTAGGGCTTGGGAGGGCCCGAGTTAGGCTGAGTCTTAATAATCCATTAGCCTGAGAAATTTAGGTCGCGATAATATGGAAATTGAAAAGGTAAAGATGACCAAAATTAACATCGATGGAGCTTACCTAGCTAGAACAAACGTAGGTATGGTGGCGGGTGTCTGCCGCAAAAGCCCTGGGAAGCTAATTGATGACTTTGTGCGATCTATCAAGGCTTCTTCAACAGCTCAGGCGAAA
This sequence comes from Syzygium oleosum, assembly GCF_021117445.2. Taxonomy (NCBI): domain Eukaryota; kingdom Viridiplantae; phylum Streptophyta; class Magnoliopsida; order Myrtales; family Myrtaceae; genus Syzygium; species Syzygium oleosum. The sequence goes on along the minus strand of NW_026607516.1, from coordinate 2,932,362 downwards.
GCACAAGCCATGGTGGAAACCCTAATGTACTTCTCCACGCAAATTGAAGTCTCACTTAAAGTGGAGTTGGACCATTCTGATCTGATAAGCGCACTCACTTGTGGAGCGCAGATCAACTGGGAAGTACAAGGCCTTATCAAAAAAGCCTACTCGCTCCTCAAATCTTTCAAGGATATAAAGTTAGCCCATATTAATAGAGAGTCCAATAGAGTTGCTGATTGGGTTGTTAAGGTTCAGAGTAAAAATAGATTACCTCGAAATTGTGTTTTGAACCCCTCCCCCTCCCCCTCTTAGAGAGCTTCTTTGTTATGAAGCAAATGAACTGTATCCACATACTTATTTCCAGTAATGAATGTCCTTTCCTTTTTCTGACAAAGAAAATGTGAGTTTCGTCAAGCATTTTATCGAGTGAGCTTAACGAGATAAGTACATTATTATGACCCGATTTGGGCCATTCGTTTTTTCAAGTTTGAGCCGAAATTTTGGCTAGTGTCAACAATATCTTCCATTTTTAGGGCAAGTTTTTACACTTACGGTCTTTATGTTCAGAATCTATCCCTTTTGGCATATCCAAACATTCCAAACGTTCAACCTCAAACAAGAGTTAAGTCTCAAACTTTGACGAACAAAGAGGCCCAGACAAATGAAATGCTCGGAAGAAAGGCTAATTAGCTAAAAGATTTGCTCAAGAACGTTAGATGAGCCCATCTAACTGATTTCTTCTAAAGATTTTGTGTACTAAAACACACGGATATGACCTAAGTAAAGTCCTTAAACTGCTTCGTTTGAACTCTGGGACATTACAATTCGGGGATGTTCCCTAGGGCGGGGGGAAGAAAAACTTTCCCCCAACAAGAGAGGCTGAGCGTACGTGTATCAGCACGTTAAAATAAGGAACGCAGTCCTATCGGCTCACCAGGTATATACATCTGGATAGGTGGGGCGACTCCAATCAAAAACTTCGAATTTCCCTGCTTTGGTGAGGTACCTTAAACAGAGAGTTAAATGTCAAACTTTGAAGAATAAAGAGAAAATTGAAACCTTATCGGGCTAGACAAATGAAATGACCGGAAGAGTGGCTAAAAAGATTTGCTTGATGAGCCATCTAACTCGTTTTTCTCAAAGATTTCGTGTACTAAAACACACGGATCGACTTCTTTTAAATTGATGACTGCGAAAAAGCAGGACATTCATACAGGTGGCGGGGCTAGGGGGACCATGTGAAGTGTTTTCTTCCGGCAAGAAAACCCAAATTTCTTCAAGATTCTGCCTTTTAAATTGAACGACTTCTTTTTCGTTGCGACTCTATATTTGCGAAAACAGCCAAGAACCGCCCACAAAGACGTCATCCACCGGCTACCTTTTTTTGTCTTTGCAACTTTCAAAGTCTGCATCTCCTGGTCCTTCAGGGCGAAGCTTCTCTGATGCCAGTAGCACCATTATCACATGTTTTGTGGAAATCCCCCGCTCTGTCTCGAGGAAAAATGCTTATCTTCTCCTAAAGGGTAGAAGCAAGGTCGGATAGTCGGGTTTCCATGCCGTGCAAAGTCTTATAGGTCTTATATGGGTTTCGGGTGTTGACGTTGATGTAGCTAGCAAGGATCATCTAAAGGGGGGTGAATAGGTGATCTTAAACAATTTTTATCAATTTAAGCGGAAATGATTGATAACAGTTGAATCTGAATAAAATTCAGATTCAAAACAGTTTATATAGACAGTGCTCTTGATGTGCAGTGTGTAAAGTAAGAGATAAGGGATAGAAAAACTGTACACAAGTTTATAGTGGTTCGGCTTATAGCAAGCTTACGTCCACTCTCCCACGCTGACAGCCTACTGGTTGGATTTTACTATGTAATCAAGAGGAAATACAGCTTCTGAGTGACAGCACTCTTGTGTATGATAGGATTCTCTATCTCACACAATCACTCTTTACAAAGTGTCCATCAAGATCTTAATGTTTGGCTCAAGAAAGACAAAAAAAGGATCGGAGTATGCTCAGACTTTGGACTTGTTGATTCTTGATTTCGTACTTCCTTCTGCTCCTCGTAGATCTCCTTTTATATTCCTCCACTACCAAACTAGCCGTTGGACAGTCTTCAGAGGATCATCTTCCAATCTTTATCTTGGACAGATTTGTATAAAATGGATTGAGTAGCCGTTGGTTGATAAAATCTGAATCCCGCTGATTCCGGTCGCCTATACAATCAGAATCTTGATTTCTATAAGTAGAGTTTTATCCGTTGTAATGCATACTTGCCATAATGTTTGATTGTCAATCAATTAGATTGAGATTGAATCAATCAAAACCTTCCTTTTGTGAAATCCATACCAGATCACTAGCTGTTGTGATACCTTCTGAATGAGTTTTGCTTCTGCGTCTGAAAAACTTCAGCATTTGCGTCTGCATAATTACTGCGTCCGAAGAATTTCTAATTCAGAACTTGAGTCAGCGTAGGTCTTCAGTAGAATCTGAGTATTTCATAATAAGAGTCTGAATGACTTTTATAGTAAAGTCTGAAGATCTCATATCTGAGTCTGAACTTTTAGTTATGAGACTTGTAAAGTCTGATATTTCCTTTTGAACTTCCAGAATATATTAACCTGAAATGGAATGCATGTCAGTTTCACATAGAGAGTTTTGTCAGCTTCAAAATCCATTAGGAGTTCTCCTCAACAATCTCCCCCTTTTTTATGGTGACAAAACTTCCATGCAGATTCAATCAATGTCAAATAAATTTGAAGAAAATAATCATATTAAGCGCATGAAACACAGATAGATAAATGTGCAAACTTGAAAGATCTGTGTATTTCTCTCCCTTTGAGTATAACCTGTATAACCTGCATATTTGAGTATTAGTACGACAATATCTGCATAATTTCTCCCCTTTTTGTCATCAGAAGAATAAATCAATAATAAGCAGAATCAAGTACTGATATAAAACATTCAAATAGTCTAACAAAATCAATTGTCAATAATACAGATCCAGAATGGTTTAAAAGGAATGTATGAAAAACAGGTTATTTCTTTGAAGGGGTTTGAACAAGTTGAAAGTTTTCCAGAATAGAAACAGCTTCTTCAATCTTGGTAGAACATTGACCCACAGCCTGCTCCATATTTGTAGAACATAGAGCTATAGCTTCCCCTAATTCTGCCTTGTCTTTTTCTGCTTGATGACGTTGAGTCTGATTGTTTTCCTCAACAATTTTCTGAAGGTTCTTTACGTCTTCTTCAAGTGCATCTTGCTTTTCTATGATTTCTAGCAGAAGGGTCAGAATGGTTATGTTTTCTGAAGTCTGTCCCTGAACATTTTCTGGTGCATGCTGTTCGAACTTATCCCCTTTGTCTTTGTCATTTTTCTTCTCAACAGATTTTGCTGCTGACTGCTGAGCATCCTTTCCTCTGGCTATGCTTGCTTTTTCCTTTTTATCATCAAAATGCTTCATCTTGGTAAGCATTTTTTCTCCAACAAACATACAAGGTACAAAGGTTTTGCACAACTCATCAGGAATAGTTATCCTTAAAAACATTAAGATTCGAGTGATGAGTGCACCATATGGAAGTTGTCCCTTATCCTTTTGCAGAGTTCTGTACATGTGGAAGATGATGATGTGTGGAAGAGAAAAAGATTGTCCATTCAGAATGGCCCAAATAAGCTTGATTTCAGACTTGGATAAGTCAGTTTTGGAAGCTGCTTTAGACTTCAAGCAATTGATAATGATCTTATGCAAGATCATAGTTCTTCTAGTCATATCAGAATATGAAATATGGCATTTAGAACCTTGAGCAAAATTCTGATTCTCTGAAGCCGCTTTGGAAGCATCTTCTAGGCTCACTTCCAATGGAGTAAACTTGTAATTTTTCGCTCCAATAATCAGAGCCAGATCTTTCGCTTTCAAATCATACTTTTTATCACCAACAGTGAATTGAAGCCAATTTGGTGACAAAATAGAGAGATTTGAATAAAAATAGGCAATTAGTTCTGCATATACATGTGCAGATTGCAGACAGATTTCATAAATCCCCAATCTTTCAAACAGATGTTTCACAGAAATGCCAACCTTTTCAAGATATTCGAAATCCACACTTCGATGATTCATAACCCCTCTAGCAAGTAATAACTGATAGTAGACATTGTGCTCAATACTTCTGAATAAACCTCCATTACCTTGCACACCAGATGCAATTCCAACCTTCATCTCAAAATTATCAAAGAATCTAGCATCATCATCAGGAATCACAAATTTAGATGCACTGGTAGACTTAGGGCTTATGCGAACTGATTTCTTGTCAGAGAAAGTGGATGGTTCCCCGACTTTCTCTTTTCCCTTTCTAGAAGAAGTCTCATTTGGAGTAGTGCTGGCCTGATCGTGATCAGTTCCAGAGGAATATTGAGAATATTTTCGCACAAGGCTTTCTTCAGTGTGAAAGCCGTTATCTCTTAGACATTGACGAAGGACCGATGCAGAAGCATTACTTCTTCTCAATCATAAGCATTCCATACAAGTTTGATGCTACTGAATCGAAAGTCAGTTTTACCGGTGGTTTTGGATGGCGACGATCGTTGTGGTGGTGACGCTTCTGAGGGTTTTGTTGTTGGTTCGATTCTGTGTCTGATAACTCCATGTGCTCTGCTGGTGCTGAAGACTTTGAATCTTTGTTGAGAATACGCGAAGATACTCTTTTGAAAGGGCAAAAGTACACCACAAGTGCCATAACTTGTGTACGGCGATCACTTTGGTGCCATAACTTTTTTTCGGATCACTTTGGTGTCAAGTCGAAGGAAATGAGATCACTTTAGTGCCAATTTGGCCGGAAATCCAACGTGGCATTTTTTATTAATTTTTGACGCCGACGTGGCTCGCCGGAGGCTGAGTCAGCGTGAACAGTCAGCATTTTTTATTTTAAATAAATTTTTCCAGCGTGTACAGTCAACATTTTTAATTTTAAATATTTTTTTCCTTTTTTTTTTCTTCTTTCCTTTTTCTTTTCTTTTCTTTTTTTTCTTTTCTCCCCTCGCCGGCCGGCCACCGGCGAAGCCTGGGAAGAGCTGGGCGAGGCTTGCCCATGGTTGGCGAGGGGCGGCCTCGCCAGATCTGGGCGAGGCGACCCTCGCCTGCGACAGGCGAGGCTGGCCCAAGCGAGGGCTGCCCTCGCCGGATCTGGCGAAGGCGACCCTTGCCGGCGTCGGGCGAGGGAAGCCCTCGCCTGGGTGGGTGAGGGAAGCCCTCGCCTGGGCGAGCGAGGGTCGCCCTCGCCGGATCTGGCGAGGGCGACCCTCGCCAGCGTCGGGCGAGGGTCGCCCACGGTCGACTCTGGCGAGGGCGACCCTCTTCCCTCGCCCTACGCCGGCGAGGGTCGCCCTTGCGTATCCGGCGAGGGCGGCCCTCGCCCGGGCCGGCGAGGCGGCTCGCCTAGGCCGGCGGCGCCAGGGCAAGCCTTGCCCAGCCCTTCCCGGGCTTCGCGGGTGGCCGGCCGGCCACCGGCAATCGGCCGGCGAGAGGAGAAAAGAAAAAAAAGAAAAGAAAAGAAAAAGGAAAGAAGAAAAAAAAAGGAAAAGAATATTTAAAATTAAAAATACTGACTGTACAGGCTGGAAAAAATTATTTAAAATAAAAAATGCTGATTGTACACGCTGACTCAGCCTCCGGCGAGCCACGTCAGCGTAAAAAATTAATAAAAAATGCCACGTCGGATTTCCGGCCAAATTGGCACTAAAGTGATCTCTTTTCCTCTGACTTGGCACCAAAGTGATCCGAAAAAAAGTTATGGCACCAAAGTGATCGCTGTACACAAGTTATGGCACTTGTGGTGTACTTTTGCCCTTTTGAAAGGCATATTGATTCACAAAGACGAAAAGATTTGATCTTGAAGAAGGAGGAGGAGTAGACTCCGAGTGTCGTGATGGTCGGGAGTGAAAAAGGGTTTCGTACTGATAGGGTTTTATAAAAAGAGGAGGATAGTTTTTGGAAAGAAAGACCCCTTTTTGAATATAGAATAAGTGATCCTATTATAGAGGAAGGAAATATTATATTTGAAGCACAAACAATCACGACAATATTTTAAGCACAATTAATAAGATAAATTAGAATATATACCTGATTTGCTTCCGAAAGTAACAAATACGAAAATATCCTGCTAGAAATGCCAAAAATATACCCGCCAAAATTTGAATTAAGGACGTACCTTTCTTTTGAGTCTGAAATGGACATTCAGACGGAGAACATTTGAGTCTGAAAAATTCCTGTCTAACAAATACTTCAAGAAAATGGATAAGTAATGCACAGTTTATTTCTAATGTACTCAAATGAAGACCTATCAAGAGGTTTTGTGAATATATCAGCTAATTGATTCTTAGAATCAATGAATTGAATATTCACATCACCATTTTGAACATGATCTCTGATGAAGTGATGCTTGATTTCAATATGCTTAGCACGTGAATGAAGAATTGGGTTCTTGGTCAAATTGATAGCACCTGTGTTGTCACATTTGATTGCAACACTTGAATCTTCAATAGCAAAGTCTCGCAAATGTTGCTTCATCCATAGAATATGTGCACAGCAACTTCCCAAAGCCACATATTCTGCTTCTGCCGTAGAAAGTGCAACTGTATTTTGCTTCTTTGAGTACCAGGATACCAACATGTTTCCAAGTAGTTGACATGTTCCTGTAGTACTTTTCCTGTCCACTTTACATCCAGCTAAATCAGCATCAGAATAACCAGTAAGAGTAAAATCTGAATCTTTGGAATACCAAAGACCTAACATTGGATAAGTTCCAATGTATTTGATTTTCCTTTTAACTGCAGAAAGGTGTGATTCCTTTGGGTCTGATTGAAATCTTGCACATATAGACACTAAATAGAATGTCAGGTCTAGATGCAGTAAGATATAACAATGATCCTATCATGCTTCTATATACCTTCTGATCAACCTTTTTACCATTTTTATCTTTGTCCAGTTTGGATGAATGAGACATAGGAATGTCTGTTTTCTTGCAATTCTGCAATCCAAACTTCTTGACAATCTCCTTAGCATACTTCTCTTGGCAAATGAATGTACCATCTTTGGTTTGTTTCACTTGTAGGCTGAGAAAGAATGTCAATTCGCCAATCATACTCATCTCGAACTCATTCTGCATATTCTTAGAAAATTCTTTGCAAAGCATTTCGTTAGAGGATCCAAAAATGATATCATCAACATAAATTTGAACAAGTAAAAAATCCTTACCTTTTCTCTTAATGAACAAGGTTGTATCAACCTTACCTTTTATGAAGTCATTTTGCATAAGGAAGTTACTTAACCTATCATACCAAGCACGAGGTGCTTGTTTCAGACCATAAAGAGCCTTTTTGAGTTTATAGACATTATCAGTCTTCCTTGGTTCTTCAAAACCAGGTGGTTGTTCCACATATACTTCTTCTTTGATATATCTATTCAGGAAAGCACTTTTCACGTCCATCTGAAATAATTTAAAGTTATGGAAACAAGCATAAGCTAATAGTAGCCTAATGGTTTCTAACCTAGCAACTGGTGCATAGGTTTCATCATAATCTATGCCTTCTTCTTGAGAATAGCCTTTTGCTACCGGTCTTGCTTTGTTTCTTGTGACTTTCCCTTTGTCATCCAGTTTGTTTCTGAATACCCATTTTGTTCCAATTACTAGATGATTTTTGGGTCTTGGCACAAGTTCCCATACTTTATTGATTCTGAACTGCTGAAGTTCCTCCTGCATAGCTTCGATCCAGCTTTCATCTGATAATGCTTCACCAACTTCTTTTGGTTTTATTTCTGATATCAACGTCAAGTTGCTGATCTTCTCTTTGTGTTTAGATCTAGTCTTGATGCCATCTTCTATTTCTCCAATGATGAGGTTCTTCGGATGACTGGATTTATGTTTCCAGTTTCTATCAAATCTTTCCTTTCTGAATATCATCAGACTCTGAAGGTTCTGGTTGAGTCTGGATTGTATCTTCTTTTCCTTCTTCTACAGATTCAACGATCTTTGGAGATTCTTGTTGAGCTTCAGATATCTCTTGAATATTGGAAGATGGTTCAGATTCATCTTTGTGAGTCTGAATATTTTCATCAAACCTTACATTCATTGTTTCTTCCACAGTTTGAGAATTCTTGTTGAAGACTCTGCATGCTTTACTTGTGGTAGAATATCCAAGGAAAAATCATTCATCTGCTTTCTCAACAAACTTACCAGAGCGGTCATTTGGATTTTTGAGTATAAAGCATTTACAACCAAATATACGAAAATATAAAATATTGGGTTTTCTACCTTTGTAGGGCTCATATGGGGTTTTCTCAAGAATGGGTCTGAGAAATGCTCTGTTAATGATATAACAAGCCGTAAAAACTGCATCTGCCCAAAAATGAGAAGGAATCTTGCTTTCAATCAACAAAGCTCTTGCCATTTCTTGCAAAGAACGATTTTTCCTTTCCATAACACCATTTTGTTCTGATGTATAAGGAGTAGAAAAATTGCGTTGAAAGCCATTTTCCTCACAGAAATCTGAAAAACTTTGATTTTCAAATTCTCCCCCATGATCAGTTTTGATGCTGGAAATAGTATAACACTTTTCGTTCTGAACTCTTTTCGCAAATCTTGAAAAATATGAAAATGCTTCATTTTTATGAGCAAGAAAGAACACCCAAGTAAATCTTGTGAAGTCATCAACAATAACTAAACAATATTTCTTACCACCAATACTTTGTGTTCTGGTTGATCCAAATAGATCCATATGAAGAAGCTGCAAAGCACGATTAGTAGAAACATGATGTATAGACTTAAAAGAGCTTCTTACTTGTTTTCCTAGAGTGCAGGTATTGCATAACTCTATTTTCTTGTATTTCAAATCTGGGAGACCTCGAACCAATTTCTTGGTTGAGATTTTTTAGATTTGTTTCATACTGATATGCCCCAATCTTCTATGCCATAGATCTTCATCCTTTGAATGTTTGAGAAGAATCTTTGCTTGTTCCTGAGCATGTATCACGTCCATCATACATGGCATGATCGGCATTAACGTGAACGATTTTTTGCACTTTTTTTCTGAAAATTTTCAAATTTTTTTACTCTTTTCCTTTTTTTCTCTTCTTTCATATTTTTTCTTGTGATTCCTTCTTCATCCACCAATCAGCATGGCCGGCAAGGGTTGAACTCGTTGGTCCTCGCCTATGGCCGGTCGCATGCCATCGTTGAGACCTGGTGACCGATGAAAGAAGGAAAAGAAAAGAAAGAAAAGAAAAAATTCAAAGAACATATAAAAAAAAATTTCAAAAATTTGTTCACATCAATGCTAGCGTATGCCACGTAAAATGTACGACATCCACATCAACATTGCCAGCCGAAATTGGCCAAAATGACTACATTCATAAATCGTTAAAAGGTTTGGGACTAAATTGGTCAAATTAAAATTGAATTGGCATCCGTATAATATGTTTATAATTTTTTTGGTAATTTTCCCTACTTATATGTGATGTTGATTATTATGATTTCCATTTTGCATGTGTGCTACTTATTTATATGGAAACTGAAAAGGTAAAGATGATCAAAATTAACATCAATGGAGCTTACCTGGCTGGAACAAACGTAGGTATAGTGGCGGGTGTCTACCGCAAAAGCTCTGGGAAGCTAATTGATGACTTTGCGCGATCTATCAAGGCGTCTTCAGCAGCTCAGGTGAAAGCACAAGCCATGGTGGAAACCTTAATGTACTTCTCCACGCAAACTGAAGTCTCACTTAAAGTGGAGTCAGACCATTCTAATCTGATAAACGCACTCACTTGTGGAGCGCAAATCAGCTAGGAAGTACAAGGCCTTATCAAAAAAAGCCTACTCGCTCCTCAAATCTTTCAAGGATATAAAGTTAGCCCATATTAATAGAGAGTTCAATAGAGTTGCTGATTGGGTTGTTAAGGTTCAGAGTAAAAATAGATTACCCCGAAATTGTGTTTTGAACCCCTCCCCCTCCCCCTCCCCCTCCCCCTTTTAGAGAGCTTCTTTGTTATGAAGCAAACGAACTGTATCCACACACTTATTTCCAGTAATAAAAGTCCTTTCCTTTTTCTGACAAAAAAAAAATGTGAGTTTCGTCAAGCATTTTATCGAGTGCGCTTAACGAGATAAGTACATTATTATGACCCGATTTTGGCCATTCGTTTTTTCAAGTTTAAGCCGAAATTTTGGCTAGTGTCTACAATATCTTACATTTTTAGGCCAAGTTTTTACACTTACGGTCTTTATGTTTAAAATCTATCCTTTTTTTTGGCATATCCAAACATTCCAAACGTTCAACCTCAAACAAGAGTGAAGTCTCAAACTTTGAAGAACAAAGAGGCCCAGACAAATGAAATGCTTGGAAGAAAGGCTAATTAGCTAAAAGATTTGCTCAAGAACGTTAGATGAGCCCATCTAACTGATTTCTTCCAAAGATTTTGTGTACTAAAACACACGGATATGGACCTAAGTAAAGTACTTAAACTGCTTCGTCTGAACTATGGGACATTGCAATTCAGGGATGTTCTCTAGGGTGGGGGGAAGAAAAACTTTCCCCTAACAAGGGAGGCTGGGAGTGCGTATATTAGCACGTTAAAATAAGGAACGCAGTCCTATCGGCCCGCTAGGTATATACACCTGGACAGGTGGGGCGATCCCAATCGAAAACTTCGATTTCCCCTGCTTTGGTTGAGGTACCTCAAACAAAAAGTTAAATGTCAAACTTTGAAGAATAAAGAGAAATTGAAACCTTATCGGGGCCCGGGCAAATGAAATGCCCGGAAGAGAGGCCAAAAAGATTTGTTTGATGAGCTATCTAACTCGTGTTTTTTAAAAGATTTCGTGTACTAAAACACACGGATCGACTTCTTTTAAATTGATGATTGCGAAAAAGCAGGACATTCATACAGGTGGCGCGGCTGGGGGGACCATGTGAAGTGTTTTCTTCTGGAAAGAAAACCCAAATTTCTTCAAGATTCTGCCTTTTAAATTGATCGACTTCTTTTTCGTTGTGACTCTATATTTGTGGAAACAGCCAAGAACCGCCTGCAACTTTCAAAGTCTGCATCTCCTGGTTCTTCAGGGCGAAGCTTCTCTGATGCCAGTAGCACCATTATCACATGTTTTGTGGAAATCCCCCGCTTTGTCTTGAGGAAAAATGCTTATCTTCTCCTAAGGGGTAGAAGCAAGGTCGGATAGTCGGGTTTCCATACCGTTCCGAGTCTTATAGGTCTTATATGGGTTTCGGGTGTTGACGTAATTGGGTGAATTCAGAATCTTATTCTCGGAACTTATAGAATTTCAAACGGGTTGGGAATTTACTTAATCGGGTGATTGGAAGTCTACAAAGCCGCCCTTGCCTTCGCTCTTTCGAAATGCTTAAATTGCTTGTGTAATTTTGTAAATCCTAGAACTCGCTATTCATCAAAGTGTAATGTTGTTCTCTTTGCAACAAGGCCAACGACCATTATTTCAGGCATAATTTCCCATTTTAGATCTTAAATCTTTATGATTGTTTGTTTTTAAAACTTTTACAATCTTGTATTTAAAATCTACCAACCTTCAATTTTGAATATATGGGGATGATTTATTACATATTTAGTACGAGATAACTTGTTATCTAAAGGATACTATCAAAGGTTTCATCTAAATTGTGAAAATCTGACTATTTTACTAACTCGACTTTGGAGTTTTATGTCAAACCGAGCGCCTGATATAGGATGGGTATGGAGAATAATTGAGAGTTACATTCCAAATGTATTCCACTTCCATTCTTAATTCTCTTTAATCGCGTCCCTCTAGTCAATTAGCATACCATTTCTATATGTGAAAAGCATATGGAATTGTTGAAATGTTGGAGACAAAAACTTAATTTATTAGGTGGAATGAAATGACACAGTATATATTATAAGGCTCAATCAAACATAACAGGCAAGTGATTAGGTGCGATTTTCTTTTAACATTCATCCTCACATGTAAGTATATCTAGAACCGTTTGAAAGGAAGGCATGTGGAATAGTCAAGTGTGTCTAACCAAAGAAAAAAAGAATAGTCAAACATGGGGCACGAATGATCAACGACGAAACCCGAAAATTTATTGGGATTTATTTACAAATGATCTCCCTAACACTTTTGTGTTGAATAATTTGACACGATTTCATCACCAGTTACCTTTTCTTTTCCCAATCAGCACTAGATTATAAAGATGGAAGATTCTTATCTCTAGCGTACGGCCTTCTAGTCTCAATGAAAACATGGAAGACGCGCAAGCAAGCACGCTTGATCTTCCAACAACTCCTTTGAATTGAATAGTGGACTTTTCATTCATCTTTCACTCGCATTGGCCCGCCGGTGTAAATCATCCGCTGCTTATGAATAGGGGGCAATCTCCGGTATCATCTCTCGAGATTTGACCTGGAAGAAAAAAAACAATTTTTACATGGAAGTCGCTTTAGAAGATTGCTAGGAATGACGGGCACGGTGAGTATTCTCCGTACTTTGACGGACCGAAGGCACACGAAACACAACTGAGAATCCTAATGGAGTCACCCAAAAGTTTATTCCTTGTTCACAAATGATCTCCCTAACACACCTTTCCGTTGAATATTTTAGCATGATGTTTTCATCGCGAACCTTCTTATCTTTTCCAATCAACACTTGATTATAAAAATGCAAGATTCTTTTCACTTGCCTATGCCCTATTTGTCTCAATGAAGTTATTGCCTAAGCCAAGTGATCGAACAATAAAATTGACAGAATAAGAAAATAAATCGGACACCAGATTTACGTAGTTCGATCGTAGTGATCTACGTCCACGGGTAGAGCAACAACGAATTTCACTATAGATCAAGCGACACAACGGAAATTACAACCATACTTGAGTTACTCAAACACTCTAAGTGTTTCCCAAGCCCTAATTACACTCAATAACTCACGTAATGTTTAGCCCCATAATTTCCTCACGAAATAATTTATTAATCTCGCGGAGAAATTGTACACAAATCTTACCGCAAGATTTAATTACTATAAATACTTGAACTCTCGATGTAATTTCACGAACAAAACCACCAACCCCCCGAGCACTCAGCCGAAAATGGCGCTTCAAGTCTGCTCACATCAACAACGGCTTAAGGAAGTCACCGTCCAATATCGTGTGTATATCTAGAGCCCAAGGATAAAGACGCGCACGGTTGCCGCCTCAAGAAGTCCCCCGGTCGGTCAAAGTTGACAGAATCAAAATAAGAAATAAAATCCAATTGGACTCTCTTTCTTTTCTTCCTTTTATTTTATTTCTTTCTTTTCTTTCTCTCATGAAATTTGGCAACAATGGACTTTCCCCTTTTTGGAGTCTTGTTTTCCCGGTCACGCATGTCGGACTGGACTTTCCACTTTTGACTTCTTTTACCGACTTAACTAACTGAACAGGAAATATAGATTTCTATGGTGGACATGCATAAATATTCAACTTCCAGATTTTTTTTCTAATTTATTTTGGATCGAGTTTCGTTCACGGGCTCAAACTTGAGACATATTTTAACAGAAGTCATGGAAAGTAATGCAAGGAGGAAAATCTTTTTCATACCAAACAACGAAAAATATTTTCCAAAATTTTTTCAGATTTCAGCCAAACACCGAAAAATTGTGCAATATTTTCCAAGAAAATGGCTTCCTAGAAAACATTTTTCAGAAAGGTAACATTTTCCGCGAAATGAACGAAACCTAAATAGTAAAAAATTATGAAATGGCTAACTATCTTTACGTTTCATTTTTTGAAATTACACTTTAATTTAACCTTTAAATAAAAGTGCAATCTCAAACTTTGAAGAACAAAGAAAAAAAATGAAAAACCCTCCCTCTAGTCATTTCGCATAGTCACACCAAAGACACCATTTAGCATGCATTGGTCATTTAGCATGAAGTCATTCAGCTCCACTCAAATGGTATCTTTGGTCCACTCAAATGTTAATCTCGATACCGTTGATCCAGGGAGATCGCCAAGAGAGAGCGGAAGCCCGAGCCCGCCAATATATCCGGTTGGACCCACCACCACTCAAAAGTTTAAACCAATGAATTATTGATCGACCAAGATTTATTAACAACTTCACGCCGTATCAATTCTTCCACGTGGACTTCTCTGAATACCTAGCATTGAATTCATGATTTGACTTGACGAATTTGGAGAAGCAGGACGTTTATACACGCAAAATTATAGAGAGACAGCAGCACGGGTGGAGGACCATGTGAAGCATTTTCCTGTGGCAGGAAAACCCAAGTGAGATTTTGCTTTTTGGTCCCCGGGGATTCAAGGTTCCAGTTCTGGCATGCGCTGTGACTCTATATTTGTGGAAACAGCCAAGAACCGCCCACAAAGACGTCATCCACCGGCTACCTTTTTTTGTCTTTGCAACTTTCAAAGTCTGCATCTGCTGGTTCTTCGGGCCGAAGCGTCTCTGATGCCAGTAGCAACATTACCACATGTTTTGTGGAAATTGCCCGCCCTCTCCTGAGGAAAACTGCTTATCACGGTAAAGCCAAGAAGTACTCGACTTCTCCATCCTGTCTCAACCTTTATAGGTCTTACATGAATTTCGAGTATTTGATGTTATTGTGCATGATCAAATCCGATTTACAAAACTCAAAGAATTTCACGCCTATTAAATGAAGGGAAGACCAATTGTATATAAGAATGTATAAGACTCACTGTTAAGCGATATGGAATATTTCAACATGTGCAAAGCAACCCTTGTTCTCACTATTTTGAAAAACTTAAATTGCTTAGAATTTTTGTAAATCCTAAAGCACGCTATCAATTAAAGCCTATCGTTGGTTTATTTATTTCTCTATTTATTTTGCTACGAGGCGAATAACCATCATTTCAAGCTTAATTTTCTAGTTTAGATCTTAAATTTTTATGATTGTTGATGTTAAACTTTTTACAATCTTATGTTTAAGATCTACAACCATTTTGATATATGGTTGTGATTTATAACATATTTTGGGCGAGATAACTTGTTGTTTGAATAATACTATCGCAGGTTTCATTTGAATCATGGATATCCGACTATTTTATCGATTTAGCTTTGGAGTTTTATGCCAAACTAGTGGCTTATCTAGGACAGGTTTGGAGAATGATTGAGTGTTATCGAGACAAGTTTGAGATAAAGCCAATCATCCCGAATATATCCCGCTTTGGGTCTCAAATTTCCATAGTCACACCCCTCTAGTCATTTAGCATACCATTTCTATATATGAAAAGTTCATGAAACTTTTGAACGTTCAACCCAAAAGCTTAAATTATTAGGTTAAAGGAAATTATATATGTCTTATAAGGCCCAATCAAATATAATAGTCAAGTGATGCGGTATACTTTCTTTTTTTAGCATCTCTTCTCACGTGTAAGAAAGTCTAAAACTGTATGGATGAAAGGCACATGGAATAGTCGAGTGACATGGAATAATAAGCTAACACACACTCATGTACACGATCTAAAACCGACGAACAAAGGCCTGTGAAAATGAAGAATTTGGAGTCATGTATATGCGAAATAAACCTAGGGCATGAAGGATCAATGCGGAAGCCTGGTTCTAATATTTTGTAACAATATCAAATCCAAAATTTATTCCTTATTCGCAAATGATCTCCTTGACACCTTTGCGTTGACTATTTTAGCATGATGATTTCATCGCCAACCTATTTTTTTTTTTTTTGTCCAATCAGCACTAGATTATGAACATGCAAGATTCTTTTCACTTGACTTTGGCCTATTTGTCTCCATGAAGTCATAGGAGACACGCAAGCAATTACGCTTGATCTTCGAACAACTCCTTTGAATTGAATAGTGGAATCTTCTTTCATCTTTCCCTCGCATGGGCCCGCCATGTAAATGATCCGCTGCCTATAAAAAGGGGGCAATCTCCGGTGTTGTCTCTCAAGATTGTCCTAGGATTGAGAACTGACTAAAGTGTAGTTCAGCTCTTATTCTGTAAGGAAAAACAGTTTTAACATACAGACATCAATGGAATTCGCAAGTGAGAAAAAACATGAGTCGCACTCGAAGATTTCCAGGAATGACGGGCACGGTGAGCATTCTCCGTACTTTGATGGATGGAAGGCATACGGCAAGAACCCCTTTCCCGCAACTCAGAATCCTTATGGAGTTATCCAGATGGGTCTTGCCGAGAATCAGGTCTGGTAGTAGCAAAAGCTCTTTGTTATAATAATCTGCTTTCGGAGATAATATATATAAAGTTGCCGTAAGACAGTAGCATGCGTTGCCCATTCGCGTACTCTCACACAGATGGCTTCACAACTTTGTTAATAATACCCCTTTTCACCTTGTTTTGCGATATCGTTTGCAGCTTTGCTTCAATCTGATAGAAGAGTGGATAAAGGACAATCCTACAGCATTCATTTGCACTTCCAATGGGGTTGGCAAGTTCAAGGACGTTGCCATTTTCCAGGACTATCACGGCCTCCTGGAATTCAGACAAGTAAGTTGTAGACAGCCGAAGAGAAAACATTGTCTCTCTAATTAAAAGGAAATGATATGGCCTTTGTTACTCACTAGAAGCGCTTTACATTGCTTCTCTCAGGCTGTCGCCAAGTTCATGGGAAGGGTTCGACGTGGTAAGGCGACATTTGACCCGAATCGTATTTTCACGAGTGGTGGAGCGATGGGAGCGAGCAAGACGCTCATTTTTTGCTTGGCTGATCCTGGAGACGCTTTCCTCGTTCCTTCTCCGTATTATCCAGCGTAAGGATTCATGCTCCCATCTCGTCTTCTGCTCTATATATTATTTTATGTAAGTAGTTAACTCACGTATAGCCCTCAATGAATAATCCGAAAAATATGTAGTGAGGTCCATGCATGGTAAAATGAATAAAACTTTGCAAAAAATCAAGCTGGCAAATAGTCATCGAAGAAAAGTAAGTTCTGGTGAACAGTTCATCTGAATCGAATGGGAACAAGAAAGCTTCAGAATTCAAGTCCTAGGAAATTATTCTTTGCCCTCGTGCCTCAGATTCCGCTAGGAATTGATTCGTCCGTAACTAAGAGAGATCAATATTTCCAAGTCTAGAAAAGTCGCTGTTTTGACCTGGGAACGTCGTCAGGTCAAAGTGATGGTAAATGCTTGGTAGCAATAGTAAGGTTGGTCAAGCAGACAAACATGATGGAGATTACCGCATCTTGATGAGCTTATTATAGCAGAATAGAGTGGACCCAGACCAAATCTTCCGCATGCTTGAACTCGTGAGTTAATTAATTCCAATAACATTCAAACTTGACAACCAAGTCATTTTTGCTAACCACTGCAGCCAGAGATGGAACACAAAGATGGAAAAGGAATCCAGCCCATGTGGAGGTTCTTCTTGGAAGTGAAGCTCCACAAGCTGGTGAGCGTTTCTCTGCTCAAAGTGATTCCCAGCGGGTTTGATGGGTTCGTTAAGATCACTCCTTTTACGTTGATGTTGGCTTCTGTGGGGCCTTGGTGACCTGGGCGCCATAGAAGCCAACATCAACGTAAAATGAGTGATCTTAACGAACCAATCAAACCCGCTGGGAATCACTTTGAGCAGAGAAACGCTCACCAGCCTGTCGAGCTTCACTTCCCCGCCTTCACGAGCATCTCGAAAAAATGCAAGAGACTGAATGCAATCCCGATCTCGTCCACACTATCTACAGTTTGTCCAAGGACATGGGGTTTACTGGCTTTCACATCAGCATAATCTGTTCCTACAATGATCAAGTGGTCAATCGCGCCAGCAAAATGTCTAGTTTCGGATTGGTCTCTTTGTAGACTCAGCATTTACTTGCCTCCATGCTCTCCGCCGATGAGATGTTTGTAGAGAATTTCCTAGAAGAGAGAAGGAGACTGGCCAAGAGTCGGAGTCACTTTGTCAAAGGACTCGAGCAAGACTTGGAAGACAAGGCCGGTCTTTTCCAATGGATGGATTTGGGTCACCTCGTGAAAGAACCAACGCTCGGTGCCGAGATGAAGCTGTGGAGGGTGATTACACAGGATGTGAAGGTCAATGCCTCACCTGGGTCCTCCTTCCATAGCCAGGAGCCCGGGATTCAAAGGGTTTGCTTCGCTGATGTGGATGATCGCACGGGGGAAGAGGCGCTTAAGATTATTAGATAGTTTGTGACCAAGGGCAATGAAAATGGTGATGATGAGACATTTTGGCTTTGTTCTGTTATTTGGTGGAGTGTTCTCAACAATTACGTATATCCCATTTTACAATGATTGAGTTATTAATCGTCAACCATTTCTTTGCACCATTTGCTTGGACGCTGTGTCAGCTTTTTGTGGAAACCTCAAAGAAGGTTTCATTCCCGTAGACAAATCTTCTGTCTGCTTGTCATAGCCCCATGGGCAAGAAACCCTAGGAAAGATTATTTCATGTATTACCATCTCATCAATAAAATAATCTACTTTATTTCGAAATATTTGTTCTCCTGGTAGTGTCATATTTTGCAGTATTGCAATGTGAGATGCAAAAGATGGATTCTCATTTGGAAAAACAAAATTGCAGTTTTCCCTCCACTTTTTGTTTATCAGTAGCGCAGCTTTTCCTTTGGCCTAGGGCAATAACGGTTATATTAATAATAAACTCATTTCAAAATAGAACCAAGGACAAAATTCCTAGCAAACACTGCAAGGGAAAGCCAATAATTAACGAAAAGCATGTAGAACCAAGACAGAGATTAACGCACACCCTCCGTGAAATCTCAATTCTCACGTGTACTTCCCTCTTTCCCTCCTATTCCTATGTGTGAAATCATACGCCCTCGTATATGAAATTAAATTACTTTGGTTTCCGTCTCGCATAAACGTAACTTATTCGTATGGAAATTGAAAAGGCAAAGATGACCAAAGTTAAAAGTCTTTGAAGTTCTCATCCTCCATCTACAAATTATTATTTTCTGTCCTTGCAATTCAAAGTTAGTTTTGCATCTACATTTGGCTTTATATTTCTTTTCTTCTATAGAGTCATTCAAAAACGTTGTTTTTCATTAAAATATGAATTGTAGGACCCGCGTATGGTGCGGCCGATACAGCTAGCGGAGCTAAAACAGTGCACCTCAAAAGGGCAAAAAGTCGAAGAAAAATGGCTTGGATCATCATCATAAAGAGACACTCTACTCAGAAGGCCCATCACTCAAGTTGGACCAAGCCCAGGCCCATCTCTTGGAACAAAATAAAATCGACAAATTGGCGGGGAAAAGAGAGAAAGAAAATCCCTGTTCACTTCCCACTCCCAAATTGGCATTTGCACTTCCATTGATGGTTCATCGACCAAATCCCGAGCTTTCACTTCAAATTTGCGATTATGAAGGTATGCAATCGATTCTAAAAAGCTTCAAGTTCAAGCATAGTAATATGAAACTACCGTTTCATTTTCACCAATGAAACTGGTGAAAGAGATGGAACATGGTATATGAAAATAAATACGAAGAATTAAGACCATGTACCATGGAATCTTCGCATCGGAGAGTACGTCTAGGACAAGTCATGGATATGAATACTATGGAGATATCATATTGATGAACGGCTGAAAGCTTGTGGTCCAAGACTGGTTAGCATTCGAAAACATGAAAGGAAAAATCTACAATTTGTGATCTGGAAAATTTACTATGTATATACTCTACAAGGCTTGTGCTCGTTATCTGTTGCCATGTAAGTTATGAAAGCAGTCCTAAGTTACACTTTTTAAAGAAATTATATAACCGAACAGTAGCAGCTTAAATTTGCATTTGGTACTCATGAATTTGTGTTAGATTTCCTGTCTTTCCAGTTATGTGTTGAATCCTAGCAACTTTGAAGTTGTTTCTCAAATTGTCACATCATTACTAAGTTTCAGGGTTGATGCCACACAATCTTTCAAATTCAAGCGACAGAGTTTGAGTTAAGATCTCAAGTTTTATTTTATCTTTGGATTCTTTGTCTTGCGGATTTTCTAAGCTGAAATGCCAATCAATGTCAATCCTTAAATATGCATGTTAAAGATCATGTCATCAGACTCAGGTTTCTGCCGTGCTCGAATAAGTACTTCTAATCAATACATTAAAATCTGACCTTTTTTTACTCATCATATGTTAAGGCTAACATCGACGGACCACGTGCAACCAAAACCATTTAAGTCCAGAAGAATTTCTAGTTACAGAAAAGTATTAGTCTCCAACCATTATGGTGTTTGAATGCAGTCAATTCTAACCCAAAGAATAATATGAACTCCTTCAAAGTCATTAAGCAAAGCAGAATCCCATGACAATATTAGACTTGCATGTGTTTCTTGTGTTAATTGCCAACCACTGTGCAGAGGTGGCGTTCGTAGGACCTGGTCAGATGTTAAAAGCATGAGGATCAAGCATTTTGACAGATTGCTGGTGTTCAACAAGTGCTGCAATTGAAGAAGACTAAGGTGCTGTTCCTTGACGCTCTTCTAGACAAGTCCTGCTCCGTATAATAGCATTTAGACGTTGCCCGCTAATAACTCGGTTACAACTGTTCATCTAATATTTTTTTAAGCACAAATTCTGCCAATGGTCTGGATGACTTCGATGGATTCTTGGCGTCTCTTTCTAATGGAGTGACGCCCTTTATTTTTCTTTTTGACCAAACAAAGAAACTCCTAATGAGGGAGGATTCCTCAGGTCCATATTTATTCGGTAAAACTTCAAATAGCTGAGCACTCTAGGAACTTATATTATAATCAATCTGGCGTGGCGGTTCCCTTCTTCGGATTTGTGAACCATGGATGCCGATGGCTACATGTTGCATGGTTTTTATTATATTTTATGCAAATAGTAATGCCACCGGGATCTTAACGAGTGGGGATTGGATAGGTCGAGCCTTAGAAATAAAGGAAACTGCATAGTTTACAGAAGCCCTGCATCTCTTTTGCTGAGTTTAGCCCCTGGTATTGCTCCACCAGCCAGTCATTACTAATGCTTTCTCCCTCAAAAGTGCCCTGTCCCTCTGCTTTCCCCATTTCGAACACTGGTTTTCACCAACGGCTCGCGAAAGTTACTTGCGCCCCTGGTTTAGATGGCTTGCACGATAGCTTTACAAAAAGGAAGTGCACTAAACTTGTTGATCTTTCTAGAATTCATCCACCCAGCTAAAGGATTTTTTTTTATTTTATTTTCTACTTCGCCAAAGTTGGATTTGTCCACATTAACGAAATACTCTAACAACCCAATGAACTAGGTAAGTCCAAATTAAGAAAATACTCGTTGATACTTGAGGTTGTTTGTATATGACTCTATGATGATGTGAGGAACTACGTTTGCGTTTATGCTTTTGAATCACACGCACATCTTACCGTAGATCACTAGGGTAGCATCTCGAGGTCGATAGAAGAATTTTGAAGTATATGGCTACTTTCGGATTCGAACACAAAAGAGTTCGAATAGGTTGCTTTACATCTTGGGAACAGAAAGATTAATTGCAGTTGAACAAAACCATAGTCTCCAAGAGTGAGAAGCCCTTAACCTTTCAAGAAAAAAATTCTACAGGAAGAACTTCGGAAATGAATGTCCACAAGCCATGAGCAAGTATTTTATGAACAAATATATATTATTAAAATATTAATTGTAAATGACCAGAAAGATTAAACATTTTATAAAAAGTTACTAATGAACAGAAAGATTAATAAGAACGCATTAAGTTTTGTAATTGATCTGGGTCTTTACAAAGAGTACAATGTGATATAGCACATAATTGACGTTTACAAGCAATCATTGAATTTAAATGAATAAACAACTTCTTAATCATATCCCCGGTATAAAAAGTTATACTATTCGCGACCTCTTATTATCTAGCAATATTTATTTATAAGAAGTTACAAAAATCCTTAATTAATGGCTATAGACATCATCTCCCGGTGATTACGTTTTTGTCAAGTCTTGATGAAGGCTCTCGTCAATGACTTGCACATTGTATTATCAATGATTTCATTGGCAAGTTATCAATTCTTGTCAACTATTTGATTCATTGATGACTTCTCTTTTCACCAAAATTTGCTCTCATCAAGTAGTCTGTCACTTGTCAATAATAACAAAAGTTGGTCATTTTTTTCGTCAACATATACCTCCTTCAAAAAGAGTTTAATGATTCATTCAATTGTTCGATTCTTTTAATTTAATTAATCAAGAGTCATCAATCATTTGACAAATGTGATTTTTCCTTGCCGAATTGCCTCATGAATTATTTTCCTGAAAACAGTACAATTTACCATGTTATGGCCATATGATTGGTGCCACTTGCATTTTATTTTGTTTATTAAATCCTCTTTACTTGGAAATACTTGGCCTTTGGTTATTTAATTAGCTATCTTTTAAAAGTAAGTCGAAGATTTTGTCCAATTTACTAACATCAATAGAGTAAATTTAAGTATCTTTAGTCCTATCTAATTTTTTTTTTTTTTAAATTGCAGGCGATAAAACTTGTCAAGCACCATTTTTGCCATGGTTTCTCAATATTTTCATATTGGTCAAATTCATCATTTGACTCATATATGTCCATTAGAACCATGCTCTATGTAAAGTCTACATGTGATTATTTTATCTCTTTCTGTATATAGTTACTCATACTTAGACACTCATCGCCAATTGAAATAAATCGGCAAAGTCTTTACCTTCAAATCTTTTTCTTATGTTGAATTTTAATCCATCGAACCAACTTTATGAACTCCTCTGAAAGTGAAATGGGACATTTATTGCTAACCTTCTTAAATCGAGCAACAAATTGATCTAAGACTCGTTATTTTATTGATAGAGTCTGGTCAAATTAGTAATCAATACCTTAGGTATCATCATATAAAATTGAGAGTGAAATTGTCTTTCCATCTAAACCTAGTTATCAACAGAATTGGGTGGTAAATTAGTCTACTAAGTGAAAGCAATTTTCGACAAAGACATAAAAAAAAGTAACCTAAGCCTTAAAAACTCACTTGTCCCTGCTTCTCCACACCGGTCTATAAATCAACCAATGTATTCAATGGTCGCTTATTTATTTTCGCCAATAATAATGGCACATTTAGGATTTTGAAGCCTTTTGGAAAAGGTTGATTGTCGACCCATTCAAGATATGATATCTTGTAAACAAAACTAATAATGTCTAGCCCCAATTATTCTTGAACTTCTTCAGCAAACTGTGCAGGATTCAATTATGGGTTTGGTTAGCCATCTTACCCTAGATGATGATACCGGTCTTATCGAATTATCTATGTTAATATTGATTGGCAAATTAGGACTAAGTAGAATATTTGCAGTAGGGGGTGGTAAAACAACTGTCGGCCTTACTTATCTGGCATTTGACCAATTTGTCGATCAGTTTTGTTTGCCAAATTGTTACCAATTTGATTTTTTTTTTTTTGGTAAGTAAACCAATTTGATTATTTTAACCATCATTGTTTCCATTATTTTGGCTTAATTCGAAGATTCATACCTTTACATTATTCTTATATGGGGTTGACCAATCTGACCTATATCGTTAACATTATTATAAACAAATGAACTAGGGATATATCTAGTTATCACCGGGTTGACTTGGAATGGTAGTGTCTGATTGGAAGATCTTGGTCTCGACAAAGCAATATTCACAGCATTAATGACAATTGGCTTGGTCACTTCCAACATGTGACTCACAATGTAATTAGCCATATGATTTTGTTGCTTTTTGAGCAATCTTCTCGTGATAAACACCATGTTGGAATTTGGAGCAATATCTCTTAACTGCTCTTCAGTAAAGATGCTTTGGAAGATCAACTTCTTCATGTCGATTTCCTTTTGCTACTCTTCCTGATGCGGAATTTATTAGTGGTGCGTTTCTAGATCGATTGGACAGACATAAGTCCAAACGGAAAGCGAAACGGTGATGCGATTAGATGGTTTTTTTTTTTATTATTTTAGTGTTTTTTATGAGTTAATTTTAAGGGTCATTTTTGTAATTTTGCTATTTGATGCTTATTAACTTTCCTATTATGATTAGATGTCCTATTATGATTAGGTTTCCAATTCAGATAAGGTAACTTTCCTATTATAATTAGGTTTTCTATTGTAATTAGGTTTAACCCCTATAAAAGAGTGTTTAGGGTTTGCTTTGAGGAGAACATTATTATCATCAATATTGAATTTCGAGATTTTTCTCTCTAAGCAAGGTTTTGCTTGAATTATTCGCTGAACGCTACGTCAGGTGGTATCAATGCCCATGGCGACTGGCGGTGGTCTTCGTGATGATGCTCAGGAGACTGGATCCCCAACCCTTGGGGATGACGCATTGCAACATTTGGAGTAGCGTTTAATGGAACGCTTGGATCAACGATTCGATCAAAGTCTTCGTCGTTTCAAAGAACGATTTGACGAGTTAACAGAACGATTCGAAGGTCTCGGTGTTGATGTGAACCGGAATCGGCGGAACGACAGAAGGCCAGGTGCAGATCTTGCTCACGGTGATCCCGTTGATAGGGATGTTCCTGTCCGCAGGTTGCATAACCCTCTGTTTTCAGAGAGTTCGGAAGAAGAAGAAAACGATTATTTTGATGCGGAACATGCTGATTATGGCGGCGGACATCGTCATGAAGGATTTCAAAGAGGATATGATCGGAGAGATGGAAGACGATGTTACGACGATCATGAAGGTAACGACTTTAAATTGAAAGTCGATATCCCTTATTTTAATGGTAGTCTGGGTATAGAAGAATTTCTGGATTGGCTTGCTGATATAGATAGATTTTTCGATTATATGGAGACCCCTAGTGAGAAAAGGGTGCGATTAGTAGCCTGTAGATTAAAGGGGGGTGCGTCTGCATGGTGGGAGAGATTACAGAATAGGAGGGAACGAGAAGGGAAAGAGAAAGTTCGAACTTAGACTAGGATGAGGAGGCTGCTGAAGCAAGAATTCTTTCCACCCGACTATGAGCAGATTATGTTTCAGCAGTACCAACGTTGCCAGCAGGGCAATCGGACTGTGCATGAGTATACGGCCGAATTTATGAGATTGGCGGAGCGGAATAATTTATCAGAGACGGAGGAACAGCAGGTGGCCAGATATCTTGATGGTTTGAAACCCTTTATTCGAGATAAAATTGGAGTACAGTTTCTGCGAAATTTAACTGAAGCCAAGAATATGGCGATGAAGGCAGAATTGATGCAGCAAGATAGGGGAAGAAGAGGCTATGAAAATTATCGAGGTAGCAGTTCGAGCAGTTCGGTAGAAAAGAGCAGTTTCAATAATCGCTTTAACGCAGGGCGAAATCAAGAAGATAAGGCGGTAGAAAAGCGTCCTATGAACGAGCCAAGGGATAAGGGAACGCAAGCACAGAAAACTGCGAACCCTAACCCTTATGCTAAACCAGCCGCGATAAAGTGTTACAGGTGTAATCAGCCTGGGCATCGATCTAATGAATGCCCTCAGAGAAAGACCGTAAACGTAGCAGCGAGAGAAGAGGAGGAGGATGGATATTGTTGTGCCCCGGATGGTGAGGATGATGATTTTGAAGATGAAGAAGAGGAGCAAGTAAACTGTGTGGTGCGTAGGATGATGTTGGCCCCAAAACAGGAAGATGATTGGCAGAGCCATCAGTTATTCCGAACCAGGTGCACTATTCTAGAAAAGATCTTTGCTGTGGTTATTGATAGTGGAAGCATGAAGAATATCATTGGGAAGGAGGCAGTGAAGAAGTTGGGAATACCCGTGGAGAAGCATCCTAACCCCTATACGTTAGGATGGATTAAATCTGGAGCGAAAAGCATTCAGGTGACTGAACGATGCAAAATTCCATTCTCCATCGGTAAGTATCATGATGAGCTATATTGTGATGTAGTAGACATGGATGTATGTCATGTGTTATTTGGGAGACCGTGGTAATTTGATGTAGATGCTCAGCATTCGGGAAGAAGCAATCAGTATAATCTTGTGAAGGATGGAGTGAAGTATACATTACTGCCACTGAAGAACAAAGGAAAATAAGCTGCTGAAAATAATTTCCTTACCCTTACGAGGAAATTTGAAGCTGAGGTTAAGGAGACCCGACAGATTCACGTGCTGGTCGTGAAACAAGCAATTGAGACTGAGGCTGAATTACAAGTGGAGGAGCAGCCTGAAGCAGTCAGGCCTTTATTGAAGGAATTTAGCGAACTGATGCCTGAAGAGATTCCAGATGGATTGTCGCCTATGCGTGATATTCAGCACCATATAGACTTAATTCCTGGTGCTAGTCTGCCAAATTTACCGCACTACAGGATGAGTCCAAAAGAGAGCGAGATTCTAAAAGAGAAGGTGGATGAGTTGTTGCGAAAGGGACACATTTAGAATAGCATGAGCCCATGTGCTGTTCCGGCCTTGTTGACTCCTAAGAAAGATTGGAGTTGGCGGATGTGTGTAGATAGCAGGGCCATTAATAAGATAACCGTGGGTTACAAGTTTTCAATTCCGAGATTGGATGACATGCTGGATAGGTTGCACGGTGCTAAGTGGTTCTCGAAGCTGGATTTGAAGAATGGATACCATCAGATTCGGATTCGGCCCAGAGATGAGTGGAAGACAGCTTTCAAAACAAAGGAGGGGTTGTACGAATGGTTAGTGATACATTTCGGACTTTCTAATGCTCCAAGCACTTTCATGAGACTTATGAATCAGGTTCTGAAATCTTTTATTGGCAAATTTGTTGTAGTTTATTTTGATGATATCCTGATTTATAGTAAGACCAAGGAGGATCATCTGATGCACTTAAGGGAGGTATTGACAGCTTTGCAGATTAATAAGCTGTATATTAATCTTAAGAAGTGCAGTTTTTTAACTAATAAACTGTTATTCCTGGGGTTTATTATTACTGCTGAAGGAATAGAGGTAGATGAGGCGAAGGTAAGAGCAATCAGAGAGTGGCCGACTCCTAAAATAGTTTCTAATGTTAGGAGTTTTCATGGGTTGGCTACTTTCTATCGGCGATTTATTAAGAATTTCAGTACTATCGCAGCTCCGATTACTGAATGTATGAAGAAAGGCAAATTTCTATGGGGAGAGGAAGCAGAGAATAGTTTTGCAATTTTGAAGGAAAAGTTATGTACTGCACCTGTTCTTGCTTTACCTGATTTTGATAAACTGTTTGAAGTTGACTGTGATGCTAGTGGAGTGGGTACAGGAGCTGTTTTATCTCAAGAGCACAGACCAGTTTGTTATTTTAGTGAGAAGCTCAGTGACGCAAGGCAGAAGTAGAGCACTTATGATAAAGAATTCTATTATGTCGTAAGGGCTTTGAAAACTTGGGAGCATTATCTGATTGGGAAAGAATTCGTCCTTTATTCTGATCATGAAGCTTTGAAGTATCTGAATAGTCAGAAGAGGATTAACAAAGATATGCATGTGCGATGGTGTCAATTTTTGCAAAAATTTCCTTTCAAATTACAGCATAAGTCAGGTGTGCATAATGTTGTAGCAGATGCAATGAGTGGGAGAGCTAGCTTATTGATTACGTTGAGCCAGGAAATTCTAGGGTTCAAGCAGCTGAAAGACTGTTATGCAGATGATGATGACTTTGGAAAAATTTGGGAGTCATGTGCTGCTGGTCAACCTGTACAAGAATTTTATGTGCAGGATGGTTATCTGATACTTGGCAATCAGCTTTGCCTTCCTCGGACATCATTACGAGAGAAGGTAATTCGCGATTTTCATGATGGTGGATTAGCTGCACATCTAGGTCGTGATAAAACTATTGCTGCAGTCTGGGAGTGATTTTACTGGCCCCAGTTACGTAGAGATGTCAGTAGGTACGTACAAAAATGTTATGTTTGCCAGACTGCTAAGGGTCAATCTAAGAATACAGGTCTGTATATGCCTTTACCTATTCCTAACAATATATGGGAATATCTGTCCATGGATTTTGTGCTTGGTTTACCACGGACACAAAGAGGCGTGGATTCTGTTTTCGTTGTGGTTGACAGATTTTTCAAGATAGCGCACTTCATCCCTTGTAGGAAGACTTCTGATGCAGTAAGTGTGGCTAGATTATTCTTTAAGTAAGTGGTTCGTTTGCATGGTGTGCCCAAATCTATTACCTTAGATAGGGATAGTAAATTTCTAAAGCATTTTTGGCAGACTTTATGGAAACTGTTTGATTCATCTTTGAATTTCAGTAGCACTGCTCACCCGCAGATTGATGGGCAAACAGAGGTGGTTAATAGAACTCTGGAAAACTTGATTCGAAGCATTTGTGGAGATAAGCCGAAGCAATGGGATGTTGCTTTATCACAAGCAGAGTTTGCTTATAATAATGCAGTTCATAGTTCTATTGGTAGGTCGCCTTTTTTCTATTGTTTATACAAAGGCGCCTCAGCATACTCTGGATTTGGTACAGTTGCCTAAGCAAGCGGATAAAAGTGTAACAACGGATCATATGGCTAAACAGATTGTGGAGGTGCATAATGAAGTCAAACAAAAGTCGGAGGAAGCTAATCAAAAGTATAAAGCTGCAGCAGACAAACATAGGCGAAAGCAGATGTTTGCGGTAGGTGATCAAGTCATGGTTTTTCTTCGTAAAGAGCGATTACCAGCTGGATCTTACAGTAAATTACAGCCAAAGAAGTATGGACCTTACGCCGTCAGCAAGAAGATCAACGATAATACTTATGTTATAGACCTTCCACATAGCATGGGCATATCCAACACTTTTAATGTTGCTGATTTGTCACCGTTTCATGAGTCCACAGAGCCGTTATATCCAGATCCTGATTTTAACTCGAGGATGAGTTCTTTTCAAGTGGAGGAGAATGATGCAGAATTTATTAGTGGTGCGTTTCTGGACCGATTGGACAAACAGAAGTCCAAACGGAAAGCGAAACGTTGATGCGATTAGATGATTTTTTTTCTATTATTTTAGTATTTTTTATGAGTTAATTTTAAGGGTCATTTTTGTAATTTTGCTATTTGATGTTTATTAACTTTCCTATTATGATTAGATTTCCTATTATGATTAGGTTTCCAATTCAGATTAGGTAACTTTCCTATTATGATTAGGTTTCCTATTGTAATTAGGTTTAACCCCTATAAAAGGGTGTTTAGGGTTTGTTTTGAGGAGAACATTATTATCATCAATATTGAATTTCGAGATTTTTCTCTCTAAGCAAGGTTTTGCTTGAATTATTCGCTGAACGCTGCGTCACTTCCGGTAGCTGGAGATCTGGAATGTGCACACAACCTCGTCATCAGTTTGTAGCACTAGATTATTATTTTTTTTGTCAAAAGAATTTATTTATATCATAACTAGAAACTAGCCGGCAAAGCCCATAATAGGAGCATCACTACATAGCAACGCCCTTACTTAAGGTGGGGATGAGAGCCAATAAGGAGGAAGACAATGTTATCTCTAGGCTTTTGCAGCCCAATCGGCCACCATATTAGAGCTTCTTGGGCAAAAGGCTAACCGGATGAGAGGGAGGCCCGAGAGCAATGAAACCGGGGATCGAGGCTTATGGTGTGGTCTCGAGAGATGCACTGGATTATTATTACCATCAACATTGTCGAACTCTTGTTAATTTATGGTTCTTGCCATCATACTCTCCTCAAATCAACAAGATAGCCAAAAAATTTTAAAATATGGATGAATCGATATGACTTCACAAATATTAAAAAAGGTCATTTTTTAATTTTAGATCAAAAAGTAAATGATATGGAATTTAAATGTATGAACGCTGGGAACAATCGTTGCCAACAATGTCAATTGCCGGTAAGTAAAGATAAAAATAAATTTACAAAAGAACGTTAAGTTATGTACAAGGGGGTCTTTACAAACAGCACAGTTTAGGTATTCATGGCCCCAAATCAACGGTTATAAGCAGTTATTGAATTTGAATGAACAAATAACTTCCTAATCGTATATGTGATTACAAGAAATTACACTATTCACGATCTCATATTATCTAGCAACATCTATCCACAAAAAAGTTATAAAAATATTGAATGGACGGCTATAGACATAACCACCTAGCAATTATGTTTTTGTGTCGACTGCTCGTTCTCGATGATTTTGTCAATCAACTTCTCAAGTCTCGACAAAGACTTGAGTCGATAACTTACACGATGTGTTGTCGATTATTCAAAGTGGTAAGTCGTCGACCATTTTGTTCATCGATGATTTTTGTCTGCTCTCACCTGTTAGTCTATCGCTTGTCGCTTTTTGGCAATCAAAAGTTGATCGCTTTCTGGCAGAAAAAAAAAATTTATTAGGCCTCGGTTGCGTGTAAAGGAAGAAAGAGCAAATCAGTCAATTGATGAACATGGTTTTAACACTATCGGAAACACTGTGGGTCCATCTGACTTCGTTTTGTTCGTTTTTTCCAGATAAGTCCTGATTGACTCTGTAGAACGATGAGAATAAATAGAATACGATCTCTCTCCGGCCCAAGTCAAACAAACCACGTGTCAAATTCTCGAGGGACGGTGGGAAAAACGGGAGAAGAAAAGGACTGGCGTGCGAGGCGCCATTCAGACGGAAAATGTTTGAAGAAAAATCAACAGTAAATGGAGAATAACCGGACAGGCGGGTCTAACGTGCATATCTCGGTAGAAATTTTCGTTCCAAAAATAGTCAACAGCCACCGTGTTGTTGACTGGTGTCTGGGACAACAAGGATAATTATCCGAAAAGTCATTCGAAGTATATTTTCTGCAAACACAAGAACATAAGAATGGATTACTCTTAGGGATATCCGTCCTCTTTAAGTTAAACAGACGCCGGGTTGACTGAAGGTATGGTATTTGTCATTGTCGGATTAATGGTATCTCCCAGTGACTACGATTATTCGGAGTCTCCTATACGGCAGGCAAAGACTTAAATCAATAATACAATGTCTCCCATCATATCCACAGAAGTGGGAAAATACAGATTTGACTCTCGAGGTTTGAGGGTCGGAAGTCTGAATTTGTTTTTTCCCAGGATAGGTAGTGGTTCACGTTTGCACTTATTGTATGTCTGACTTAACGTGTACAAGGGTCTGTAGAGGTTCAAGTACTGTACCTGTTGATTGACCATAGTTTAGTTCTTGGCTGGCAAAGAGAAATTAGATAACTGTGCGCATAATGCATCAACATGCCAGCGTTTGAGCTGATAATTAACTGTTGAGTTTAACCAGGTTGAAAATCGTACTGAGAAGGCAACATCTTGGACCTTTTCAAGAATGTAGATGGTTGTGCAAAGCGTGGAGGTATAAGGGTTCGCATGGGGTACTCATGTATATTTACATTTGCTGTATGTTTAAGGCTGCGAATGATAACCATTCTGTTTCTCTATTTCTGTTCCAGAAATAGGTTTGGAACAGAAATCTGTTTGGTAACGCAATTCCAATTTCTATTTCTGGAACAAATTTTTGTTCTAGAAATAGGTTTGAAACAGAAATCAGAAGTTAAAATTTTTTGCTTTTCTATTTCTGGAACAGAAATGAGAAATTAAAATTTTTCTCATCGCTCGTCCTCGCTACTAGCCTATCGCCGACCTGCCGCCCATCGCCGCCTACTTGCCGGCCGCTGCCACCCGCCGTCGCCGCCCACCCTCCTCCCGTCGTCGCCCGCCTCCCACCAACGTCTCCTGCCATTGGCCTCCCTTCTCCCACAGCCGCCCACCTCCCACCGCCAGCTGCCGTAGGCCGCCGCCCACCATCCACCGGCCACCGCTCCCACCTCCCGCCGCCACCCGCTTCCCGCCGCCGACCATCGTGGGCCGCCGCCTGCCGTCCACCGGCCACCGTCTCCCATCGCCGGCCATACTCCTCCTGCCACCACCCGCCTCCCACCGCCGGCCACCGTCTCTCGCCACCGGCCTCCCTTCTCTCGCCGTCACTCGCCTTCGACTGCCGCCCACCTCCCACCTCCGTGGGCCGCCACTTGCCGTCCACTGGCCATCACTCGCGCCTCCGGTCGCCCTCCTCTGGCCACCTCCCGCCGCTGTGGGCCACCGCCCGCCGTCCACCGGCCACCGTCTTCCGCCATCGGTCGCCCTCCTCCCATCGCCGGCCGCCTCCAGCCACCATCCTCCGCATTGGCCGCATCACTATCCGCCGCCGTCTCCCCTAGCCATCCGCCGCCCGCCATTCGCTGCCACCATCCGTCGCCTGCCATCCGCTGCCCACCGTCCACTCTCCGACCACCCAAGAGGGAGAAAGTTTGTACCGTTATCAAATAAATTTCTGTTTCTGGAATAGAAATTTTGTGTCGTTATCAAACGTGTTCTTTTGCTCAGAAACTTCTTCAGGAACAGAAATTGATTTCTGAAACTGAATGGTTGTCATTCGCAGCCTAAGTGTTTGTTCTTTGGCACAATCTCATCAACATATTCGCTAAATGCGGAAAACAATGTAGAATTATAATATCTGCGTCACCCGTGCCGTGCCTCATCTAGCATGAAATCTACTCGTGGATCAATCCCAATGTTCAATTCTCAATCTGTGGTCTGGCCCTCTGATTTCATCCTGTTCAACCTTAACCGATAGGCTGAGCAGTTAATTTCTCTGTTTAGGTATTGATCTTTCGTTCCATTCAGACTTTCCAGCATTTCATCTTGAGAAGCAACATGGAGCCATTAATTCTTGTCGTTGGCAACATCTTTCTATGATGTGGCTTATGTTCATTCCTCAAGTATTTTTACCAAGCAGAGGATCAGATTTTGGATACTGATGCCCTCGCTTATCTTCAGGACATTGGAATGATTTACACAAAAAGAATCATACTCGTCTGTTGTATGATATGACAAATTAATAATGGTTGTATGTTTTCTATAAATAAGTCTTTCTAAACATTATCTTTACATATATTATTTTGGTTTACAAAATTATTTTACAAAGTAATGCAGGACACATTTTTATTGTTGGGTGTTCGAATATGACCAACTTATTTAAGTATGTACTTATAACCAGTCGATCACTTTATAAACCGATTTTGTAAATTAATTTCTGTCTAAAATCGCTCTAATTAGTTTGCTCAGCATGTCTTCCTTGTCTTCCTTAAAAGTGATTTTCCGTCAGCCATTGGACAAATAGCCACCATATTCCATATAAAATAGGTTGACCCATTTGGCAATTTGAACACGGACTCGGTAAAGTTACTGATCGCAATCAACTGGGAGACAAACTTGGGCTCCAAGTGGGAAGAAATTCTTTCTGCCTATAGTCAAATAAAAAAACTTTGAATTTGTGAAGTAGGTTTCATAGATTTTCACAATCATTTGCAATCTATACTGACAAAGAGATTGGGAAAAGTGCCAAAAAAAGTCCTAAACCTTTTGTATTTGTGCCAATTTAGTCCTAAACCATTTTTTAATGCCAATTCAGTTATAAACCTTTTACATTTGTGCCAATTCAGTCCTAAATCTTTTTTTGATGCCAATTCAGTCCTAAACCTTTTTTTGGTGCCAATTCAGTCCTAAACCTTTTTTTGGTGCCAATTCAGTCATAAGCCTTTTGTTTTTGTGCCAATTTAGTCATTTCGGCCAATTTTGGTCGGATTTTGCTGACGTGGATGCCAACCGACCGTTGGCCGGTCACCGGCGCTGACATGGACAACTTTAATAATATTTTAATAATTTTTAAATTTTTATTTCTTTATTTCTTTTCTTTTTTTTTCCCCCTCCCCTCCCTCCTTCGTCCAGCCGGTCGTTGGACCGGCGACCGACCAGAGGCTAGAGGCCGGCGAGGCTCGCCCTCGCAGGATCTGCCGACCCGACCTCGCCGGATCTGGTGAGGTCGGGCCTCACCAGCGACGGCGAAGGCGAGCCTCGCCATGGCTGGGCGAGGCACAACCTCACTAGATTTGGCAAGGTCGGGCCTCGCCCAGCCATGGCGAGGCTCGCTTTCACTGTCACTGGTGAGGGCGAGCCTTGCCGGCGCTGGCCTCTGGCCTTTGGCCGGTCCGGCGATCGGCTGGAGGAAGGAGGGAGGAGAAGGGAAAAAAAAAGAAAAGAAAAAAATAAATAAAAATTCAAAAAATATTAAAATATTATTAAAGTTGTCCACGTCAACGCCGCGCGACCGGCCGATGTCCACGTCAGCAAAATCCGGCCAAAATTGATCGAAATGACTGAATTGGCACAAAGACAAAAGGTTTAGGACTGAATTAGCACAAAAAAAAGTTTAGGACTAAATTAGCACCAATACAAAAGGTTTATGACTTTTTTGACACTTTTCCCCAAAGAGATTTTGATCATTAACGCACACAATCTTGTAAAGTTGGGAGGGATATTTATGCCTTTTGAAAATTGAAGCACTCTCTTCTTAGGCAATCAAAGAAAACGGCTTGATTCTAAACGTCAACGTATATCTCGTGAATTTTAGAAAATGGCTTGATTCTAACGTCACATATATCTCGTGAATTTTTGTCAAGTTGTGATCGTCAGAAACTCAATTCTTTCAATCAACGATTAAAGTCCAATTAAGATGATCGATGGCCGATTAAGTTGTTGAATATGACTTCGAATCAAAAGTGAATGGATTCTAGTATGCCTTGAAGTCTCAAGAACTATTGCAAAACTCAGATTACTGAAACAATCTGCAAATAAGGAAATTGCATGAAAATTTATTGAACATCAGAATAGTTGGCTTACATTCTTGGAGGCCTTGCTTGCTCGATGTCTGAAATTGAACACAAACTGTTAATAGAAATTACTAGAGTGCATAGAGAAAATTAAAAAAAAAAATTAAAAAGTACGAAAGGAAAGCTTTTATAATCAAAGATAAGTACTGGAATTAGAAAACCAAAACTAATTCAATTTTTAAATGAAATTTAGACAAAATATAATTTAAATAGATTTTTTATGAATTACCTTCTTATATAAAAAATCCTATGTGCTCTTGGTGGTTTGTGATGTCTTAACTGCTTGTGTGTGTGTGTGAATATTGATTGATCTCTAAAGATTGGTCTAGTCCCTCCCCCCACTCTTATTTTTCCTGTTCTTTAAAAATTAATAATTTAACCTTAAATAAAAGTGCAATCTCAAACTTTGAAGAACAAAGAAAAAAAATGAAAAACCATCCCAAACAGACATCTCACTGGATGATCTTGTTTTAGAAAGCTAAATTATATTCTTTACGGACATATCAGCAGAGTGACTAAACCCATTACTCGTCGAGTGTAACTGAGATACGAGAAACACGTAAGTCTTTTAATGATGAATCAGTAGCGGTAATCTCTGTTGTATCGGTTGATTCTATTATACATTCTTCTACATTTATTTTCGTGCGAGTAAACCGTATTGACCGAACTGTGTAAATAGGAAAAAATACAAAAAAAGTGCTAAACCTATTACACTTATGCGAATTCAATCCATAACTTTTCAATTATACCAATTAAGTCCTAAACCTTTTGACGATTTGTCAATATAGTATATCCGGCCAATTTTGGCCGGAAATCACTAACATAGACACTAGTCATCCTATGTTGCACAAACAACGCTAACGTTGACAAATTTTATAATTTTTTTGATATTTTTTGAATTTTTTCTTTTTTTTTCTTTTTTTTCTTTCGCTGTTTTTTTTACAACTTTGGGCTGGCAAGGTCAACGGTCAACCATCACCGTCCACAGGCAAGGGCAAGGGCGTCAAGCCGTCACCCAGATCCAAGCGAAGGCATCCGCACCCCCACCAAGATCCAGGCGAGGGGTTCGCGGCCCTCACTTGTGGCCAACAAGAAAATCATGGCTCTCGCCCAGACCAGGTGAGGGCATCGCAGCCCTCACTTGGCCGGCGAGGGAATCAGGCCCTCACCCAGATGAGGTGAGGGTGTCGCTGGCCCTAGCCGGCCCATAGTTGGGGAAAAATGAAAGTAAAGGAAAGAAAAAAGAAAATAAGGAAAAGAAAAGAAAAAACAAAAGAAATTATTAAAAAAACTAAAAATTATCCACGTTAGCACGGCCATATCACGTAGGGCAGCTGGCATCCATGTCAACGATTTTCGGCCAAAATTAGCCAGATGAATTATATTGGCAAATCGTCAAAATGTTTAAGACTTAATTGGCACAATTATTTGATCAAAAAAAAATTGGCACAGTTGAAAGATTTCTGATTGAATTGATTAAGTACAATAGAGTTTGGACTTTTTTTTTTATACTTTTCCCATGTAATTATGGTGCTCGATGTATCTCTTGTATCCTATACTATGTCCAAGCCACTTGTTTACATAACAATTAATGTGAACTGCTTTATTCCAATTAGCGACACTTTACTGAATTTATGAGCTTAGTGCATGCACAATCAGACAGTGAAGTACGGAATATGGAAAATGGAAGATGGAAGATGGAAGATGGAAACATGTTAAGAGAGCAGAGGACGAGCTCATGATCCTCGTTGGTCGGTCGGTCGGTATTTGGCACTGGCAGGACATGTGACCCTCCCATTCTGAGGGACACAACCATAATCGTTTCAACCTGGATTTGAATTCTTCACACCTCTATAGGGAAACCCAGTTACAAATACACGTTTTTTTTTCAATCTTGTGAGGGGTGAAGCAACTTGGGATGGACGGAAGAGAGACCAATCAGCTAAAGGGTTTTGCTCAAGACAGTTCAATGAGTCATTTAACTGATTTCTGTCAAAGATTTTGTGCGGTGGATGTTGGGAGCGCACAGTAAAAGCCCGATACCTTTCGCCTAGTGCGCACAAGCCCGATACCTTTGGTCTGAGGAGATTGTCAAGAAGGAGTTGAAATCCGAGCCCGTCAATATATTCAGTTGGACCCACCTCCACTCAAAAGTTTAAGCTAATGAGTTATGGGTCAACTAAGATATATTACTAGCTTCACGCTACATAAATTCTCCAACGCGGAACTTTTCTAACACAACTCGCACACGTGTATCCAATCACTGAACTCGAGATTTGACTTGACCATTTTTGGAGAAGCAGGACGTTTATACACGCAATTATAGAGAGACGGCAGCACGCGTTGGGGACCACGTGAAGCATTTTCGTGTGGCAGGGAAACCCAAGTGAGATTTTGCTTTTTGGTCCCTGGGGATTCCAAGGTTCCAGTTCTGGCATGCGTTGTGACTATATTTGTGGAAACAGCCACGAACCGCCCACAAAGACGTTCACCGGCTACCTTTTTTGGTCTTTGCAACTTTCAAAGTCTGAATCTCCTGGTTCTTCAAGGCGAAGCTTCTCTGATACCAGTAGCACCATTATCACATGTTTTGTGGAAATTCCCCGCCCTCTCCTGAGGAAAAATGCTTATCACGGTAAAGCCATGAAGTACTCGACTTCTCCATCCTGTCTCAACCTATGTAGGTCTTACATGGATTTCGAGTATTTGACATTATTGCGCGTGATTAGATTCGATTCACGAAACTCAAAGAATTTCACACCTGTTAAATGGAGATCATGTGTATATAAGAACGTATAAGACTCACTGTTAAGCGATATGGAATATTTCAACATGTACAAAGCAACTCTTGTTCTCACTCTTTTGAAAAACTTAAATTGCTTAGAATTTTTGTAAATCCTACAGCACACTATCAATTAAAGCCTATCGTTGGTTTATTTATTTCTCTATTTATTTTGCTACGAGACGAATAACCATCATTTCAAGCTTAATTTTCTAGTTTAGATCTTAAATTTTTATGATTGTTGATGTTAAACTTTTTACAATCTTATGTTTAAGATCTACAACCATTTTGATATATGGTTGTGATTTATAACATATTTTGCGCGAGATAACTTGTTGTTTGAATAATACTATCGCAGGTTTCATCTGAATCATGGATATCTGACTATTCTATTGATTTGGCTTTGGAGTTTTATGCCAAACTAGTGGCTGATCTAGGACAGGTTTGGAGAATGATTGAGTGTTATCGTGACGAGTTTGAGATAAAGCCAATCATCCCGAATATATCCTGCTTCGGGTCTCAAATTTCCATAGTCACACCCCTCTCGTCATTTAGCATACCATTTCTATATATGAAAAGTTCAGGAAATTTTTTAAACGTTCAACCCAAAAGCTCAAATTATTAGGTTGAAGGAAATTACATATATCTTATAAGGCCCAATCGAATATAATAGTCAAGTGATGCGGTATACTTTCTTTTTTTTAACATCTCCTCTCACGTGTAAGCAAGTCTAAAATTGTAGGGATGAAAGGCACATGGAATAGTCAAGTGACGTGCAATAATAAGCTAAAACACACTCATGTACACGATCTAAAACCGACGAACAAAGGCCTGTGAAAATGAAGAATTTGGAGTCGCGTATATGCGAAATAAACCTAGGGCATGAAGGATCAATGCGGAAGCCTGGTTCTAATATTTTGTAACAATATCAAATCCAAAAGTTTATTCCTTATTCACAAATGATCTCCCTAACACCTTTGCGTTGACTATTTTAGCATGATGATTTCATCGCCAACCTTTTTTTTTTTTGTCCAATCAGCACTAGATTACGAACATGCAAGATTCTTTTCACTTGACTTTGGCCTATTTGTCTCCATGAAGTCATAGAAGACACGCAAGCAATTACGCTTGATCTTCCAACAACTCCTTTGAATTGAATAGTGGAATTTTCTTTCATCTTTCGCATGGGCTCGCCATGTAAATGATCCGCTGCCTATAAATAGGGGGCAATCTCCGGTATTATCTCTCAAGATTGTCCTAGGATTGAGAACTGACTAAAGTGTAGTTCAGCTCTTATTCTGTAAGGAAAACAGTTTTAACATACAGACATCAATGGAATTCGCAAGTGAGAAAACACACGAGTCGCTCTCGAAGATTGCCAGGAATGACGGGCATGGTGAGGATTCTCCATACTTTGACGGATGGAAGGCATACGATCAGAACCCCTTTCACCCAACTCAGAATCCTGATGGAGTCATTCAGATGGGTCTTGCCGAGAATCAGGTCTGGTAGTGGCAAAAGCTCTTTGTTATAATAATCAGCTTTCAGTGATGATATATATGACGTTGCCGTAAGACAGTAGCATACATTGCCCATTCGCACACTCTCACACACATGGCTTCACAACTTTGTTAATGGTACCCATTTTCACCATCTTTTGCCTCATCGTTTGCAGCTTTGCTTCGATCTGATAGAAGAGTGGATAAAGAACAATCCTACAGCATCCATTTGCACTTCCGATGGGGTTGGCAAGTTCAAGGACGTTGCCATTTTCCAGGACTATCACGGCCTCCTGGAATTCAGACAAGTAAGTTGTAGGCAGCCAAAGAGTAAACATTGTCTCTCTAATTAAAAGGAAATGATAGGCCTTTGTTACTTACTAGAAGGGCATTATATTGCGTCTCTCAGGCCGTCGCCAAGTTCATGGGAAGGGTCCGACGCGGCAAGTCGACATTTGACCCGAATCATATCGTTATGAGTGGTGGAGCGACTGGAGCAAGCGAGACGCTCATTTTTTGCTTGGCTGATCCTGGTGATGCTTTCCTCGTTCCTTCCCCGTATTATCCAGCGTAAGGATTCATGCTCCCATCTCGTCTTCTGCTCTATATATTATTTTATGTAAGTAGTTAACTCACGTATAGCCCTCAATGAGTAATCCGAAAAATATGTAGTAGGGTCTATGAATGGTAAAATTAATGAAACTCTGCAGAAAATCAAGCTGGCAAATAGTCATCGAAGAAAAGTAAGTTCTGGTGCACAGCTCATCTGAATCGAATGGGAACAAAAGAGGAAAGCTTCAGAATTCAAGTCCTAGGAAATTATCCTTGCCCAAATGGTGCCTCAGATTCCGCTAGGAATTGCTTCGTCCGTGACTAAGAGAGATCAATATTTCCAAGTCTAGAAAAGTCGCTGCTTTGACCTGGGAACTTGATCAGGTCAAAGCAATGGTAAATGCCAATAATACTTGGTAGCAATCGTAAGGTTGGTCAAGCAGAGAAATACGATAGAGATATCGCATCCTGATGAGCTTATTATAGCAGAATAGAGTGGACCCAGACCAAATCTTCCGCATGCTTGAACTCATGACTTAATTAATTCCAATAACATTCAAACTTGACAACCACGTTCATTTTTGCTAACCACTGCAGCCAGAGATGGAACATAAAGATGGAAAAAAAATTTAACCCGACACCCTAAATTTTCCAAGTCGTCCAAAATCAATTCCCCCAAATTTTACCAAACTTTTAGAAGACCTCCTTCTCCCAAAGAAGAAAAAGTTGAAATTCTCCTCTTGCAACGTAGCTTTTTGTCATATAATCTTTCATTAGATATTGATACTGTTTAACATATTTTACTATGAATTCTTCGCTACATTTCCACCAACTTTCTCACATTTTCACGCTTGGTAATTTCAACGTTGGTTCTTGGAGAAGTTTGACGCTGACCACTTAACAATTTTTAAAGCTTGTCACGATACTTACTAAGTATGTTTATTCTCACGTATACTTGTCCTATGATGTAATTCTCATGTACTCGTCTCTGGTTTTCATATTCTTTTCCCTCAGATTTGATAGGGACCTAAGATGGCGCACTGGCGTACGGATAATTCCGGTTGACTGCGACAGCTCCAACAACTTCCAAGTAACCCTGGCACAGATAGAATCAGCATACACCAAGGCCAAAGAAGCCAACATCAACGTAAAAGGAGTGATCTTAACAAATCCATCAAACCCGCTCGGAATCACTTTGAGCAGAGAAACACTCACCAGCCT
Source organism: Syzygium oleosum (assembly GCF_021117445.2). NCBI lineage: Eukaryota > Viridiplantae > Streptophyta > Magnoliopsida > Myrtales > Myrtaceae > Syzygium > Syzygium oleosum. The sequence goes on along the minus strand of NW_026607516.1, from coordinate 2,891,719 downwards.
GTTGAGCTTCACTTCCGAAAAGAACCTCCACATGGTCTGCGACGAAATATACTCGGCCTCGGTCTTCAATTCCCCGGCCTTCACGAGCATCTCGGAAGTAATGCAGGAGACCGAATGCAATCCCAATCTTGTCCACATTATCTACAGTTTGTCCAAGGACATGGGGCTCCCTGGCTTTCGCGTTGGCATAATCTATTCCTACAATGATCAAGTGGTCCAGTGCGCAAGGAAAATGTCGAGTTTCGGGTTGGTCTCTTCGCAGTCTCAGCATTTGCTTGCTTCCATGCTCTCCGATGAGGTCTTTATAGAGAAATTCCTAGAAGAGAGCCCAAGGAGATTGGCCAAGAGGCACGGTCACTTTGTCAAAGGACTCAAGCAAGCGAATATACATTGCTTGGAAGGGAACGCCGGTCTTTTCCTGTGGATGGATTTGCGTCACCTTATGAAAGTACCAACGCTCGACGCCGAGATGAAGCTGTGGAGGGTGATCATAGAGGATGTGAAGCTCAATGTATCACCTGGGTCCTCTTTCCATTGCCCGGAGCCCGGGTTTTTCAGGGTTTGCTTCGCGAATATGGATGATCACACAGTGGAAGTCGCGCTTAAGAGGATTAGAGAGTTTGTGTCTAAGCGCAGTGAAAATGCTGATGACAAGAAATTGTTGAAGAAGAAGCATTGGCGAAACACGAATCTCAGGCTGAGTTTTACGTCCAGCAAATGTGATGAGAGCTTGATGTCTCCTCACCAGAGAATGTCCCCTCACTCACCAGTGCCTCACTCGCCACTGGTTCGAGCGAGGACATAGAGTGGCCATATTTGCTTTGTTCTGTTATTTAGTGGAGTATTCTTAACCATTCCGTAGAATAAGTTTTTCCCAAACTATTAGGAATTGAGTTGTGACCAACCAATTCTTTTTCCCATTTGCTTGGATGCCGTGTCAGGTTTTTCGTGGAACCTTTAAGCGTTTCATTCCTAGAAACAGATCCGTCCTTCTGCTTGTCCTAGTCCCATGGGGAAGAATCCCTGGTTCAGATTATTTGATGTATTTTTTTTGTTTGGTCGAAATATTTGATGTATTCGTATCTCATTAATGAAGTATGTGTTTTATTTCAAATTTATGTTATCCTCGTATTATCTTATTTTGCAGTATTTCAGCGTGAGAGGCAAAAGTTGTGTTAGAGATATATTTAGGATTTATATTTCTCTTGATTGATACTGATTGATTGTACTAAATATTTTGTTACTTTAGATAGTCGTCATATAAAGCTTATAAATAGGCTAGTGTATTCCTCACTTGATAATGTACCAAATATTATACTTTTCTATCATCGTAATTCTCAACTTGGTATAAGAGCCATTGTTTTTTAATGAAGCGTCCATCGAGTCTATTTAGTAAGCCAACCGCATTGGTCGTGTCTCTTCATGGTGGTGGCCACGACGCCAACCGCACTAGCCTTGTCGCTCCTAGTTCTACGCCAAGACCGAAACCTTCAGTTGTTGTCCGGCATAGTTCCACTGCTCATTTCGAAACACTGACACCATCATCAGACTCGCCGCCCTCAAATGATCCAAACCCTAAAATTTCGTCTCCAACAAATGCTGGAAGCCACCAGACGCGCCGCCGCGTCTTGGACCGAGGAGCTTGCCGCTGTTTAGCAGTGATTTGGAAATCTAGTGCCGAGTATTTACAAAAACAAACACCAACGCACGACTCATTGCTCTTTGCTGAGGCATCTCATGAAATTTCACGGCACATGCCCTCAGGCGCCGCCAGAAGCTCCCGCGTGGGATCCACACGCCATGGGCCCTCCACACGTGCTGACATCATCAGCCGCGTCATCTCTTACCGCTGACCACGTTGCGTTGACCGATTCAGCTCAGACTGGCCGGACCGATTCCATCGCATTTCTGACATGTACGATCATTTTCATTTTGGCATGCTAAGTCCATTTTTTGGCTCTATTTTCTCCGTATCGGCTCTCTAGGTAGCGTGGATCGCTATAGAGCTCGACTAGTAACAAAAGACTTTACTCAAGAGTATGGTATTGATTATGATGAGATCTTTACTCCTATTGCTCGTCTTATTTCTATTCGTAGTCTTCTTGATTTTGCCGCTGTTAAGCATTGGCCTCTATTTCAAATGGATGTTAAAAATGCATTTCTCATTTGCGATCTCACAAAAGAAGTTTATATGGTACCTTCTTCTAGATACACTCATTCATCTAATAAAGTGTGCCGATTACGTCAAGCATTGTAGGCTCCCCGTGCATAGTATTCCAAGTTTAGCTGAACCATAAAATCTCTTAGTTTTAAATCCAATTCTTAGGATCGTGGTCTCTTTGTTCGGCATACTCATCATGCATATATTATGCTGCTTTTATATGTGGATGATATGGTTATTATTGACGATGATCAAACTGACATTACCAAACTCCGGCAATATCTCAGTAAACATTTCGAAATGAAAGATCTTGGGCGACTCAGCTATTTTCTAAGCTTGGAGGTTGCGTCTGATGCTTCTAGTTATTATCTTTCAAGCAAAATATGCCACTGATCTTATTTCTCGAGCTAACCTCACCAATAAGAAGATTGCTTCCACTCCCATTGAGTAGAACGTCAAATTCAATGGCATTGATGGAACTCTTCTTCCGAATCCTACACTTTATCAGCAGTTGATTGGTAGTCTTATATATCTCACTGTTACTCGTCCTGATATCGCCTATGTTGTTCGCATTGTTGGTCAGTATATGACCACACCTCATACAACTCATTTTGCTGCAGTCTTCAAATTGTTCAATACTTCACTACGTCAAGGGTACGTTATTTCATGGCCTTCACTATTTTGCTCATTTTATATTGGAGTTGACAGCTTATTTTGACGTTGGCTGGGTTGGTGACCCTCAAAATCGTTGCTCCACTACAAGCTACTGTTTCTTTTTGGGCAACTCACTTATCTCATTGCGTAGCAAGAACCAAACCACTGTTGCTCGCTCTAGTACAGGATCATAATATTAAGCTCTCGCTAATATGATATCGAAGTTACTATGATTGCGGTGGCTACAAGAAGACATGGGAGTGTGTCATCATAGCGGAACAATCATTCACTGCCACAACCGAAGTGTTATCCAAATTGCACATGATGATGTTTTCCATGGACGCACCAAGCGCATTGAAATAGAGTGTCATTTCATCCGATATCACGTTCTTCACGGCATCGCTCTACTTGTCTCTACTTCATTAGCTGAATAGTACTGATATCCTCACTAAGACATATCCACTTGGGCATTTTCTAAATCTATTCTCCAAACTCAATTTGACATCTTTCACATCATCTTAAGTTTGAGGGGGATGTTAGAGATATATTTAGGATTTATAAATCTCTTGATTGATACTAATTGATTGTACCGAATATTTTGATACTTTAGATAGTCGTCATATAAAACCTATAAATGGGCTCGTGTACTCCTCACTTGATAATGTACAGAATATTACATTTTTTTGTCATCATAATTCTCAACTAGTTGCATTCATATTTTGGAAAATAAAAAAAACACACACACACACAATTTTTCCTTCTTATTGTTTATCAGTAACGCAGTTTTTCCTTTGGCCTAGGCAAATAACGATTACATTAATAATAAATTAATTACAAAATAGAACCAAGGCGAAAATTCCTAGTAAACATTACAAGGGAAAGCCACTGGTAAGTTAAACAGGTTGAACCTATAATTAACGAAAATCGTGTAGAACCAAGACAGAAATCGACGTGCACCCTATGTCTATTGCAATGGACAACCATGCTTTAATGTCGAATTTGTTGAATTATGTCTCGAGGAGTTTGAACCGTTTACGGAATCCGCACTTGTGCATTAAAAGACAAAATAGAGGGGGCACGCTTATTTGATATATTTATATTTATGGTCAATAAGGGTGTGCATGACAACCATTCTGTGCCCGGGAACTATTTCTGAACAGAAATGATTTTTTTTTATTCTGTGCCCGGAAACAATTTCTGAGCATTTGAAGACGTTTGGTAACTGTCCAAAATTTCTATTCCTGGAATAGAAAAAGAACATAAATGCGTTTGGAAACTGCAGAAAATTTCTATTCTAAATTTTTTTGAAGTGCTTTTTAAAACTTGGTATTAATTCTCATGGAGCACTTACCAATTTTATTTTTTTCTTGTAAGTGAAGGAAACATGGTGCTATGTATAAACATGGTATATAGTTGGTACAAACTCTTCCCTCTATCACTCCTAGCAGTGTATACCGTATTTTGACTTTACCGTATTTTTGCTCCTATCGAAGAACCTGGAATTAGAATGGAAACATTACTCCAAATCCAAATATTAGGTGAGTGCTTGTATTGAAGACTTTAAGATGAATCTTATCTAAATCCTTTTCCTTTTTTTCATTATGGAGAAAATTTTTGTGGATGTTTTATTAGTTAAAACTTTAGGTATCACAAAGAAGTGCTGGCAGAAACTTATGTAAGTCCAACTTCCCCCTAAGCAACTACCTAAGCAATCTTGTATAAACAATTTTGACTGGACTAAAATTGCACCTTGAGTTACTAGATTTTTCGTTGATCGACTCATGTCATACCATCAGTAAAGTACATGTAATAAAACAAAAGGAAATGACAAAAGTACATGTAAGGATCCTCTCCCATCGTCATGTAGTATTTAAAAATAATATTACAAAATTCAGAAACACAAATCATGGAATCTCAGGCAGATTGTAATCCCTTGCCATTTTATTTGCAATACTTTTCCTAAGCATGTTTATCTCAGCTGCTTGCTCAAGTGGTGTATCATCCGCAACCTCCACTTCTCTAGCTCCAAATGGGTAGTCTGGATCTCCATAATGGGAAAAGTTTTTGTCCATCTTGTCCTCCTCACGAATGTAATAATGGAGAGCACAACATGCAATTACAATAAGTTAAAGGATAAAATAATCAAACTTACATATACAATGAAATCAAAATAATCAAAAGTTAAAAGATACCTTGATGTGAGATTCCCAAATACTTGGATCGTCGACAACAACAGTTTTATTCACATTATCCCAGCCAAATCCAGATTGCGGAAGAAGCTTCTAAAACTACCATACTGTTTCCTTAGTTTGTTCACCTTGTTCTTCAACTGAACTAGGGTATATTGGTATCCTGACTGTTTAATGAATTCAGTCCGTATATTATTCCACCCAACTTTATTGTAAGTAGAAGATGTGCGATTTCCCTTTTTGACCTCCTCAACCAACAAACTTACAAACATGTTGGTTAAAGGCTCAGTCCACTTTGCATTGAATATCTCTTTTTGAGATGCCATGTAACCTTGCTAGATTGAGAATCATATGAGTCATGCATTAAATCAATAACATAGTCATGTAAAGATAAGAGAAGAGAAAAAAATCACGCCCCGCAGAACATCCAAGCATATCACTAGTCAGATGATGTTCCCACAGTTCGTCGGATGCTGATCAATAAAGCTTTTCAAGCTTTTCCTCCATCGAAGGACCCATAGGAACACGACCTGCTTACAAATTACTCGAACGACCCGAGCGAGCAGATCGCTAGAAGCAAAATACGCGAGGAGGAAGGGGCCAGGAAGAGCGACAGGAGACGCCACTCGACACAAGAACTAAGGGAGATTATAAGGTATGGAAGTTGACACGAACAAGATCATTTATTATATGGTGCTTCTTCGGATGTTACACACGCACCCAGGAATCAATTTTGAATAAAACCTCGGCAGTCCATACATACAGCTTCTTGATGATGACAAAACATGCAGAGACGACAGTAGAAGATAAGGTGCAGGGTATCTGACTCCAAAGAACATTTACAATACATACAACTTCTTGACTAGTGATATGCTTGGATGTTCTGCGGAGCGTGATGTTATTGTCAACATATAACTCACTGTAAGGATAATTCAGATACAACAAGCTTGCTCACTGACAACTATTGAAAAGTACACCCAAACAGCAATGCAAATTCAATATGCTTGCCTAGACACTAGAATGTTAATACTCCTAATGGTCTTCTTATGCGCATACTGCACAATATAATGCACCTACAAAACAAATACAGATTGTCCACCATGAATAACCACAAGAAAGTCTGCCTTTGCGATAACCACAGGTGAGGATTTTACCTTTGCGAATCAACTTGGACAAATAATAGAAAGCACTGGACAGAAGCATGGAGCTGAATCCAGGCGTAACGAACTTCTACTCAAATTGACTAATCACCAATTAGCTTGTTCAATCTGATAAAAAAAACAGAATAACCATTTAGTAAATGAAAATCACCACCCCAATGCAAAAGGATCGCCGTTGTGAAAAGCAACAGAAAATTAACACGAGACAATTACCAATGACCAACACCATATCACCATAGTTGCATAAAACAACTTCGAGCGAGCGCGGCCCTCACCCAGATTCGCAAGGGCGGTGGTCGCTCGAGCGAGAAGGAGCCCAAATGGGCGAGGGCAGCGCCCGCTCGAGCCTCGCCGACGCCCAGATCGGCGAGGGCCGCGAACGCGCTCGCTTGGGCAACCATCGCCGATCTGGGCCAGGGCTCGCTCAAGCGAGCACGGCCCTCGCCGATCTCTGGGCGACGGCGAGGCTCGAGCGAGCGCGGCCTCGCTCGAGCGACCGCGCCCTCGCCCAGATTCGCGAGGGCGGTGGTCGCTCTAGCGAGAGCGAGCCCAGATGGGCGAGGCTAGCGCTCGCTCGAGCCTCGCCGTCGCCGATTTGGGCAAGGGCTCACTCGAGCGAGCGCCGCCCTCGCCGGTCTGGGCGACGGCGAGCTCGAGCGAGCGCAGCCCTTGCCCACTCGCTCCAACTTGCCGTCGCCCAGACCGGCGAGGGCGGCGCTCGCTCGAGTGAGCCCTTGCCCAGATCGGCGATGGTTGCTCGAGCGAGCGCCGTCGAACGAGAAGGAGCAGAAGGAGCAAGTCATCAGCAAGAACTTACCTCGAACGAGAAGGAGCAGCCTCGTCGGTGTCGGTGAAGGAGCAGCCTCGTGGGTGAAGGAGCAGCAGTGGTGAAGGAGCACAGTAGAACGAGCTTTGAGCAGGAGAGGAGTAAAAAGTGATTCCAAAATTGTTTCTTATTTTGGAAGCTCAGCGCTTCCAAAATTGTTTCTTATTTCTGTGCCGAGAAACAAGAAGCTAGTTTTTTTTGTTTCTTGTTTCTCCTCCAAAATTGTTTCTGGACATAAATTTTTGTAAAAATGTGCCGGGGAATAAAAAATTTACCAAACGCATTTCTGTTCCCAAACTATTTCTGAGAACAAAAGAACAGAATTTTTTACTATTTGGCACGTTACCAAACGGGCCCTAAGTGGACTTTACCTTATACTCATGGGCTTGCAAAAGAAAGACAAGTGGGGCCCAAGGGAAATTAGAAAAAAAAAATAGAAAACAGAAAAGATATATGGTCTTCTTTGTTTTGAGCCCTAGACTAGCCCTAGGTCCTTCTATCAGGAGGGGAGCCGCACAAAACAGAGAAAAGAAAGTTGTGGGTCTTCTTCCCTCTGCTCATCAAGTCTAGCCGCAAGTGAGGTTGAGGGAATAGTGACCGCACAGTAGCTCTTCCCTTGGAGCAGAACGTGGGTTTCAAAATAAGAGTACAGTAACTCTCCTCGAGTGGCCGGCACACGAAGAACGAAGCCACGTTCGAATATGTGAATTTATGCCGTGAGTCTTTTATATCCATTCAAGTTGTTTATTTGTAAACACTTGGGATTTGGGTTTAATCTAGTTGCGAAAAACACTCGAGCGTGTGAGTGAGCGATTGTAATTTGGATTCTCCGATTATTAGTGAATTATTTGCTGGTGGCTCTCCTCGTGGATGTAGGTACCGATACATCGGAACGAACCACGTAAATCTTAGTTGTCCTTTATGCTCCTGGTTATTTCTTTGGTAATTTCGCAATTGACTTAATTTGCAAGATCCGGGTTAACTTACACATTAGTTAATATTATAACAGAATTAATGTCCCGCATGAAGTCGGCAGCGGCTTAGATTCTTAGAACATGAGTGTTAGAGGAAGTAGATCCCGGAAGGAGCCAATAAGTTTGATCTATTTTCACTCAAAAGTCTAAGTCATTTTATGAGCAAAATTAGGTATCATCGATTGCTTCTTTCATCTCCGGACATCAAATGTGAAATTCCTTCCTGTCACCCCCCACTCATGTACGTACACTCGACGCCGAGTCAGCCAGAGCGGAAGCGATTGAGCTTATTCAATCGCTAACAATCGCAAACGTTTGAAGCGTCGCTAGAATGTCTTAGTACCTACACCAAGCCAATCGCAAGTTTACTTCGATTGAAAAGGACAATCCCCCATGATATACATCAGACCAACCATGTCGATCTGTCCCCGTCATGTATTCAATCGATTATGGCACTCTTGTCGAAATAAGGAGATCGGATCAAATCCACACTTCGACAAAAGGGTGCCTAATGTTTCGCCAAACGAACGACGTGTAATCTTTACCTTTTTCAGACCGAGAGCAAAGCATGGACACCAAACTTGCCTTTTCGGAATGTGAAAGAGACGGCGGGCTTTGATTTTGAGTCACCGTGGTCGGACGGGCAAAGCAAGTGGGCACCGCAGGTGGTCGCCCTTGGGGAGCACGGAAGGGGCAATTCACGTTCGATTGCGTCACGCACGTAAACATGCTAAGACCTGACGAACAACATCTCCGTTCCTGCCTAGTGTTCTTCCTTGCCGTGCGGGGCTGTTTCTGTGCACGATGATCGTTCTCTTCTCGCCCTTTCATGTAGAAGGGTCAGCTCGTTTCTGTGCACGATGAATGATGAGGAACTGGCGCCACGCGCAGGCCTTGACGCGATCCAAAATGGGAAGCGCACAAAGGAAAAGGGAAAATTACCCAATCAGTCCCAAATCTATTATACGGATATATCGATTCAGTCTTAAACCTTTCAATTTTGCCAGTTTAATCCTAAACCTTCACGCGAAGATATAATGCAGTCACTCCGATCAATTCTCACCCGGAAATCGCTGACATGGCGGTCCAGTCATCGCCGGCCGTCCTACGTGGCACACCCCACACCTCAGCGAACTCCGGTGCAATTGTCTCCTGAGCATATGATTGAGCCTTATGTGGATAAAGTGCAATTAGTTTGCAATTAGAGTCTCCAGATTAATGCTCATTGGGGAAGTTTTAGAGCTAAAGCCCTAATTTGGCATAAGGCTCATTTCATCCCAAGGTCAAACGGAGGGAGTTGACCGGTCAATTGGGGCTGAGTCATCACGGGCCGGATTGGCCCAATTGGTGGGTCCGGGTGGGGGCCCTACTAACCCTGAATGTTGACATTGTTGCACAATTGCTCCCTAGTTTTGAAAAGTTACAAATTACCCTCCCAACTTTGGCACCGTTGCATCATAGCCTCCGAACTTTGAACGAATTACACCCATAAATTTTGAGTTTTGTTGCAGTATTTTCATCCGTATAGTCGTTAAGTTTTACCTGAAAATGGATTAACTTAGTTTTCCTAACCAAAATGACCTCTACTATATTTTCTTAACTTCATCAACAATGCATCCTCTCTATTTCTTGATGTCATTAGTCATGTGATGTAGGTTATTTTCGGGTGAAAAAAATGAATAACCATTTTAAGTAATGCTTTACGGTTTTATAGGCAAGAGGGTAACATGTACCTTTTCAAACTTCAGAAGTTTCCGGCCAAAAAAAAAAAGTGTTCAAAAGTTAACATACAACGGCTCCAAAGTTGAGGGAGTAATCTGTTGCTTTTCAAAGTTCGGGGATAATTGTGCAACGATACCAAAGTTCAAGAGGTTTTTGAGCAATTATCCCTCAATTTTTTTTTAAGTGGGTTGGCCCTAGACAAGCAATTCTATTTTTTGGCACGGTTGGTCCACTTGGATCTCTCATTCTTTTAAGTGTTTAAAGTAATGCTAACGATTTCTTGAAATCATTGCCGGACTTAGACGATGGTTTTTGGACCCAAGAAAGGGTTCGGCCTATTGGGCCCGGCAAAGCCAGGCCTAGCTTGCCTCTTGACCCGACATGATCTGAATCGTATAAATCAAACGTGAAATAAAGTCACCAAGATGAGTCACTTGATAGCAATGAGAAAATTTTCTTATAAGTGTGATCTACATTTAAGGCATCAACCAGACAAGATCTACTGGACTTCAACAGCTGGAGGAAAACTATGTAGACCCTAGAAAGCATCTTAAGGATAGTGTATCGTTAGAATGGATAGAAGCATGAATTAGTATTGTCAATGTAGAAAAAGACTCTCCTTTTTGTATTCAATGAATATTTTTTCTGTACATTTACAATGCTCAATCCTGTTATATATATAGGACATATGACAACCCTAATTAGGAGATATACAATAGGAAGGATTCTATACTAGGAAGAAATCTATAAAAATGCCTAACAAATAGGCTAAAATAGCTCACGACCACAGTCAATACACGCTTAAAATTGATATCCGATTTGGAACCAATCGGCTGCATATAGTGATCGTGCAATGACGTGGATAGTGAATATCCAAAACATTTAGCTGCAACTTTTGCTTAAAGCCAGCACAAAATAGTCAATAGCGTGCAAACACGAAGAAGAGACATTTTGGTTGAGTGGAGAGATCTCGTCAACTGTTTTGTTGGGTTCTTGCCTATTCTTTTCACCGTGAGATCGATCAAAGCGAACCCCATTGCAGGAAAATGCTGATGTCAAATTCAGAACAGACGTAGCCATCAACATTGACAGGGCTTTGCCGAGAAAATAAGAAGAAGAAGAAGAAGGCAATTTAGTTGCTGTAATTCGCCTTTACAGATCAGCATCTCACGCCTGACAAGTACGGTTTGAACAAATTAAGAAATGTCGGCATGGTGACAAGAGGAATCGAGAAGAGGAATGAGAATGCTGTAATATAATATGTTACTTTAACCTTGATTGTTTGATTAAAGACAAAAGCACCATATGTTTTTGCAGTTGTTGGGGGTCATGTGTTCAATGACGAGCTATTACATGAACGTCGTACCATGTGGTGGCACTCAGGACCAAAAAAAGTAGCATCAATGAATCAGCAGAGTCATGTTCAGTCACATGCTATAGCCCACACATGGCACGTTATATTTGTACAGAAACAGGAATAAGTTGCTGCAATTTTTCTAATTTTTATCGAGGAGCCTAGTTTTCTATACGAAAAGAAGTGTCTGGCTGAGGAAATGGCATGTTGTTATCGCTGTTCTGCTCATTAAAACCAGATGGTTTTTTTGTCCTATTTTTTGGACCGACCATTTCAGTTTCGTGCATGGCCCCTAAAGAAGTTGCCTTGCTTTTTGTCCATTCAACATGACGCCGTCAAATCCCACCATGCCCGTATTAGTCGCTCCACATCAGCAACAGGTAAAGGGCGGTGAGATTCTGAAAAGATAAAGACATTTAATGAAACACTGACCCACCAGGGATTCTCAATACAAGAAGCTATGATGGATCGAGGACAAACCGGCTTTTCAAAGAGGCAAACCACAAATCATTGGGACGCTAGAAATGAACTGTTAACAAGAATGTGAGATTGGGATTACGCGGCATTAGAAACATGGGCCATACCAATCTTGTTTGACAATGGAATTGTGGCTAGTCGTCGTCGTCGTCATGCCTTGGTCTGGAATTTTCAATTCAAAATGGTTTAAATCTACTTAACACTGGCCGAGTCTATATGCTGCCAATGTAGTTGAGACATCGCATTGTGAAGATGGTAGTTGAGACATTGCCTTATTTTCTCTCTTTCAGGTGCATTAGTCAACATCCAACAAACACTCTTATGTTAGATGAAAGAAACAAATGTAAAAAGTTACATGAAAATACTCTTGTATTCATAGGATTGCCATATTAGATACTGAAAAAGCAGTGCGATCTAGGCAATGATACGTTTGAAAGCACAAAAACATTGCGATATGTCGACACTGTTAAAAAAAATCAAAAATTTTACCATCTTAGACTTGAGTGTAATTCCCCTAACAGATTTATGTAACATGATCAGCTAGCTCTAGCACGTAAGTGCCCAAGTAATAACAACCATAAGATACATCAAACAAAACTACTCTAGAGTCCAGAGTTACATACCTGATGGGGCCACAAAATTTTTTATTTATTCTCCCTGCATATCATTGAATAGGCTCAAGTAAAAATGAGGCAATCTTTATATACACTACAGCGATCCTCGGACCCATGCTCAGACGAGGGTGTTTGCCTCTCTATACACCGATGATACTCAGTTCCCATCATCACCTGCTAGAACCTGAAGCAACCCCCCACTCAAAAACTCCTCTTTATTTTATTTATCAACAGATGACACAAGCATTTGGATTCTCCTCCATGCTCTGGACATAGTAATAGGTGGTCATCTGAGGATTGTACGCCCTGTATGCCCTAACAAGCTCAAGGACAGGGTCAGGCTGAGGCACCGGAGGCTTCTTCGGCTCTTCCTCTTTCTTGGGTTCTTCTTTTTTGGGCTCATCTTTCTTGGCTTCTTCCTTCTTCGCCTCCTCCGGTTTCGCTTCTTCTTTCTTGGCCTCTTCCGGTTTTGCTTCCTCTTTCTTGGCCTCTTCCGGTTTTGCTTCCTCTTTCTTCTCAGGCTCTTTTGCTGGCCCCACTGTGATTATGTCCGTTTGCCAGTACTTGCGCAACTTGCTCACCACATTCACTGGGTCGACTGTTCCGATCACTGTTAGTTTCTTCTCCTTCATGTCCATGGAGATGGAGTCGATCCCTAGAAGATTAGATTCATGTGAATGAATTGTTCCATCACAGTTTCGTTTCTCGCCTAAACAGATGGTACCCGTAGATTTCAGAAGGGAAAACTATCGGTTCTTTTTTAAGTTCACCATCCACTGTAGCATGAGAAAACCAACAAATATGACTGGACAAATCAAGGAAAAAATTGAGGAGCAATCGCTTCTGATTGACATTATCAACGTGAAGTGCTCCAAGTCCCCTGAAAATAAGCTGTATTTGGTTTGGTGAGCCACTCAATTGGTCCTAGTGAAGATATGTGGATCCCATTTTTTATGCTTGAAATTAAATCACACCTCTATTTATTGAAAAAAAAAATGCTTGAGTTTATTTCACTCAGAAACTCCAAAAAAATCAAAAGAAGAAAGCACGCGAGCAAACTCACAAAAGTCACACTTTTCTTTTTCCAGCTCATTTCATAAGACAAAAGTCTAAATTAAAGGGAGGAGAACAGGCAAACCAAATAGTTTAAAGAAGAGGAAGCTTGAGAGGGGATAAAGAACCCTGAAGAGTAGAGACTGTCTTCATGGCCTTTTGCTTGGCTTTGTCATCTTGTAGATCCAACTTCACTACGAGCTTCTGCATATATAATTTCAGTAGATCCATATCAGCATCAATCAGCTCTCCTTCTCAACTTGTTTTAAATGACAAACGAAAAATAAACCCAAAAGAAGATCAGCTCAGTAAAACAATGTCAGATTAAGAATAATATAGCTCAAACAGATATCTGATCAGTTAACGAATTACACAACATCAAAGAGAAGAAAGGCTTCTAATTTGGACAGCCATCAACCTTTTGAAAAGAACCCTTTCATAACTCGTTCAGCAGAGAAAGAACTCTCTGATAACTCAGGACCAATCAATAAGAACATTCCTAGGAATTTTAAGAATATGGATCCTTTCATCAGCAACTATATTATTTAAGACAGAGCACATATCAGATCCTGGATCAGAACCCTTCAAAAGAAGATGAAACAAAAAGCAAACCCAACAAAAGTTCCATGCAGACTCAAGAACAACCGAATAAAAAAAAGGAATCTTGAAATGGTTCCTCGGCTGAAAAAGAACAGGAAGAACAATGAAGTACTAAAAGGTTTAACATTCGAGATTCTGAAGAGACGACGAGACCTTCATTGTAATGCCCTCCTTATCAAGGTATGCGGAGATCAAGACTGGAGATGAAGAGAGAAAGTTGGTAGTGAGTCAGAGGAGTGGAATGCCAACAACAACAAGAAGAGAGAGAGAGAGGGAGAGAGGGAGAAACAAATGGGTGTTTTGAGTGGAAAGTAAAGAGAAGACGTAATGGAATAATGGAGGAGTTGAAAAGGAATGGAGAGGTATCGACAGAGGGGGGGTTCAATGGCTGGCTGTGACCACAAAAATCCGGATCAAAACAAGAAATGCAGAGTAGGAGAGAGAAAAAGAAGGAAGGTTGAGAGAGAGAGAGAGAAGAAGAAGAGAGTGCACGTACGTATGTTTGAAGTGAGTATTATTAGGGTGGGAAGTGAAGGAGTCCATCAAATCTTAATTTTGAAAGGCACTGTGAAACAGAGCCATCCTTTTCCTGTATCCTACTTTCAGATCCACTCGGGGTTGATTGGTATGCCTTACATTCCTCCACATGTTAAAAAGGGGATTTTTAATCCGCCAACCATATTAACCTTTTTTAATCGCTTTGTTTTTCCTCCATCTGTATCCCAAGACGGTTCTTGAATTCAGTCCTTTCCTTTCTGTTCTGTTATTGTCCCTGAAAATGAGATACGAGGCTCATGAGTTTCCACCGCCTTAATATTTTTTCCATTACATACGGTCATTCCTCACCAAAATGAACAACTGCGCCCGAGCTTAAATGAGAAAGTATTTCATGTGACGGATACGCCACATGACGGCAATGACGTGGTATAACTGACCAATCACCATTGTTGTCCGTGTGTTATGATTCTCATCTTACTAAATGCCAAATAGACGTGCAACTCACCTTAGATTAATCGATTACGCTAGATATCACTGCCACGTATATACATCGTCTGATAACATACTGCCTCCACGAAGGTGGCCCTTTGAAGGTCCCACCAGCCACTTGTGATATACTCACCTCCTCAAAGGACCAGTCTCACACATGCCACCAGCATTATCAGCTGCATGGACACAGAAGAATCTCGAAACATGGGTCAAAAATTCACTGAAATTTTGTATCTTTACTCATCATGATTCAGGCAACATGGAATCATCACCACATGCTTCAGGTTGTGTATATACATGCTACCAGTGATAGTAATAGGTTCATGAGCAGAGTGACAAGCGCAAAGGAAAACGTGCAGACCAGAACTCTAGAGTCATTCCAAATGTGGGTTATCCTCTTTTTCCCTTTCTTTCCTATTTTTTTTTTTTGTATGAAAGGAAGGAAAAAGAAAGAAAAAATTCTGATTTAGGGCCACCACTCTTGCTTTCCTTCACCGCCCTCGGCTTGGCCTCAATCAGACTGAACTTTCTTCTCATCTTCTTGTACTTTTTTAGGCCCTGTTAGGGCAAGCAATCAATCTGGTAGCTATGGAGCTTTTCGTTGAAAAAATGGGTCTGGTAGCGACATGATTTGTTGGGCACTAAAACTCATCTGCCCTTTTTGGTTTTGGTGGGTAGCAAAACTTTGCAGATGGCTTCTTTCTCAGACGATCATTTCCCCGGACACCGCCGGCTCACGGAGCGTGGCTCCACGGCCCCGGTTGGGCCCGCCGGCGAGTCGGACCTCAGCAAAATGGTCCCCAGCACCAGCAGTCAAAATCTCTCAAACGTGCCTAACCCTTCGAGCCAATCTGACGCAGCCATGGCCGAAATACTTCGAACGTGGACGCCATTTGAGCTTTCATGCGTCTCTTTTTGCCTAAATTCGGAGGAGTAAGAAGTCGAATTTGGGTCCTCCGGATAAGGAAGTCAAGAGTCAGAAACAAGAAGCCGCCGCCGCCGCCGCCGCCGTACCCACTAGAAAGGCTCCTTGCGTATTATCTTATTTTATATTATTATCTGTATTTTTTACATTAGTGTCTCGTTTTCATCGATGGAATTTCAATCTTCTTTTGTTGTCAGCAACCCCGGTGAACATTAATCCTTCTCTTCTTGTGACGCCTATCTCTAATGCAGAGTTAGCGAATTAAAGTGATCCTGCGTGCAAGTCGATGTAGAAGAGATACCACATATCATCTCCTCATGTCGTGCGGTACTCCTCCTTTCAGAGATTGAATTATTACGCGTAGGCTTTAATTATTGTCCCTGTCTTAGGTAGCGACGTGCGGATCTCATTGTGTTTTGACCGATCGGATACAAAAAATAATTCTACCGCATTATGCAATCCGACGCACAGATCTTAGCATTGCCGCGTCACGCAAAGAATAATGCTACGAATAGCTCCGCCCAGCGACAGTGACTCTAATATTCTGAGTTAGGCAACGGGCAAGACGTATGTGATCACAATAAATAAAGCCAGACCTGATTACGTACGACTTGATCCATAGGGGGCCCAGCCTAGCATGATTGAACTCCTCGTCATTTCTTCACGGGATATATTTACTAGAAGTCCTAAAACTTATCACCAAAATACAATAGAAAAATTCCAAATCAGTACCCAAAGTGGGGTCAAATTCTCAAAAAATGGTCCAAAGTGGACATAGTGTCAAATAAGGGCCTGAAGTGCTCAATCGGTCTCAAATAGAGGCCTGAAGTGCCCAATGAGTCTCAAAATAGGGTCTGGGTTCGCCGGCCGGTCAAATGCTCACCGGCCGGCTAGCACGTTACTGTTCCGGCGACCGGAAGAAGGATAGTTTCGTCTTTTTCTTTTTTTCCTTTTTCTGTTTTTTTCTTTTCCTTTTCCTTTTCCTTTTCCTTTTCTGTTTTTTTTTTCTCTTTTCCCTCCCTCCGCCGGCCATAGCCGAGGCCAGCGGAGGTTGCCGGCCTCAGGCGGAGGCTGCCCTCGCCGGCGTCGAGCGAAGGCTGCCCTTGCCGGGGGCGGGCGAGGGCGACCTCGCCAGATCCAGCGAGAGCAACCCTCGCCAGATCCAGCGAGAGCAACCCTCGCCGGCGTCAGGCGAGGGCGACCTCCACCTGAGGCCAGCAATCTCCGCCGGCCCCGGCTATGGCCAGCGGAGGGAGGGAAAAGAGAAAAAAAACAGAAAAGGAAAAGGAAAATAAAAAAACAAAAAAAAGAAAAAAAGAAAAAGACGAAACTATCCTTCTTCCGGTCACCGGAACAGTAACGTGCTCGCCGACCGGTGAGCATTTGACCGGCCGGCAAACCCAGACCCTTGTTTGAGACTAATTGGGCACTTCGGGCCCCTATTTGAGACTGATTGGGCACTTTAAGCCCTTATTTGACACTATGTCCACTTTGGACCATTTTTTGAGAATTTGGCCTCACTTTGGATACTGATTTGAAATTTTCCCAAGTACAATTGACACATAAAAACTTGCAAAAAGTATAATCAAGTCCTAAAACTTATATAATTAGTTCAAATGAGTCATAAAGTTAATACCGTCAAACTTACTAACGGAAAATGTTTACGTGGCGCTAACATGACTTATTTTAATATTTTATCTCTCCTGCGATCCTCAGCCAAATCTGGGCGAGGACCGACGACCCTTGCCCGATCTGGGGGAAGACCTACCGTCGACAAGGGTCGCCGGCCCCTGGCCAAGGCTCGGCGACCCCCACCCTCACTGGCCCCTCTCGACGATGGTGGGGCAGCAACAGCGGGGAGGGCAAGCCCTCCCTCCCGACCTTTCCTCCTCCTCCCCTTTTTTTAAATTTTTTATTATATTTTCCGTTAGTCAAATTGAACAGTATTCACTTTAGGACTCGATTGAACCAATTTGACAAGTTTTAAAACTCGATTACACATTTTGCAAATTTTAAGACTCAATTACACTTTAATGACAAGTTTTAAGACTTATAATGAACATATCCCTTTCTTCACATAAGCCGACAAGTTAGGCGACCCAGTGGTCATGCCCTTTTGCCCAGCCTTTGGAATGTCTTACTTAGCATTTGACAGCAGCGAGGGTAGAGGTTTTAGCCTAATGGATTTGGTTCCAAGACCAAAAACTAACCCCTTTTTTTTCAGTTCGTTTGCTCTTTTCCGTTTTCGTTATTTAAAACTGAAATCCGAAAGGCAAACCGGGTATGAAATCTGTCCATTTTATAATATGCATATCAAACCCGTCCTTCACGCTAGAGAGAGAGAGAGAGAGAGAGAGAGACAGCTGAGTACACTGGCATGCACACTACATCGCCGCTCGAAACCTTCATCTGTACCGAAAACCCATATCTATATCACGGCCGCCGTACATTCCCTGGCTATGGCCAGCAGCGGCGGCGGCAAAGGGGTTCATCTGCTTTGCATTTGCCCGCCGCTCCAGATCAAGAAGCCTTTGAAATGCTTCTGGATGGTTGTTTCCAATGCCGGCTTCAGGAGCTGCACAATTCAAAACAAAAGGAGGTGTCAGTGAAACAAACATCAACACACCGGCAAGACCTTACTTTGGATCCAACATTAACTTCAACGGAAAAAAAATGCCTTCGTGGCAGCTTATAAATATAAAAAAAAAGGGATTCTAAAGCTGATGATTATTGATCTGAATGATAGGTCTACAAAATAAAAGAAAACAAGACTAACTTATCTAAATCACAACAGTCGCGACACTTAACAAGACTTGCATCAACTTGGCCAAAAGGAACAAGGACCAACATCTAAAGTGTCAGGATTCGAATATAGTTGATTATAGAGTCAAATACTGTAAGCAAAGTGTGGTATAATAATAACGCTCAGCGAGTGGGGCACCTGATTCCAAAATAATTATGGGGTCCGGTGTACTTATTAAGCAATAAACAAAGGAAATTTTGCAATTTTCAGTACACTAACTATCCTCACATTATTTATTTATTATCCATGCTTCGGAAAACAAGGTATTCCATATGAAAAAGGGTCACCCATTAACATGACCCTATATTAATGCCCAAAGGACACATTTAGACATCAAGCATTTATGTTATTAGCGAGCTGCTTTGCCAAAACTTATTTAAACCCTGACAAGTCCCGGATAAAATGCCATAAAACTAAATTTGGCACAGCAAGAGCATTAAATGAAATCACAGAAGGGATTATTTCTTTACCAGGCGGTGGTAGTCCACTATTTGGCTGCCGCTGACCGAAAGGAAAACCTTGAAGCGGGTTAAGTTCCTGAATAAGTCCAGAGACCTGGTTGTTCAGATGATTCACCTGTGGTCCACCAGGAAATCCCTGTAATTGATGTGGCGGAGGAAAACTTGGTGGCAGATGCATCTGTTGCAACATAGGATGATGACTTGGAGGATCAAATCCAGGAAATCCGCTGCTCAGATGGTGCATCTGAGGGCGGACCATATTTGCAGGAAATTGGTAATTTAGCGGTTGATCATGATGGAGAATGCCATCTGCAATCTTCATTGGAGTATTACTATGAACAGTATGAGAATCTAGAGAATTAAACATCGGCCCAACATGGTTCAAACGGTGGGGATGAAGCTGAGGAGAAGATTGTTGAGCATGAACATTTGGAAACGGAATATCTGGCTCCCTCCTACTGAAGGGAATTTGATGGAAATGCGAAGGTACTTGCTCTCTAGCATATTTTTCTTCCTTGAAGATGCCATGTGCTGCAAAGTTTTCAGCAACATCAAATGGTGCATTGCTGGAGGACAACTCAGCTTTATCGGGATGCCGACCAGGCATTAAGCCCTGCAGATTCAGAGGATCACTGACAGTTATCAGGCTATCCTCTTCAGGAAGCCGAATTTCAGCTGGCCCGCCAAAATTGCTAAGCTTGGGCCCCACTTCAGGTTGTAGCTGTAGAGTATCTACTTCAGTTCGGAGATGATCAAACTTCAAGAAACGATCTTCTGTAATATCCATATTAGATTGATGACTTCTATCCGATGTCAACCCATTGCTTTCGTGAATATTCCTGCTCGATATAGCTTCACTTTCTACAGAAGCTAGCATACTTCCACCAATTACAGGATGGGAAGATCCATGAGGGTCAAATAGTTCGACTCTGGCAGACCCAGTAGAACTCCTTTGAGCAGAGACTGGAGCTCCAATTGATTGCAGCTCCTTCATAAAAGCAGTTCCAAAAAGAGTTTCCAGAGTCAAACTGTTCCCGTGATTAGGAAGACTATGACTCGTTGTCTCTTTTGAGTCGCCCGGTAAATTGCTGGTCCTTTCTCCTTCAATAGTGTCCACCTGATCTGCAAATTTAACATCAAAACTGGGGAACAGTGCCACATCGTTGTTGTTCGTTCCCTTGTGTAACAAGGAAAGGAGGTGCTGGGATGCAAGACTATCAACATTGGCTCTTGGCTGCTCAACCTTTGCCTCAGCCTGTAAAGGCTGCTGCAGGTTTGAACCACTGTCACTAATCTCTGACAAGATGGTATTCTCAAGATCTTCACATGTAAGGACAGCTGGAACTCCCCCTGGTTTGCGATTGGCGAACTGCTCGCAACTTCCAACTGCAGCAGATGCAGTGCCCTCCGTCATCTGCTTATCTTTAGGTTGAGAACCTGAAAAGAGACTCTTTGACCATGGTTGCTCCGGCGTTTGCACATCAGAAACCGATGATTCACCTTTATCACCCACACCAATTAATGATAGCAAGTCTTTGGGCCTTCCGGATAAGGTATCGTCCGCAGTTTTCTTTTCTGCAGCAAAATTGGAAGAACATCGACGCTTATAACATATTCGAAATCAAAGCAACAACTTAACAGCATTAGGCCTGAATACTCATGCAACCTCACCTTCTTCACCAAACAAATGAGCAAATTTGGAAGAGAGGCTACTGTGAGAGCTCCATACGTCATCACCTTTAGTGCCTTGTTGCTAGAGAAGCAGTAAAATATGTCAGTGAAGTCATTAGGCAGAAAGTTCTCCTTTTTTGCTGTTAGATAAGAATGTTCTAGAAGGACTTTAGACAACCAAATATCTACTAGTAAATTTCAGTTTCAAGTTAACAATAAGGATTACATGTGATGACCTACAAGGAAAGTTTTTGACAAAGTTCTAGGGATGCACAACACCAAAAAGATCTAGTTAGACTCTTCTTGGACACAATCACATTTTCCATTTGACAAGATCTTGTCAAACTTCCCTTCATGAATGGCACAACACACAATCACACTTTCCCATTTGACAAGTCAACCAACAATGGCACTTTATCAGTTAACAACAGTGAAGAAAGTCTTCACTATAATGCTAAACAGCATGTGAATTACTTCTCCTGCTCACAAGCATCATGTATACCCCTCTCTAGTTGCCTCTTAGTGATAGAACATGTTGTTTTATTTCTGTTCTACAAAGATCCTGTGGTTCATGGTTCAAACATTATTTTGACATGAGACGAATGCTTTAGATGACAGAATATTTAACTGAACCTATTAGAACTGCCTCATGGTTTAATTTGTTATCAGGCTCTAAGTATGCAATCTACACAACTACACTCCAGCAAAGGCACAAAACAGAAACACAATAACCGGATGATTATTACCTCAGTATGTGAAGATGAGACGGCACTTTCTAATGATAAAGCACTACCAAAAAGTTTTTCCAGAATCGTAGTGGGATGATCTGATTGACTCATCATTTTGTTCCGCTCTGCCTCCTGAGAGTCAAGGTCTATGCTTTGCCCAATATCTGAAGATTCTGAAGTTTCTGAAAGATTGCAAGTTCCTAACAGTTTCTTCCCTTTAAGAGTCTGATTAGAAATATCTAAAGCAGGTGATGTGATGACTTCACTCTTATCCATCTCTGAACTTTGGAGTTCAGGGGTTACATGCAGCCTTGTAATCAGACTTATTTGATCAGCTGTTTCCTTATCCCTCTGACCATCGTACAAGCCATTCAACACAATATTATCCCTCGCATGGAAAATGCTACCATCAGGTGCTAAAGTCTTGACCTAGTTATAAAGAAGAGAAGTGAACTCTATCAGTGGTTATGGAACACAACGATTAGTCTTTGTCACGATATAACTATATGACTCTATGCCAATTTATGATTAGTGTGCTAGCAGGATGTCCATGATTGTAATGAAAATGAAAACCATAAACAATTGTTGAGCACCATAAATGATTCATATATCATAGTGAGAACACTATCTAGTTGCACATATCTCAGCTTTAGTCTTAAAACAAAGAAAAAGAAAAAAGCAACCAAACAACTAATGGTACCACCATTCTACCGCGGTATAGAAAATGCTTGGTTAAACCACAATCTGCAAGAAGATCAAACAAAATATCAACATGGAATGCGTTTTTAACACAACCCTACATCTATAATGTGTCTTATATACATGTAGTTTCTCCCTCAACTGATAGCTTAAGTTTTTGGGTTGGACATTCTAAAATATCATAGCACAAGTCAATAGTTCAGATCCTGGCACTCTCCTCAAAAATTCATTGCTTGTGATGGGTTCACAACTGGCTCATACAAAATAAGAGCCGTGCCCATTACATGATATCGAGTTTGAGTCGTGCCACCATGTAAAAAACTGACTTACACGCGAGGGAAAGCATTAAGTATAATCTCACATTGCTTAATTACATGGTTATAATGTGCCTAATATACACGTAGTCTTATTCTACTTAATAATTTAAGCTTTTGGATTGGACGCTCTGCCAAAAGATAACACCAAGATAATGAAGTCTCGGTAATTACCAAAGATTTTTCGCTTCTAGAACTTTGTTCAGGAGTTAACCTGCATTGTCTCGATTAGGGAAGAACTTAATCTCATTTTCCGTGAAAAGTAAATCAAGCAAAGTTTTGCTACCCAAAAAGAATGATATGGAATTAAAGGGAAACATGTGATTGTTCTAAACGAGCAAGTTGAAAATCTTATTGAGTTAACCTGCATTGTCTCGATTAGGGAAGAACTTAATCTCATTTTCTGTGAAAAGTAAATCAAGCAAAGTTTTGCTACCCAAAAAGAATGATATGAAACTAAAGGGAAACTTGTGATTGTTCTAAACGAGCAAGTTGAAAATCTTATTTCACCTCTTCATGTCAAATATCTCCTGCTTTGGATGACAGGATGACAGTGGTTCTGTAATTTGTTTTGATGAATTAGACTTATGCAAGTAATCATCCTACTATACCTACCTCCAAATTTGTACATCTTCTCAGTTCATTTCCAAATACCTACCTCCAAATAAAAAGAGGATGCTGCAAATGCCATGAACAGAATATGCCACACAATTGAAAAAAAGTTCACATCACTTAAATCGATATGATAGGAACAACAAGCTAGTCCACATAGTAATAAGAGAAGCCTCAAGAAGTTGCCATACAACTAGCAACCAAGATATAGAGCAGTTAGACAAAATCATCTAAAACAAGTTAACGCATATGTGTAAGGTAAAGTACCTCTGCTGAATGTGACTTCCTATCCTGGACTGTTGTTGCAAATCCAGGAGGCACAAGTGGTCGGGGTCCAGCAATTTGTGATCCTAAAGATAGTTTTGCAGATTCAATGGTGGATACTTTTGGTTCTTTGAGCTCATTAAATTCATTACTTGAGTTCAGTTGTTTATTCTGATCTGTAGAGTCATCCATAAGTGTAGAGATATCAAAGGGGTCTTTATGCTTCTCTGAAGTATTTTTCTGCCGTTCTTGGAATGCTTTATGGTGCTCTTTCCTCATTAACTCAAATGACGCTGAAAGAAATCCAGCAAAAAAATTACAAGTGTGATAAGAGAAACCTGAGCTTTTAGCTGCTTACAGTACTAAAACAGTGAACACAGGACAAAGAAGTATCATTCTACAGCCGCCACCAAGTGCTTGAATGTCCATGCATAGTCTCATGTGTATGCATGTCTTCGTGTGTGTGTGTGTGTGTGTGTGTGTGTGTGTGTGTGTGAGAGAGAGAGAGAGAGAGAGAGAGATGGAACCTCTTCTTTTCCTTTCCTCTTCAGCTCTGTCCTCACTTGTACAATCAGACGACCCAAATGTTTCGTTATTAAATGAGTCATTAGTTTCTCTACGTGAGTGTGGTAACGCCTGAAAAAGAAGGATGTCATTTCGGATGAAAATAACAAACAAAACTTAACTGGGAATTTCACTAAATAACACATGAGCACCAATAAATGTAAATCAAGTTATTTGCCAAATCCTACAGGCATAGATCAAAATTGCAACAATTCTCAGGTAGCAGCGAGAAACCTTATAAGGACGAGGAGGGTGATATGGCTCTGTAGTCCTATTAAGCTGGTACTGATCATTAGGTCGAAACTTTGCAGCTGACACCCCAGGAGTGTACCCTGACGGTCGTGGAAAACCGCCACTGCCAAGAAGTCCATCATGCTCAGGGGCTTGCCAACCCCGTCGTGATGGATTGGCATAACGCTTTCCTGTATCTGCATTCCATGGGCAGGAATTCAATTACAGATAAACTAATCCATGAAGATTCTCATCCTCTGGCAGCACCATAACAACACTTAACGAGAGATCAAAGATTGCAAAAAGCCACAACATATCAAGAAATTCTGAGTGAATTAGTCAGGGTGATCGGAGTTTGCCTTGGCATGTAATGGTCAAAACATTCTAAAACTTTTGGACTAGGAGTACAATATAGGAGAGCTGACATGATTAGGCACAATTTGTATGACTAAATTGAGTATCCACTTGCAGTACAAGAAGCAGAACAAAAGATGAGAGGAAGAATTAATCAGATGATACTTTCAAGAGCCATCGCTGCACAGAGGTGTCAATTGACATCTCATCAAGCATAAGGACAGAAGACTTGATCAACATGAAAGGATGAAAATAACTATTCTGCCGATTGTTTCAATTCCAGATGCATCTAAACCATAGAATTTATTATATTCTCATGCGTAGGGATCCTGAAGTATCCTAAAGTTCTTTGTAAATACATGTTGAGCAATCTGTCTCTGGAAGAACAAATTACTTGGTAGTGAAGTATAAAGAAGTTCCCCATGATTGGTTAATTACTCAGACGATAATCAAGAAAGAACTGTGCATTTCCACGCAAGAATAGCCAGATGATTAATCAAGAAAGTACTGTGCATACTACTATATGTGCACAGATATTATGGCTTACAAGCTACGAATGGGACAAACACTCGTAAATTAATAATAAAAGCTGCACGAAGAGATGTGCTTTGTGAATAAGAAGTGAAATGGACCGGGGAATACCTCAACTGCAATGCAATCTAGGCAACAATGTGCCCAAATGCCATTAGCACTTGTTAATTAAGTATGCACAGAAGAGAAACCAAATTCATGTTTATACTTATCAAAATGTATGAAAGCACCTTAACAAACAAAGACTTGTAAAATTGACTGAAACTTGCATTCAATTAGTCACCCAAAATGCTACAAAATTTGTTCAACAAGAGATGCTTTTTGAATGAGAGCCTAAATGGACTTGGCAATATCTCAATATATACCTGAATCCCAATCAGACTGTGAGTCACTGTCTTTATCGCTCCATCCAGAAGAGCGACTATCCCACCTACCATGAATTCCCCGAGAATAATTACTTACATCCCCTCTCGTAGGTGGGGACGATCCATATTCATTTCGCCTATAACCTTGCAGCAAAAAACTGCCAGAGGTTCTTTGCCGGTCTTGGGAAGCATCCTCAAATTCACTAAGCAAATAAAGCCGATGCACATCAGAACAGCAGATTGTCAACCCTAGCATGCTCGCAGCCAAACATAGCATACCAACAGCTAAAACTCTACATTTTACAATATCACATTGTAAATGTAAATGAAACACGAGGATCTTACGCAAGAATTGATTCGTCAAATCCACGAGGCAAATTCCTGCAAATATCCAATCCACTCAGAGACAAGAGAAATTCCCGTGAATACGATATCTTTGTCATCCTGAACCATCAGAGGAAATTTGTTATCGTTCCAGAGGGTTATGCGCTAAAGTGCAATAGAATATTCATTGAAAATTGAAACTGGAGATGGGTTCTCTACTTTGTTTCGTTAGTCGACTCGATTGGCTGACCCGACAGGCATGGATCTCCATTCTCTGAGCTCATTTTGCACAATCAAGCGATTGTCCTCCTCCACGACAAGACTGATCAGCAAAGGCACTAGCGGCCAAAAACCCGAAGCTCTCACAGTTCAATGTCAATAACCAGGCAGCAATCAAAAAGGTAAATTTGAACAATCGGGTACACTCTTCCTAATAAACCCGAAACTCATAGAGCTTCAAACATCACATCTGCTTGAACCCAGCCAGCCCCACTCGCCAGACCAAGTAGAAATGGCGCTATATCAAGTAACGGGGCGAGCAACCAAGTCGCTCATCCACTGCCCGTAAAGGGCGTATGCCAGCAAAATACGAATCACCACGCGCGAGCTGATAGCTCCACCTCAATTCCTCACAAATCCATCTCCCAGAAAGCTCCCCGCAAATCTCAATAACTTTCCAGAAACGAATGCCGCCGAACCGTGCGCGTTCACGAATTAGCTACGCTTTCCATTGGGAACTCAAATCGTGCTCCAGGAGAGGACAAAAATCAACCGCCCCGTGATCTGAATTTCCCGCACGGACTTGGCATGCCAGCTCCCCGACCGAGGAAAGCCAACGGGGAGTATTTTTCTAGGGTTTTGCGCGCCGATCTCGAAGCTGCGAAGGGAGAGGAGAGCTAGGGTTTCATCGTTGCCGTGGCTACTCTCGGATCCAAGCCGGAGGAGGAGGCGAGAGGGAGAGGGAGAGGGAGAGGGAGGGAGGGAGCTCGAGCGGGACCGCGGAAGCTGAAATCCGGATTGGAATTTGCAGGTGGTGTTGATCTCTGCGTGATTCCACCACCTCTGAAACGAATTGATCGACGAGAGAGAGAGAGAGAGAGAGAGAGAGAGCTGGACAGAGGAGTTTTTAGAGAGATAACAGACGAAAAATTAGAGAGAGAAACTGGCGATGGGCCTCTCCGACTCTCTCTCCTCCTCCCCTCTCTCTCTCTCTCTCTCTCTCTACTGTAATTGTTGAAAATGATAATTTATAAAAATTGGTGGGGGGGAGGAGATATTCGCACGCGCGCTACGGCGCGCGTGTAACGCAGGGGCACGATTCGAGAGATAAAAGAGAAATTTTGGACGTTGTTCGCTTCTCGTTGTGAGGCGCGTGGGGGAGGAGCGAATTTCTGACTCTCTGAATTTGTTGGCCAAAATGAACATCTAAATTAGTTTCTTTCCCATGGCTACTCAAGAAGAAAGTATTTTTATAATCCACGGTCCATAAGCTTTGATCCAATTTTCAATGTAATCCTTAAATTTTTAATTTGTTCAATATAGTTCCTAAATTTTATCTCAATGTATAATATGATCCCTGAATTTATGCATGTTCAATTTAGTCACTGAACTATATAAAAATAATTAATGTTATCCTTCCATTCAATTAAGTTCAGGAACAACATAAAAGCATTTTCATAAGTGTAGGGACTCATTTAAACAAGGGACCACATTGAATAAATTAAAAGTTCAGGAACTACATTGCACATTGTGATAAAGTTCATGAGCTATATTGAACAAATTGAAAGTTCATGGATCACATTGCATATCGGACCAAAGTTTAGAGACCATTTTTCCTTTTTATAATTATGTTAGGATTATTATTGAGCCGATGCAATGCTAAATTCGAGCTTTACTTTTTTTTTTTTGGTCATACAAGCTTGACTTAACTATTCGGTGTTTGAAACTCAACTCAAGCTCGAACTCAAATTGTCTTGACTCGACTACAAATTAATTTATTGACTAACTTGACCTCAATCTTAAGAAAAACTCGAATAATATGAGTATAATATGTAATTTAGAGGATGCATCGGTCGATTTAACTAATAAATTTAAAAAGAAATTAATTGAAGCCTCGTTAGACTTGCGAGCTAGTCAAACTGAAACTTGGTGAGCTCGAGCTAGACTTGAAATAAGACAAGTCGATCTCGAGTAATCATCGATTCAAGGCAAAGCTATGCACGAGTAGCTTGACTCGATTGCTCCTAATCAAGCGACAGTGCTCATGCAAAAGCACAGCAATTTCAAATTAATCAAACTTTGGAAAGTATCGTTTTTTAAGCGATTTACTTCTCCTCGTATCATTATCACGTTGTAAAGGGCAAATCATGCACGCCTCATTATGAGACGGCCGTGCTTCTCCAGTATTAAACTCTGCGGCATCTATTTCATGACATAGGGTCGGGAAAACATCTTTATCATCTTGCAATTCAACTACTTTTGTAATTTGATCCTCGCATAATTTTTTTTGTCCATGCATGGCATCATTATAAGACGATCGAATTGTCAATGCATGGCATCCTTACGAACGTCTAAGTATTTTCCATAAATTAAGAAGGGTAGAAAACTACTCAATGTCTACGAGGATGTGAACTGGCCATCAAAGTTAATCACGGCAGACAAATTGTTGTTATTTTGGATCGACACATCGTAAGCGGTGCGTCAAGTATAACTAAAAGATTATCGTAAATACGCGGTTTCTTATAAGTCGGCATCTCATTATAAATATGGGCATTTCCTAGGTTTGCATTTCGTTTGAAAATGATCTAACGGGCTCCGATCGAAACCTCGCAAAAGGCTTACCTAATTTTGAAATCTACGAAATAGTCTCACTATCTGTTTCTATTTTTAGCTAGAAAGGTTCATAGACATAATGAAATGTGTAAGTTATCATCTAAGGCTGCGTTTAGTCGTCCGGATTTCTAAACAGGATAGGACTGGATAGGATAGGATAAGAAATCCTGAGATTTCTTCATATCTTGTCCACTGTTTGGTGGACTACGGATTTAAAGTCGGATATGATAATTTTTTTTTTTTGCTATTCACGGGTCCGGAGGAGTCAATGAAGGAAAAAAAGCCGAGAAATTTTTTTGGTGAAAGCGCACAAGGTGTAGGGATGAAGATGACGGCAAGTGGAGCGTAGGATTTCTGGAAAAATAGGCATTAGAAATCCTATATGGGTCTATCCCATCCTCCCCCCCCCCCCCCGGATTTTTTTATCCGGTCTATATCCGACCTTATCCTATCCTGGACCACCACCAAACGCAGGATAGTATAAAACATATCCTATCCTAGCTTTTATCCGGTCGACCAAACGCAGCCTAAGTGAAAATGACTGGTAGTTGTAATGACGTCCTTAATGGCAATAACACTAGAAAATATGGGTTGCAAACAGCATCACACCTGGCTAGTAGGCTTTTTAAAACTGTGTTTCTTGGGAGTTGCCGGGTCGTGCTCGAGAATTCAAAAACTTGCTATAATTTAGAGAGAAACTGCTATAATTGGATGGATCGTGGGCGGGCATAGCTAATCCAATTAGGAACATTAATAATCATCTGACCAACAAAATATAACCAATAATGTCAAAAAATCAAACTGAGCTTGCAAGAAACATGTGAATGAGAAATGTTATTCGAAAAATTTTTAGGTTTTGATGACTAGACAACTCAAAATATGGGCATTACAAAATTTGAGAAAAGCAAAAAGTCACTTCGAATAAATCCTAAACGTGATAAGAATTTCCATGCTCACAAATTGTCTATGCTCTCTTTTTCTACACAACATCAAGTTTCCTTGCTTTTAAGACATCGACCAATCACACCCTACTCCGATAGCCTTCCATCTCGTTACAACTACATAGCTGCAGCGTCGATGTGGTTATGGTGGCTCTGATAAAAGTTGCATTGCCTTCATGAGGCTAGGGATGCCAATGTGACCTACTATCCCAATAAATCGAGTCAACCCCGCCCCATCCTGCATCCTAAGCTTTTGTACATTAGAAGAAAATCATTCTTATATGTATAAGTTCGTATAAGATAGATCTTGATGTAGCTTATGATTTGACAAACATTGTTCGTCCTATTGCCCTGAAGAACTAGAGGCCTAAGACACAAACATTTTGAATAAAACTTGGGAATAAGTTGCAAATAAGAGATGAGCGCCAAAAAAAAAATTAGAGTCTTGGTCTTTGTCGTTTACGGAAAATATTCTCCTTTTAGAAAATATTTTTCCGAAAGTCATTTTCCCGGAAAATGTTTTCCCGGAACATAATTTTCCGGTGTTCGCGACCAATATGAAAAAGTTTCGAAAATATTTTTCACCGTGACCGCGGCGACGGCCGGCGACCGACGGCGGCATGTAGCCGGCGACCGGCGGCGGCGGCGGCGGCAACGGCCGGCGACCGGCGGCGGCGGGCGGCGGCATGTAGCCGGCGACCGGCGGCGGCGGTCGGCGGCATGTAGCCGGCGACCGGCGGCGGCGGGCGGCGGCAACGGCCGGCGACCGCGGCGGCGGGCGGCGGCAACGGCCGGCGACCGGCGGCGGCGGGCGGCGGTAATGGCCGGCGACCGGCGCGGCGGGCGGCGGCGGCGGGCAACCGGCGGCGGAGGCGGCAGCCGGCCGACCGGCGGCCAACGGTGGTGACCGCGATCAACTTCCTCTCCCACGGAAAATATTTTCCCTCCCATGGGCAATTTTGCCTTCAATTTGGGGGAAAATGATTTCCTCTTTGTGAAAAGAGGAAATCATTTTCCTCAAAACAATTGAGGATTTGGGGGTGGGGAAGGAAAATGTTTTCCCACGGAAAACATTTTCCGCCCCCGAACACCGGAAAACGCAAAAAATATTTTCCGGAAAAATATTTTTCCGCAAACGAATACAGCCTTGGTCTTTAGTCAAATAAGGGACTTAATATTTTATTTTGGTCAATTAAGGACTTGAGATTTTAAAAAGCCACAATCAAGTCTCGAGATCACCGTTGACAAAAATTATACATCGAAAATGACAGCGGCAGATGATCAAATAATCCATGTGAGTGCCACATTGAATTTTCAATCTAAATTCCATGGACTACGAGCTCCAAATCTAATTGGAGTTTTCTTAAACCTTAATTATCAAGTGATCAATTTGTTTTTTAAGTCCTCAATTGATCAATAACTAGGGGTGAGCTGTTCTAGAGTAAGGGTGAGCGGTTCCAGGTTCCACCTGGAATCCGGAACTTACCCTCGGATATAGGTTTTTCATTTTTTGAAACCTAGAACCTACCATCAAAACTTGGAACTTAGAACCTACCTTGTCACAGGTTCCAAGGTCCAACAAGTTCTTTTTTTTTTTTTGAGTTTCATTTTTAGTTAAACAAAACGAAAATGAACGCAACAATATCAAACAAACTTATCATTCACCAAAAAGAATACAAAAGACTAGTTTTCCTAACATTACGGTTCAAATAAATACAATTAAAATGATAAAGTCATTGCATGAATTGATACGCAAAATTCACGCGGGATTAGCATGTCGATCAAGACAATATCCATATCTAGGACCACAAACAAAATGGGAAGCATGAAAAAGGAAAGAAAGATGAGCTTTTGGTCCTCAAACATCCATGAAAATTTGTTCCAAATTCTAAACACCTAAAATCAAAAGAAACAACAATCATAGTTGATAACTTAATAATAGTTTTAAATTTTAAATTAAAGTGTTGCGTATCAATTATTTCCAACTGCAACTGCAACGACAACTTTTTCTTTTCTCATTCCACCATCCATTATCACTATGGTTCTAACTATGCAACCATCAAGTTTAAGATGTTTTTTAAAAGAGTAAATGATGAAAACAATCGATCTCACTAAAGAACAAAAACTTGGTATAGATACATGACAATGAATACCCAAACATAACAAGTTAAGCAAAGCAATGAGCATGCGAATGGTGGGTACTCCAAAACCACAATAAATCAAAAGTCTAAACAAACCTTAGAAAATGGTCTACATGACAAGTTAAGCAAAGCAATAAGCATGCGGACAGAGATGAGAATTTGAGAGTTAAGAAGTAAGAAGCGAGGAGTAGTAAGAAAATTAGGGATTTTAGATTTAGGGTTTTCGGTTCCCGGTTCCATTCCCAGTTCTCGATTCTGGTTCCCAGTTTTGGTTCCGGTTTCAGTTCAAGAACCGGAATCGGAACGGACGGTTTCTAAAAAAATGGAATCGGGAACCGAAGCCTCCCTCCCTAGAACCGGAAATCAGAGCACAATTCGGTTCTCCGGTTCCCGGTTCTACCCTAGACCCGTGCTCACCCCTATTCCAGAGTCAATTTAGATTCCACCTAGGACCTAAAATTTACTCTATTGGAACTGGTTTCTCGGTTTTTGAAATTTGAAACCTATCTTTCATATCCTGAAATCTGGAATGTAGAATTTATCCAGTTAATCAGTTCTAGGGTTTACCCAAGAACCAGCCAACTTCCTTTTCTTCTGATAATTTTTTCTTCTAGTTTTTGTTAGTGAACGCAACAACAAAAATACCCATTTGTCAATAACAACAATACACAAAAAAATAAACACGTAATATAAAATAAATAATAAAAAGTTCAAAACACGTAACATAAGCTTAAATTACATAACTTCAATCCTCAATCATCAATGAAAAATTGCTCCAAAGTCTAACCACATGAATAGTTAATAACTTAATAATAGTTTTAAATTAAAATTAATATTAATTAATCTGAAATAATTATTAAAAAACTTTACCATATATATTTATTCCACTTCGTCAGTTCCCTGTTTCCGATTTAGTTCCCGCGGTTTCCGATTCGAGTCTTACCTATGAACCGGGAATCAAACCGTATAGTACCGGTTCCACTCTTTTGGAATTAGTAACCACGGGAACTTGGAACCGGCTGGTTTCCATGGCCGGTTCGGTTCGGCTACCGGTTCAACCCTGACTAATGCTCACCCCAACAGGTGGACTTGAATGTTCTGGTAACGAGACTTTAGCCAAGTGGGCCAATGATCCGGGACAGCACCCATTTTTTGTGGCTACCGTTCGGTGATACCTCATTTGCGGTTTTGGAGAAACCGCGGGAAAAAATCTCGCTCTGTCTTCCTCTCCAATGGCAGCGATTCTGTCTTTCGCTCCCAGCACTCCCCACCCCAACTCCCGCCATAAACTTGCCTCTCCGGCCCCGGCGAACCACCCCAAGATCGACAGGCTGCGCTGCTTCGGAGAGAACCCGGCCCGCAACTCGTCCGCCGAAGCGAAGCCCGAGCCCGAGAACGCGCTGCTCAAGGCGGCCTGGTACGGCTCCGAGCTCCTCGGCATCGCCGCCTCGTTCTTCCGGTCGCCGGCGAGCGCCGAAGCTCCGGCGAGGGACTTCGTGCTCGCCGGGGATGGATCGGGAGCTTTTGATCGGGGCGTGGTGGTTGAGACCATCAAGGAGGACTACCGGAGGTCCTACTTCGTCACGGGTGCGTCATTCTTCTACTGCCTCTTCATAGATGGTTTGGCCATATTGTTCACATTCAGAACGATAGCAAAGGTCTACCGAATTTTGCTTGCGATGAATCGTGCCCACAAGTAGTCACTTGAGCATTTCTTTAGAACGACACGAATCGACGGCGATTGTCTCGATTCGCATGTTAAATTGAGTGTCCGCCCTGCTATTTGGCAACGACTGAAGTGGGCTTGTAGGCTTGAGTGGTCTCAGGATATGGAATTGGCAAAGAAAATATCTGCGATTTGTTTGTTCTTCTTGGCAAACTTCCAGTGGCAATGCACATATCCTAATGCCTCTGAAGGAAGAAGTAGTTGTAAAACCAGCTTAGGTCTAACTTCTAAGTCTATAATTTGGTGATCGGAGAACTGGGTTCACCCTTTGGACACTGCGCACGCTTATGAACCTCGCTGATGTGTGCTTTAGACACATTGGGTGTGTGAATTTATGCTTCTCTTTCCATTCTGTTAGAACTAGCAGGAAATGTGATGGAGGGTTTGTTTTTCTTCTATGTTTTCGTCGACTCTAATGATTTTCTTGCTATTTTCTTTCGCGAGTTGATTTCCAGAAGACTGAGATAGTCCTCTATTACTGGTGTTTAATCTCGCTGCATGCTTTATAGCCACGAGTGCGAATTTTCACAAGACCCCTCGTTACCTAATCTTCAGTTTTGAAGCGCAACTGAATGGATATTACCCACTGAAGCCCTGGTAACAGGAAAGATAATAAGAATTTCTATCAGTTCAGCCCTAGACATGTGCAGCTGCTCGTGTCCGATATAGTTGCAGAGATGTCATGCGTACAGAATAGCGGACGTACTTATATCAGTGATACGACTACGCTTGTTAAACCTGATTGTAATGCGGGAAACAGGTGACGTGTCGATCACATGAGAAAAGTAGGATTCAGAATGGTATAGCGGCTTGTTTCGAATTCCAGTGTTCCTGGTGGATTTATTGTCTTTAAATTCAAATTCTCAAACAATCTTTTTTACATTCTATTTCTGCATAATTTAAGATTCTTTGGTCGTGCTTACATGCCTTCTGCATTGATTAGGAAACCTCACACTCCATGTTTATGAAGAGGATTGTGAATTTGCTGACCCAGCCGGTTCCTTTAGAGGGCTTCGTCGCTTCAAAAGGAATTGTACCAATTTTGGTTCACTTATTGAGAAATCAAATATGAAGCTCATGAAGTGGGAAGATTTCGAGGTCAGCTTTCTGACATGATTAATCACCCTTCAGCTACCAGCCATGTCTTCCTGATTATAGTGATTCCTAAAATTTCTGAGCTTACATCATCGAAAGCATCTTGTTCTTCGTCCTTTCTAGAAGTTCGAATGATAACTTTGTTTGCATTTGGTGATCCCAGGACAAGGGAGTTGGACACTGGCGCTTTAGTTGCATCTTGTCCTTCCCTTGGAGGCCCATTCTCTCCGGTACATACTGATTCATGTTTTGCAGGAATGAAATATTTGCTACCTGCATTCAGTTTTTTTGATACTCTTGTGAATGTATTATATTGCAGCAACTGGATACACAGAATACTTTTACGATGCGCAGTCTGGAAAAGTATGCAGGTAACATTTTATGGGGAGAATTACTCTTTTTCATTGGACCCGCTTCCTGTTTTTACCAACTTCTTAACATGCAACTTTTATCAGACATGTGGAGCATTGGAAGGTTCCCAAAATGGTGCTATTGAAGCAAATTATAAAGCCTAGCCGGTGGGCATGGGAAAAGAAATCGGGCGGGTGAAGGAATTGATTTCAGATTCACTTTGGTATAAGAAGCTATATAATGGAATTGAGAAACTGTAGCAAGGGAAAAAGTTGGCAGAATGAAGGAGATCAGGCTATGCAAATTGATCTCTCATTGTCACAAAACTTGGATTTTTCAAATCCTTAAGATTATTGAGTGGCTGTATATAGTATATACAATCAAAAACTTCTTCAATTTGATTCGGTTGTCGTAATGTTATGAGCTTGTTAGGCCCATAGATTGTTTTCAGGATTTGATCTCTTCCCTCACAATGCATATTGCTCCCATTATACTTGTGTAGAATGATGTAAACTAGTATTCTGTAGTTTGTAGGAGTGCAGTGGTTTAAACCTGCAATTGCCATGCAAAAACTATTCTCAAAGAAGTCAAGTTCTCAAATTCTGGCCTTTTGTAGGCTTCCATGCATGCGCATGTGACTGAGATTTCTCAACCGTTCTGGAGGTTGGTATCTTCAAGAAAGCAACTATCCTCATGTTGATTCGAATGTACCAAATAAGACAGTTCCCTTCACTCATTGTATCTTGTGGATCTCAACCCGTGATGGCCGATCTTATTCTTTCGATCTCTGGCTATTTACCCGTCCGAAACGTCGGAAATGGGAAGTCTTGAGGGGTGCAGTGTATTCGAATGGATTCGCATCTTGGCCAGACACACTCGCAACAAAGGCATGCGGCAACTCTACTATGGTTGGAACTTGGTACAAGTCACTAATACCTCTTCGATTTCGTGCTAGGGCGCATCTCTTGTACCTCTTATCAATCCCCACCACATTAAATATAATTCGTCACTTGAAACATAAGTTTCAGCTACCGAGGAAAAGCCTTTGGCCATCCAATTGTCCGCCCCAATTGAATGGTTCGTCCCCCTACCTACTTATCTACTCCTCGGGGCTCATCTACTGATTGGGACATTATTGCATCCATCATGCGTCGTTGACTTTCAAAACAGCCTAGCAAATGAGCAAACGAGGGGACGTGTGCTCGATGTGATCTAGCAATCAGAAAACCAAAGCAAAACCGAATACTTAACATGAAAACAACGACCTGGATCATTCAACAAAGTCATGAGAGGTCGGGATACAAACTCCGTCATTTTGAAAGATTTCTAAGGATGTGTTCCGACACGACCCGAACATCCCGGCCTATTAACCAATGACTTGCATTTTCTAATTTCTTTTTTTTTTTTTTGAGTTAGATCTACCGCTTATATGATGTATAATTAAAGAAGACACCCACATTTACGCCCAGAAATCAAAGTAAAAAACCAACGATAAAGAAAGGGGAAGTCAATTTTGGGTCACGGGGTGTGAAGTGAACCACGCTTTTTCCGGTTCAAAAGGTCAGACACGTGCTCCTCCCTTTCCCCACTCAATCGCGTAAATTCGAATAGTTTAGCGAAAATTGGATCGAAGAAAGAAACCCCCAAAAAAATAAAAAAAACTAAAAAAAAAATAAAGAGAAAAAAAAGACGAAGAAATGTCAAAACGTATACACTTTTTACACCTACCGACACGGACTCTCGTCTTCCCCCCGCCCTGAATTTACGCTACCTTCCGTCTTCCTCTTCAGCTCGCTCGCCTTCCGTTTCGAAGCTCCACCACCTACTCCCGGAAGGAAGAAGATCCAAACCGCCCCCCGCACCCCCCGCCGGAACCCGGGCTGATTCGGGTCGGGTCGGCCGAGAGCCCGGGGCCCCCCCTTCCTTCCGATGGAGTCGTCGAGCTCGGGAGCTGCTTCGGCGGAGCACGGCGTCGGCGGGATCCCCACCTACGGCGGGCGCTACGTGCAGTACAACGTGTACGGGAACCTCTTCGAGGTCTCGCGGAAGTACGTCCCCCCGATCCGCCCCATCGGCCGCGGCGCTTACGGGCTCGTCTGGTGAGCTGCTCCTCTCTTCCCGAGCTCGATTGATGGACTGGTCTCGCAGCTTTGATTTATCGGCTTTGAATTGATTGTCTTGCTTCCTGAAGCTGTGTTTGGTTTTTGGATTCTCTGAGTTGATCGTGCGAATCGCTGGAACTTCGAGCAACGACTGGCATGGATAATTTTCGAGCAGTTGTTTTGACTAATCTGGTTTGGAAGTTGATCTCGTGGATTACTTGGAAAGTAGCGAGAATTTTTTTGTGTACGACAAGAAATGAATGATCTCCATTGACTTGAACTTTTCATTTCGGCGCGTATTGTAAATTATCCTAGCTCTGCTAATTTTGTTCTATTAAGAAGTTTCTCCTGCTAAAAGAAATTCCATCTGTTCTGCAAAGTTGTAGCTCGGATCGCCACTAAAGGAAAAGAAAAAGTTAAAATTGAGATGCAAGATGTGATTTGTGGAAGAATTGGCTTATTTGCTGATGAACGGAACTATTGTTTCGTTTCGATTCCTGTGTATTGACTTTAAAATTCATCAGTTACGCAAGATATGTGAATGTCTTTATGTCACTTTGACCAGCGCTGCCATGAATTCGGAGACAAATGAGGAGATTGCCATCAAGAAGATTGGCAATGCATTCGACAACAGAATAGATGCCAAGAGGACTTTACGAGAAATTAAGCTTTTATGTCATATGGATCATGAGAATGTAAGTATAAGATTCATTCTGATCTCTGCTCTCATCGATCTTATGATCCGGTTCCTCAGTATGCAGAGAATATAAATAGGATGGAACCGTGTCACTTGTGACCGCGGAGGTGTATTTCAATTAGTTTAATCATCTGAAGTATGGTGCCCCCCCTTTCCAGAATTAAAAAAGGAAAGGAAATTATGTGTCACAGCTGGTGGATTGTTATTACAAGTCTAATTCCGGGGAAGATCATCACTAGAAAGTTTTTGATATTGTCGTTACTGATGGTAGAATCTTGTTTTGGCAACTTAGTCATATGATCGTCTGCTTTTATAGATTACGCACTTTGAGGAAGTCTGCACATCTTGCTCATATTTGTCTATGTATGTTGAGTGGTATCTGACTTTTGGTTTCAGGGATTATGTCAATCTTGCTAGTCATTAATTGTAACAATGGCTAAACTAGATTGTTATGCTATTTTAAAGCTTTTTTTTTTTTAATGTGGAAGGAAATATGGAGCCTTATTGTTGAATGATAGTAATGGTATAAGGTTAGAGAACTTGGCAGCAGCTTAAATATTAGTTTTATCGCTGGCAAGTTTGCAGTATTTTGCTATGTTGAAGGTTATCAAGGATGTGCTTTATACTTACATGGCATACGTTCTCTGAGTGAAATTATATTATTGTCTGCTAATCCATTCTCTGGGACCTTCTCCATTGGAAAATAACTTGGGAGTAGTTTTTAACTTGTGATTCTCTTTCCACAGGTTATTGGGCTTAAAGACATAATACGTCCACCAAGTAGGGAGAACTTTAATGATGTATACATTGTGTATGAATTGATGGACACTGACCTTCATCAAATCATCCGTTCCAATCAGCCATTGACTGACGATCACTGCAGGGTTAGAACTTTCTTTTCCTTTTCTACGGGGTCTTTTTTTATGAGATTGCGATCATTTTCCTTTTGTGGAGTTATTTACTTAGAAGCAAATTTTGGAGACTTCAACCAGGAGTACTAGAGTTCAGCATGTGTTGGTTTGCTGGAAAAATAGGAGATAGATAAGTCATTCCGTGATTAATTTGGTGCTTTCAATTGTTTCTTTTCCTCCTTCCTATGTAAGAAACACGAAGGGTCCCTATGTTCTGAAAATTCTTTTTATCACTTGCTTTCTGGCATATTTAGTCCCCTCATAGAATTAATGCACTTGGTTTTCTTGTTGAATTCAAATGTAGCCTTGATTTATTTAGGGTGTGGACCTCATTGAGGTTGTAGAGTCAGTGTCCCTTTGCTCTTAATAACCACGGTTTTCTTTGAGAAATTCTAGAGTATAACTCATCTATGGTTGTGCAGTACTTCTTGTATCAGTTGCTTCGAGGTCTCAAATATGTGCATTCAGCAAATGTTCTGCATCGCGATCTGAAGCCGAGCAACTTATTTCTGAATGCGAATTGTGACCTTAAAATTGGGGACTTTGGG